>NC_090938.1:330895319-331541704 GCF_040938575.1 Ambystoma mexicanum
CAGCATTTCTGATAGTGCAAGTGCATAGAACAAGTAAGGCAGGAGGTAATGGAAAGGAAGGAAAACAGATCAAGCAGTAACATTACTAAGTCTGACGACAATTTACGCAGTGCAGGTGGTAACACGAGGAGGGGTGGGAGGGGGGGCAAGTGGAAGGAGGGAGGAAGGAGAACAAGACACGCTACTGAGCAAAAGTCAGTGACAGTTGAAAAGTAGGGGGAGGGGGGAGGGGGAGAACAGAAGGGGGGGGACAGACAAGCTGCTATCAAGAGTCACGGGACAGATGATAGGAGTAAGTGCTAGGAGGCGGAGGTCTAAGGGAGGGGAGAAAAGGAGGGGGAGTAGGAGGGAAGAAGAAGAGGAGGAGAGAGGAGGGGGGGGTGGAACGCAGAGAAAAAGAGGGGGGGCAAGCAGGGTGAGGGCACACAGAATACTCACGGGGGGCAAGCAGAACTCAGGGGGGGCAAAAAACAGACGCTCAAGGGGGGCAGGGGGGTGTAACAGATGCTCAGGGGCAGGGGGGCACACAGATACTCACGGGGGGCAGGGGGGGCACATAGGTACTCACGGGGGGGCAGGGGGGGACATAGATACTCACGGGGGGGCAGGGGGGGACATAGATACTCACGGGGGGCAGGGGGGGCACATAGATACTCACGGGGGGCAGGGGGGGCACATAGATACTCACGGGGGGCAGGGGGGGCACATAGATACTCACGGGGGGCAGGGGGGGCACATAGGTACTCACGGGGGGCAGGGGGGGCACATAGATACTCACGGGGGGGCAGGGGGGGACATAGATACTCACGGGGGGCAGGGGGGGCACATAGATACTCACGGGGGGCAGGGGGGGCACATAGATACTCACGGGGGGCAGGGGGGGCACATAGATACTCACGGGGGGCAGGGGGGGCACATAGGTACTCACGGGGGGCAGGGGGGGCACATAGATACTCACGGGGGGGCAGGGGGGGACATAGATACTCAAGGGGGGCAGGGGGGGCACATAGATACTCACGGGGGGCAGGGGGGGCACATAGATACTCACGGGGGGCAGGGGGGGCACATAGATACTCACGGGGGGGCAGGGGGGGACATAGATACTCACGGGGGGGCAGGGGGGGACATAGATACTCACGGGGGGCAGGGGGGGCACATAGATACTCACGGGGGGCAGGGGGGGCACATAGATACTCACGGGGGGCAGGGGGGGCACATAGATACTCACGGGGGGCAGGGGGGGCACATAGGTACTCACGGGGGGCAGGGGGGGCACATAGATACTCACGGGGGGCAGGGGGGGCACATAGGTACTCACGGGGGGCAGGGGGGGCACATAGATACTCACGGGGGGGCAGGGGGGGACATAGATACTCACGGGGGGCAGGGGGGGCACATAGATACTCACGGGGGGCAGGGGGGGCACATAGATACTCACGGGGGGCAGGGGGGGCACATAGATACTCACGGGGGGGCAGGGGGGGACATAGATACTCACGGGGGGCAGGGGGGGCACATAGATACTCACGGGGGGCAGGGGGGGCACATAGGTACTCACGGGGGGCAGGGGGGGCACATAGATACTCACGGGGGGCAGGGGGGGCACATAGGTACTCACGGGGGGCAGGGGGGGCACATAGATACTCACGGGGGGGCAGGGGGGGACATAGATACTCACGGGGGGCAGGGGGGGCACATAGATACTCACGGGGGGCAGGGGGGGCACATAGATACTCACGGGGGGCAGGGGGGGCACATAGATACTCACGGGGGGGCAGGGGGGGACATAGATACTCACGGGGGGGCAGGGGGGGACATAGATACTCACGGGGGGCAGGGGGGGCACATAGATACTCACGGGGGGCAGGGGGGGCACATAGATACTCACGGGGGGCAGGGGGGGCACATAGGTACTCACGGGGGGCAGGGGGGGCACATAGATACTCACGGGGGGCAGGGGGGGCACATAGGTACTCACGGGGGGCAGGGGGGCACATAGATACTCACGGGGGGGCAGGGGGGGACATAGATACTCACGGGGGGCAGGGGGGGCACATAGATACTCACGGGGGGCAGGGGGGGCACATAGATACTCACGGGGGGCAGGGGGGGCACATAGGTACTCACGGGGGGCAGGGGGGGCACATAGGTACTCACGGGGGGCAGGGGGGGCACATAGGTACTCACGGGGGGCAGGGGGGGCACATAGATACTCACGGGGGGCAGGGGGGGCACATAGGTACTCACGGGGGGCAGGGGGGGCACATAGGTACTCACGGGGGGCAGGGGGGCACATAGATACTCACGGGGGGGCAGGGGGGGACATAGATACTCACGGGGGGCAGGGGGGGCACATAGATACTCACGGGGGGCAGGGGGGGCACATAGATACTCACGGGGGGCAGGGGGGGCACATAGGTACTCACGGGGGGCAGGGGGGGCACATAGGTACTCACGGGGGGCAGGGGGGGCACATAGATACTCACGGGGGGCAGGGGGGGCACATAGATACTCACGGGGGGCAGGGGGGGCACATAGGTACTCACGGGGGGCAGGGGGGGCACATAGGTACTCACGGGGGGCAGGGGGGGCACATAGGTACTCACGGGGGGCAGGGGGGGCACATAGGTACTCACGGGGGGCAGGGGGGGCACATAGGTACTCACGGGGGGCAGGGGGGGCACATAGATACTCACGGGGGGCAGGGGGGGCACATAGGTACTCACGGGGGGCAGGGGGGGCACATAGGTACTCACGGGGGGCAGGGGGGGCACAGAAGGTCACAGAGGTGCCGGCAATCCGGCGTACCGCGGTGGACAGCGGTAGACAGGGCCTTAGGAGTGGGCCTTGTGAGGAGGGCCGGCCAAGCCTGCCGGCCTCCTCATTGGCCCAGATGTAGTGGGCCAGGGCCAATCCCAGGCCACCAGCAGCAGGATGGAAGGCACTCCGGTGCCCAACAGAGAAAGAAAAGAAGAGAAAACGCCATCTTGGAATGGCCGTGCCTCGAGGACCCAGTGAGGCAAAACACATAACTACACACAAGGCATGCCAGCAATCAGAAATTACTAGCCAAGAAAGTACATGTGGCTGATGTCAAAGTCACGTAATCAAATTTGCAGAAAGCTGTAATTATGCTTGGTGCCATCATGCGCCGATACCATAAGCCCAGGGGGGCTTACCTGCACGTTCGAAAATGCACCGTGTGCATTGTAGGGCCTCAGGATGGAAGAGGGGAGGCATCCAGGTCGCAGCTCCGGTCGACGTAGAAGGAAGAAGAAGTGAGGGGAGAAGGCAGCATGAGAGATTACAGGGCCAGGAGGGGCCTTGTGAGGAGGGCCGGCCAAGCCTGCCGGCCTCCTCATTGGCCCAGATGTAGTGGGCCAGGGCCAATCCCAGGCCACCAGCAGCAGGATGGAAGGCACTCCGGTGCCCAACAGAGAAAGAAAAGAAGAGAAAACGCCATCTTGGAATGGCCGTGCCTCGAGGACCCAGTGAGGCAAAACACATAACTACACACAAGGCATGCCAGCAATCAGAAATTACTAGCCAAGAAAGTACATGTGGCTGATGTCAAAGTCACGTAATCAAATTTGCAGAAAGCTGTAATTATGCTTGGTGCCATCATGCGCCGATACCATAAGCCCAGGGGGGCTTACCTGCACGTTCGAAAATGCACCGTGTGCATTGTAGGGCCTCAGGATGGAAGAGGGGAGGCATCCAGGTCGCAGCTCCGGTCGACGTAGAAGGAAGAAGAAGTGAGGGGAGAAGGCAGCATGAGAGATTACAGGGCCAGGAGGGGCCTTGTGAGGAGGGCCGGCCAAGCCTGCCGGCCTCCTCATTGGCCCAGATGTAGTGGGCCAGGGCCAATCCCAGGCCACCAGCAGCAGGATGGAAGGCACTCCGGTGCCCAACAGAGAAAGAAAAGAAGAGAAAACGCCATCTTGGAATGGCCGTGCCTCGAGGACCCAGTGAGGCAAAACACATAATGGCGAGAATCACTATAAACACACAAGAAGATCCACAAGAATTTCTAATATACTTACTGCAAGTACTGGAAAGCAAAACGTAGGCATGTGGGGCAGGAACAAGTACCTAACAAGCGCTTCGTGTATGTATCTACACCTAACTATGAATCCATTCCATTTCAACAGCTGGTAAAAAATGCAAACCATGGCATATTATGTTCTACTTGGAATTCAGACAATCGTTCCACCTTACAGATACAATTACATAGCCAAAACGTAATTGAAATGCTTGTACGATACAATACAGATGAAAACAAAAACAACTGCAAGCATACTAGCTTCACACACAGCAAGTATCACTTGGCAAGAAAACCTTCACAGCAATAGGCATAATCAACCACACGGGCGCCACAACCACTGCAGGTCACTATACTGCATACATTAAAAAGAAATGTGGGCGGTTTGAATGCAATGATACTTCCATTACTCAGAAGAAGAGATTAACAGCAAATCTTGCAAATGCCTACTTAATATTCTTGAAACCAAAATGTTCTCACTGATCTACAAAAGTAGCATAGCCTATTGCCTAATACCCACCAACAGATATGTATTTGCAAGTGAAAAATAACCTTCTGCCCAGTGAAACTGGAACAACTTAGCATACACCAACTGGCCCATGAGGACATCAGTTGCGCTGCTGTACAGTTTTTTCCCCAATGACCCAATGATTATAGTCACAGAAACAGCAACTGTGGAAAGAACACACTAGCATTTTTTCCCAAATAGTACTTAAAAAGAAAAAAAATACTGAGTATGAGGGTCTACAAGCTGGCCTCAATTACCTGTGAAATGATCAACTGTTAGAATAAGGTAGCAGCTGTCTAACAATGCCCATACCACTGCAATAAATATGCAACTGCATGTAACTACACCCATAATACTGCAAAGGCACTTCCCAATAGTGAAAAATGGAAATCCGCCAACAAGAATTAACGTGCTTGATGACATACCCTGCAAAACTGAGAAAGTGTAAACAGTTAGAATACGCAAACAGTATCTAACTGCAACCATAATAGTACAATAATATTTCCCATGAATACACAATTTGAAATCCACCAGCAAAAATGAAAGTTCTTCTGAGGAAACCCTTCAACACTTATTAAGTATAAACGACCAGAATACATCAACTGGTATCTTACTGCACCCACAGTACTACAATATTACTTCCAGCGGGCAAACTGCCAAAATCAACCTTTAGCAATCACATTGCTACAAACATACCCTCAACAACTTTCAAACTACCAACAGTTAGAATAGGCCAACAGTTATCTAACTGCCCCCACAATCCTGCAATATTAGTTTACAATACTACAGTACTTACACCAACAGCAATCAAATGCATAAACAGATACTGCTAAAAAGAGGAAACAGATAAACAATTAGAATATGCCATAGTACCACCACTTCCAAAAGGAACATCATACACCATTTCAATTCCTCCTGCTGCAACAGTGCTTATAACAGCAAGACCAAATAGATATGCACCTTAAACATTCCTGTAAGTACTGCACGTGTCAATTTTTCCCACAGACCCAATGAATATGCAAACAAACACAGGAACTGAGCACATTGCACAGTACACTTGTTTAAAGTATAGTACTTGTAAAGTACTAATTATGAGGGTCCATAAAGTACATAAATGTCTGAAATGGAATGCAATAACACATTATGAGGTACCTACCCTAACATGTTATGTTTTCTTTTATCACAGACAATGAAACAAAGATTTATCCTGCATTTCCACATGCCACAATATTCAAATCTGCAATTGCCACTTAAACTGTATTCTACACTGAGTTCTAAAAAGGTGTACAGTCCCTCAACAATATATACAGTGAGTATATGATTATTGGTGTCATGCTTCTTTGTAATCAGCAAATTGCATTTCTATACACATATTTGTGCAATCCATATGCCAGTGTCATGGGTGTATGGCCTGCGGCCTACGGCCT
This sequence comes from Ambystoma mexicanum, assembly GCF_040938575.1. NCBI lineage: Eukaryota > Metazoa > Chordata > Amphibia > Caudata > Ambystomatidae > Ambystoma > Ambystoma mexicanum. The sequence continues at coordinate 330,901,297 of NC_090938.1, forward strand.
CTGGCCATGCACCCAAGAGTCTAGGGCCTGGCCACAACCACTGCAGCATAATACGGCCATGCACCAAAAAATCGTCCCACTGACCACAACTCCCACACACAAGGCAGCCGCCTGAGGCCCTATCCACTTAATTTCACATACTATTACAGTACTTGCATCCACTGCACAGACCTTCATACACACAAGAATCAGGACAGTCCAATAAGCCAGCTGCCACACAGCCTGTCCACTTCTGTACACATACTGTTACAGTATTTTCAGCAAGTGGACAGACTCTTGGGTGCATGGCCTCCAAGGGACTAGTAGCTGGCCACAATCACCACAGCATTATGCAGACATGCACCCAACAATCTGCACACTAACCACAACCCACACACATAAGCCAACCACCAGAGGCCCTGTCTACTTCTGTATACATACTATTGCAGTACTTGCAACCATTCACATTCCCTCCCCTACCCTAAACTGCCTGCAGCCCTGTGCACTTCTCTACACATACTATTACAGTACTTCAACCAGTGGGCAGACTCTTGGGTGCAACAAACAACACAGCATAATACAGCCTATATAAACATCCTCATATCATCTACATCCCACTCCCCTACCCTAATGAAGCCTGCCTGCAGTCACCACATAAGCTGTTCGCCTGAGGACCTACCTGCAACCTGCCGCCATGTCCACCGACACCGTGAACACAACACAGTCTTCTTCCACCTAAACAAATACATCATATGAACCATCTTTTACTCCGCCCCTCTCCCCAACACCAGATGCCCCAAAACATGTTTTCTAGCCCTGTTCGCTGCTGCGCAATCCACAAATATTCGTGGAAACAACAATAACAGGCGTTTTGGGAAAATGTGACGCAGATCACGCTTCTCTCCAGCCAATCAGCGGGCGCGTTGGATGTATGCGCACATGACACTGCCCTCCGGACCAATCAGAGTCCTGTCGGCGGAGCGAACCGGGAAATGGGTCAGCGGAGCGGAGCCAGATATCACTAATTTTTTGGCACCTACATTTTGCCTGTTTTTGAAAAAACAACTGGACGGATTTTCACCAAATTTACAAAAGCACTCCTTTTGGACCAAGTCACCGCTCCTTCGACAAATCTGATGAAAATCTGTCCAGCGGTTTGGGCTGTAGACGTGAGGACATTTTTTTCCCTTCAGTCTATGGTGAAAAAAACATGTTTTGGGATCCCCCTATAACTTTTCCCACCCTTAATGAAACCTCACCAAACTTAACGAAACAATTCAGAGCAGTGAAGGCTGGAACCTTAGCATGCACGTGTCTCAATATATAGAATAAATTACACACCCCACTAGGGAATGAGACCAGGAGAGTAATTGCAAGGAAACCAACATGTATATAAGTAAATAAATGCAAGCAAAGAACTCTTCAGCCAGAGAACGCTCTGCCAACAGATACACAGGCAGCACATTAAGAATGCACTAAGCGTCATGGATGACATAACACATATGTTACATTCTAACAAACTTGATTGGCTATACACATATACTAATCCCAGCTCCATAGGGGATGCCTGAGTTCCATTGGCTGCTGTCTCTTCATTAGTCACAGTACACGTGGTCAGCTGGGCTCATTGTCTCAGGATGAAGGTTGATTGAGATTTCACAAAGATGATATAATTTTTATCTTACTAAACTAAACAGCAGAGATTGGCATGCGAAGAATAATCACTGGCATAAACCATTGCATCAAAGGGGGTCGTTTATAAAGAGAAGACAAATATATCTACATTCTAACCCATGCTTTCATGGTGGCATGGGGCAAGGGTCTTTCTTCCAGGTGCATTATCAGAAAGTTTGATCTGTTGTTTGTTTTCTCTGGAACTTCACGCTTTTAAATGCATGGGGGATAAGTGTTAGGTTAAGAAGAGAATATCTGATCACTCTGGCTATGGTATATGATGGGCAATTTAGGGTGGTCCAGAGGAAGGGTCTAGTGAGCAGATGCATTCAAAGGGAATAGGGGGCATAGGGCCAGTGGACCATGGCCTGGAAGGGAGGGGTTACAGAGGGCATGAGTCGGTCAACAGAGATGGATGGGGCGCTGGGGCCGGAGCAGGTCTTGGTCTCACATTCTGCTATGAGCACATTTTGTCAGTACTCGATACTTGCTAATGGCAACAATGAATGGCTGAGTTTCCATGAGTACATGACTCGCGCAGAGCTGACAAGGGGTGGAGTTGGTGGGGGCTTGTTAGGCAGAATCCTGTGCAGTGCCCTTAGGGACCACTACACACAATTAAGACTACAGGTGGCAATACAAGTTTTACCTTTTGTACAAGCCTCTACTGCTATGTTAAAGTGAAGAGTTAACCCTTCCAGTACTCCATGTAAGATGGGGTGTACTGGATCTGTGATTAATTTGACTAAGTAAAGTTAATGGTAACTTTACCCTTTCCTGGGGGATAGGAGTCAGCCTCAGAAATGGAGTCGGTGGGCAGTCTGAAGGACAACCCTGTGTCACTGCACGGAAGGTGCTGTGTGACACACAAAAGAAGGGGGCTGCTGAAGTGGGGTACTCCAGAATCCACAACTACAAAAACAGGTAAAAACACGTAGCAAAACACAAGTAAGAGTGGGGGAAAAGCTCACACTCTTACCAAGTGGAAAAGAAATAACTCCAGAGATCCAGCAAAGCTGCTGAGGGACTCACTAGCTAAGGGAAATTAGCCATGAAATGAGAATTCTCCCTAACAGGGCTGTCTCTGCGCAGCGCTGGGAGAGGGAGAGCTGACATTTTAGCAGGATGGCAATGCGCCTAGGAAAAGATGGCATCGGGAAGGGAACAAAATGGAGTACAATCTACATGCATTAGCTAACCTTATACACACATCAATTCAAGATAGGTGTTGTGAATATGTACTAGATGGACGGAGATCTCACCCCCCTTAATTTACATGCTGTCTACCTATTGCAGGAATGGTGCAGGGGGGCGGTTTATGCCATACACCTTTTTTGCAAGGTCTGGTGAGGATTCATCCACGGGGACTGAAGTTATAAGCCACCCAAAAAGTGCTCTTCCTATGGGTTTAGCAACTTAACCATAACTACACCCCTCTACCGCAGGCCGTGTAATTATTGCCTTGTCTCTTGCTACTGTTATTATTTCCCCTGTTCCCTTCCCATTTAGCCTTGTGGTGCTTTGAAACACAATTATGTTGTATAAATCGCCTTACAAATGACCAATAAAATACAAATAAAATAAACCCTCTACAAACATATATGCACACGGTGCCTGGACTTTTGATCTGCACTCATCATTCCAATAGTAAAGTTGTCGTGTATCTTCCCTGTGTCCCTGCTAACCGAACCTAATACACTTTCCTTTCAGATCTCATAGTGCTAAGGTACTATGCAAACCACAGAATGCATGGTATGAAACCTAATGACATAAGATAACATAACTAGGTCAGTGTGTTTCATTAGCCCAAAACCAATTCTCTCAGTTTCACACTTGGTCACTGCTCATAAGTGGGCTGACACCTTTCAGTGAATTAGTGACATAAAAGATACCCAATCCTTAGGTTTTATTAAGAAATATATGGTGAAACAGAGACCCCAAAACGATGCAGATTTCTCAAGGTTGATTTAGCAAATTACTGAGAAACCAAGGAGCGCTTTGATCTCCACTTTACTTCTGTAGCATCACCGCTTGTCTACGAGACCTGGGCAAATATTTCTCTTACCCTTTCTAGAGACAGTGAATAGGCTACCCCTGTTTTATTATGCCTCTTGCCTGTTATTTTGATCCATCTACCTGGAGGTGTCTATTTAAGAAACCTGGTAAACTCTAGAAATCAGCCACCTCAGTTTGTTTTGAGATGTGCTGCTTAGCCCTGGTATCCGCTTATACAGGAAGGAAAGCAGAAACTGGCTGTGGTCCTTAGACTTAGATTTGCCACATTACATGCAATAAATACTATTAATGTGGTAATGCATTTTGATTTGATACGTCTGTGCCCATGTCCAGATTGGATACACCACCTTCATGCCTTTTTGCTTTTCGATTCCATGAACCACTGCATTATAGTTATTGTGTCTTTGTGAATGAATGCATTTGTATAATATATGTAGCTATTTAAATTGCATTGACTGGTTTGTTAATCAAGCCTTGGATGTTCTTCTTTTTTTTCTTCTCTTCATTAACCCATGCAACTATGTTGCATATTGTTCTCTTGTAGGCCTAGCATGGGGAACAAATGTGACTGAAAACCCTCTGTGAGGGCCCACTTTATATAAAAATATATTGGGCCTCATTAGGACCCTGGCGGAGAGGGTATTACGCCAGCGTAGTGCATGGCGTACCTCTCCGCCATACTACGAGTTCCCGTAGCGCCATGGAGGTTTTCTCCGCCTGGTTTTACCAGCCGGAGAAAACCATGGCGCTACGGGACCTCGTTGTTAATTACGCCACCGTATTTTACGGTGGCGTAATTAACTCCTTCCCCACTCCCATTATACCCTATGGGGCAAAAATGGGAATGGGGAAGGGCAGAATGGGGATTGGGGATTTACCGCTCCGCCGAGGTCGGAATGGGGCGGTAAATCCGCCAACCCCCATGGCGCTATCGGCGGCTTTCCGCCATGCTTCGCGGTGCATTTAGCACCGCGAAATCCGCCTGGGTCGTAATGAGGCCCATTGACATGTTTAATTGTTGCATTTCTATATGAATTTAAAGACATTGGCCCTCATTACAACTCAGGCGTTAAGGGTTAACGCCACCGTTAACCCTTAACGCCTGATTCCCACCTTAACGCCTGCTTTTTGCAGGCGTTAAGTTCCATGGTGCTAAGGCACCTTGGTGCTAATTACGGCACCGTCATTTACGGTGCCGTAATTAGCGCCTTCCCCACTCCCATTATGCCCTATGGGGCAAAAATGGGAATGGGGAAGGGAAAATGGGAAATGGGGATTTACCGCCCCACTCACCTTGTAATGGGGCGGTAAATCCGCCATCCACCATGGTGTAAACATAGTTTACACCATGGTGGTAAAGTTGGTGCACTTAGCACCTCATTTGTAATGAGGGCCATAGTATCCATATAAGGTTATTTGGAACAATTCTCTAAATGTGCCTCTTTAGTGAATAGGGTTCCATGTGTGCGAAAGTGGACTATCTTTAATTTCTTTATTTAACAGTCATTTATCATTTGAAATAAATGCTGATCTTTTCAAATGTCCTTTGTTTATTTGTTGCAAATGAAATCGGCATTTTTCATTCTGAAATGTGAGCGACGATTCTCACCACCATTCACTCTATAGTGGCATTCTTACTGATGGCCATACAGTATCAGCAAGAGTATCATTTTATTTACCACAATCCCTACCACTAACAGAGGCGAGCGCTATTGATCATCAGACACGTGGAATTATTTAATACCTGTAGCAAAATTGAATCTATCATTTTCATTAATTCTTTAACTAGAATTGTTCTTCCAGTTTGGCTTAAGATCATTGTTGTTTACATTTGACAGTTTAGTTTAGTTTAGTTTATTTATTTGTATTGCGCACCAAACCCGAGGGTATGAGGGCGCAGGAGCAAACAAGGTTATTCACAGCTCAGTAACACGTTACAATACATTACAGTAATCACAATAGTTACAATCGGATCAAGGAAAGTTACAGCAGTCACGATAAAGACAAAGGTATGCAGATTTACAAGTATACATATTTACAGGTAGGTAGCGGGGATGGGTAGGATGGGATTAGCGGTCATTGTTCTTTATCCAGTGTATGTAGTTGCGTCTGAAGTGTGAATAGGTTTGGGGTGTCCTTAGAAGGGGTGGTAGGGAGTTGCAATGCTGGGCAGCTTTCACTTGGAAGCTGTTACCCCCCATTTTGGTGCGTTTGAACCTGGGAACAGTGAGTAGGTTGGCGTTGGAGGTTCTGGTAGGTCTGTTGGACGAGTGTTTACTTATTCTGTCGACTAAGTAGCGGGGGGCAGCGTTGTTGAGGCACTTGTGTGTTAATGAGGCTACTTTAAGCAGGATTATGTCTGTAGTGTTGAGCCAGTTATGGGCTCTCCTAATGTTGGAGATGTGTTCTTTCTTGGGGATGCTAAGCGCTGCTCCAAGAGCGTGTTTTTGTAGCATCTGTATTTTGTTGGTAACCTGTTAGCTAGCTCCTACGTAGAGGGCATTACAATAGTCCACTTTTGATAATATAAGGGCTCTGGCTAATGTAATGCAGCTTTGGGTGGATAAGAAAGGTTTGGCTGCTCTTATAAGCTTACATGTGTAGGCCGTGGAGGATGCCATGGAGCTATATGGAAGGAGAGGGAGGAGTCAATGTATATTCCTAAGGTTTTCACTTCCTTAGCTACTTTAATCAGGTTCCCGTCTATTATGAAACGGGTGTAGTTGTGGTCCAGTTTGGTTAGATTTGCAGTGGAACCAAGTATGATTAGTTTAGACTTGTCATCATTCAGGCATAGACTGTGAGACGCCATCCATGCCTGGATGATGAGGTACACCTTATTCACCAAGGCCAAATCAAGGTTGTAGTCCCCCATCAACGGGATGAGGATCTGGGTTTCATCGGCATAATTAGTGTAGGTGATACCCAGACCATCTAGATCATCAAATGGGGCTTCGTGAACACGTTGTACAGTGTGGGTGAGACGCATGAGCCCTGAGGGACTCAGCATGTAAGGGGGATGGGGCCGGCGGCAGCTGTGGTGGAGAAGACACGCATGGATCTGTTGCCGAGGAATGACTCAATCCAGCCGATGGCCTCTTGGGAGAAGTGGGCAGCAGAGTCCAGGTGATTGCATAAGATTTTGTGATCAACTAGATCAAATGCTGCAGAGAGGTCTAGGAGGAGCAATAAGGCAGTTTTCCCATTGTCTCTCAGAGTGTCAATTTGTGCCTGCAAGTCGATAAGTGCTGTTTCTGTCCCATGTTGGGGTCTGAAACCTGATTGCCGAATACCGAGGAGATGGTTAGTTTCAAGGAATTTTTGGATTTGTTGGTATGCTGTATTGTCTAAAATCTTGAGCAGGAAAGGAACAGTGGTAATGGGTCTGTAGTTGGTGGGAATGGAGGGGTCAAGAGATGGCTTTTTGAGAAGGGGGAGGACCCAGGACTCTTTGAGGTTGCTGGGGATGGTGCCTGAGGAGAAGGAGGCATTGATAAGTGTTGTGATGAAGGGTGAGAGGTCTCTTGCCGCATCTTTAATGATTTGTGGGGGGCAAAGGTCTCCCTGACAGTTGGATGGTTTTAGGCTGAGAATTATTTTTTCCACTTCTAGAGTGGAGACTTTGGAGAAGCTAAAGCGAGAGGGGTTGGGCAGCCGGAGTTGAGGCGTGAGGTGCGGGGTCGTGCTAGTAGGGTTGGTTGGTTTAGCTATGGACTCTCTCTTGTTTTTAATTTTAGTTTGAAGGCTTGTGACTTTATTGTTTAGAGCATTTTGGACACTAGTGCACCATTGTTTGTCCTTCACGCAGGTGTCAGGAGTTAGCATGGTGTTTCCAGTTCTTTAATTATCATAAATAGCTCTTTGGTGCTGGAGTTAGATTGTGCAATTCTCTGGTTTCATTTTTGATATTTACAGTTATTTTTCTTGTGTGTAGTACAGTTTATGGGCAACCTTGTCCAATTTAAAACCTGTGTGGATGATTTTGATGAACATGATTTAATCAATTATACATTACATTTTTAGATTAATTATTGTAATAGGTTAATACATAAATAATGACACTATTTCTACACAACATGTATACATTCTCCTTCTCCACACGCACTGTTAACTTGTATAAACTGGGTTAATTTCGTCAGGAGCATTTTATACTTTGAAAAGTCCACCTAGATAGGTGACAACATATTTATTCAGTATTCACACCAGATAAATGTATTGTTTGAATGACGTATTCCCTTATAACTTTTAGAGTATTTCAAGCATTTTCTCAGTCTGTACAGGTAACCAATAATCAGAGCTTATCCCAAATTGGAGAACCACACCTTATTGTTGAGATTTTGTAGTTTTTTTAAACATACAAAGGCATTGAAAAGTAGTATTTCAGTATCTTAACTCAACATGTTGAAGTATTTTAGATGAATAAGGTGGTTAAGCAAAGTTTACATGTATCTTTTTCTTTTAAATGCGCTACGCGTTTCCTCAGCAATCTCTTTTCTTTTACATTAGTTTCAGGGAAATACAGTTTTGCGCAGTGCAGCTAGCCAGCCATATAGGTCAATGCCTGGCATTGGTCATCAACCTACTTGTTAGTTCATGCTAGGTTTTGCCAAGGGACAAGTGGATAGCGATGAGCCCATATTGACATGGTTTAGAATAACTTTCTGTATTTATATGAATTTGTTCTGATGGCTAAAGAAACAGGAAGGGTTAGTATAGTTTCATTTTCAGCAGAGCACCTATAACATGTATGTGAAGAAGGAATATATGGCTTTTGTTCATATCAATTTGTGGCTCACAAAATACACAAGGTAGATGTTTTGGGGGAATCAAAATTCTAACAAAGACAAAATATGTATGGCAGTTTATAATTCTAGATCCCTCAATTACCTTCTGACAGACTCTGAAACTTAATATGGTTGGTCAAAATGATATTTAGATACTTTATTAACTAGGATGAAACTAACTAATTTGATACTGTTTGGGGTGGAGATTTGAATTTAAGAATTGGAAATGGCCCCTCCCCCCGAAAATCTCTTTGACGATACCGAAGAACAGATTGCTGGTATTCTTGAGCCAACAATGTTGGACACTCGTAAGTGTTCAGAAAGGCTTCTTCTATGGTCATGGATTTATGACTGGGGTGTACGCTCCATTAATGGGCATGTACTATATGATAGAGAGGGGAAATTAAATTCAGGGCAACAAACGGGCAGTCCTGTGTTGATCACTTTCTTTTTCTTTATTTATTTTTTATTCATTTATATTGTATTTATTTGGCATTTTTAAAGCACTCACACAGCCCATGGGCATCGAGGTGATGTTACAGGAATTGTTTGTTTTTTAGCTGCGAGATTGTTTTTGTCTTAGTTGTATTATTTATAATGCGCTCAAACACCCTGAGGTTTCTAAGCGCCGGGGGATCGAACCTGTGTTGTTTCGTGTTGTCTTGCTTCCAAGGCGCACACGTTGCCACTGAGCTATCCTCTCGGGACTATGTTGATCATCCACTTGTGCTAATACTTGGATGGGGCAAAATCTCGAATTTCATGATCTACCCTTTATTAACATGGGTAACTCAACCAATTGTCAAAGCAGTTCCCCAACTTTAAGATGGGGAATGGTGGACCAAACAGTGATGCAGAAGAACATTGATTAATTAAATTATGATTGAATTATTGTGCTAAAAGACACTCCTTAAACACCTGAGAGAGCCGTCTACATCTTTAAAGCATTGAAAATGGGCATGTCAGAAAAGCTTCAGAGGCAGGTCAAAACTAAAGGCAACTTTACAACCAATGGCTTGTTTAACAGCGAATGTACTAGGGCCGCATCCAAGCTGCTCTCTTTACTAAAAAGCCCCTAACCCCCAGAATAGCGATAATTGCGGTCAGAGCACACTATAAAAAACATCTACCTGTGAGGAACCTGGAATGAGACATGGACTCATGGTACTGGTTAAAGAGCTTTATTAAACAATAAAGGGGATGGAAAATGCCTCACTGTCCCTAATCTAGGAGGTGTTTCCCTACCTCAACCAAAGCTAAGGGTCTGTTCTGTGTCAAGATATCCACTGCAAACATGTCCCATGTCCCATATCCTATCCTAGTCCTGGCATTCTAAAACTAACTCTAAGGTGTTTAGGGTGTTGTTTCTAGCTTGAAAAGTGCACACATGTTCAAGTTCAACAAAAATATAAAATCCAACACAAGTTACACATGGATAATGTTCGCAGTTCCTGGAAATGGCTCCCTTCCCGATGTTTCTTTCCACCAAAACAAAAGTTCCAAAGAATGATCAAGTTCTTTAAGGCCCAAGAGGATGTCTGTATCCGCTTGGTGTTACAATCCAGTCCAGGGGAAATAACTCTCTTTGGCAAGTCTTTTCCATACCCAATGTAATTCAAAACCCCAAGGGCCTAATTCTTCCTAAGGATTCTCTTTTCAAAGTGACACAATGCCGGTCCCAGACTTGCCAGACACCTGGTATACTCTCCTACCAGGTTATCTTTGTATTCCTGTATTTCTTGTAGTCACACAGTTCCAATATGTTGTATTGTTTTCATCAAAATACTGGGTCTCAAACCCACGATCAGTTATTTCCTTTGCCAAATGTACAAATACCTAGCATACTCCCCTGCCAGGTTACCTCTGAATTCTTGTATTTCTTATATTTACACAGTTCCAATATTCTGTATCACTTTTGTCAAAGTATTGGCTCTTAAAACCACTTTTATTCACTTTCTGTGTTAAATGTCCAAGTGACCCATCTTCCTTACTCTGAGTCACCCGACACAGTAACTGCCACTTATTGATACTGGGTGGAGCTGCTGAAGCACCGCAGTGACCCAGCTTCTCTTCCCAGGGCTCACCAGATTTCTCTGGCATTCTTCAGACCTCTCAAGGCAAGAACACAGAAACACCCTTGCATCCCACTTCCACTTCACAGGCTTTCTGGCTTCGTCTGGAAGCTTCCATATCCTTTGCAGCTCCTGCATCACTCGAGAGCCCTTTTCTCTGTGTTCTGGTGGCATTGGTACTGCTTCTCGGTTCCCACGGTCACCAGGAATGGTCCTCTTCTCTTTCTGATGCAATCCCAGCATGGCGATTCAGCTCCTCCAGTACTTCCTCTCTCGGCCTCTCTATGCTTGCCTGTAGGCTTCTCAGCTTGATATGATATGATATAGCATTTATAACATGCCGATACACAAGTGTTTCAAGGCTCAAAAAGTAACTCCCCCGACAGTAACTAGCCAGCTACATCTCATTGTTACATTCAGCTGTTCCAACTTTAAACTCCCACTTTCAGGAAGGGAGTTGCTTGGAACCAATCGGTTTCCGCCAAGCACTAGACTGCTCATTCTGGTTCTGCTGAATATTCGGCATTACGCAGCCTATCTTCCTCATCTCAGTGTTTATTGAGGTATACTATCAGCAGGCTGTAAGGGTTGTTGGAGGGGGTGATCGCAGTATGCCATCAAGGAATGAGGAATGGAAGGGGTATCCCTAAAATGGGAAAGGGGACTACCATGTCTCATCTGATGATGTTGGGCCCTCCCCTTGAGGGTCACCTCCCCTTGTGTGATCCTCCAACAAATAGCCACCGCCAGGGTGAGGATCAGTTTGCGGCTGCCATCCCCTCGCCACATGAGGATAGGCTACCTCTGGGAAAGGAGTGATGACATCATCAGATTCATTACATTCCCTTCCCCATATGCCGCTTGTTCTTTCAGCATGTATTGGGAAATGGGAAAGAAAATCGTCATTCCCCTGATCTCTTCCTTTTTTGTTGTTCTAACGTGAAGCAATAGGGCTGCATATCTAGGAACTAGTGCATAATTCATGCATTGGTGTATTTATGAAGTATAATCCAAGTTAATAGAGAATGATCGTTGACCAGCCTAAACTTTCTGACAGTGAGATAGTATTTTAAGTATGAAACTGCCCATTCTATGGCTAAGGCCTAACGCTCAATTGTGGCACAGTTATTTTCCCAGGGATATCATTTTCAACTTATGAAATGATTCAGATTTTTGATGTCATCATGATCTTGGGAAAGAACAGCCCCCAACCCAACATGTGAGGTGTCTGTTTGTAAGATAAATTCTTAGTTAAAATTAGCCACTTTTAATACTGGCTCACAGCACTAAATATGTTTCAGTTTGTCAAAACAGTGTTGGTTGGTCTGCCCGACTCCTTTTTACCTTTTGTGGTTTCACATTGTTAAGCTTATCAGTGAGGCAAGAGGTAATAGAAGAATAATTGGGAATGAATTGTCTATAATACCTAACCAACCCTCAAAAGGTTCTCAAATCTTTCTGTGTTTTGGGTACTGGGGTTTCTTGGACAGCCTTCACGTTTTCAATTTGGGGTTGGACAAGTCAATTTCCCACACAGAAACTGAGATACTTGACTGCTGACCTTGCCAAGTGAAATTATTTCGGGTTTGCAGGAAGGCATATGTTCTTCCCATGTCCTACTATGAATGGTTATATTATCAATATAAACCCCACAGAAAGATCAATATGGCTGAAGAACTTGGTCCATTAACCTTGGAAATGTGGCTGGTTCCATTTGAAGTCCAAAGGTTAACACTTTAAATTGGAATAGTCCAGTAGAGGTGGAGAATGCTATTTTCTCCTTGTCCCCCAGATTAACATGCATTTGCCAGTAACCTTTTGTCAGATCTATCGTGGAGAGGAAAACAGCGGCTCCCACTCGATCAATCAGATCATTTCTCCTTGGCATAGGATGTTGAATTGGGACACTACGTTCACCTTCCTGAAATCAATACAAGTACTATCAGAAAGGACCAAGGACTCTGGGTTGGTTCTTTAATTTCACAGTTCAACATCTTCTCCATTTCATGTCTGACTATCTTGTGTCTTGCTTCAGGTATCCAATATGGTTTTAAATGGATAACCTTCCATGGTGGTTTACGGATGTAGTGAAAACCCCTTTTACTCTACCTGTTTCATTATTAAAGACATTTGGAAACTGCTCCAATAAGTCTTGTAGATCTTGTTTCTGTGTCTGGGGTAGGTGGGAAGGAATCAAAGTGTCTGTATCTGACTCCTCTGTTAAGTCAGTACCACTGTTGTGGTTTCTACAGGGTCCTCTCTCCATTCCTTAAGGAGGTTTATATGATAGATATGGGTTTTAATTCACCTATCTGGCTGGGAGATCTGAGAGTTCTATGGCCCTGTTCGTTCAGTCACCTTATAGGGTCCATGCCATTTAGACAAATTCTTGTTCTTGGATGTTGGCACGAGAACAAGAACTCTCTCCCCAATCGCTGGGCTTCAACTATCGCTCTCACAGTGGCCATGTGTTTTTTTAATGTTGGGCCATTTGTGGGAGTAGTGATATCATAATATCCCAATTTTTGCGGTTGGCCTCAACCAATTTTCAAAAGTTTTTAAGGGTTTTGTTGAAACTTTCCACTAATCCGCCAGTTTGTGGGTGGTAGACAGAGGTACTGATAGTTTTAATGTGTATGATCTCCTTCACCTCTGCCATTAATTGACTCATGAAGGTAGTCCTGTAGGAGAGGTTGTGAGCTAAAGAATGTGTGCTGCATCATGAAGGTAGTCCTGTAGGAGAGGTTGTGAGCTAAAGAATGTGTGCTGCATATGCTGTGTGTAATGTAGTGCATGGGTACTAACATAGTATTGGGGACAACTAGGGGGGACATTGGGCATTCATAGCTAGTATGGGGTGAATGCAGTGGGCCAGATCTGTTAGGCCACAGACTCTAAGTGTACTATGTAGTGCAGCAGGCACACACACATTACTGACTGATTCTTGCCTAGTTCAGAAAGAAATCTAAATTGAGAGTTCACAGCAATGATTTGCAAGTCAGAGAGTGTGGTGCAATGGGTCTTGAGGATAGACGAGTCATTGTTCTGAGCAGTAAGAGGAAGGAAGAATAAGCAACATTATGGGGAAGTCTTCTGGCTCTCGATAGGTCTGTGAAGAGAGAGAGGACCTGCTTCTGGGCTGATGGCTAGCTGAAAAGAGGGGGCCATCCTGCAAGGGCTATGACTGGTGTAGCTACAGAGAGTGCTCTTTGAAGGCTGCAGTTCCAATCGGGGTCATTGTCCTGGCAGAAAGTGGCTGATTGTACTTGGCTGTATGAAGGGCCTGACGAGTCAAGTAGAAAGCTCAGTGTGAGCATAAATAGGTCAATCAATCAATCAATTTGGACCCCCTTCTGCAGGGTATTATAATTGGGAAAAAAGCCAAACTGGACACAGGATGCAGAACTTTTTTATCCTTTTGGTACCAAAGGAATAATAAAGTAACTAGACTCCAAAGTAGTCAGAATCCAAAGTACTAACTGGGGTTGTTTCCATCATACAAAGGGGGTCGAAATATCAGCATTTCAGAATCTCCAATCTCACAATCTCCTAATCTCGCTACTAACTCAATGTTAGCTAAGGATAGAGGAGTAATTGAGAACTAAAACTGTATTCATAATGCATGTGCTTTAATAGCCAAAGTACAAACTAGAATGTCACAGTTTACAGGAAAATTGCATACTTTTGAAATGCTATGCTGATCCAATGTAATGTTTATTGATGCAGAGTGTGTTTTCCTGTTTTCTCACATGTGTGCAATGTAATGTGGATTGATGCAGTGTGTTTTTCTGACTGATGAAAACTGAATAGTTATATAAAACCAGTCAAACTGGGAAAGCGTGTAGTGGTTAAATTTTGTGTCTGGTTTGTCTTTGGTTTGCAAATAACGTGCATATACAATAAAGTGCACATTGAAGGTCTGTAGATAATCCTGTGTTATGGCGTAAAATTGTGGCAAAAAGGAAAGTAGTTGGAATGATCCTACAGACCCTTGATCCATTAGGATCTCCTTCAGGAAACCAACTCACGAAAAAAATGGGATGAGGTGCTTCAAAATGTGTTGGTATGTATCATTGGTAATGGGAAAGCCTCTGGGTATCAAGTAGCAAAATCTGCACTTACCAAGATTTAACGATTCCCCAACCTACATGGCTCAAGCAGCCCAACTATGTCCATACCCATGCAGGAAAAGGACACATCAATAATAGGCAACAGTTTGAGTGAAGCTAGAAGAGGTATTTGGGAACTAGTCTTTTGACACAGGGAACAGGTAAGTATGAAGTTCTTCACATCAGCAAAGATTTCTGGCCAATACAATTGGTGTATTACCTGTGCCTGTGTATTGACTGTCCCCAAGTGACCACATGTTAAGTGGGAGTTGACAATTTCCAGTCCCATCCTCTTGTGACTTTTAGGTACCATATTCTGTGATCTAAGAGTACCTTTAGGGCTGATATCTCCCCCATACATTAGCACATGTCTTAGAAAGAAGAATGGTCCCCCTTTCAGTCTTCCCTCTTCTTCAGTTACATGCAGAAAAGCCTCTGCTAGCAAGGGGTCATTCTGGCTGAGCAAATGCTAAATCAGGAATTATCTCAGCGTTCTCGCTAAGGGTTTTCGGCTGTATTGCTACAGATGTCAGTGGGGGGGATTTTAATCTGCTTCCCTAAAACCTTTTCTTCCTCTCTGTTCTATCCACTT
The DNA here is from genome assembly GCF_040938575.1 of Ambystoma mexicanum. Classification (NCBI taxonomy): domain Eukaryota; kingdom Metazoa; phylum Chordata; class Amphibia; order Caudata; family Ambystomatidae; genus Ambystoma; species Ambystoma mexicanum. The sequence goes on from NC_090938.1 coordinate 330,916,523, forward strand.
CCTTGATTTCATTCATTTTGGGAAACAAAGCTCTCTCCAAGATCCCCTGAGGTATTTTCTCTCCCGCTTTTATTTGGTATGCCTCTTTCTCACTGTTTTGAATCAAGATTTCCACATCACCTCTACAGTCAGGATCTATGAGGCTGCACCAATTCTCCCCTGCTACTACATGTTGAATCCAATAGAATGTTCTGTAGCTTCTGATGGATCAGAAGCTCAGTGACTACATTTTTCAAATCTGAGGCTTCCCCAGTTTGTGTCAACTGGGAGCGATCCCACTGCTAATACCATATACGAGTAACCAGGAATGGAATGAGATGCAGACACACAGGACTCATGGTATTGGTTAAAGACTTTGATTAAACAATAAAGGGGTTGGATAATGCCTCACTGTCCCTAATATAGGAGGTATTTCCCTACCTCAACCAAAACGAAGGGTCTGTCCTGTGTAAAGATGTCCAAATCAAAGATTTCCTATGTCCAAAATCCCATCCTAGCCTTTGCATTCTAAAACTAAATCCAAGGTGGTATGGGTATTGTTTCTGGATTGAAAAGTGCACAAACGTCCAAGTTCATCAAAAATATATAATCCAACACAAATTCCACATGGATGTTCACAGTTCCTGGAAATGGCACCCTTCACCGGGCTGCTCTCCACCAAAACAAAATCTCCAAGGAATAACAATTTCTTTAAGGCGCAAGAGGTTGACTCTCTCTGCTTGGTGTTAGAATCCTTGCCAGGCTAAATAACTACCTTCCCCAAGTCTTTTCAGCAACCACTGTAATTCAAAACCCTAAGGGTATGACTCTTACTTGGGATGCTCTGTTCAAAGTGACACAATGCGGGTCCCAGACTTGCAAGACACCTAATATACTGTCTTGTCAGTCTCTCTCATGTAGCTCCTTTATACAATTTGGGTGTTGGTCCCAGACTGCCAGACACCTGGTATACTCTTCTGCCAGGTTCTCTTTTTATTCATGTATTTCTTATATTCACACAGGTCCAATATGTTGTATTGTTTTCATCAAAACACCAGGCCTCAAACACACTTTCATTTACTTCCTTTGCCAAATGTCCAAACACCTGGTTTGCTACGCTTCCAGGTTATCTCTGTATTCTTGTGTTTCTTGTAGTCACACTTCCAATATTCTGTATTTTTTTCATAGTATCGGGTCTCAACCCACTTCCATTCACTTTCTGTGTTAAAAGTCCCAGTGACCCATCCTCCTTGCTCTGGGTCACCCAACCCATGTAACTGGCCCCTTTGAACCAGCTACCCTTCCCAGAGCTCACCAGTTTTCTCTGGCGTCCTCAGGCCTGTCAAGGCAAACACACACAAGCGCCCTGGCATCCTGCCTCCACCTCTCTCGCTGTCTCTCCACTTGCCTGTGTGTTTCTCAGTTTGGCTTCCCAACAGTAACTAGCCAGCTGCATCTCAGTGTTACATTCAACTGCTCCATCTTTAAACTCCTGATTAAAGAAAGGGAGTTGATTGGACCCAATCAGCTTCCTATGAGCACTAGACTGCTTCTTCTGGATTTGCAGGCTTTAAGGGTTGTTGATAGGGGGGATCACACTATGTCATCAATGCATGAGCAATGGAAGGGGTATGCCTAAAAGGGAAAGGGGGATACCATGTATCCTCTGATGATGCTAGGCCCTCAACTTGAGGGACTCCCTCCCTTATGTGATCCTACCTCAAATAGCCACCACCAGGGTCAGGATCAGGTTGTGGCTGCCATCTGTTTGCAAAATGAGGAGAGGCTACTGCTGGGAAAGGTGTGATGACGTCATCAGTTTTATCACATACCCAGGAGGAAAAGGGAATTTGACCAAAATGCCTGGCAGGAGTTGATAGACATAGCTGCTAAGAATAACTCAAAAATGTTCTGGGAACTAGTGACTCCAGGCCCACAATACAAATGAACTAGGTCTGGTCTCGAAATGATGGTCGCTGCCCAAGCCTGGGTTGACCATGTCTATAGCCTACATAAGCCTATATAAGCCTGAATAATACTAATACTGGAGTGCTGGATCCTGCTTTTCCTGCACTAACCTCACTGAATCATCTGCATTGTTACAAATGGGTTGCCCACCTGCAGTTTTTCTTATTAAAGAGATTCGGGAAGCTATAAGAAAACAAAAGGCTAATCGCTGTCTAGATCCAGATGGCATACCTACCGATCATTTTAAAGCCAAAATAAATCTTTGAGCTGCTGTCCGGCTAATTGCATTTAATGTCATAGATCTCTCTGAACTTATTCCAAAGCAGTGGGGCTCAGCGATTATCCAACAGATTTACAAAAAAGGCCAAGTTCAGTCTCCAACATCCTACCATCCAATTTCCCTTTTGGACACTTATTTTACAATATTTGGCCATGCTCTGCTGGAGGAGTGGATAGAGCCGAGCAATGTACTCCCCCCCAATACAGTTGGATTTTCGCGAAGGCCTGGGTGTATGCAAGCAATCCCTGAACCTCTATCTGGTGGTAACTAACTTACTATAAAACATGAACTAATTTACATGGCCTTCATTGACCTGAGCATGGCCTTCAACAAAGTTAACCACCATTAACTGTGGGATATGCTCATGTCCATGAACTGTCCAGCTGAAATATTGTCGATACTGGAAAATAAGCACCAGAATACAAATGCATGTGTAAGAAGTGGCTCATATGGTCATTGTACCAACTCTTTTGTGATATGAACGGGGGTTAGGCAGGGCTATGTATAGGTCCTCTATTCATAAGCCTATATATCAATGGTCTACATTCAATCCTGGTCTCAATAGGTGCTGACATACCAAAATTTGGAACCATGGCACTACCTATCCTGGCATAAGCAGATGATACAGTGTTGATGGCCTGTAATCTTCACTCACTCCAGAGACTGATTACAGAGTATGCTCAGTTTATAAATTGCTTAGACTTTCATGTCAATGTTAAGAAGTCAGCAGTAATGGTTCGCCATAGGTCGAGATGATCACTTACATTTCTGATAATGTTTAGTAATAACTGCAGAATTCCACTGGTAATGGAATTTGATTATCTGGGAGTCTGGTTTTCATCAACCTTTTCTGCTGCACCCCACAACAGCAAACAATGTTGTTTCTTTAAGCCGGCAATAGTGTGAGGGGAGGAGGGTGATCTATTTAGGAGTATGTTTAATGTTAAACCCATAGATTTAATTCTTAAAGTATATCTGAGCAAAGCCATAGCAGTTGCCAAGTATGATATTGAATTATGGGGCTTTGGGAAGGCAGATGATATTCAAGTACGTGAAAATTGATTTTTTAGGAACATTCTTGGTGTATCCCAAACATTGGCTAATTATGGGGTTCATCTAGAACTTGAACTTTCCGCATGCTTTGCCGAAGACGACCTAGCTTTCCTAACAGTTTTTTATTGGAATCGTCTGTGGAGCAATTAAACAGTGGCACTTAACCAATACTTAATAAAACTCTTCTGAGTAAGCATAAGGTACTGGTGATACCAGGGCTTAGACATATAAACAATTTGTGTACAGAAATGAATGCAAAAAACAACTTTCACACACATGATACTTCATCACATGTTATGGCAGAGCATCTAAATAACAGCATGATAGCTTGTATTCAGGATAGAAGAGAAACAAATGAGCTCTTAACCATTCAACCACAGGCATACAGTCATGACTACAGGTGTTCTACAAAAATACTTGTTATGGGCTACCAATCCAGGCCAACATGTCCTGGTCACTAGTAAGAAGCCTAAGCAAAATTGCTATGCTATGGGACAAACAAAACATGCAAAAGCGATCACAAAAAACACAGTAATCGGTTCAATTCAAAGCAAAATTGCATCTTTATTCATGCCCTGCATTGCATGACAAAATGACAGCAAATCACTACATAAGCAAGCAAATCAGCACTTCTCTAAGCATAAGTGCAACTAGCCCAGCCCCGCCGGCTTCTCCTAGCAATGCTCTCAGACCAGCTGAGCCTAACCTACTGCATCCCTAGCAATGCTCTCCCTAGCATTAGCAAATAGCAAAACCCCTAAACAGCATTTCTCTGTCCCCACCCAGTTCTTTCAACCCTTCTAATGAGACAGCACCCTTCCCTCTAGCGCTCTCCAAAATGCTGATCTCCAACACACTCATAACTTTCATCCATCAGAGAGCAACAGACTCCCAAGACAGAGACTCCCCTTAATGCCGATCAGATCTCTGCCGTCTGCATCTGCCATCTGAATCTCCCGACAGCCCTCATCTACTCAATCAGCCTCTGCAGTCTAATGCTCCTGCATTCTGATGCTGCTGCTGAGAGACAGAATCTACTCAGAGACCCCACAGTTATACATTGTGGTGACGCAAATGGCAGTATGTTCATTTCTATGGCTACACATGAATTTAGCCATCATAGCATATTGCAACAAATTTACATGACGTTTATACATTCTTGAGAAAAGGACATCATATCATGTCTTGCATTGATAGATGGAGACATTCTATTTGCAGAATCAAAACAATCTTTCGCGTACTCAGTGAAGCACATATTCCCTCTGCCTGCAGTCAGCCAGTCAAACCAAGGCCATCTTTCTGTGCCAAGGAGTTACTGTCTGCCAAAGACAAAATAATGTTATCAAAACATTTCACACTGTGCAAAAACAATCTCTGTGCACGGCAAAAGCCAACAGAAATGGACAGAAGAAAGAACAGATAATTTCTCTAGCACTTTGAAGCACCTAAAAGCACTCATTGTGCTATACTAAAATGACAAGTGTGCATAAATCACATGGCTTTCAGCAAATATGGAACCATTATAGCTTAAACAAACCCTTAGCGTTAATATGGCCTATTTCTAGATGAATGCATAAATGAATGCATGAACAAATGCATGGCTTATTCTCATGATAACCATCATAGACAAAATTCGGTTTTAACACTAGGGCTAGGTTCAAATGTTTGCCTTTAAGAGCCACCCAATCTATATAGACGAAAAATGTAACTGACAAATCATGTCCCTTCTGTCAAGCACCTAAAGAAGATTAATTACATTTTATACTATTATGTCCAGCCTCTGCAAGTATTAGGAATTGTTTGCTGAAACTAATTATAAGAAAGGCGGAACAGGGACAATGCTGCTATTATATTTGTTGTGGGCAGATTACCCCAAAGTTGGATGGTCCTTAATATCTTACTTACGGATGGCATTGTGCAAAAGGAAACAGTTGCTGGACTCAATAGGGGTACACATTATTTTTTAAACAATATGACAAGATGAGTTTTTTATATTTGTCTCTGAACAATGTTAATGATTATATATCTATAGTGTTGATGTGTGCACATCATATTAAAACAATTGTGAATAGAGCTCTTTCCTGATTTGTTGTTTTTATGGACATATGTCTTTTTTCTTTTTTCCCTAATATTACACAGCCACAGTAGTGGTTGTGTAGTTATAGTTAATTTGCTGTTTCCATAGGAAGAGCCCTTTTGGGTGGCTTATATCTTCGCTCTCCCTGGACGAATCCGCACTAAACTTTGCACATTTTTTTGCAAAGTTTGGTGAGGTTTGGTCCAGGGGGGACAAAGTTATAAGAGGGGGTCCCAAAACTTATTTTTTTCCCATAGACTGAATGGGGAAAAACCTTTGCTCACGCCTACAGCCCAAACCACTCGATGGATTTTCACCAAATTTGGACCAGGAGCAGTGGCTTGGTCCCGAAAGGGTGCTTTTGCAAATTTGGTGAAAATCCATCCAGTAGTTTTTTATAAAATGAGCAAAAAATAGGTAACAAACAATTAGTGATATCTATGTTCGGTCCGCGGACACACTTCCCTGTTCGCTCCGCGGACAGTGTCCTGATTGGCCAACCGGCTTGCGTCATGTCTGCGGACATGAAACGTGTTCGCTGATTGGACGGCGAAGAGCGTGAAGCGCATCAGATTTTCGGGAACGCCCGACATCTTGAATTCGCGGACGTCCGCGGACAGCGCAGTGAAACTTGGTGGAGAAATGCTATTTAGTAGAGTGTGTTGGTGTGTAAGACTGTTTGGGGAGGGTGGGGGAGTAAGACGTGGGTTAAATGTTGTATTTATTTAGGTGGTAGATCTCCTTGTTGTGTTCGATTTGTCCGTGGACAACACGGATGTCCTGAAATGTTCTAAATAAATGAAATGGGGGTGTTCTGAGGACACTATGTCCGTAGGTATGGGTCGTAGGCAAGTTGAAACTGTTCTACGAACACACGCGGTGTACTGATATGTTCGAAAATAAATTAAATGGGTGTGTCCTGAGGACGGTATGACTGTCCGTACTGTTCGGAAGCAAGTTGAAACTGTTCTAAGAACACATGAAGTGTCCTGGGATGTTCGTCAATAAACAAAATGGGAGTGTTCTGAGGATGCTACATCTGTCCGTATTGTTCGCAAGCAAGCTGAAACTGTCCTAAGAACACTCGCGGTGTCCTGAAATGTTCATAAATAAACGAAATGGGAGTGTCTTGAGGACTCTGTCCGTAATGTTCACTGGCAAGTTGATATTGTTCTAATAACACATGATGTGTCCTGAATGTTCGTAAATAAACAAAATGGGGGTGTCCCGGGGAACAGTATGCCTGTCCGTTTTGTTCGCAGGCAAGATCTCCTTGTTGTGTTCGATTTGTCCGCGGACAACACGGATGTCCTGAAATGTTCTAAATAAATGAATTGGGGTGTTCTGAGGACACTATGTCCGTACGTGTGGGTCGTAGGCAAGTTGAAACTGTTCTAGGAACATACGCGGTGTACTGATATGTTCGAAAATAAACAAAATGGGTGTGTCCTGAGGACGGTATGACTGTCTGTACTGTTCGGAAGCAAGTTGAAACTGTTCTAAGAACACACATGAAGTGTCCTGTGATGTTCGTAAATAAACAAAATGGGGGTGTCCTGAGGATGGTATGCCTGTCCGTTTTCTTTGCAGGCAAGTTGAAACTGTTCTAAGAAGACCTGCAGTGTCTTGAAATGTCGTAAATGGACGAAATGGGGGTGTCCTGACGACGGTGGATGTTCGTCAATAAACGAAATGGGGGTGTCCTGAGGACGGTATGACTGTCTGTACTGTTCGGAAGCAAGTTGAAACTGTTCTAAGAACACATGAATTGTCCTGGGATGTTCGTAAATAAACAAAATGGGGGTGTCCTGACGACGGTGGATGTTCGTCAATAAACAAAATGGGGGTTTCCTGAGAACGGTATGCCTGTCCGTTTTGTTCGCAGGCAAGTTGAAACTGTTCTAAGAAGACCTGCGGTGTCCTGAAATGTTCGTAAATGGACGAAATGGGGGTGTCCTGAGGACGGTATGTCTGTCTGTTTCATTCACAGGCAAGTTGAAACTGTTCTAAGAATTCATCATGTGTCCTGGGATGTTCATCAATAAACAAAATGGGGGTGTCCTGAGCTGAAACTGTCCTAAGAACAATCGCGGTGTCCTTAAATGTTTGTAAATAACCAAAATGTGAGTGTCCTGAGGACGCTGTCCGTATGGTTCGCTGGCAAGTTGAAATTGTTCTAATAACACATGATGTGTCCTTGGATGTTCGTAAATAACAAAATGGGGGTGTCCTGAGGACGGTATGCCTGTCCGTTTTGTTCGCAGGCAAGTTGAAACTGTTCCAAGAAGACGTGCGGTGTCCGGAAATGTTCGTAAATGGACGAAATGGGGGTGTCCTGAGGACAGTATGTCTGTCCGTTTCATTCGCAGGCAAGTTGAAACTGTTCTAAGAATTCATCATGTGTCCTGGGATGTTTGTCAATAAACAAAATGGGGGTGTCCTGAGGACGGTGGATGTTTGTCAATAAACAAAATGTGGGTGTCCTGAGGACGGTATGACTGTTCGTACTGTTCACAAGCAAGCTGAAACTGTTTTAAGAAAACGCGCGGTGTCCTGCAATGTTCGTAAATAAACGAAATGGAAGTGTCCTGAGGACACTGTCCTTATTGTTCGCTGGCAAGTTGAAAGTGTTCTAAGAACACTCATCATGTCCGTGGACATTAAAAGTGCCCATATGGCATAGTCAAAATGTTTGACTCTATGGGTGTGATATGCTGCAGTGGTTGTGGCCAGGGCATAGAGTCTTGGGAGCATGGCCATATGGACATGCACCCAAGAATCTATGCCCTGGCCACAACCACCGCAGCATATTACACTCATAGTGGCTTATAACTTTGGGATCCAAGAACAAATTTATAAGCAACAAAGTTGCAAGCCACTATGGCAGTGATATGCTGTGGTGGTTGTGGGCAGGGCGTATAGTCTTGGGTGCATGGACAACACCACATTTATAAGCACCGAATTTATAAGTCACTATGGGTGTGATTTGCTGCAATGGTTGTACTTATTATAATATACGGACTGTTTGGTTTAGTAATTGAAGTATATGTATTTCTTGTTCATTTCTGTGATAAAAGAAAAGATCATATTAGTATTGGTATTTTGTAATGACTTATAACATTGAATAATCAACATTTCTTTTTTACCATCATATTTAGTAGATTACAAACCAGTGTTCTGTGCTATTTGCTCGGTTTCTGTGTTTGTTGATAAAATCATTGGGTCTGTGGGAGAAAAAAAATCCATGTTGGATTTTAAAAAAAAACTTTTTTTGTTATGCTACAGTCTATTTGTTTGTTTGTTTTCAGTGTTCACTTGTTGTTTCTGGCTAATGCTCTATATATTGGTTTGTTGCAGATTTTTGGAGCAGTTAGATACCTGTTGACATATCCTAAAAGTCTATTTTTTGTTATAATGAAGTGGTATTGTTTTATCTATTTGGATATTGTAAAATTTTGGGGCATTTAGATACCAGTTGCCGTATTCTGTCTATTTTTTGTTATAATGTAGTGGTATTGATTTATCTGTTTGGTTATTGAAAACCTTGGGGTAGTTAGATACCAGTTGGCATATTCTAACGGTTTATTGTTTGATATAATTTAGTGTTATTCATTTATCTGTTTAGTTGTTGAAGAAGCTTGGAGCAGGTAGATAGCATTTGGCGTATTCTAACTATCTATTTTTTTATATAAATTAGTAGTATTCATTTATCTGTTTAGTTGTTGTAGATTCTTGGGGCAGTTAGATACCTGTTGGCATATTCTAACAGTTTATAGTTTTTTAATAGAAGTTTAGTTAAGGTTTAAGTACAGTTTAGTTAATACATTTTGGTTTTAAGAGGATTAAATAAGCATTTGTAAGATTTGCAGGTAATCTCTGCTTTAGAGTAATGGTACTATCATTACATTACAACTATCCACATTTATTTTTGTATATGCAGTATAGTGACCTGCATTGGTTGTGTCTCCTGTGTGGTAGATTACACCTATTGTTGTGAAGGTTTTCTTACCAAGTGATACTTGACCATGTGTGAATCCAGTCAGCTTGCAGTTGTTTTTGTACCATCTTCATTGTAACGTAAAAGCATTAGTATTACATATTTACTATGTGTTTGTATTAGTAAGGTGGAGTGATTATCCAAATTGCAGGTAGTATATAATCTACCATGGTTTGCATTTTGTACAAGTTGCTGAAATGGAACGGATTCACAATTAGTTATTGATACATACACAAAGCGCTCATTGGGGATTTGTTCTTGTGTCACATTGTTGCAGAGAGTGCATGTATGTTTCCACATGTATGAAATCTGGAAGATTTCATTTATAGGTGTGTTTTTGTTTTCCAGTACTTGTAGTAAGTACATTAGACATTCTTGTGGATCTTCCTGTGAGTTTATAGTGAATTTCACCATTCCAGCACAGTAGTCCAATTGTCTTATTCCATAAACACTATGGCCCTCATTACGACCCAGGCGGAATCCGCGGTGCTAAATGCACCGCGGAGCATGGCGGAAAGCCGCCGATAGCGCCATGGGGGTTGGCGGATTTACCACCCCATGCCGACCTTGGCGGAGCGGTAAATCCCCAATCCCCATTTTACCCTTCCCCATTCCCATTCTTGCCCCATAGGGTATAATGGGAGTGGGGAAGGAGTTAATTACGCCGCCGTAAAGTACGGCGGCGTAATTAACAACGAGGTCCCTTAGCGCCATGGTTTTCTCCGCCCGGTAAAACCAGGCGGAGAAAACCTCCATGGCGCTAAGGGAACTCGTAGTACGGCGGACGGGTCCGCCGCGATTAGCGCTGGCGGAAACCCACTCCGCCAGGGTCCTAATGAGGGCCTATATGTGTTATTAGGATTGTTTGTTACATTTCTATGAAGTACTAACATTTGCAAACACAATTGGTCTGTACTGTGTAAGTATATGTTGTCAACAATTGGTGGTAATTGAAATAGAATATTCATTGCTACATTTGTGTAGCAACCTACAACAATTATATTTGAGAGTTTAAATGGACCAGGTAATTCTGTATCTGAGTGATTTTTTTGGGAGTTTGTCTTCCTTCTTTGACGAAGTACCTGGGTTACTTTCCCTAAATGGTTCTTTTTTGCTTGTGGTACTTGATGAAGTTTTAGTTTCTTTTACTCTCTTTGGAGGATTTTCAGTGATATCCTGTTGTATTTCTGTTTGTTTTAGTTTTCTTTTACAATGTTTTACTTTTTGTGGAACAGGATATGTTTTTAGATGGGTGTGTATAGTGAACGAAGTTTACTGTATTCTAAAATTCAAGGAATATCAGTGTTTACTTTACTTGCATCAAAGTTGATTAGAAATAGAACGTCAAGTATACGTAAGCAAGATAGTGTTACTTAACTCATACCTTCTTTAAAGACTGTGTTACCAATGTCTATTAATGCTTTGTCTAGGGTAAGACCTTGTTATTTATGAATGGTGACTGCGTATGCAAGAGTTAGAGAAAATTGTTCTCTGCGTACATACATGTATGTATTTGAAGAGAAGGAATCGAGCTGTTGAGCGTCCTATCCTTTTTTACTTCTGAAAGTTTGTCAAAGAGAATATTGACAAACTGAATGTTGTTGTCACGTGGGTATGTTTAAAAGCCAAAAACTGTACCCAGTGCTCCATTAACTAGTCCTTGGTCCACGTCAAGGTTACGTTTAAGCATTACTCTGCAATTTAAGGATAATTTTAATATTTTTTCCAACCCAGCTGTGTTGGAGATTGAATTTTCTAAACTATTTAGTCTTGTTGTGGCTTGCTCACACATGGGTAGTGTCATACCATGTACGTCTAGTTTGTCTGTGGCGCTAATTTCCATTATTGGTTGCATTTCTTTATTTAACATTGTTTCATTGAATTTGAAACAGCTTGCAAGAGTTGGCATTAAGGCCATACAATTGACATTTTTGTGGGCTAATTGTTCCATAACATCTGTAGCACATACATTATCGCCATAAAGTGCATGAATGTGCCGGGTTTTCAATATTTCTTGTGGTTCTTGAGATAGTATACCAACTTTAATACTTTTTAAGATGTTGGCATAAGTGAGAGCTGCAGATTGCCGCATATTTTGTGCTAATTCTCTGTATTGGAAATGTTGCCAAAGGTTGACATTTCCAATGCTGCCAGCAGTTTGACGGCAGAGTTTGTGTCCTAATGTTTTAAAAATAGGCTCACCTTTCACTGGTGTCAATTGAAGAAGATCTCCGAAAAGAATATTGTGTTTTCCTGCAACGAGCTCTTCGTAGTTTGTTTTGAGTACTACTTGTAGTCTGAGGTAAATCAAAGCCAACATTAGGTTGGAGACCATGCTCACTTCATCTATTAGTAGCATTTTCATTTGTTCTAATACTCTGCGTAGTTCCATTGCAGCTTCTGTAGAAAGTTTGTAATAGTCTAATTTGTTTTGGTGTTCTACTGTAAGGAGTAGTAATCGGTGTAAAGTGACACCGCCTATGTTGTAGGCAGCTAAACCTGTGGGGGCACTGACAACAGCTGACAGTTTGTTGTTTGTCAATTGTTGAAGGAACTTACTGATGATTTTGATTAAGAATGTTTTGCCAGAACTAGCTTCACCACTGACATACAGTAGTATAGGTTTGTAATTTTGGCAGGTGCATTCTTTGCTTTCATGTTGTACACCATGTGCAATTTCTTTTGTTACTTCTTGAAAAATGCTATGTTGTTCATTGTTTAGTTTTCATTGTAGTATAGTTAAGTCTTCTTTATATTCATAAAGCCACATGGTGTTTTCTACTTCTGTCATAGCTAATTCTGCCTCATTTGTTATTAGTGGCTCTCCCAGTGGTTGTTGGCTTCCTGTTGCAGAAGGTTGACTACTGTCAGGAGTGTCCTTTTCTAGTTGGGCCTGGAGTTCTTCTTCGTATTGCTGTTCATTGTGCAATATTGTTTTGTACTGTGTAAAATTTACATCAGTTATAGTGCTTTCATTTGCTTTGAAAGCGTCTTCATATGAGGCATAGTTATCTAGTATGTTTTCTTCTTTTCTCCATGGTTTAAAGAGTTGTAGCAGGGACATGTAATATAGTTCTTTATGTTGAGGAGTCTTTAATGACAATTTGATATGATTAATTAAATTGCGTTTGGTGAGTTTTACTAAGCTGCCTTCAAAATTTGTCACTCTGTATTTACCTTTTTTTTCATCGGGTTTTATATTATTTTTGTATGTGAAGTTTTGGGCTATGTGGTATAGACACATGGTTTCCAATGTGTTACTTCTGTTTGGGTAGTATGTGTCCAGTAAATTGTTTTTTAAAATGTCTTGGCTGTTGCGATCATGTTTGGCTATTGTTTCTATATCTTCATATGATTTTAGAACTCTTTTTCTAGATTTAACAGGACCAAGACTTAGCCATACTATATTTTCAGATTTTCCATACAGAGCAGTACCAGTTAAATGATCTGCTGCTTCATAGGAGCCACATTCTATATGGGAGAGCATTTTTATGCCCAAGCTGTATAATATCTGAGACAGTGTTTTGTCTGATGACAGGTCATTCCAGAGGTCTTGGGGCTCTAGTTTTTCTGCTTTTGTTGAGTATGCTGTAACATATTGTGCAACTGCAATGAAATTGCCTGCAATGTACTGCACATCTATGTTTGCGTTCCATAAGTGGGCAATGATTGCATTGTAATCATTGATATATATTTTTTTCTTCTGTTCTTTTTATGTAATATGTATTTTTAGGTGATTTACCTTTAAAACTATGTCTAACTGAAGACATGAAGTTGTTCACTTGACCTGTTTTTGTAACCAGTCTAGGGAAACCAAAGTGGCATTTGGTGTAGTATTTTCATTTGTTTTTGTAATTGCAACAATATTTGCCACATTTGTGTCTTTGAAATTGTAAAATATGTGCATGAAGATCACTATTTGTTGCTCTCTTGGAATTTCACAAGTGATATATTTTTTAATAAACTGTAAAACAGTGGCATCACTGTCTTGACCGAATTTAGGAGCATCTTTAATCCATAAAAGCATGTGGATATGTGGTGCTCCTCTGGCTTGGTATTCTTTTCTCCAAAAGAAGTGTTGCACTTCTCCGAGGGGAGGAGTAGTTTTATTAAAAATAAAGTGGAGCATAGCAATAAAGCGATGGTGAAAATATCTTGAAACATTAACAGGATCTAGAGAACAAAGTACTCCAGGTGTTTGTATATCTATGTTTGATTTGTTTTTGTTTGATATGCGTAGGAAATCATGTAAATCTTCCCATGCATATTCTGCACAACTTAATGTAACAAACCAAGTGGGTGGGCCAAGGTTTCTTATCATACAACGTACATCTCCATGACGTTGAAACCAGTACTCTTTAGTACCACACATATTTGCTAATAGATTTATAATATTTGATTGTAAAACCTCATCTTTTTGTTGCACTTTTTGTAATAATTGTGTAGCTGACATATTTTGAAAGTGGGATCCTGATTTTAATGTGTGTGCAACTCCGTAACATAAAGTTGCTAGTTCACTTTCAAAGAGTAGGTGGAATATGTATTCCACATTTTGTCTAAATCTGGGATCTTCAGAATACATCCGTAATGAGCGGTATGCTGATGCTGTTATTTGAATAGGTCTATCATCGTACCTTCTTCCTTTGCCAGTAGGAAAGAGTAGAGGAAAAGCACGTGCTTCTATACTTTTTTCCTATATGCTGATTGGTGATCCTTTTGTTTGACGCATTTGGTACGTTTCTAGTGCATCTTCTACAGTGTCATTAGAGTGCAATGGGTGAATTGTATAATCGTCTCAAGTATTGGATATTGTAGCAGGATCTAGGAGCTCAAATTGAACAGCTTCTTGTGTCTCTTGAATTATTTCAGTGGTATCCTTCAAGTTTTCTTCAATATTAATTTCTTTGTAGTATTCATTATTGTCTTTTAGATATTGCAAGGCTTGTCTAACTTTATGTAAATCTACCAGTTGTTGTCAATTTTTTTTGTCTTTTGTAGGTACACCATTTACTAAGATAATTAAAGATTGCTCCATTGGACGTTGCACTCCTAGAGTGTGCACATTTTCTTTTAGCTCTAATGGTAAATACACTACTTTCCCCCGAATACTTTCACTAATTCAGAGGGAGGTAATTTTGCTGTTTTTGGTTGAAGGCGTATTATTGCCTGAAAGGGGTGCACTGTTTGAATTATGATGCTCTCATATACATTGCGTTGTTGTAGGGGTTTTGGTAGTGGAAATAATTCCAAATTATTTGTCATAGCATGTGAAGGAGTTTGGTTGTTGTCAAGTTTTGTAGTGCAGTAACTGCAAAGTATTAAGGGGTCAGTTATTTCGTATTTGTTTTCTGCTATAAAGTAGAGAGCTAATTCAAACCATTTAGAATCTTCATTGTCTTCTATTTTGTATGTTAGGTCTACAGTTTTTGTGTTACTTTTATAAAAAGTTCTACGGCAACATACACACACATGGTTTGGTACTTCAACAGATGTACTTTTAAATTCCAGTATTTCTTTTTTGTATGTGTGTAGTAGAAGGTTGTCATGCATAGAATTGTTGCTAATTTGCTTTAAAGCTATTTCATTCTGTAAGTGGCTTTCACTTCCAAAATATTTTTTCTGGATATAGTCGATTTCTTCAAGTAGGTCTTTTGCTGTACCATGTAGAAGAATGTTATTTAAATTGGCTAGTGCTAAAGCAGGACTTTTAGCATAGTACAGTTTATAGACTAGATTTCTTATAGTTGAATGATGTGTTGATATCATTTTGATATAATGGAAGGTGGTTTTGCAAGTAGGTCCTGAAATGCACGCCAATGAATGTCCTTGTAGTCCTGTGTACTTGCGCACTGGACAGGTATCCATATTTTGCAGTAGTTTAATTTTGATTTTGTCTTTGCCTTTCACATATTGTTTGAGGAATTGGCGTAAAGACTTGAAAGATTTTTTGGGAATGTTATACATTGACGTGCATGGCCATTTGTATACTAGACATTCTGATTCAGTTGAATGGAGAGGTAATTGTACGTTTTCTGGGGATATTTTTGTAAGCAGTATTTCTTGTTCCATTATGGTATTATTAACTTATTCATAACCTTGTCCACTGCTATGTATGGCAATTTTATTTGTTTGCTTTTGTTTGTATGCTTCTTCATTAAAGTATGGTTCTGTGCTCGTAGTGTGACTCCACTCACCTCCACAGATACTTAAGAAGTTATTTCTGTTGACATTTTGTTTATTGAGAAGTCTTTTTTGTAATTTAGTCATTAGTTTTGGTAGTGGTTTCATTTTGTTTAACCCTAAAATAAATAACTTTCTTTTGAGAACGATTGCACTGTCTATCAACGCTTCTAAGATTAATTTCCTACGATAGGTTTTAAGAGTTGAGCCTGATTTCTCTCCTGTTTTTATAAGATTTTGAAGGACTCTGTGACGGAACATTTTTGCTTAAATACTTTTTTTGGTATGCTTACTTTGCACTATATCAAGATTTATAGGAGCAGTTTTATCTGTAGTGGTAGCTGATTTTTTGTTAATTTTGTTAATTGTTTTGTGGTTCGTTTTACATTTTGATAGAGGTTGTAAAGTTTCTGTACTTGAAGCTTGTTTTGTTTCGCTAAATGACTGTATTAGCTCTTTTTTTTACAAACTCTGCTAGAGATGGATGCTTGTTTTGGACACTTCTATTTTCATTTGTTCTGCTTCTCCGTTGCTTTCTATGGACTTGATTTTTGGTAGGCATTCTTTAGGGTCTGTTGAAAAAAATAAAGAAGGTATGGGTTGGGGTGTTCTTAATGTATGTGTGCTGTGTGCATGAGTGTCTGAGTAAGATGATACAGATGTATGTAATGGTGTGTGATTGTGCATTGGGCAACTACAACTAGTTGGGATGGGTATTCTTGAATTTATGTGCTACTAAACTGGGGTTCAGATGACAGTAGAAAGTAAGCTAGTGGTGTGGAGAAGTACAAATAGTAAATCTAATGGTATACAATTAAAACAATTGTTTGTTCTATAATATCAAAATTCTAGGGGCTGAGTTGGGTAATTTGTGTGTTGAAAAATAGGAAATTGTGTGCCATTCTGCCTGTAAATCTCTGTTTAAGAAATTGGGATTTGTAGACAGAATGGTTCACAATCTCTATTTTTAGGCACAGAAATAGCATGAATTAACCTTACAGTGTGTTTGAATAATAGTACAAATAATATGGTGGTATTCAACTTACTTTCTTTCTGAAATGAGCAGGTTTCTTCTTGGTTGTTCTTTGTACTTCAAATTCTGCTGCTTCTTTTCAGGAGAATGCTCTTCACTGCAATTGTGAAGGAAACAAATTAGTAATTTTGTTTGTATATACCACTGTTTTTAATTTAGACATTGATTTTTTTAATTGACATTGACCCTCACGCCTTCCTCAAAACATCAAAACTATCTTATTCACATAAGATGCGTTGCACCAGTTGAATACATATCATATGTTCTTAATGCATAAACTGTATTGTAATGACTAACTGTACCAACCAAAATATAATTTCTATGTCTTGTGAAATCATAATGTACCACTGAATACCACTATTCTGTAACTAAGCTCTTGTAAGTAACAGCGCCTCAATGCCATGGGCTGCTTGCGCACTATAGAAATATAAGTAAATAAATAAATTAATACATTTTTATGTTTTTGTACAAGTATTGTTGTTTGATATTTGAACATACTGTGTACATGCAATTTTGTTTGAGTATGTTAACTCTTCATATTGTACATTAAATATGTTAGTTCAATATGCTTTGAAAATGTGTGTGTAAAAAGAAATTAAATAGCAGATAGGTTTAGAAGTGACAGTTGATTTTAGGATATGGAAAAAATGATAGTAAATTCATTTTTATAGATTTTACAAGCTAAAAGTCAGTTAATCTGTTTATATGAATCTATAAGAATTGTACATGTACTATACAGAAAATATGCATACCTGTTGTTTGTGTTCATGCATATGGATATGCATGCAGCTGCAAGTAGAAATCTTGGAGACTTGTACAGTATTTCTTGTAGAAGGTGCTTTCCAATGATATGACACTTGTACTCAGAGAGATTAACAGTACATTTGAAGTGCTGATCTATGATGATGCAGTTAGATGTAGAGGTCTTGGATGTGATTGGTGGATGGGCATGTGACTTCTTAGCTATATCCAATGAGGGAATGGCACAGAAAGTGAAATGGAAATGGTAGAAGGACTGTCCATGTTACGATATGTCCGCAGACATGGTGGTAGTCCGCAGACATCGGGTGTTACATCCGGGAATTTTGAGTTGGGGAGCCATGCAAATGGAAATGAGCAGAGAAAGGGATTGGTCAGGAAAGTTTAGTGGGTGTGTTGTGCCAGGAGAGAGTTTCTCAGATACTCTTTTTGCTGAGAGAAGAACAGATAGCTATGTCTGTGTGTTTCAGAAAACAGATTGTTTGGATTTTGGGAGACTCGTGGATACATTGGTTGAAGGTGCATGCAGAAAGTTGTGGAGTAGCTGTAGATCTTGGATTCCCACATGTGGAAGTGCACTGGCATGGAGTTTGTGGAATTGAAGTGGTTGGACTTGCTACCTCTCTGTGCTACTTTGGAGACAGAGCAACATCCAGACATAATTGTAATTCATTGTGGAGGGAACAGTTTAGGACATGTGTCTGGAATTTCTTTGCAATTTGCAATGAAAGAAGGACTTTGGAAGGTCATGGACATGTTTCCAAATTCTCAAGTAATTTTTTCACGGATTGCGCAGAGACAAATGTGGCTTCGTTCTTCTTCATTTGGTCCACAAATGGAGAAAGCAAGGCTAAATGTCAATAAGGCTGTTTGTACCTTTCTATGTCCTCTTTTCACAATGAAAATATTATGTTTCGTAGTACATACATTTTTCGCAGAGATGGAGTCCATCTTACTTATGCTGGCAATCAGATTTTTCTTAGAAATGTACAAAATGCATTGCAACCTTTTTTGGAATTACAGCATCCATTTTGTAGTAGGTGTTGAACATTTCAAATTTTTCAAACACAACCAAACACCACCAAAAGGCTCTTTTCAGAGCCACCACTTCCTCCCAGATAAAACTGCATTGGTTATGATAGGGCAGCACTCCAAAATTTTAGATGTTCGCAGACTGTCCGCGGACTTCTAAAAAATACACAGGGCCCTGCTTCATTTATTTTCACTTCTATTTTTTAACTGTGAAAGGCGGCTCTGAAAAGAGCCTTTTTTATTTTTGTTGTTTTATATTTTTAGTTTTTTTATACATGACACACTAGGAGAGGAGGGGAAAGGAGGGTAAAGGGGGACATCAACCACGGGGAAAAGAAAGGGCGAGTGGAGAGAGGAAGATGTAGAGTGGGTTTTACTTGGGTAGTGAGCAGATCTTCTCGTGCTCTGAGATTATAGGCTCAAAAGCACGATGAAGTCTCTCCCCGCTGCACAGTACTGCGTCGCAGTACATACACACAACTGTGACCCTCGAAAGGTAAGGGTCATTAGTATTGCCTATGGCCTGTGAGGCAGCTTGAGGAATATGCTGTCCCACAGGAGTGTTCCTTGTGGTGACAGGATCGGAAACGGAGGATGAAGTAGAGGAAGACAACCTGCTAAGCTCCTCGCAAGTTACAACCTTGCGAATGGCCCCAGTGTGGAATGACCTTAGGTGTCGCTTCATGGTAGTTGTCCCAAAGCTGTATGAACCAGGCCTCCTGCGACTGAGTACCATTTTGCACTCGTTGCAGGTGACTTTGTTCGCACGTGCCTTAGGACCATTACCACGAATGGTAAATAACCGCCACACCCAAGACTCACGCCGACTTCTGGTAGTAGGGACTTCTACTACCTCATTCTCGTCATCCTCTTCATCCTCCTGTGCATCCTCACTCTTGTTTCCCTCTTCAGGCCCTTCGGGAGGTGGTGGTGGTGGAGTGGGTGGGGGTGGTGCTGAGGCAGATGCAGCACCAGGTGGCATGAGTGGAGCCATGGAAGCCATCAGGTTTGAGATGAAAATCTGCAAAGTTGGCAGCAAAATTTGCTGTGTTCTGTAGGATAGCCAGAAACACAATGAGAATGAGCTCTAGGGTGTGGTCTTTTATAGGGGTGCTTGTGCGTGGTTCGCGGACATGCGCGCTCTCCGCGGACTGATCGAACAGAAAAAAGGATTAAAAAAGTCACAAAAAGTATGTAGAAACTCAGGATTACTATGTGGGACTTGTGCTATGCTGAGTTTTTATTGAAAAATATTGTAGATTGCTTGAAAATGTAGTTTTAAATTGTTCGGCGACACCAACAGTGTTTGCAATCAAAGCACACGCTCAGCGTGGGCGCGGTCACATGATAGGTTCGCGGACATGGCCGCGAAGGGAGCGGGTGTGCGCAGGACACCAAATGCACTGAAACTGTTTTGCGCATGTGCGTTGGTGTGCTACGGACACTGTTCGGGTCCTGAAGTGATTAAAAGTGTGTCACAAGTGAAACTAACAGTTACGGACAGGCGTTTGCTCTTAGAACAGTTTCAACTTGCCTGCGAACAATACGGACAGGCATAGCGGCCTCTGGACACCCCCATTTTGTTTATTTACGAACATCCCAGGACACTTGCTGTGTTCTCAGAACAGTTTCAACCTGCCTACGAACAGTACGGACAGGCATAGCGGACTCAGGACACCCCCATTTTGTTTATTTACGAACATCCCAGGACACTTGATGTGTTCTTAGAACAGTTTCAACCTGCCATGAACAGTATGGACAGGTATAGTGTCCTCAGGACACCCCCATTTTGTTTATTTACGAACATTTTAGGACACAGCCTGTGTTCTTAGAACAGTTTCAACTTGCCTGCGAACAATACGGACAGGCATAGCGTCCTCAGAACACCCCCATTTTGTTTATTTACGAACATCCCAGGACACTTGATGTGTTCTTAGAACAGTTTCAACCTGTCTAAGAACAGTACGGACAGGTATAGTGTCCTCAGGACACCCCCATTTTGTTTATTTACGAACATTTCAGGACACAGCCTGTGTTCTTAGAACAGTTTCAACTTGCCTGCGAACCATACGGACAGGCATAGCCTCCTCAGGACACCCCCATTTTTTTATTTACAAACATTTCAGGACACCGTGTTTGTTCTTAGAACAGTTTCAACTTGCATGTACACATTACGGACAGATATAGTGTCCTTAGGACGCTCCCATTTTCGTTTCTTTACGGACATTCCGGACACCCGCGCTGTCCGCGGACACCTGAACTGCTTTTTAAAAAAAGACAAGAAATGAATTAGGACACAATATAATAATTTTACTTTATTTTACATGGATGTTAAATTTATGACAGAGAAGGTGAGGCAGAAACTGAAACAAAAACAGGAGAATTGGGGGTTTCAATAGGATTTATATGAGGTGAAAAAGGGAAGTCTTATCAAAGCGTTTTGGTTCATGGAGAGGGTTTGGGGATAATTGAGTGGGATATGGAGAGGGGGGACAGGTACATGTGGGAGAATGGTATGTAGTTGTTTGTTTCAAGTGATCCTCCACAAAGTTTTTTAAATTGTTCAAATTTGCCATGAGTAGGTCCATTTTTTCTTCTCTATGCTGAAGAGTCTTATCCAATAATGCTTTTTCTTTAGTATTTTCAATTTTTGTATGGTCTGTACAAAAAAAATGTATATGTTAAATGAATATATAATATAATATTTATTAATTGGTTTATATAGTAAAGTGTCTACCATTAGGTTCACTATCTTCAGACATTTCCTCACGTGGGAAATGCTCCTCTAGCCACTCCAGAGTACTAGACATTTCTGTGAGAAAAAAAACATAATATCACTTTTTTTGTATCTAATACAGAAAGTTTACAAATATATGAGTAAAATGCAGTACACTTACTAGCTTCTGGTAAGGTGTCTTCTGACTGGTCTGTAGATCTGCTGTTGCTCTTAGTTGTGGAGTTTCTGTGAGGTAATCATGTTTGAAGACTATCTTTCTTCTTTTGGTATATTCCATTTTAGAACATATTGTATTTAAATGAATGGTTAGTGTGTTATATATATATATGGGTTACAACATCACTGATGACATCACAAATGAATTTACTTTTCATGAAATGTCTGTATAAGGGATTCTTATTATAATGTTGAGAAAAAAGTGTCAAGGATCATTGGAATAAATATCATGAGCTAATTAGTGCATTAAGCAATGCATTGATATAAATAGCATTCCATTATGAAGTTCTATCGAGTATACTAAGCTACTCATGCAGAAACCTAGGCACTGTGTGCATCATACATGATGAAGGTATAACATTCATAATGTTGATATGTTGAATAATGAAATGATAACTGTTTTCTTATTAGAGTTTTGTGTGCTGTGAAATATGTAATAAGTAGTTAATAAAACCCACATATTACATTATTGCATTATTACAGACAAAACATAAAGACACAATAATGCATACAAATATGTGTATATACAGGGAAAGTGAAGTAAGCAAAAAAGCAGAAGTAGTAGCAGAAACAATTCATAACATAACTGATTATCTTTATGCTAATAAATGATTGCTCTGTTGCAAAGCTGCTATTTACCCTATGTATATGTATCACATGATGTGACTGCACCTTAAGGAAAGTAGTGTGAGTACAATGTCTACAAATATGAACATATACAGAGAAAGTATAGTATAGTAATAAAAAAACAACAGAACTGTCAGAAAGTGCTGATAACTCTACTGATTATTTTCATGCACGGAAAGGATTGCTGTCTTTCAAGCTTGTGTCTTCCCCTATGTATATGTTTCATATGATATGACTGGATCCTAAGAGAATTACTGTAAGAACATACTTGAAGGATAAGTCTACAAATATAGTACGTTTACAATTTTTAGTTCCTGACTGTTACTGAAGAAAACCATGTGGCCTAGATGTGTCAGTAAAGGAAAAAAGAGGGAGACAGACATGTGATGTCATCAGTGATGTCATCAATGACATTTGTGATGTCATCTTTGATGTCGTGGGTGTTACTCTTAGCAATGCACGGTGGTGGCGCGAGTTATGGTTGCTTAGCTTACCATAACTGGCGAATTTCAGGGGGTTTTCGGTTTTACTTGGAACCATAACGTCCCTTTAACAAAGTTTTTTCACTGAATACATATATAGATGGATGATATATCCCATCAATCTAACCCATTATCGATTTCTTTCATTAGCTACTTATCGTTTTCAAATATATTACATGTATTCAAGTAATGGATTTTACACAAAGTTCCAAAAAATGCAGTGCATTTCTTTAAGCCCCTTCATTTATATTATTCCTATAAGTCTCCAGTACTTAACAGTATTCATCTTTAAACCAAATACTCCAGATAAATCCTGTATAATTTGAGGTAAAAGATGTATTACAGAAGTATGCAAAATGCAATTTCATTTGTATGAGTTTTGGTAAAAACAATGAGAAATTGATAAATTGAATACATTAAAATATACCTACACTTGGCTATAAAAACTGACATACTAAGTTTATTTTCAAGAAAGGTAGGTATCTTTCAGGAACAAATCAAAACACCTCTTCAAACTGCTGCTGCAACTGGAATTCCCTATGACCCTGCAATGAATACTCAATTAACCACACCCACAAATAGTGAATATCGATTTTCTGTCCAGCTCACTATTTAGCATAGCTAGAAGAATCCTGTGACCAATTTGGAAATAATTGGGCATTGACAACTATTCTTTAGGAATCATTTGTTTAGATTGGCTAAAATATGGTAAAATTGAAATAACTTTATGCTATTTACAATGCAGAGGGAAGGCTTAAGGCTGGTTGTAAACAATCATTGTAAGAGGCACACTTTTGCTTTATGCCTGTGATCATGCTCTATTGTTGCTTAAAATAAGGTAAAAGTGTAATTTTACTGCTTGGCTTACTACCAGCATTTTATGCTATTTTGCTCACCAAATGGGTAGTATGGTGAAGTTGATTTCTCATTGCCATTCTCTGCAGTATCAATTCTTCTGAAGGTGACTTTGTAGCCTTCAAAGAGGCAGTGGAGTCAGCGGTATCCAGGAGCAAAATAGCATAAAATGCTGGTAGTAAGCCACGGAGTAAAATTATACGTTTACCTTATTTTAAGCACCAATAGAGCATGATCACAGGCATAAAGCAAGAGCGCGCCTCTAATATTTAACTTACTGGATGAACATTTTAAAAAAGCCAAAGTACAGACACAGATCACAGAATTACAAGCAATAATCAATAAGGTCATGAAGGAGAATTCTGCTCTCTGTCATGAAGCAGGACAGCTTCATGGACAGTCCAAGAACCTGGAACAGCAAATATTTAATCTCAAGTCGACAGGGCACTACATTCGCTGGAGTTGAGCTAAATCACAGCTCTAGCCAAGGAAATGTACACCACAGCTGGTAGGGTCTGAATCACCTGCAAATATTCACACACATTCTTGCCCACAAGAGAACTGGAATGAGCGACAAAACAACACATACCAAAATGCACCATGTAGTCCTTTAAACATTATGAAATCTATCACGACTTTGATTTATCCATTGAAGAAGGGGAGGGGATTGTTGTATGGATGACCATTTAGCGGCTGTTCATGATATATTCAAAGTCCTTCAAGTTCCTAGGGAACAATACTTTCACATCACTCTAGATGCAGCATCTGCTAGTATCATTTGTGGTCTCAATGAACAGGAAAACCTGTTATGTGCAGACTTTGAGAAGGAGATTAGACACCAATTCCCACCTTACCAGTATATACAAGAAGCCAAGAAAGCTGCTTATACTATGATGGCATAGCAAAATGAGTCTCCTTGCCAGTTCTTTCAAAACTTAAAAAGAGCATTTTCACGTGTTGATTGACCTTTAACCCTAACTCTGTAGAATTTAAAATGGCATACTTTTATGGGCTCCAAAACTAAATTGTCTCCCTATTAATTTGTGAATTTGACAGAGAAAAACCACTAGAATGGATAATAGAACAGGGGACCAAACGGTATGAAGTGATATTTGGTCAGAAAGAGGAGGGGGCTAAGAATAAAGAGGCAAAACCAATGTCTAAGGAATCCACACCAGCGATTTTGGAGGTAAAGTCTATAAAGATGCTGCTAGAATTAGCCCAAACTCAAGCAAAGAACGACATGACACCTAATCAAAGGGGCATGCCTCAACAGAGGACACACCCAAAACTCCTATATTTCAATACATTGATGCCAGTAATAGAAGTTCTTATTAGTCCTAGATATCTTCGTATTTCTCCCAGAGTGCGGGTTCCCCATGTTATGCCAGGCATAAATAACAATCAAAACCAAACGTACAATGGCTAATACCAGACACTAGGGCTACAGAGTAGATCTGACCCTAACACAATGGTATATGGCCACCAAGAAAGACCAAGATATGTGGATAAATTCATTGAAAATAGAAACCAGCATGGGAACAGCTCCCACCAAATGAAAGACAAAATATGAATTATGTACTTCGCCAATATAATCAATCCCCACCACTGGTCGAACATGGTCAAAGGATGGTTACTCCACGTTCTCCACCTCCTCTGCTACATTAATTCAGAGGTAACACAAATAGAAATCAATCCCCTGAAAGATATCAGAACAGGCCTAATCACGGCAAGTTTAATCATTAACGGCTCAGACCACAAAGAGAGGAATTCAGAGACGTGAACAGGTTTCAATGTTTAGAGGCCCAAGTAAAAATGTTGTCTGAACAGATAGGAAAATTATGTGCAGTCCAAAAACAACAGCCAAATAAAGGTGCAGAAGGGACAACAAGTAACTAGCTAATCACCACTGTACTGATGAAAACACAGATGCCCATGCATCGACTTTGAATATAAATACTGATTTGCTTGCTGATTTAAAAACAAGAAAACAGATGAATGAAAGTGAGACAGGGAATTATAACACATAAAAAAAAGATTGTGGTTCTTGGAGTTCTTGGAGTTGAACCACACCATGCGGGTGTATGGAGATGAAGAGCAAAAAAGGAAAATGAACTAGAAAAACCCAAAGAACAGAGAACCAGATTTAAAAAAGAGTATCCAATGTGAAAACGAACCACAAAATGAAGAATTAAGGTCAAAAGATAGATTATCCTCACAAGATAATAAAAATACTGTTGATACCCAAGCAGAGGAAACAATTGCCCAAAAGGCGGGTGCAGGTCGGTAACATGAAGAGTATTTTGAGCCACAGAATTTCCAAGGGACAGAGATGGCAGGCTCCGTACAAAATACAGATAAGTGTTACACACTAGAAACTGACATGTTGTCACTTAACCCTTGTGAAAATACACAGCCAATAGGTTGCAATGTGGAAGTAAGTAGAGAGGGCCCAGACAATGGGAAAGGCACAATGAGAAATTGGGGTGTGAACACTCGTGGTCCCAAGTCAGCAG
The DNA here is from genome assembly GCF_040938575.1 of Ambystoma mexicanum. NCBI lineage: Eukaryota > Metazoa > Chordata > Amphibia > Caudata > Ambystomatidae > Ambystoma > Ambystoma mexicanum. The sequence goes on from NC_090938.1 coordinate 330,942,314, forward strand.
GCACTGGCACTGGCTACACTCCAAATGGGTTCTGAGCCCAGTTAAATAGAGCATTTGTTTGTGTTGTGTGCACCAATGCAGGCAGTAGAATGTCATGGGGTAGCCTGGAACCTTATAGGTCATCATGTTCCAGGACTGACAGTTGGATTATTCAGGATGGGAGATCTGACTTGAGAGGATGCTTATTACATAGTTCCTGCCTCCCTTTCCCCAACTAGCCCTGAAACTAAATAAAGCAATTTACTTTTATACATACCTGCCTCCAGCGTCATCTCTGCCTTCCTGTGACTCCTCCAGTATCCCCAATACTACAAGTGGCAATGAGGATGGGATACAAGTGAGTCTGATTAGCCCAGAAATGAGTAGGATATATTGGAGAGTGGCTAGCTGCCCATTCAGTTGTTTTCCATAAGCCCTGTGCAGAGGTAAAAGTACCTGGAGGGCTACATCAGGTATAAGTCCTGCATGATCCTAGTGCAGGCAGCCAGAAGACAGCAGGCTGTGTTTGTGCATATATATATTGGCAGCTGGATGAAGCTGCTGTGTGTCAAAGGTACTGTAGAATTTAATGCGAGCGCTGCAGCATAGAAAAGTTAAAGGCTACATATGGATGGCGCAATCCAGCATCTGTTTATGTCATGGGAACGTTATGTTGTGTGCGCCACTCATTCTGAGCGAAATTGGAGTTTTATTTGTATTAAAAGTACTGTTTATGGCATGCAGCTGAGACCGCACCGTTGCTGTGGTCGTGTTGCTGAAGATGCGTACAGTGCAGTGCCTCATATATTAATGATGACGCCATGGAATGTTGAGGGGAGTCAGCAAAGCTGTGAACGTTGAGCTCCTTCAGTGTCCAGATCCGTTTATTGTGAGAGCTGAACTCCCGATGCGGAAAGCCGATGCAGAAAGGAATACATTAAAGGAATGGCTTTAGGAACTTGGCCCAACGCAATGACATATGCGGAAGGATCGCAAGGGAAATGACTGGTTCCTGATGCAGATGAAGTCAAAGAGGATACTGTTGTGGCCTCTAAGGACGACAGGACGCCTGGGTAATTATAACTTCCTTTATTGCTTAACAGAACGCGTGGCTGCAGTAGTCCGTGTGCGGGACGGGGCAGGTACTCACAGTCTAAGCTGGGCCTTCCAGTTATCTTCACTGGAGGCAGGGTGTGCATTTGGGCTGCACGCTGTATACTTCCGGGGCCCCCATGAGGCCTCCTTTGGCATTGGACTTATGCCCTGGAAGTAAGCTGGCACTGGCTCAGCGCCTTCAGTCACATTGGCTCCTCATAAGGAGCAGCGCTATCCAGACCGACTTGTCTGGCGCTCCGCCAGCCTCACACTGGCGCCAAAGTCCCCGCTCGCGGAGCACGGGTCCGCGAGATCGCGTTGGGCCGAGATCTAGCGAGACCACGCTCCCGCGATCACGTGATGTCCCCACACACCTCCTTTGCTGGGAAAAGGATAGAGGGTCATTCCATGACGAAGTCTGCAAACTTGCTGGGTTTCCTTTTCTCCCTCTGCGGTCTGCCTTGCTCTAGAAGTGGAGCAGGGTTGCGGGAGTACTCCTGGGGAGGTGTGGGTGATTCAGATCCTCCTTGTTTTGCCTTCCACTGCAGCTCCCTGAGTGGAGTGGTGGAGTTGCTGCTTGAGAACTCACTGCCATAGGGTGACTCCGAGGCATCTCTTTCTGGCTGGCAAGGGTTTTCAGATGGCTTTGGTAGGTCTTGGTCTTCTCCGGTTTCCCAGCGTGGCTGTTCAAAGGATTCTTTCCTGCGGTACATGGCCACTCTTTCTAGGTTCCATTTCCTTCCGTCGCTGGTGCAGATGTGGTTTGGCCCTTTGACAGCGACTTATGGGACTGCTGTACCTGGAGCCTGTCACAGTGTCCTTGTGGGGAAGCCGTATCTTGACCAGGTCGCCTCTGTTAACTGATGTGCGTTGGGCAACCTGCCGCGTGTCTCCTTGAGTCTTCATGGCCTCTTTGCTCCGCTGCATGCGAAAGACTACGTCTTCCATGTCCACATCTTCGTCAGCCCTCACTTGCTGGAGCCACGGTGGTACCAGTGTGGATGCTGGCCTTCTCCCCCTTAGCAGATGGAATGATGACACGCCGGTGACAGCGTTGGGAGTGATGCGGTGGGCTGCGACGGCCTCTTTGACTGTCTTGTATGGGTTTAGGCCAGAGGCATGAGCTAGTTGCAGCGCCCCTTTGATGAAGCGGTTTGCCCGCTCGACCAGGCCATTTGCCTGAGGATGGTAGAGATTTGCTCTTCGCTGTTGAATGTTGTTGAGTTTGAGGAATTTCTCAATTTCTCGAGAGGTCAGCTGGACCCCATTGTCCATCACAATTTCCTCCGGGAGGCCCTCGCGCTGGAATATGGTGGTGAGTGCTTCGATGACTGTTTTTGTAGTGATATCCGAAGTAAAGTCAACTTCGACCCATTTTGAGAAATAGTCAACCGTGACTATCCCGTATTTATGTTCTGGGGGCATGCTGTCCAGCGGCCTGATGAAGTCCAATCCTAGTTTGCACCACACCCCTTTGGGGACTTCGGTGGGCAGCATGGGGGCTTGTCTCATGGACAGGCACTTGTCGCTGTTGGTGCACTCGTGGCACCTTTCAACCATTTGTCGTATGTCCTGATTCATGCCTGGCCACCAGTAGGCGTCGCATATCCTGTGCCTGGTAATGTTGCAACCCAGATGGCCTGAGTGCGCCCTGCACAGTATTAATTTGCGAATCCCGCTGGGCGGGATCACTCGGTCGCCTCTCAAAATGAGACCGCTCATGGCAGTGATTTCGTCGTTCACCTTCCAGTAAGGGCGTAGGCCTTTGGGAATTGCCCTTTCATCAGGCCACCATCCGCGGACCCAGGCTGTTGTGCGCCTTAGGGCATCATCCTGCTCGAATTCCTCCTGCCAGTGGCGCTCACTCATGTCCATGTACTCGCCGTTCCTCAAGTCGCCTATGGTGGCTACAACGCATTCGTCTTCTAGGAATGTGGTCCCAGGGGCGTTTTGGTTTAGGAGCCTGGGCATGCAGTCCGCTTGTGCGTTTTTCCAGCCAGCAATGTGGGCTATTTCGTATGTGTACTCTTGAAGTTTTGCGGTGATCCTGGCCAGTCTCGGGGTGGCAGTCTTGGTGCCACCTGGGCTCAACATTTGAATGAGGGGTTTGTGGTCAGTGACCAGCCTAAATTTCATGCCCCAAACTTAAAATCTGAAGTAGTCGACGGCCCAGGCACAAGCCAATATTTCTTTCTCTACGGTGGAGTAATTCTTCTCCGCTGGCGATAGTGCTTTAGATGTAAATGCCACAATGTTTTTAGTGTTGCCCTTCTTCTGGGTCAAGGTGGCCCCAGTCCGTATGCGCTGGCATCCGTAGTGATGCAGGTGTCCCATTCGGGGTTGAAGGGTTTGAGGCAAGGTGCGTGCAGAATTCTGCGTTTGATTTCAGTGAAGGCTCCGTCTTGCTCTGGGCCCCAGGAGTAGGTTGCCCCTTTCTTCAGAAGATCCCTCATGGGGGACGTGGTTTCAGAGAACCTTGGGAAAAACTTTGCGTAGTACTCCGCTAATCCCAGGAACGAGCAGAGTTCCTCTCTGGACCCCGGGCCGGGGCATCTGCTATGGCCTCCATCAGGTTCTTCTTGGGGCTCACCCCTTTGCTTGAGATGCAGTACCCAAGGTATTCTACTTTTCTCACTCGGAAAACACATTTCTCGTGGCGAAGATGAATGCCTGCTTCCTGAAGCTTGCTCAGGACTGCCCAGAGAGCCTTGTCATGAGTCTCGTTGTCCTTGGCATACACGAGGATGTCATACTGAAAGAATGAGACGTTTGTGAGGCCTTTGAGGAGGGCATTCATCATTCTCTGGAATGCTGACGCTGCCGAGGATAGCCCAAATGGCATGCAGGTGTATTGAAAGGTGCCGAAGGGAGTGATGAAGGCCGTAAAGGGGCGCGAAGACTTGTGTAAAGGAATCTGGTGATAGGCGTCACGCATGTTGAGCTTCGAAAAGATTGCTGCCTCCTTCATCATCAAGACAATTTCTGGGGAGCGGGAAGCTATCGGTAACGACCTCTAGGTTTAGACTTCGCAAGTCGATGCATATTCTGAGTTTGTTGCTGGATTTCTTCTTGACTAGAACCACCGGACTCAACCACTCTGAGGATTCCACCGTCTCAATGGTCCCTTCTTCGACCATCTTCCGGAGATGGGCCTCTAACGCAGGTCTCGCCGTGGCAGGCACCGGTCTAACTTTCTGTTTCACAGGCACCGCATTGGGTTTCAAACGAATCTTGTGAACAAAGTCTCTCACTTTCCCCGGTTTCTCGGAAAACAGGCTTGGGAACATCTCCTTGAAGTTTAGCGCTGCTCCTGAGGAGACCATGAGTACCTGTTCCGGAGTGCTGGGGTCTAGTTTGATGCTGAGTCTGTGTTGATCGTCCCACCCGAGCATGGCCGGACCTTTGGTTGAGAAGTACACTTTGGAGTTGGTAGACCTCCCTTTGAATTCAATTTGGGCTCTGATGTAACTCAGTAGGTCGATGGTTGCACCACTGAAAACTGTTGGTTTTTGCCTGGTCGATCTGATCTCCACTTTAGCCTTCCCCATCATCTCCTTGTATGTGTCTATTGGAAGGATTGTGAGGTCTGATCCTGAGTCTGCAATAACACGTGTTTCCATGCCGTCCACTTTAATGGTGCAGTGGAGCTTTTCTCTCCTGGCGTGAAGAGCATTGACCATGACAACCATGGGTCTGTCCTGTGGCTCATCCTCGTCGCTTGAAGCACGGTCGCCATTGACGCGGGAGATGTTTTTTTCCTGCCACGTGCATGCAGGGGCCACGTGACCAATGCGTCCACACTTCGAGCATTCCTTGTTTCTGGCAGGGCAGTCGCGATTATTCGCCATGTGTTTGGTGCTGGCACATCTTAGCATTTAGGAACATCCCTTTGCCTGGGGCCTTATTCTCTGGGGCTGTCACGGGATTCCTTGTTTCTGCGCCCTCTCCATTGTAGCGCCGTCAGCTCGGGAGGGGTAGATGACTTCCCGCCTCTTTGCGCCTGCTGGAGGTTTCTTCTTCCGCCCTGGCGATTTGGATGGCCTTGTTGAGGGTCACTTCCTTTTCTTGTATGAGCTTGTCCAGTACTTTGCTGGAGTTGGTGTGGACGACCAGCATGTCGCAGATGACCTGTTCCGCGTTTTCACCAAAGGCACATAAGGATGCCAGCTCCCTCATCCAGGTGATGTAGTCGTCCACAGGTTCGCTCCCTTCTTGTTTATGGGTGTAGAACCTCAGCCTGTGTAGGACTATGTTCTCCTTATTGGTGAACCGCTTTACGATGCGACGGATTGCCTCTTTGTAGACGTTGTCGTCGTCATCATCCACTGGTATGGCTGTCAAACTGGCAAAAATGCGCTGTCCTTCAACCCCCATTGCGTTCAGCAGCATCACCTTCTTCCTGGCTGGGGCATATGCTGTGCCGTCTACGGCCTCAAGGTACGTGGAGAAGAGTGGCTCCCACTGCATCCACGGAATTGCCAGGGTCCCAGGTGAGGGGAGAAACGCCGGGGGCGGTGTGGCGCCTTGCATGGTAGGTCCGTGGGTATTCAGATATCCTTGTCGCCAGTTATGCTGTGGCCTCTAAGGACGACAGGACACCTGGGTAATTATAACTGCCTTTATTGCTTAACAGAACGCGTGGCTGCAATAGTCCGTGTGCGGGACGGGGCAGGTACTCACATTCTTAGCTGGGCCTTCCATTTATCTTCACTGGAGGCAGGGTGTGCATTTGGGCTGCACGCTGTATACTTCCAGGGCCCCCATGAGGCCTCCTTTGGCATTGGACTTATGCCCTGGAAGTAAGCTGGCACTGGCTCAGGGCCTTCAGTCACATTGGCTCCTCATAAGGAGCAGCGCTATCCAGACCGACTTGTCTGGCGCTCCGCCAGCCTCACACTGGCGCCAAAGTCCCTGCTCGCGGAGCGCGGGTCCGAGAGATCGCGTTGGGTCGGGATCTTGCGAGACTGCGCTCCCGCGATCACGTGATGTCCCCACAGATAGGTTTTCGATGCAGGAGTCAAAGACGATACGTTCCAGCGATAAAAGGAGGAAAAGATAAATGATTTATATTGCAGCCGCAGTGATATTGGGAGGTAGAGTAAATGCTTTAGATTTGTGGTGCAGCCACAGTGCTGTGAATGGAGATACATTTTGCTTTACTCTCCGGTGCTACCGAAGGAAAGAATGCCACCAGCAGCAATAGATAGTGGAACGTGGAGGCACTAGCAATGCCTCTTTTGTCCTTGTATGCTTGAACAAAGGTACGTTGTGCAATTTACCACCACTGTCCACGTGCAATTCATGTCAACGTGCAATGTATGGGCAATGTTCTTTGATGGTATTATTTCAGCATTCTGTTTTGGTGTTTAAATACAGGTTGATGCAATGCTGTAGATTGTAAAGTTGAAATATATATATTTTCATTTCATTTCTGAAGGGAAATTAAGCAGAGTATCACGTTCACATGATACATGCGCTTCTTAATGATGCATGATGCAATGTCATATATTATTGTAAACGTTTTCAGGTTGAGGTACTGCCATAATGAAAATGTTGTGTGTGCTGGATTTTTAATGTTGGCATGACAGTGTGCATATTTGCCTGTGTGCTGTGCCTGGCTGGGAAGGTGCACAGTGATTGGAAATCAATGGAATGGAGTGCACAGTGGTTTATGCAATGCATGATCCTCAAATCTTTTAAATGTGCTATAGGTGGTTAATGCACAGATATGATATTTTAATGAAATCCATAATAGAATCAATAACATATATTTTTAGGATTTGCAGGAAAATGGTGTTTAGCACCTGTGGACTTTATATAATATGAACTCATATTATTATTATTATTTTTATTATGAAATCAGTCCGTGCAATAATATGTGAAGCAGAACTATTATTTATATATATGAAATAAATTGAAATGTTATGGTATATTCTGTTATATGTTATAATGGGCATTGGTGATATTTTATTGAGTAGTGACACTGCATGTTCAGGTTATGAATTGCTAGGTGCCATGAAGTGATCATGAGCCCAAATGGAGTTAATATTTTGAAGAGCATGGTATATTCTATGGTGTTGATGAATTGAAAGCCCAAATGAATGAAAGGCACGAGTGTGATACGTGATGTTAGGGTGTGGCCGTTATCCATGGAGCGTGCTATTGAGCACATATTGAATGCAAATTATATATATTTAGCCGGTATGTTTTGGCCATATTGTTGTTTGGAGATGAATGCATTCAGAGTTTCTTTAAGATCTACACTTGGACGGTTAGTCTGATCAGCTTTCTGTTGTGGAGAGTGCAGATGGACAATGCAAATGACAGGTCTTTTCTGATGAGAATGGTGGTGTGTATGTGGTCATGGATGTGCTGATGTATATTGACGGTATATTGGTTGTTAGTTGTGTTTCCTTTGTGTTAGTTGTTTTGTGATTGTGCTGCAGGCGTGGCAGGCCTGAGTCTCCATGTGGCAGATGGAGTGGAAGGTGTATACCATGTGTTGGTCGTTGAGTGTGGTCACAATGGTTTGTGCTTTCAGGTGGCAGCTGTAAGACCCGGGAGTGGCAGTCCTGGGTAAGTGGTGAATTTGTGTTTTAGGATGGTTCCAGGATGTTAGAAACGTCAATGTGGAATACGTCATGAGGGTTGTGAAAGTGGTTGATTGTTTGACTGGTTTGTTGTAATTGTTGAATTTTGGTGGAAATTCAACATACACAACATTCAAAATGAAGTGGGCAAAAAAGAGGGTAAAATGTAATTTCATATGCCCATTTGCCTTGCAAAAAGTAAAAAGTAGATAAGAAAAGTAAGTCCTGAAATTAGTAAAAATTCAGATTTTGTGATGCATACTAGAAGTGGTTGTGGATAGGTATTATGCTCCTATCAAGACTGAAGAAAACTGCAATGCATTTGAAATGATTGAGATGGGTGCCCAAGCAACAATAATGTCAAAAGAACTGGTGAAAAGTACAGATGAAGCAAGATCCCAAAAAATCATGTAAAGGTTAGACAAAATGAAGGCCCTGTGCAGAATTTCAATGGGGAAGAAATACCTATCGAAGGTGTCACAAAAAGGTTGACATAAAGATAAAGCATCAGATGAGACAGGAAGTGTTGGTCACACCCATTTATGAAATATGATTTCTCATAGGGACAAATTGCTTGAGGAGATTATCGCCCCTTGTTGATGGTGTAAATGGGTTATTGTGGTCCTTAGCTAAAAAGCCATTGAGGCATAAGAAAATAAGGACTCAAAGCAACAGTGTAAAAGAATGCCACTCCTAAACCAGAAAGTGAAGTGGAAGGGTGTCTAGTCAAATGGTCGACAGACAAATGGTCGACAGACAAATGGTCGACACAATTTGGTTGACAGGACAAATGATTGATTTTTTTTTTTAGTTATATATATTTTTTTAGGTTTTCGTTTAGGGAAAAAAAGTGGTTTTTAGCAAAAAAAAGGGGGTTGAGGGGGGACCCCCCCCCAAAAAAAACAAATGTGAAAAAAAACAAAAAATTCGATCATTTTAGCTGTCGACCTTTTGGTGTCGACCATTTGTCCTGTCGACCATTTAGATTCGACCAGTTGACCTACAACCAAGTGGAAGTATATCTTCAGAACGGCTGTGTGCTTAGTGTCACTGTCATTCTCTTGTGTCAGGATGAAATGCCAGGAGAAAAAGAGAAGCAGTCTTTGGAAATGTTTTTAGACCCTAAGAAAAACTGGCAAACAGAAAAAGATGTAAACACGTTGCATTTAGCTAAATGAAGAAAAATCCAAACCAAATATTACTCCAGAGTTAAATCAAGAAAAACACATTTCAACAATCGCAGAAATACACATGGGAGAAGAGCAGCCATGGATCCGTATCCATGTGAATAGGCATTCTGAAATGATTGAGGCCACTTTGGTGCTAGAGCATGAAAGGGGTTTCATTAATGAAAAGGTACTCCGGCAAATACTAGACAGAGAGGAGATCCCAACGTTTAAAATAAAGAACCAACGCATCTTTGGCCTAGATGACCCCGCGTTGGGACAAAAATTATAGGAAGATCCATGTTAAAGATTAGAATTGGCTCTAAAAGCATTGACCACAATGTGTGGATCGTGAGCAGGACACAAAGCTAATTGTATTTGGGAAATGACACCATGTACAGAATGTGTATGGGATTAGACTTTCTAAATCAAAAAGTCTGGTCCAGATTGGGTCGGGTCGCACCTGAATTTGAAGACAAAAGACAAGCTTATAATTGTGCCCAAATGACGCCATATACAATTGAACTTCAAGTGAAAAAAGATGTTACTATTCCCACATTTACCAGAAAATTTACAGTAGCATTAAAATGCAGCAAGGGACAACCAGTAAAATATTCTGATGCATTTTTATCCTAAATGAATGCATAAAGCAACAAGGGTTAGCATGTGAACACACACCACTGATAGAGATTGGGCATGGGCCCAATCAGATCCTGGTGGACAATACAGGGTGTAAAGACATTCATTTGGAAGAGAAATACAGCATCAGGAATGGCAGTACAGAAATCTTACTACACTGCTGATTTCAGTAACCCAGTGATCGGGAACATCCCTGAAAGCTATGTGACTGCACAAGGTGAATTACCAGAATCATTGGAATCTAAGCCTAAAGGAATCTTTAAAGTTCAGTCTGTTTCCCTTTATGAGACAAGTGAAATGGTATGCTGCCATCAGGATGATTGTATCATATTCCAAGTAGGTGAATCTAAGAGAGAAAAGCAGCATATGGAAGTGGAGGTCAATTTCAAAATAATTGAGGGTAGCGAATCTCCAAAGAGACACTGCCACATGGTTAGAGGAAAGCACCCACTTTTCTCCTTTGGAGGATTTCACAGAGTTTTCTAAAATGGTAGAGGAGCAGATTCAAGCTGCAGATGCTTGCACAAATGAAGAAGAAAACGACCAATTGAGGAAAATATTAATCGAGTTCAAACCGGTTTTTGCAAAGATGCCTATGACTGTGGGCTGACCGATTTGCATGTGGCCACACAATATAGGTTACCCCTGGCATGTTTGGAATCGCTAGCTGAAATAATCAAACATTTAGAATCTAGAGGAATCATTAGGCCTATTCATAGTACATCAAATACTCCTATATTAGGTGTGCTAAAACCCAATGGCACTTGTGTGCAGATCTACGAGAATTTAACAAAACGGTACCTGTTTCAAGGTGGCCCCTTCCATTTATTGATGAAGGCCTTTCACAGGTTCACGGGTCAATGGTATTTACCACCTTAGAACTTACAGTTGGAGACTGGTGTGTGCCACTAGCTGAAGACATTCAAAATGTATTCACATTTTCATTTGACAAATCACAATATGCATGGTTCCGGACCCCTTTCAATAGTGGGAGGGAGTTTGGGATATTCCTGAGCAAGGCACTCCTGGATGCAGCAGAAAGAGGAACAATAGTTTATGTGGATGATGTGCTAATCGAAAATTAAGATCTGAAAAGCCACTACAATGAGATTAGACATATATTCAGTCAGCTACAGAAGGCTGGGGCAAAAGTATCTTTACAGAAACACAGTGGTACAGAAAAAGGGTAAACTTTCTAGACCATGAAGTAACAGAGCATGGATTAAACCCACAAAAGAAAAAAGTGGAAGCGATTCAGAAACTAAAAGATCCCACTAACTTGAAAAGCTTAAAGAGTTTGTTAGGAATGATAAGTTACAACAGAAAATATATAGAAAATTACGCAGATAGTACACAACCTTTGATGAGATTGCTGAAGCAGGGTGTACCCTAGAAATGGTTAAAAGTAACAAAGTGAGACAGTGGCCACGCGAAAGGGGTGTCCAATGTAAGTGCCATGTTTGGCACATCCAATAAAAACCCAGGATTCCTTTGTAGAAATAGGATTTACATATCAATGTATGTCAGCAGTGTAATATGAAAAACATGATGCAAATAATAAAAACATTGCATATGCTAGCGAAGCATTGTCAAAAGTTGAGACTACATTTAATGAGTGTGAAAAAGCGATTCTGACCACTGTCTGGGCACTACAACATTTCCATGGGGAGCGGATGATTGCTGAACCAAATCACCAGCCTCTGCAAAGAGGATCAAATCAGGGAGTTTGCCCCAGTCAAGCATCACCTCATGGACATTGGCACTTCAGGGATTTCCAGTACAAGTGAGATATGGACAAAATAAAAAGAGCCCAGTTGCTCAAGGGCTAGTGGAGTTACATGATTGTGCTGCTGTCTGTGCGCCTGATGACACTGAGTTACAGACACATTTAAATGAATTTGAGCAATCCCTACACAAGGCTTTCAATGAAGAAATAAGTACACATTTACCAACTGTGTATGTAGATGGATGCACATACCACGTAGAAAATGTTGCTGAAAAAGAAATTGTGGCAGGAAAAGGAAATGTGTGGATTAAATGTGACATCATTCCAAGAGTAAGCATGAGGATAGGCCCCAAATGCAGTCAAGTGGGAGAACTGGCCACTATTTATAAGGCAATATGTACAGCAGTAGAACATAGACTCAAAGAAATAGTTTTAGTCGCTGATTTTGATTATGCGCAAAATAGTATTGTGGAGTATTTACATGGCTGGAAGGTGAAAGGCATGCTCACATATAACAAGAAGCCACTTAAACATGCCAAGATGATTCAGGCTATAGACAAACTTGTGTCAGAAAATGACCTGATAATCGATTGGAGGAAAATAGGTGGTCATTTGTAAATACCAGGTAAGGATAAGGAAGGAGATGATAAGGCCGATCAATTAGCCACAATAGGAGCTGTAATGGGGGAATTATTCTCTATTGAACACCTGGTTGGTGAAATACAGATGGATGTGATAACATGCTCCAAAACTCCGAAAACAGTTGAAAAGCCGGTGGCACAATGGAGTTTTGAAACTCCAGATCAAGACTTGATTAAGGCACAAAAAGAGGATATTATTTTAGGCCCGTTTCATAACCATTTGATAGTTGCAGACCATTTGCTAGATGCAGAACAGAATCCACAGAATGAAGAGGACTGCAAAGGGAAAGAGGAAGTGAGAGTGTTATTAAAAAAAACAGAAGAGAGTTAGGTTTCAAGATGGACTCATGATTAGAGAAACCATGACAGGCCAAATCCAATGGGTAGTGCCTTTTTCATTTTGGGGATTGATGTTACATCATGCCCACAATGCCATAACTGCAGGACACAGAGGTTCAAAGAAGAATTTGGAAATTTTAAAAGATTATGCCTATTGGGCGCACATGTCTCCAGATGTTGAGCTCTACACCAGAGGGTGTTTAGTGTGTGCACAGTTTGAGCCTGTGTCACCAGCCCATAGATGTCAGGGATGGCACTCTAATAAGAGTGGCACAGGACACCCAAAAAGGGTTTGGGTGGTTGTGCCTAAATAAAGTGGACAGAGAAGCAAACACACAGCTGAAAGGAAAGAGAACGAAGAGTAGGCAAGAGTAGCAAGGAGAGGTACAGAATGAATTTCCTCTTGGAGTGTATGCAGATATAGGAAAAGAGTACTCCACGAACCTTAGGAAATACTCAAGCCTTCTGCACAGTTTACTATAACAGAGGCCCACGCTGTTTGCTCATGACTTGGAACAGCAGCTATGGGTGTCTGTAATGTAGAAACGAGACAAGGGAAGGGGCAGAGGTTGACTGATGGGAACCAACAGACAAGCTCTGTACAAAAGGGTCTACAAAACAGGACAAGAGAAGATACTTACAGACAAATCCAGGAAAAGGAGGTTGATAGCAAACTAGCAGAAGGAAATGAAGGGAAAGTCGTGTAACAGGATAGGATAGCAGAGGACAGTAAGGAACAAGGTTGAGAGCTCAGAGGAGCAGGAAAGCAATGAGCAAGCCCACAGGAGCAGGGCTGTAAGGTAGAGAGCCCAGAGGGAAAGGGCTTAGGGCAGCAGAGTAAAGCAGGCTGCACGGCAAGGAACCCAGAAGGACCGGGCAGCAAGGAGTGAGCCCTGAGGGGCAGGGCCGCTGACCGTAGAAGGTTGCAGAGGACTGTAGAGGGCTGCTAGGCCGAGAACCCAGCGGAAAAAGGTAGGTAGTAAGCAGCGGAGCGTGATCAGCTGCAAAGTAGGAAGCCCAGCGACAAGGGCTGTAGGCAGCCGGAGTGAGGCAGGCTGCAGAGCAGGAAGCCCAGAGGACAAGGGTTGAGACTGGAAAGCAGCAGAGCGTGATCAGCTGCAATGTTGAAAGCCCGGTAGGGCAAGGGCGGAGGCTGGAACGGCAGCAGAGCGTGATCGGCTGCAATGTAGAAAGCCCGGTAGGGCAAGGGCGGAGGCTGGAAGGCAGCAGAGCGTGATCGGCTGCAATGTGGAGAGCCCGGCAGGGCAAGGGCGGAGGCTGGAAGGCAGCAGAGCGTAATCAGCTGCAATGTAGAAAGCCCGGTAGGGCAAGGGCGGAGGCTGGAAGGCAGCAGAGCGTGATCGGCTGCAATTTGGAGAGCCCGGAGGAGCAGGGCTGTGAGGAAGAGAGCCTGGAAGGCTATGGCTGTAGGCAGCGAAGAGTAACAGACTGCAAGGCAGGAAGCCCAGAGGAGCTGGACTGAGGCAGGGAGCCCAGAAGGCTAGGGCTGTAGGCAGCAGGGTGTAGCAAGCTGCAAGGAAGGGTCCAAGCAGGAGTGATGGTAAACAGCATACAAAGATCCGTAGAAAGACACGAAAGGTGGAGGAAGGTCTCTCAATGCAAGAGGCTGAGCCACTGCAGGCAGCAGCCTTTTATACTGCCTAGCCCAGCACAGAGGCAGGCTAATTGGTTGCACCTGGCTAAGCACACCTGCAGACAATCGGCCACCTCCCTCTCTGTTCCTGAGTTGGTGGAAGCAGAGCCAATCCCTAGGGCTTCTGGGGGGTGTAGTTCCTTTGATGACCAATAGGAACAGCCAGGAATCGATGCTTATAGCCAAGTGCATTGTGGTATGCGTAGTTTGTTGGAAAAAAGAATAAAGCACCAAAGTCTCGCAAATGGGAAATAAAGTCCCCAAAGTAAATATAGATTGATCCAAGAGTCTGTTGTAAATAAATGATAAACAAATAGTCCATATTGAGCGCAAATGGATGCGCCCATGGCGCAGGCATGACAGTATGCCCCTCTCCAGGCCCCTCTCCAGGCTCCCTGAAGACCGACCTACAAGAAGAATGTCTGTCACACCGTAAAAGAGTCTCAATCCAAAAAGGCACATCATGAAGCACCAGAAACGGTTTAAGGTTGCAAGGTGAGAGTCTTGAATGACGGAGACAGTACAAATGTTCTGAACTTTAGATGTAGAAATCAGAAAAGACGAAGTCTTTGGAACATAAACCCCAACTGTGTGTGCATGAAGAGGGGAACTGCGAAAAACTGCTGCAGGCTCCATGATAGATTTTGCTTTGACGGGCAACAGTATGATGCTGGAAGGTGGAGACATAGGTACAGCAGAGTTGGTAGCTTTAGGAAGGTTTTCCAAGACATCCGGAGCAGCCATGACAACGTTAGGGTTAGCCGCAGAGAGTTCAGGAGTCACAGCGGCGGTTTCCCCATGATTAGTAGACAGTTCAGAGGTTACAGCAGCAGTGAGATCTTGAATGGCTGTAGAGAGTATCGAGGCTGTAGCAACTGGGTGTGTGGGTGCCATGAGAGAACCAGCGGGCTGGAACGCACCTGAGACTGGTAGAGTAGAGTCTGGCGGATGTAGGATCAGGAAGAGAAGGTGCTGTAGCAGCTACAGACAGTTCAGGTTTTGCAACCACTGGTAGATCGGGTACCACAACCACTGGCAATTCAGGGGGTATCGAAGAAACTGGAGATGTTGATTGCTCAGGAGTGTTGTCTGATAGCACAGCCACACTTTGGCAAGCCCCGCTTGCCAACTCAGCATGCTCGGTGTGAACTGCGCCAGTCTCCTCAGCTGACGTTGTCATTCCAGAAGAGCTTGTAAGTGTGAGTACTGGACAATAGGCAAGGGTGAGGGCGGAACCATCCTTTGACTCAGAGGGATTTCCAATCAGAAGACCACCCTTGTTTTGTGGTGTTATGGCTGTGTGAGTGATTTGACCCGCCGGAGGAGTTAATTCTTTTCTGTCAGTACTACAACCTGAGTTTCTGTGGCTGGAAGGTGAAAGAGCTGTGTCAGTCATTAGAAGGGATACTTATGCTATATTTAGGTCTTCCATCTGCTTGGTATAAGTCTGTATACTTTTCTGCGTGGCAATTCCAGGCCTTATCATGTCGATCTCTAAAGATAAGATGTCAGGTGTTGGACATAGTGTCAGATGGTCTGGTGACTTGTGTCCCTTCATAAGATTCTTATAATGCAAATAAACAAAGTCATCATAGAGGTCTTCGGTCTTTCTTTTAAGGCGTAGGAGTTGTTCGTGTAGCAGGTAAGTATCATTAGTTTTATCTAAAGCTTCAGAAGCTGGTGTGGCAGAAAATTTGGTTGTAGCAATGGGAAGACTGACCTTAGGGTTATTGTGGTTAGCAGATACTGTGGAAGCATTAAGACAACCGATGGTTAGTATAGGTCTTTTGTACCCAGGACCAGATGCACAAACCTCAGGATAATGACTGCCTTGTCCTGTCAAATAAGGGTTTCCAGCATTCTGGGGAGCTTGCCAAGCTGATCTTGCGCATATCACTCTGGCAACAGCGTATTCTGGTTTAGAGTCCCCCACAATGAGTGCTATATCCTTGGCTGTTGCGGTGTTAGAAGGCTTGTCAGAAGACGCAGGAGTGTTTTTCACTGTTTGGTTTAACAAGATCTGTAAGAATTCATTATCTTGCTGTAGCTCTGCAACAGATAAGGGCTGCGGGTCATAGTCGCAAATGTCATAATAATAGTACATGGAAGAAGGGTCAGCTAGCCAGTGAGTATAGTACCGTGCTTGTAAATCTTTGTTTACTAAGGCGAGACTGTCCTTTAGACTAAGGTCCTTGTTTGCTGTCTTTAGGGAAATCATAGGTTTATGCAAAGGTTTCTTAACCCGAAAGGAAAGCATCTTTGGTCTGTGTGTGCCTTTCCGGCCTATGGAACAAGACAGTTTTGGCTCTTGCATTCTGTCAGGGATGGCACTCTATTAAGAGTGGCACAGGACACCCAAAAAGGGTTTGGGTGGTTGTGCCTAAATAAAGTGGACAGAGAAGCACACACACAGCTGAAAGGAAAGAGAACGAAGAGTAGGCAAGAGTAGCAAGGAGAGGTACAGAATGAATTCCCTTTTGGGGTGTATGCAGATATAGGAAAAGAGTATTCCACGAACCTTAGGAAATACTCAAGCCTTCTGCACAGTTTGCTATAACAGAGGCCCACGCTGTTTGCTCATGACTTGGAACAGCAGCTATGGGTGTCTGTAATGTAGAAACGAGACAAGGGAAGGGGCAGAGGTTGACTGATGGGAACCAACAGACAAGCTCTGTACAAAAGGGTCTACAAAACAGGACAAGAGAAGATACTTACAGACAAATCCAGGAAAAGGAGGTTGATAGCAAACTAGCAGAAGGAAATGAAGGGAAAGTCGTGTAACAGGATAGGATAGCAGAGGACAGTAAGGAACAAGGTTGAGAGCTCAGAGGAGCAGGAAAGCAATGAGCAAGCCCACAGGAGCAGGGCTGTAAGGTAGAGAGCCCAGAGGGAAAGGGCTTAGGGCAGCAGAGTAAAGCAGGCTGCACGGCAAGGAACCCAGAAGGACCGGGCAGCAAGGAGTGAGCCCTGAGGGGCAGGGCCGCTGACCGTAGAAGGTTGCAGAGGACTGTAGAGGGCTGCTAGGCCGAGAACCCAGCGGAAAAAGGTAGGTAGTAAGCAGCGGAGCGTGATCAGCTGCAAAGTAGGAAGCCCAGAGGACAAGGGCTGTAGGCAGCCGGAGTGAGGCAGGCTGCAGAGCAGGAAGCCCAGAGGACAAGGGCTGAGACTGGAAAGCAGCAGAGCGTGATCAGCTGCAATGTTGAAAGCCCGGTAGGGCAAGGGCGGAGGCTGGAAGGCAGCAGAGCGTGATCGGCTGCAATGTAGAAAGCCCGGTAGGGCAAGGGCGGAGGCTGGAAGGCAGCAGAGCGTGATCGGCTGCAATGTGGAGAGCCCGGCAGGGCAAGGGCGGAGGCTGGAAGGCAGCAGAGCGTGATCAGCTGCAATGTAGAAAGCCCGGTAGGGCAAGGGCGGAGGCTGGAAGGCAGCAGAGCGTGATCGGCTGCAATGTGGAGAGCCCGGAGGAGCAGGGCTGTGAGGAAGAGAGCCTGGAAGGCTATGGCTGTAGGCAGCGAAGAGTAACAGGCTGCAAGGCAGGAAGCCTAGAGGAGCTGGACTGAGGCAGGGAGCCCAGAAGGCTAGGGCTGTAGGCAGCAGGGTGTAGCAAGCTGCAAGGCAGGGTCCAAGCAGGAGTGATGGTAAACAGCATACAAAGATCCATAGAAAGACACGAAAGGTGGAGGAAGGTCTCTCAATGCAAGAGGCTGAGCCACTGCAGGCAGCAGCCTTTTATACTGCCTAGCCCAGCACAGAGGCAGGCTAATTGGTTGCACCTGGCTAGGCACACCTGCAGACAATCGGCCACCTCCCTCTCTGTTCCTGAGTTGGTGGAAGCAGAGCCAATCCATAGGGCTTCTGGGGGGCGTAGTTCCTTTGATGACCAATAGGAACAGCCAGGAATCGATGCTTATAGCCAAGTGCATTGTGGTATGCGTAGTTTGTTGGAAAAAATAATAAAGCACCAAAGTCTCGCAAATGGGAAATAAAGTCCCCAAAGTAAATATAGATTGATCCAAGAGTCTGTTGTAAATAAATGTTAAACACATAGTCCATATTGAGCGCAAATTGATGCGCCCATGGCGCAGGCATGACAATAGAGCACCACTAATGAAAAGGGGTTTGACACTCACACGGTCCGATTTGCAGGTAGATTATGTAGGCCCTATGAGGAGATCAACAGGGGGAAACAGGTACATGCTGACAGTCAATTGTTTAATGTCTAAATGTGTGGAGTACATTCCAGCTCCAAACTGCAGTGTGCAGATGGTGGCCACTTTACTTGTAAATCACATTTGGTTTACCTCAAAGGATAGAGTCAGACCGTGGAAGTCATTTCACTAGTGCATTGATGACAAAAATGTGGCAAATATTGGGTATAAAGAGGAAGCAACACATTTTTTACCACCCCTCCTCTTCAGGGGCAGTGGAACAATGTAAAAGATCGATAATTGATATGTTGAAAAGGTTTGTAGCTGAAGCGGGATCTAGCTGGGATTTGCGGCTTCCATTGGACATAATGGCTGTCAGGTCGACGCCCTCTAAATCAACAAATCTCAGCCCTCACAAAATCTTTACATGTAGAAAAATGGTTTTGCCACAACACTTCCTCTACAGAACAACCACTTGTGCATAGGCGTGTTATAAATGCCATATCATATCATATCAAATGAACAGGTTCTTGTAAATGCATCAACAATCCATGAATATATGGAAGAACTGAGAAAGCACCTGCGTTTGCATTTGCGCTGCGAAATTTGGAGAAGGCCGCTGATAGTGCAAAGTCATATTACGATAGGAAGACATCTGTGATAGAATATGAGATAGGAGACCAGGTATACAAATTACATTTTTGGGAAAGGTAAGCATAACAACTTTACATTTCTTGCAGCATGGTAAGGGCCATATAGAATTGTAGATAAGGTTACACTTGTTTTCTACTGAATTGCTAAAAAGGAGGGCGAATTAACAGTTGAACAATTCGTCCATGTTAATCAAATTAAGCCCTTCTACCAGAAATATGAGGTGAAAAGGCTAGAGCTAATTGAGGATCGCAGGTAGCGAAAAATATGATTGTTTGAAAGTAAAGCGCTTACCTATTAAATAGAGTTACCATAGCAGGTGAATAGGTGTAAATAGTGTGAAGATATCAAAATGGGATTTGATGGGGTAAAAGGGAAAAGATATATCAAACTAGATGTTGTGTTAAGATTGGTTGTATTTGAGACTGTTGCTTGAATATTGCTGTGTGAATTAGTGTGTTTTATTTATGTTATTTTCAGATGGTCCTAAAAAGATGTCCTGGCTACAGTATATGGTATTTGGTGTATAATCTTCAATTATATGTATAATCAAGTTTGATTCCAGACATCCTAGTGAAAAGAGAAAAGTAAATGATTGATGTACTTGATTCTTAAGTTGTCTTTTCTTTTTACTCTAGAAGAAATATTGTTTTCCCCTTTAGCGCACCGTATCCTTGGAGCACACCGGATCCCTGGAGGATACCACTGGAATGGAGTCCCCTGGAAAGCCCCCTGGATCAAAAAAGGGGGTGAAGGTGATGACCTCAAATGAAAATCCTGATTACATGGAGAAGGGTGACCAGCTGCGTTTCCTGTGTGGCAGAACAAAAAAATAAATCATTTGGCTACTTTCTGTGTTGGTAGTTCTGATAGAACCAGGACGGGCCTCAAGAATTGCAGTAGAAGAAGCACCAGGTTTTATATTAGGGAATATAAGGTTGTTGTACAAAGATATACATATTAGCCTAAGTCCTGATCTGGTGATTGAAAGATTTCTTAATGGATCAGAAATGAAATCTGAGCAAGTGAAGAAATGGGTGCAGCCCGTAAAGAAGAAGCTCAAACGGCAACCAAGGAAATAATTTTTCAGTTATAAAATACTTTTATGAGTTCGTCTAGTATTAAGAAAAGGAGGGAAAAAAGGGTGGCCGGTCTTTTGGTGGAAACAATTGTGATCACCATAATTGGCGTTGTGGTGGGCATGACAATATCTACAGCCAATGCTGTACCTGTAAACACTTTGAATAACAAGGCACATGAATTGAGTTAGGATTTGAAAGAATTGCAAAAAACTTAATATGGATTCAGGGGTGGAGAGAGTGAAGTGATCCATTATGTGAACGAAACAATTCTGACTCTTAATGAGCAGGCCACAATATTAGAGCATAGTACCAATATCATTGTTAAACATGATAAACTGCTGCATGATATTTTAAATGTGGTAAATCCATTTGACAAAGTATTTACCGTAAATTCAAAGCGCAGTATCTCAGATGATTCAAGGCCATATACCTCTATATTTTGTATCATCTGATATCATTCATCAAATGTTGGCACAGATTACACAAAGGCAGGTGGAGATAATCCAAGGAAGAATTGCAATTGAGATGGCATGTGTAATAACATTGTAAATCAACATGGAAAGAATGAAAGTAGGTTTTCTACTGTGCATTCCGTTTATCACCCCAGAATTGATGTATCAAACTAAGTTGGTATATAATGTAGACTTTTGGCAATATGACAAATATGTTGAGATTTTGACTCTGGAGATGGTAGCATTTCAAGCATCTGAACCTGATTTATATCTGGTACCGAAGTTAGATACCTGTATAAAATTCAAGGAGCAGAATTATATATTTCCAGGCAAGCCATTTATACCTGATGCAGCGGGTGATATTTGTGGGTTCAGATCAGACCATCGGGTGTCTAAGGAATGTGAGGTGGTTATAAGTAATACAAAGGTTGAGGAGATGGCTCATGCTATATTGATTAAGCATACATGGTTAGTGACTACTTTGATGACAAATTACACAATTACTCACCTTAATCATGGTCCTTTTATTGTTAAACAATTGCAGCATAGCGTGTTGTAAATATCTGTCCCTAAATATACAGTGGTGTTGGTGGTCTGATTGACCCTGTTTCATGCCAATGGCGATTTGTGGGAAAGGAAATTGGAGAATTTTGATTTCTTTTGGAAAAATGTGTTTCCCATTGATCCAGATATTCAATTCTTACTAAAACATAAAAGCATACACATGATTAGAATGAATCTGAACAAAGATAACTTACTGTGAGTAGTCTATGCTTGACAGAGACAGATAGGTTCATTTGGGTGACCTGGATGGAAAGAGGTTTAGTGATTTTGGCGATTCCATTGGTGATTATTTTGATATGGTTAATCGTACTTTCAATTAAGATTAAGATGATGATGTTTGTTTTAATGACATTGGGGAGAGACATGGTCTAATTGGGAGAAGCATATGTATTTTAGAACAGATACGTTTTTTCCTGCAGTGATTTTGGTTCTGTCCCAGCAGAAAGAAAAGGAGGGTGTGTAGGGGGTATAGGGAAATACTTTTCCCTATTCTGAATTTCAACAAGAGTAGCACCACATTTCATCATCCACATTTTAGCAAAAATCTGAATTTTAACTAGGGCAAAGGGGGTGGGAGTCATGGGTGAGCTTCAAGCTGTGCCTAACAGATGTCAGTATTATAATGCAAAAAGTACATGCCAGCTAATTTCAATGTTAGCCTGCTCGGCAGGTTTTATCATTTGCACTGCAACACGGCAATGCACTAAATGCAATGAAAGTAAAATAACATACTAATTTTACTAATATTCCAGAAACCAATATCCTCCTCCCCTTTTAATATTCAATGCAATTTAGACCATTGCTTATGAGTGCAAAACATTGGTGCATAGGGGCAAAGTGGACCATTTCATAAAATGTAAAGATATTTGAACTACGCAAAGCCAACTGGAAATGTAGGAAATGTAGAATTCGATTTTTTTCGCTGTGAATATGTGACAGGGTTGAGATGTAAGTTGATTTATTCAAACTGGCTCACTTGTTCATTTATGAAAAAGGAGGAAGAGCACCGGATGAATGTAACATGTTTTTTGTTAGTGCTGCAATTTGAATCTCGGTCAAAGGCACAAAGGAACTTACATGCTATTTAATGGACTGATTTATCAAGGGGAGGTTCTCTTTGAATGCACATGACTTTGAGAAAAAAGGCTTGAAGCAGAAAGGGCTGGGTCACTCAGTCACTCAATGGCAAAATGAGCAGAAAGTCTGGGAGAGAGTTAATTCCTGAGCAAGGCTCAGTCTCTTATGTTCTTTCCAGCAGTGCTGCAGGCTGTCTTAGGGGCTGCTTGTCTCTCTTCTGGGTTAGCAGTCGTCAGAAGAGCTGCAGTCTTGAGCACCCTTATCTGTGGTTGACCCTGAGTGCAGCAAGCAGAAAGGCTGGGAAGGACTTTGTCAGTTACTTGCAGGCTGAGTCAGGGAATATCGCCAGCTGAATCTATGTAATTATGCAGTAATCGAGGAGCATGTTGAAGTGGATGTTTCAAGCACTGCATAATAAACTGTGTTCATATTTCTCCAAGTTGTGCTGCAATAAAATTCAGAGTGACAGAGGTTCTGCCAGTTTTGTTGCGAAGTTCAAGGCCAATAACAGGCAGAAATCTGGACATTATCGCAGATAGAACGTTGGAATCCATTGCAGGAAAAACTTTGCTTATGTTTGAATTTCAATGTGGGTGCACATTTCATTTTGTGTAATTTGCATATCTGAAGTTTCTGAAAAAGAATAACAATTTGAAAATAGGTCATTTGGTCTCAGTGGCCCTCATTACGACCCTGGCGGAATTCGGAAAACGATGGCGGAAATGCAATACCGCCATCGAATAGCGCTCGGTGCGACTATGACCCGTCACCGCAAAGTACGAAGCCATTAGCGACACCGTAGTGAACGCCAACGCTAACTGCACCAAGCACGCGCGCGCGCGCCATGCCAAACCGTAAACACCACCATGGCGCAAGGGTACGCCAATTCCGACCCTAGCGGACATGTACCTAACGCCATCAAGCATGGCGGAATGTACCATTCCGCCATGGTGAGAAGTACGGCATCGCGAATCAACCGTAAACGGCCCCACTGAGTGCCTGTACACCGCTCCCTGCCCACAAAGTACAACTCCCCGTAGGTGCAATGAAGTCACAATGCAACCAGTGAAATGTACAAGTCACCCATGCATGCCGACGAACAAATGAAACACAAGAGGGGCCAATGGGAGCTGCAGGGCACAGATGGCACGAATACAGAAGCCATCCCAATGGACACGACCACAGTCCCCCACCAGGAAACGCACGCAAACACAGGCACCTGTGACCAGCAATATTCCGAAAATCACATCATTCCACCAGTCCACCTGGCTGACCGGCATCTGTTACACAAAACCCAATCCCCCGCCCCTGAGCATGACAACATTCAAACAGTCATATTGGCAGCCCCCATCCCTGACCTCACGGGCTTCGTAGGCAAACGCGCCCAGTACAGTACCACGCAACTAAACTCCGAAGCTGGAACCCAATGCAGATCTCCTCACAATACATCGCTCCCCAAATAGGAATATGCCACATCACTTGCAAAGAAGAACGCTACACGGGCCAAATCAGAATAGAAATTTAATGCACAACAAAATCACCAAGCCCATACAGCCATCAGGCCATGAACTCCAAAACACATTTCACCATTGTGGGCTGCATCCGCAAGAAATGACCAGCCACTACTTGTGTGACGCCCTGTTCCATCATGGTACACAGAGCCACATTCACGTACGAAAAGGCAACATGGAAGCGCACAGAACCGCAGGGCCGTCCCAATGGGGAGGCACTAGTCCAGCTGAAAGGCCGAAATGTTGCTCCGAGCCACCAGTACTGCGTAAGGGCATGTGGCCCATTGGCGATCGTCCCATAAGATCGTAATGCTGCTCCACTGATTAACACGAAGCAGCAGGTGTCGGGAGTAAAACCCATCTGCAGGAGTGGCATACAGATGGCAGTGGCAAAAGGGGAGGAGATACCTGTCAACCAAAAGAAAAGAAAAAGAACAGAATGGCCATCAGAACTACATTCGAACAACTCACTTCAATGATCACACTAAATCCACAGCCATATGCATGCTAGCCCACTCCAACGGTTCATCACCACCCAAAAACCACTTGCGACTCATAACTATCTATATCGAGGTGTAAACACCATCACAAACGAGTGTACCTGTGCATGCGTCTGTCAAAACAGAATCCATCAGATGGGATTGGTAACGTGCATGGACACAAGTGTCTGAGGGCGCGTCAAGACAGGGAGGGCTCAACAAGGCCAGATAGACGATGGTCCCACTATGGCAGCCCTGCATCACATAGCGTAGGGGAGGCGGATAGATTCCAAGAAGCCCTGTACATGGCAAACTCTGTATCAAATCATCTGTCCATGCATCCATTCATCATTCCCTCATCCCGGGATTAAAACGCCTGAATATTTACTCACATAACATTAGAAATATCCATTGAGTCTGTGCGTTATGCAGCCTGCAAAATCCACAGTGCCCCAGCCCGTAATTCCAGTGTAGTGAAGTAACATGTATTTGGGAACGTCCGGCCTCATCGCCCACGTCGCCATTGCGCATCCCAAACCATTCATATCAATCATTGCATCCTCGCCATGGCCCCTGTCCCAAGGACATTGAACAATAGTACGTTATATTTGCAGTCAGACCTGTGGGCATTTCCTCGCCGCTAGCTGAAAACCGAAAGCGCCGCCCTTCGAATTCCTCATTTGCAACATCACGTCGAAGAGGCATCTGTGGCCGTTTGAAATCACTAATTAATCCATCGAGTGCGGCTGTGTGTGAAAATGGCAACTGCCTTCACCCACAAATGGGACGCCCCGCCCGTCGTTGCAACTCGGTACAGTGATGCATGAGGGTCCACCGTTACTCGAGTACTACGTTCCACTGACCCTTCACAAGTCTGTTCGCGACTGCACAGATAGAATGTGAAACAATGGGACCACAGCAGAATGAACATATCAACCAATGTTACACGGCCGTCGGGTACAAATACATGATTGCAATAGCAAGATGCCATTCCCCGAATTGCAGCGTTGTGTGCGGGACGTGCTCAGCCAAAGGGGAGAGCAGCTTGCACAGGTGGAATGAATCACCACAGGTGGAGGCCATAAAGCCTGAAAACACATAAATTGCACACCCAGTCTCCTCCCACAACCACACCGAAATGCTACCGGCAGGACTCGCGATGTTGGCCCTGGGGGACCTGATAGCACTGCAAGTACTCCAACTCCAAGAAGAAGACGAACACCAACTACAACCGGCCGCACGGAGGAGACGCAGGAGGAGGAGGAGGGCAAGGCAGGGCCAGCAAGGGCCGCCAGCACAGCCACTACCACCACGCAGGCAGCCCGCAATCCCACGCCTCCGAGCACATCCGTTCAACCTCACTGATGAGCAGATCCACACCCTCTACCGTCTGGACCGGGACACCATAGCCGCCATTGTGGACATGACACAGGCTGACCTTGTCAGCATGATAGATAGCCCAACCGCCATCCCACCCCTACTGAAGGTGGTGTCTGTACTACACTTCCTGGCCACAGGCACCTACCAGCACACAGTCGGACAGTTGCATGGCATTTCCCAGCCACTGTTCTCACGGACACTATTGCAAGTGCTCGATGCCCTCCTGCAGCACGCAGACGACTACATCTCCCTACCACGCTCGGAGCAGGAAATTACCAACACAAAAGTGGGATTCCATGCACTTGCCGGCATACCGGGTTGCATTGGTGCCATCGACTGCACCCATGTGGAATTGGTCGTCCCACATGCCATGGAGGCCCAGTACCGCAACCGAAAACAATTTCATTCTCTGAATGTACAAATGGTGTGTGACTCCAACAGGATCATTACACATTGTTGTGCCAGATTCCCTGGATCAACCCATGATTCTATGGTCTTGAGGAACTCTACAATACCACGCTACATGGAGCGACACGCAGGGAACAGATCCTGGCTACTCGGTGAGTCTCATTACATGCATGATAATGTGGGGTATGTGATTCGGCAATGACCTGGCAGGAAGGGGGGGGGTGTGCGTACGTAGCAATGGCATTCCACATCATACGTTTATCGTCCACATACAGGTGATGCTGGATATCCACTGAAGAGATGGCTCCTCACACCAGTCCGGAACCCACGGGACCAGCATGAGGAGGACTACAACCATGCCCACTCACGTACCCGTGTAGTCATTGAACAGGCATTCGGCCTACTGAAGGGTCGTTTCCGCTGCCTCAGCAGGTCTGGCGGGGCACTCCTGTACCGCCATGAGAAGGTTGCAAAGATGGTCATGGCATGTGTCATGCTCCACAACATGTGCGTACGTAGAAATGTGCCCATGCCCCCTGACGCAGAACTGCAAGCACCTGATGATGGTCATGATGAGGGTGGGGATGTGGCAGCACCTCAAGGAGTCTGCGAGGCACCGGAGGGCCGTGACATTCGTCAGCATCTCATTGATGTATGCTTCTAGCACTCACGCCTGGTGGCTGATACATGGACACGGGACTCGTGGCACTGTGTGTGTCTGGGACATGCACAATATGGACTGTACGCCTATGATGGCCTAGTACACAAAGATCAATGTCCACACATCTCATTGGTTGATCGTGCACTGTTTATGGCATATGTGATATCATGTTGTACACCCTATCGACCCGCCACCCAAGTGAGCCCAACACACCCCCTCCACCCTCCTACCTCCCCCCGTACACCAGTGTCCAAAGATGCTCATTGTCAGTGGGCAGTCGCTATTGCAAGCCCCCTCTGCGGGTATCAGGGGCACCCCTGCCTGTGGAGCGCAGGTTCCTCCCAGATCTACGTTGGGGGCTGCCCTGGACGGAACTTGCAACGGATGATGTCTCTGCCTGCTCACGTCCATGCATGTCCCTAAGGGTTTGCGAGAGCTCAGTGAGCACACGGCGCACTGCGGCAAGTTCGGCACATACGTCCTTGGACGTCGCATGCAGTTCCCCCCTCAGGCTCTCGGTGCTTCTCTCCATTTGGACTCCCAGGCTCTCGGTGCTACTCTCCATTTGTGCCCTTAGTGTCTCTGTACCTCTCTCCATTTCTGCCCTAAGTGTCTCAGTTGATGTTTCTATGTCTGCCTTAGTGCCCCCACATTCATCGGCATGGTCCTTGAGGAGCGTGGCCAGTTGCTGCTGTTGCACGATTAACTGGTCGAGGGACTGTTGCCTCTGCTGGGCCATGGCCATTTGCGGGGGTGTCACAGAGGGGCTGTGGACCTCATGTTGCCTTGCCACAGGGCTTGTGGGGGATGGCCAGTCGTCGTCTTGTGGGTGCCCCTGCGTGGTATCCTCATGTTGTACGGGATGGGACAGACAGGGGGATTGGGACAGGTCATGGATGGATCTGACTTCGACATCCCCGTCTTCTGTGTCGGAGCATGCTGCCATCAATGGGGTGTCACCTATGGTGCTGCTGCCACCAGAGGCAGTGCCTTCTGTGGCATCCGTTGGGGGGACCTGTGGTGGTGGCGTTGTGGGCATGCTGGCTGCTGGGGTGCCTGTTGATGTTCCCTCCTCTGTGCTGCCACCTGATTTGTGCTGCTGCCGTGTCTTGATGCGTGCAGCTGAGGTGGAGGGTCTTTGGCCGTTGGTCTTGGCCCTCTTTGCAGGTGTGCTGGTAGGGGTGTCCTGATGCTCGTCGTTTGGATCGGACCCTGTGGTGGAGTAAAGGAGGGCGAGGGTTATTGATGGGTCTGTGGGAATTGGAATGGCATTGTATCACATGCATTGGGGTGGTACCTGAGGGTGATTTGGGTCGGGGCCTTGGAGGTGCTTTCATTTGTGTGTGGAGTGAGGGTGCAGTTGTTTGGCAGCCTGCAGTTAGGGTGTGCCTGCTGCACGTGTAGTGCGTGTTTTAGGGGTTTTTAATTATTTATGTATTTATTGTGGGTTTTAACGTGCGCTATCAGGCCGATGTGTGTGGACGTTCTCCTGGACATGTGTTTCTGTTGCACTATGTGGACACATGGTACTTCACATGGATGGACTTTGTGGATTTGGCATTGTTTTATCTGGCCCACCTACCTGAATCTTCGGATGTCTGCACTCCTTTCTCCATCCCTCCGACTCCCTCTATGCTCTCCATTCCGATGGTGGAGGCACAGATTTCTTCCCAGGGGGTCAACTTGATGGGTGATTCAGGACCTCCCCCGGTGGCTGTGGCAATGTTGCGGTTGGCAGAGAGTATGCTGCGGACGCGTATCCGCAGGTCGTCCCATCGCTTTCGGCATTGCTGTGGGGTGCGGGGTGCGGTCCCCACCGCACTTACCCGCTGTGCCACCAGAGCCCATATGGCCTTCTTGTTTGCAAGTGCCGTCCTGGTCATTTGCGTGCAGAAGACGACGGCAGCATTCTCCTGGAGGGTCTCTGTTAGCACGGTGAGTTCCTCACGGGAGAAGTGGACCTGCCGCTTGCGGTCGCACGCTTTCTTCGCTACTTTTCCCATTTTTCTTGGTTTCGCTAGGGTGGATGACGGGTTGGGGTGTGTCTCAGGGTAGTGTTTTTAGTGGTTGTGTGGTTTTAGTGGTTTTATAGGTGTACGGCGGGATGTTTCCCGTTCCGGGCCCATGTTTTAACTTCCGTTTCCGTATATTTCCGGTCACCGTACTTTCCGGTAGGCGCACACTGCGGTGTCCGTTGTGATAGGTGGCGGTATTGCACCTAGGGCGCCGTACGGCGGCGGTGTGGGCCGTTTTGGGGTCATTTCCGCCATCGCGGACTTTGCACTTCCGCCATGCCGTGGTGCTCGTGCCCGATGGGTCGGAATGGGCCGCACTTTGCTCCTTCGTGCAATGGCGGAAACGCTATTTACGCTGTGGCGGTCCGGTCAGTCACTTTCCGCCAGGGTCGTAATGAGGGCCAGTGTATTTATTCCGCACTCAGTTTCACTGGGTTGACATGTCTAGGGATGCAGAACGTGCAGTAAAAATATATATATATATATATATATCAATGCAAAGTTAGTCACAGTAAATTATTTTACTCTGAGAGGCTGAATGAATGTTTTGTATTGCATTTGCTTGGTTAATGTATTCTGGGATCCAAGCCACAAGGGCATAAAAGAGGGATATTGAAAATAAGATACCACAGGTGAGGATGAGTTAATTATTCAGAGTGTCCAGTACTTGTTTACCGTTAGTAATCCTGATAAAATAATTATTAGGCAGCGTTTTGAAGTTAATCTCACCACTAAAAAGATACCCCAATAAGTTTAGCACAGTATATTACCAAGAGTTAACAAAAACACTGCCACACCAAAATACCACAAAACACCACAAGATAATAAATATAACTAAAAAAGATTGCTAACAGGTGAAAAGTTCCTTTGCAGCACCAGCAGTGTGAGAAGACCCCAAAGTAGAAGCATGTGAGGTAAGTAAAATAAAAGTGCCTGTATGTATGCATGCTGTGAGTAAAATAAAAGTGCATGTTAGAATGTATTTCGAACTGTTTTTTTTATGTGTGAGTGAGTCTTTGTGTGCGAGACTGACTAGTTTTTTGGGTGTGCCTTGTCTCTCTCACTCTGTCTCTCGCTCTCTTAATGCCATCACACATTCCCACACTTCTCCCTG
Organism: Ambystoma mexicanum; assembly: GCF_040938575.1. Lineage (NCBI taxonomy): Eukaryota > Metazoa > Chordata > Amphibia > Caudata > Ambystomatidae > Ambystoma > Ambystoma mexicanum. Next base: position 330,971,682 of record NC_090938.1, read on the forward strand.
TACAAGCAAACTCTCCCTGCCCCTGCACTCTCACACTCTGTCACACTCTCTTCTTGCACTGACACACTCTGACACTCACTCCTTGGACTGTTTCTCCATCTTTCTCCTTGCTCTCTCTCCTTGAGCTTTCTCTAACTCTCGTTGCACTGCCTCTCACTTTCTCTGCTCTCTATAACGTATCTCTTCCTCTTTGGTAATATTATTGTTTTATTTTGGACCATCAGCTATGCACCATAAGACTTAGTACTGTATTCATTTCTAGATACAAACAAAGACTTTAACACCATTTCACAATTATGCTCTTTAGATATGAAATCTCATTAGCTTGAATCAATCACTTTGGTTGTGGTGTAAATCCCTATTTTGTTTAGAGTATTGGGCTTTTTTGGTGGAATTACCGTGGTGGTAATTCAGACATGGTAATTCCACTGATTCTGCCTATTTATCAGTGGCGAGTTAGCGAATTTACCTCCAGCATCTTGCTGGCGGTAAATCCTCCACTCCAGGACCATACCCATAATATGGCACAGTGGGAAAAGTGGCATTAATTCCGTTAATGCCAGTTTTTTTCCTCATCTCCTCCACCATACTTGTAATGAGGCCCTATATATATTGTGAATTAAATAGGCCACACAATAACATACTGCTGTGCAAACTGGTAATTTCACATCTTTATATGCACATCTTAAAATCCATCACTACAATGAGACATATACATGCACAACACATTTCAAACACCATCAGTAAAACATACCTTCAGTCATGAATTGTATTGTAAAAAGAAAACAGAACATGCAATTACACACTGATAGTTGTTCTTTGGTTTTTAAAAGCTATCCATTATTCATGAACACTGTCTGCACCAGAGATTAACATCCCTTATCAATTCTTCCTTGCATACAATTAATTGATTAGGGATGCAATTGGGACTGACCATAGCATGTAGTTCTGTAGTTATGTGGGCTGTTATGCTGTATGCCTCTGTTCCATCAACTGTCTACCTCTTGACCTTTTAGTCAAAAGTCAGGTTAATCTGATGTTAGAAACAATGGCATCTCTTGCAAAACCTAATTATTCTCATAACCAATTTATATTAAGAAAACGTCCATGTCTTTCGAGTACCGTGAAAGACAAGGACAGTCCTTTCTAGGTCAATTTGACCTGGACAAATCAAAATTCCATTGCAAGAAACACCCAAAACAATTCTTTGGTGATGTCTACTTATACTTACTCCGCTTGAATTGAAACTCAATTTGACCCAGCTCCACTGGCTGGCCTGCAGTTTGGGCTCACCTCGGCAGCTACTCCTCACTTCCAGCTCAGGACTCTTCAGGATACCACAGCGCAGCTCAGAAACCTGGTACGTCGCCAGACACACAGATATCGGGTCTGCTCGCAGCCTTCAACACCTCTGGCAGGGTTGGCACATGCATTAGAATCCAAGGACACAGTTACGCTTAGCTCTCACCCACAAGAAAATCCTTTTAAAAGTTTGACAAACACAGCTTCAGGTCTTTGATCAAAATCAGAGTTTGTTAAATCTGAAGCCCTGCTCTTTTAAAATCTCAGCAAAGTGATAGACAGATGAGGTTCTGTCCAAACTGGGGTCATATATTTATGCAGAAAACCTGAGTCAAAAGTTCTCCATGCAATCTACAACAGGCAACAAACAAGAAGGCAAAAGTCTTGTGTAATCAGCCAATGGCAAGAAGCCCTGCCTCACAGTTTGTAGTTCCATGTAAAGCCTGCAGGGTTACAGAAACAGTCCCCAAGTGCAAGGGTTGCCAGGGGGGCATTGCAGGTGTGCAACTGGCGGGGACGTGACCTGAGCCAGAGATCACAGGGTAGACAGGTAACCAGTGCAGTTTAAGTTTCAGCCAGGAGATCAGCAGGGGAGAGGAGGAGAGAAAGCAGAAGCAAAGAGGAAGGTCTTGAGGTGCTTCCGGTACTGGAGATGGTTCTCTTAAAATTTCAGAGAGGCAGGGAGGCTGTTCCAGAGGGAGGCCTGAAGGATATATGGGAGAGTGAAGTGCAGGGGTTATACATAAGTAGTGGTAGGGGGTTACAAACATCATGAATGGCCGGCGCGCATCATAGATCAAATGCACATTCTGGCATTGGGCACGTTTTAAAAATGCTATTGTGCAGGTTAACATGTCATCTGTCCGCTAATCAACTAACAACCCCTTCCCAATAACTTATAACCTGTCATTAACACATTATCCAAATGGGCTCAGATGAGATGCAAAGAAAATTAGTGCTTTTCTGCAATGGAGTTAAACGTGCACGCAGTTACTGGCTGTGTGATTTAATTTAGCATGGCACATACTGTGAAGATGGAATGTGCCCAGTTGAAAGGCCATTGTGTTTTCGCAAGAAGCAAAAGGAAGAGAGATGATATATTTATAGTGTAGCAGGCGTTGGAAAAATACTGGGCAGGTTGGATGATGGGGGCATGTTCAGGAAGAGAGGTAGGTCCTTTTTGAGTGAGAACCGTAGCCTTTAAAAGTAGCAGAGAGAGGGTGTGAGTTTAGACGGGCAGATGTGCAGCAATCACGGGGGAAGCAGAGATCTAATGGCATTCAAGTCGTGTCCTTCTTGTGGGCTGCCCGGGTGCTGGGCTGTGACAGGCAGTCTGAGATGCTTTCGCCGGCTGAGGCAGTGCTGAAGAGTTGCTGAGGTCGTGATATTTCTTATCGGTGGCAAGCTCAGAAAGAGGGGTTTTCCAGAGCTAGCAGCGCAGGAACCTCGCCAATTTCTAAAGTGAATATGGGTCATAAGTGAGTTTTTGGCTGCATGGATGCATCTTTGACAGCTAGTCAGGGTCAGCAGATTGCTTTCATGTATAATGTTCATTAATGTTTGAAACAAACACCTTTTTGTAACTTCAAATAAAAAAGGGATTGCTTTGTTGTTGTATTCTCTTTTCTCTCTCCCAAGCTGCATCTTCTGCCAAGTTTGTTTGTGTGCAAGGGCATTGGTAAAATAAGACAGAGGGAGCCTCTTGATGAGTGCAAACTGTTTAATGTAACATAATGTTCCATGTTTTCTTTTGTACACAAGGCTTATACTGCATGAAATGTTTTATCTGTATGACTCTTAATATTATCGGATATAAAACAAACTGAAAATGAATTTCTTGAGTTGAATTTTATTGCACGTATGCAATCATTAGAACAGAAACTGAGAGTGCATAGGGACTAGCCTTTTTTTTAATTATAGATGGTAATTCATTTTACCACAGGTGGTCAAATCTGAAGTTAGCTGTCGGTTCTCATAGTAATTGAGATTATATTGTGAAACTGTTTCTTGTCCATAGTTCGCTTGAGCGGTGACTTGAGCACAGGAGAATGTGCTATGTATCTTATTAGGTATTTCATTAGGCTGATATTGTTCTCTTTGTTGAGCCCTTAATTCAATAAATCTGCAATAAAGCATTGACCATCATGTGTTTTTTATTTTCTTTATGTAACAATTGCATTTCTACTATAACCTTCTCTCTATCAACTTCAATGTGACCTAATTCCCCTTTCAACTGGTCAATGCATTCCGAATAATGCTGTATTTGTTTTCTTTAATAATTTACAATTCACTTTGCATTATATCTCATCGCTGAGAACTGATTTGTAAGTGTGACAACTCTTCCAATGGCTCCCTAGGTCTGGATTGTATCAGTATTAACTGTTGACCCTCGTTGCCTGTATTCTTTTTTAGTTGACTCACTTTTTCACATCCTTCTGTCAATTCATTGTGATACATCACGATCGTTTGTAATTCATGACTTTGAATATTCAACACCCTGTTTAGGATGAACTATAATTTGGCACCCAGCCTAATTATACTCTCTTTCTATGACTTTCTATTGCCGCAGACAAATAGCCTAATTAAGCATGAGTGCAAGACCGGGCCCTCTTCAAATAAATGATCTTGATATTCTTTTTCAATCCCTGAAATGAAACGCTCAAGCCATAAATTCTTAGTATTCAATGACCACGTACCTATTCCAAAGAACCTGGTTTCTGCATAATCCCCAAATATGCCATGCTAACCTCAGATGAGTTTCAACCTGTCTGCATGCCACATAGTGCCTAAAAAAACCTTTATTACACCTTATCTTGAAGTTCACTTCAAATACAGTGCACTACTGACAACCCAATGCTATCACGTCCACATAACACACTAGCTGAACATTATGCCTGCATTATCCACCAAATGTTTGGGAAGATATACCACATAACCTATTTAAAATCAAATTCAGTAACAGGTAAAGGATTCCTTCAAGAATTGAGAGTTAGCTACACAAATATAAAAAAAAGTGAAGAAGAAGGAGTTTGCTCAAAAGAAATGGGAAGAGATGCTGTGAGAATAGGCTGCTCATCCACATTTTGGAAATTGGTCTCTTATAAGAATCTTAAAGGGGATTCCTCTATTAAAAACTGCACCCCCCCAGATACCTGGCACAAGCACTTTGAGGATGTGTACAGAGAAAGGACACACCTCATCTCCCCTGGGACAGCAATCAAACTAGTAGAAGGAGAACCCCAATATCAGAGAGCCCTACATTTGAGTTTCTCCTTGCAGGTGATTATAGAGGCATTACCTACACAAAAGGGGCAACACCACCAGAGACTAGAAAGATTCTGATTGACTTGTACAAAAGAAAACCTCTGGTATGGGCCCTGGTCTTAATTTGGTTATTTAACTCCTTGATTGTATCAGCCCACATGACAGCGTCTTGGCGCAAGACTGAGATAGTTCCGGTGTATAACAACGGGGGAGGGAGAGCCTGCCAAACAATCACCTTATTTCCATTTTGGATGGGGCGGGGAAAACATTTTTAAAAGCCTGATTGAAATATCGACAGGAATAGGTTGACTCTGGAAATCTAATTAGTCATTTGCTGGCTGGGTTGCAGTCAAGTAAAGTCACAACTGAGCAGGGGTTTTGGTTATTTTTAATTTTGCAAAAGTATGTGGTCCTAAACAAAACTAGTTCATATGCAGTGTGACTCCAACATCCCTGCGCACCTTCTAACTTTGGGAGACCTTCTTTACACCAAACATGAGGCACTGGTTCGTTGAGGACTTTCAGGGCCCTTGGAAGTGGTTAAGGGTGTCAGACAGGTGTGCGTTCTATCCCCCATATTGTTCAGCATATACATCAACGGGAAAATTGGGGGGCTTATGGAGTCTTGTTTGGACCTGCCGAGGCTGGCACAAGATAGAATACCTGCACTATTTTTTGAGGACAATGCATCCCTTTTAGCAATGACTCCGAAGGGCATAAAGGCAAACCCAAACCTCTTCTCTGATGAATGTAAGGAATTGGGGCTTCAAATGAACATCAAAAACAAAGATAATGGTTTCGGGCCCAAATTCTACAAGAGTTAGGAACTCAAGGTTGAAATTGAGGGTCACAACCTGTAGCATGTGCCTTGGTATGATTACCTCGCCATACGCTTCATGGAAAATGAACTCTGGTCTGGCCAGCTTGCAAAGGCTAATGTCCCCCTTGAGAAAAATATTGATGCTGTGAAGAAATATTTCTTCAAACGTGAGGGGGGGTATGCAGTTACCTCAGCATTAGAAGACTATTAACTTGAACCAAAATCTGCATCATTATATGGTGCTGACATATGAGGATACATTAACACGCAGGCCCTATGAACTACGGAAAATACTTTTTTTTTTTTAATTCTGCTTTTGATCCCAAGAAGTATCCCAAATGCTCCACTCCTCATGGAGTGTGATCTCAGACCAATTGGTGATGAGGTATGTCTAAGACCAGTAATTTATTGAGTCAGGTTATGGAGCTCCCCAGGCCTCAATTAATATCAAGAGGCATGGTTACATACTATGTCCCTAGAGGGAGGACGCTCCATTCCCTGGGTTAAACCTATCAAGAAATAACTCACTGATCTGGACCTGGTTTGCCTTCCGGATAACCCCAATTTGATTGCCAGGGGGATCAAAGCAAAGGTGAAGGAAGCAGTGATTTATCTGTCAAGAAGGACAACTGAGAATTCATGCCCAGTGCTATCAACAGGGTTGCAATATCTAACAGTCAAGCCAGATTTTGGCTTTGAATTATATTTAAATCGTATATCACCACCATACGCACAAGCACTCTATGTGGAATTCTGTATTAAGAATTTGAAAGTGGCCAAGATGACTTCCTCATGAAAGGGATCCATGGGTAGTATATGCCGGATGCGTTGGGCGGCATAGCGGTCAATTTGACACTTTATGCTTATGTGTGAATGCTTAAAGGGTCTTCAAGTTAAACATCACAAGCCCCTCTTTGTAGTAAATGGCATCCGGACTACCTCACAGGTAATGTTATGTTGTAAATCCTTTGCCAGTTTAGATGTTCTTTTATGTGGCAAAGTTTATCTACCGAACCTAGTTAAAAATACGTCTTTTTATTAACACCCCTGGCAGAAAGTAGATAAACAGCCTTGCAAATGCGGGACTTCAACTGCCCTCTCTCTAAGAATCTTAACAAATTTGTACTGTGATTTGATTTCTGTTTATTTTCCTACTCATAGATTGTAATGCTACTGTAATTGTTAGCATTTAGATGTGTGCATTTAATAGATTTTAGACATCATGACAATCTTACTTTTTGATTTATCTTATGCTGATATCAAAATGTATTATATATTGTGTATGTGCTTTGATGGTTCTACACTGAATAAAGTGAATGTAAACTGAACTGAACTGAAGATATCTTATTTCTTCCACTTTGCTAATCTTATTGTTTCATTTTGGACTTTCATCTATGTACCACCAGGCTTAGTATGTTATTCACTTCTAGATGCAAATAAAGACTGCTACACCATTATGCAATTATTTTCTTAATATATAGGCGATCTCAGCTTGAATCAATCACTTTGGTTGAATACATCTGTTGTGCACAAACACCAACTCACATGGAAACTGTTATTTTAAGGCACACGTGAAAATCAATTTTAAGTTTGGCACAGCATTCAAAACATATACGATTTGTTAGATGTCAGCATTCATTGGTTACTAGAATGATATATACATATGGACCTTTGTTTTTCAACTTTCTGAGATGCCCCTTGCTCATTTATCATTGGATGGCTCGTAATACTCTAAGCCTTTGCAATAAAGGAACAAACTTCCACTTGAAATTTAAATCCAGCTTACTTTATTAAACTTTTGGTACCGTAAAGGTTATTGAAGTGTTGCTTTGTGTCAAACCTGACACCTTGCCAATTATTCAGCAGGAGGGATTTTATTTATTTATTTATTTACTTATCTTTGAGATTCACCATCCAAATGATTACTTGTCTCTCTGTCTCTTAGAGGGGCCATCTCACACTTTGGTCTTTCCTACTCCCAAGCTCATGGTCAGGAATCTTGTTTTCTGCAGCTAGAATTGCCTCAGCTCATCCTTATAAGACCATCACCCCTGCACCAGACCTCTAATTCTTCCCAATCACAGCCTTCAGGGAATTCCAACTCCCAGCAAACCTGCCAGCTAGCTCGGCCTCCGACCACCAAGTCCAGTGCAGTCCAGCCTCCCCCCCTTCCTCTATTTCAACTCCCTACATTTCTCTATGCCAGTCTGTACATTCTTCTTTGCAATTTCCCACCTTTTCATGTGATGTCACCTCTCACATCATTTACCAGCTTGTGTAATTTCCCATCTACTACCTTGCCCCATTGCGACCTTTGAACATGATTCTATTTGGCTCAATCTCATGTTCCACGCTGAATAATGTTTCTCTTCCATCTCCTTCCTTCCCTTTCCTTCCCTCCTGTTCTAACTTGCACGGACAGTGATCGGCTTCTCTCAAGGTCGTATTCGATTTTGCTTGGGTGTTCGAAGCCCAACTATGCTTATGCATCTGCGGCAATGCTAGCATTTGCATGGCCTAATTAAATCTATCCTGACTCTACTCACCTCCCAATTCAAAATATTAGTGTAAATGTCAATGCACATGCTGAATACATTCCTTAGTTCATACACACTTTAACAAACTGTATTTAACTCTCTCACTTTGTACTGTCTCTCACTCTCTTCTTGTGCTGTCACTCTCTTTCTTTTTGCACTGTCAATCTATTACCCTCTCTCTTTGCACTGTCACTCTCTCCCTACTCTCTTCACACTGGTGCTCTTTCTCTCTTTGTACTCTCTCTGTCTCTCCTTGCACTCTTTATCTCTCATACATTGAGATCTTTCTCTTGCTGCTTGCATTCTCAATTTCTCACTGCTTGCACTGTCCTCTCTCATTCTCTCTTTGCTTCCACTTTTCCTCCCTCTAATTGTACTTTATATCTCTCTCCTTGCATTGTTTCTCTAAATCTCGTTAATTTCACCGTCACTCTCTCTCCTTGCACTATCTCTCTTATTGCACTGTCTCTCTCTGACTCTCTCTCCTTGCACAGTAACAATCACCTGCTCTTTCTCCATGCACTACCACACTCTACTACACTCTCTCCTTGAACTGTTACACTCTACCGTACTCTCTCTCTGTGCACTCTCACTCTCCCACACTCTCTCTCTGTGCAGTGTCACACTCTCTTTCTGTGCACTGTCACACTCTCTCAGCTTTCTGTCCTACACTCTCTCTCCCTGCACTGACACACTCTCTCACACTCTCTCCCTGTGCTGTCACACTATCTCTCTGTGCAATGACACACTCTCTCTATCTATCTCTGATGCCACGTTCTCTCACTCTCTGTTTGCTGCCATGTCGGGAGGCCGATGAGTATGTCATCTACAGTGTTGCTCCATGCCCCGCCTCCATGCCGAAGGAATGATGGGAGAGCACCATCCATGCACCCGGTCCAAGCTCCACCACTGTATTGTGGAAATAAAAGACGATATTCCCTAATACAACAGTATTGGCTCGATCATGATGTAATCGAAGAGGAGGGGAAAGAGCAGGATCCAGAAGAACTAAACCTGCTGTAACCAAAGGGACAACATCAGAGAACATCACTACAGGAGACAATACACGTAGACGCACTAAACACAAAGTAAACAATAGGCCATGACATGAAGAATATGCTTGCATTCGATAGGTTAGAAAAGATATATCTCATATATGCTGAAACACAAGATGCAAAGGATTACACATAAAGCTTGCTTACTGCAAATGAAGCAACAGGAAATGCAAAACAAGATAGACGGTGAAGCCACAGTCGAGTGAATGGAAGGCATCAGGAGAGACGTGGCGTCTGCAAGACGAACAGGCCTGCTGAATCAGCTAAAAACACTGGACCGAGCAACGAAGAAGACAGCTGCACAGCCACAGCCAAGGTTACAGTAGGAAGGCGAGACCTGGGTCGGCACTGAGGAGAACAGAAGAAGATAATGCCCAGGGGCAAAACACATTTCTCTTAAGATTACGTTAGGGAACAAACAACTTAACAAAAACTAGGTGCTCATTCGTAAGACACAATATTACAGAAAAGTAGCTTGAACAAGTCTCTAGAGAGCAACAAGAGTAAAAACACCTGCATCCAAATGGACTAAAATCACAGTAAAAAACATTCAGAATAATTCAAACCATGGTCTCGGCACGTATCACCTAGAGTTGAAAACAGTGCCTACAATTCCTTAATGCTAGATACAAAGATGCACCTGCCAGCAACTCATTAAAAGTTGTCAGAACTATGATACGGACAAGGTTAAGTTCAAAGCTAAAAGTACTGGCTCATGGCCTAGAGAATGTAATATGGTAAGTTATAACTGGGAAAGTGCCCTCCCAATTTCTCTCCCCCTACCAGTACAGTTAATCGTGTGTTGATGACCCACCAAGTAATCAAGGTTGGAAAAGTGCATGCAAACCAATCTCTAACCCCCATTAATGCTATTTTATATTTAATGCACCACCAATCCAGAAGGAGAGAAATTACATGTTGTCAATGTTATCAACTTAGAGGTGGTTCCGGGTGGAGCTATCAGACATGGCGTAATCAAGAAGGTTACTAACCCCTATACATTGTATATGTAGATCATTCTGATAACCAATCCCCTTCCCTCATAGGTTTTTGTAACCAAATTTGTCATACCATGCTATTTATGACGTGTTTGGCATTTATAACTAGTTACCTGTATATAAGAAATTGAGAGCTCTGATAATGCAATGCTTATTGCTGTCCCTGTTTTATATGAGTTGATAATAAGGCTGGCCTTTGTCATTTACTTTGACTCTTCCATTTTTGGGCGCATGATTTCCAGGCCTATCTGGTCAGCTTAAGGGCTAGGACCTTGCGTCCTGCCATTACATAAGGTAGCAGAGGATGGCTGGCCAGTACCCCCGAACTTGTCATATCTTCCCGTCGTGAGCCTGAAGATTGCAGAGGTGACTTGTGGAGACCAGAAAATAACGTGTGAACTAGGATGGTCATCAGGAACCCCCTTGAAGAAAGACCTGCCTCATCCCTGCAGGGGCGCCCCACAGGGTGGAAGGTGAGTGACTGATTGGGGGAGGAACGATACTGAGGGCCTCGGCTGATCCATGGAATGTAAGTATAGAGCTTCAACTTGACAAATAAGATGCAAAGGATTTCTTTCTAAAGTGTATAGTTTTATGGTGTTGGTTAACCTAGGACAAGGGTTCTGGAAGCTCTCATAGTAAACCTCGTTACAGGGTATGAATCATTGATTATTGGTTACCCTATGGCAAGGCTAGGGAAGACTACTTGATAAACCTTGTTGCTGATGTAAGATAAAGAGATAAAGGTAAACCTGGCAAGGAAAGACAGGACAATGGGCGTATGTGTTGTATTATATTTGGTATGCACCCATGTGGGTAGAGAGTGCTTGCGCCAGCAGAGGAGGTGGAAAGTGGAGAGATTTTGTGGATAGGTGACTTACATTGTAGAGTGTGAGATTCTGGTTTAGAACAAAGGAGAGGAGTTCTGAGCAGGGGCAGCATCAGTCGGATGCACCTAAATTGTTGGTGTTGAAGCCAAATGACATGAGGAAAGGTGTAGAAAGTGGTTAAAATTGAGGAGAATATTGTTGATAAAAGAGTGTGAAGAAAACGTGAAGAGGTGGAGTGGAAATTTGGGGAGTTTTTAAAGTATGGAAAGTATCATCAGTCAAGACTGTGATGTGCCATTATGGGAGGCGAGACTCCCCTAATGCATTTATGCAAATGTCTGCCAAGGTACATGGACAGAATCCCAGAATACCACGCCCAGTGAGCCCTGGCCACGGCACAGAAAATGTTTTTGCCTTGGCCCCAAGAGGGTACTCTTTAAAAAACAATGCTGCCACCCATGACTTCATACTTAAATGCTGCGAATAAGGGGAAATAATTGAAGAAGAGATTGACCATTCAAGAGTTATGGAAAATGTTCAGGGAGGAGGTGGGAGAGTCACCCCAAAAAGAGTGCATGCTCAATCAACATGAAGGAGAGGGCACATCACTGTCGGCTCCTGCTCTTCCTCCCTAGAGTATCGATCCACTGAGCGAAGAGCAGGGATTTTACCCAATTAGAGGATTAAAAGCAGCAGCAGGATATACTAACCCCATGTATTTACACCTGCGTACAGTTATGAAGATGCTATTAGCGTAAATAAGTGGAATAATCAAAGGGCAATGTCTAAATGCGATGACTATAGAGAGTGCTGCAAATTGCAGGTGAGGCTGACTGAAACTGGAGAACAGGCCAGAGACAGAAGAAAAAACAGAGTGGTAAAGAAGAGACAGTGGTTGCCCCAAATGAGTATGCGGGAGGACAGATATTATTACACTTGGATGGGAGGAATATAGACAAGCTAAAAAACAGCGGGCAAAAGGGGCAGCATAGGCAAAACAGAGAGGACAGTTACAGAAGGAATTAAGAGAATGGGGAGAGATCATGGAAGAAGTGAAGAGATGAAAAGAAAATATATGGCAAACAAAGATTGGGAGAGGAGACTATAAGAGAAGAAAGATAGAGAAGACAAAGAGCGAGAAAGCAAAAGGAGGAGAAGGAAAGACAAGTGAAGTAGAGAAACAGTGGGCAAAGGAAATAGAAGAGGAAAGTGACAGAGAGAGTGGAGTCGAGAAAGGCAGCAAAAAGAAGTTCATAGGTTTGTTAAAGAGCATACAAGTCAAGGAAAGGAGAAGAGTGTGAGTGGGAAGAAAAGAGAAACTTAGAGAGGCGCACTAGAGAAGTAGAGGACATAACTAAGTATGATACTCTTTCAGACAAGGATGAGGGAGCAGTGATATTCAGAAGGGTTGGCTAAATATATGCAAGTAGAAGGGATGGGGTGACAGTCATAAGGTGAAAAGGAGTGTAGTAGGATTGCTGCTGAGAGAGCTGAGCTTATTAGAAAAATAGCTGAGGGGAATATATGGGGAGAATCCTCCAAAATGATTAGACTTCGAGGAACGAGGATAGAGAAGATGAAGAAAGTCATGACAATTGTGGGACAATGTGTTTGGATGAGGAAAGGTATGAAAGTGATCATGAGGGAGGAGGATTGGGGGAAGACATATCCACGAGAGGAGACCCAGGAGAAGAGACAGAATGGGCAGACTTAGAAGAACCAGAAGAGGAGAAAGCTGAGTCTGCAACACACCCCAAGTGGTTGAAGGAACAATTACCTAGTTTAGAAGAAACAATCCCTTATGCAGTAGATTAAGGACACTGGCAGGATGCAGGAAAGTGAGCATGACAGGTGCATTCACCAAAACAAGGGTTTTACTGAACCCTGAGATAACGTAGGGGTAACACAGTTCCTATAGTTAGAAAAGGGAGGGGGACAGCCACAAAAAATACCATTGCCACAAATGGATAAAGATAACTTAAGATATAAGTTGCCGATGTTGACATAAGGGGCGGGACCAGGGATTAACGAATTAGAAAGAAGGACATCGTGGATTACACTAGCAGTGGGTGACATAAAAGGTTTGATCTCTGCCACCATTGGGGAAAGGGCTGACACCATTTGGAGACAAGCTGGGTACCTCACAGTGACTCAGAGTACTATACCCTGACAGATCAGATTTCAGTGCGATCATAACAGGCAAGATATGTGATGATGAGGACACCATTGCATACATTCAAGAGATTCAAGAGCGTTGGCATCTCGAGACTCAAGAGCCGTGGGACAAAACCATAGCTATTTTTTATCATATACTATGGCCCTCATTACAACCCTGGCGTAGGACCATGGTGCTATTAGCACCATGGTCCATGCCAGATTCCGCCATGGTGGATGGCGGATTTACCGCCCCATTCCAAGGTTGGCGGGCGGTAAATCCCCATTCACCATTGCCCCTTCCCCATTCCCATTTTTGCCCCATAGGGCTCAATGGGGATGGGGAAGGCGCTAATTACGGCACCGTAAATTACGGTGCCGTAATTAGCACCAAGGTCGCTTAGCGCCTTGGACTTTAACACCTGCAAAAAGCAGGCGTTAAAGTGGGAATCTGGCGTTAAGGGTTTAACGGCGCCGCAGCCTTTTACGGCGCCGTTAACCCCTTAACGCCAGGGTTGTAATGAGGCCCTATATCAAGGATTGTCCAAGCAAGTGCAGAGTCAATTGAAAAAACTAATGGGAATGGAAGCAAAGCCGTCGCCAGAGATTCAGTTGACAATAGTTCAGCACTGTCAGCTATTACAAGAGAAAGCAAGGAAGAAAGTTGAGGAGAGAGAAAACTAGAAGAAGATAAATTTGTTCTGAAAAAACTGTTGAGGTTTTCAGTGGAAGGTATACAAGACACGAAGCAGGTACAGCCAATGGATGGAGGGAATTTTGCAGGAATGGGAGAATATAATTATTGGCCACAAGGAAGATGGGTTGCACCACATGGAAGAGGGGCAGGGTTTCAAGTTCCACAAATAGGGGGTTTAATGGGTACTGGCCAGATTTGGGGGACTGACACAGCAATATTGGACATGTGGGAACATGGGACATATTGCCCGAGTCTGTAGAAGCGGAGGAAGGATGCAACAGAAGATCACACGCAGTATCAGACACATGTACAGCAAATGGAACATATACAACAGATGCTAATGAAGGCACAACCACCATCAGTACAGGCCCAACAAGCACCCATACAGACACATCAAGCACAGGTGCAATCGCAAGCCACAGTACAACAGAATACTACAGTGGCAACCTGGAACACAAATACAGGAGCGCAGGTACCTTTGCCTAGAATAGGGAGCGTGACCTTAGTGGGAGGAAATCCTTTTACTGGGACAGGGATGAATCCATATCCACAATAGGACAGCCCACAGACTGACTTGATGTGTTCAGTCCTATCTGTTACACCTGACCCACAGGAGGAATCACAAGTCAGAGTAACGATAGGTGACAAAACATTTTCCTTTCTTGTAGATACGGGTACCAAGTTCTTTGTTAGGGAGGAGAGATTTCTAAAGTCAGGAATGAATATTTCCTGGGCTACACATTTGGTTCCATTTATTAATGAATTACCTATCACTATCGGAGAACATGACCTCTCAATGCGACTAGTATATTTCTGTCAGACACCCATCAGCAATATGGGAAGGGATCTAATGAGTAAGCTCAACATGACCATCTCATTTAATGACAAGAGGACAATGTGTTCCACTACTGAGATTCATTATGTGAATCCAATGGAATTTATATTGGCATTTTCAAGGCCAAAAACACAGCAGGGAATACCCATGGATCCCAAAGTATTCCAATATGGAGTGAACCTCCTGTTAGTTTGGCTTGCTAGGTTAAGGGGCAAGGTGCAATGATAACCTGCAGAATTTGTATTCAGGCCAGAAATCCCCATTGACGAGGAGGAAGGACATGTGTTTCCATTAGAACTAGAAGCAGTCATAGTGAGAGAGAAGAGGGTTATTCTTCACAGAACTGATGAGGAGGGGAACGCATGGGGAGCAGTGACCGGTTTGGATGAAGGACACAGATGTACTGATTTGACAGACAATGAACTATTCTGAGATGAGGATTCAGACAATGAAGTGGTATTTTGTATACATCTCAGGTATTGGATGAGAATTGATAACAGGGAAGTGCCACAAAGGATGGCATTGAAAAAAAGGATACCACCTTTTTTCACAAGGACTTGGCACAAGTACCAGGCATACTGTGGAACAGTAGTCCTTATGACGTTAAGCCGCTTAAAGGAGTAGTTACAGTTAAAATTAAATTGGAGCCAGGAGCAATCTTACCAATAGTCATCAACTATCGATCCGAATTCAGGTGAAAAACATACTGGGACGACAGTCGTAAAATTGAAACAAAATGGCAACTTTGATGTAAAGATAAGTGCCTTTACATGTTTCAGTGCATGCAGCAGAATTAGTAGCCCTCGAAATGCATGAGGATGAGGAATGACAGTGTATTCTGACTCTGCCTATGTGACGTCAACAGTACATGCAGGTCTATCACATTGGAAAAGGTGGGACTTTCTATGTGCAGATGGCACATCAGTGCAACATGCACCGTTATTAGCCAAACTCACATATGCACTGCAACTACCATACAAGGGAAGAGACTTAATTTCTTGCGGCTACAAAGCTGCTGACACAAAGCCCAAAAAAGCAACGCATCTCCCAGAGATATCTGAATTCGAGATACCATCTAATATGCACACAAGAGCGTGCAGCATGATAATGAAACAAGGCTTTAAATCATTGCCCATAATGCAGGTGATAGAACTACAGGGGCATGCACCAGTGGAAGGACTATGGAAATGATGGGGGTGCTCAGTTTCCCCCACCAATGTACTGTGTCAACAGGAAAGCACCAGTAAACTGGTGATGCCCCTTGCATTACTGAAAGTAGCATTAGAGCGGCTCCATTAATCTACATACAACACAAGAAAGTCTTACAGCTCTGATTTTGGAGGACTGGTTTAAACCTAATCTGACTGAACATGTTGCTGTGTTTGTTATTAACTGCATGATATATCAGCAATTCACGACAGGACATACCCTGCGAGTACTAAGAGGAGAAATACCCCATCATACTAGACCCTTCCAGCACCTGCATATCAACTATGTTGATATGATACAAAATTGGAATGACTATAGGTACCTGCTGGTAGTTGTATGCCCATGTTCCAGATGGATCGAGGCTAGGCCAGATACACACCCCGATTCCACATGTGCTGTCAAGTTCCTCATACGAGAAGTATTCCCAAGATGGGGAGTGTGAAAAAGTACTGTGGTCGGACAATAGACGACATTTTGTAAATGAATAGTTAGAACATATCACAATTCCACTATATATTAAGCATACATTCTCCGCTGTGTATCACCCACAGGCAAATGGAATTTGTGAGGGAATCAATGGTCTTGACAAGGAAAGAATAGCAAAAATAAAATTAACGCAGAACAATGGTGGCTCATAGCCTATCCTTAGTCATGTTTGCATTATGCAAACAACCTGGCTCTTACCATCACCTGTCACTTCATGAGCTGGTGACGGTACGCTGCATGCACATGCCCCTTGCTCTTCCCACTAATAATAATTTGTTTTATATATAGCAGACATATTTACATACATTACTGTTATTACCCAATCGAAATAGGTACTCATTTATAAATTTAAGAAATATGTTGGGATAAGCATCTAAGACTTTTTTTGAAACTAATGTATTGAATCAATGAAGGTACATTTATTGGACTGCATTGAGCATTTGTTGGCTTTTGTCTGGAAAAATGTACAAATCCAGCTTGTCCTTATATTTTCGTGTACGTTTGGTGGGTGGGTTGATAAGCACCACTTGCTTGTTGTATAAGGCAAATATTTAGTATCCCTACTGTATGGCCATTGTATGGTCACTGTTCAGTTGTTTGTTATGTGGAGAATTGTATTGAAACATATGTACATGTTTGAAGTGTAGTGTTTGGGGAATGCCTATTTTTTAGGAGCAAAAGACTGTAAAGAAAATTATTGTGTACATTGTTGTCGAGTATTTGTCACCCACCTGAGACAGACTTTTCGTATTATATTTATGATTATTGACCCCAGTGTTTTAGGTGGTTAATGGGACTACCCTACCTGTTGAAACTATACCATTTATCATAGAGAACATTACCCCTACAGCTGTTAAGGTACAAGGAAGGAGAGCGTAGCTTCACCACGGCAACATCAAACCCTGCAAAGGCGAGACCCCGCCCTGGTGTCAACCTCTGTAGTCGTACCTGAAGGTGAAGTGACAAGAATTCAGACCTGATCTGTTACAAGGAATAGACAGCAGCCGATGGGAGAACAGACATAAGACGCTGTCTCTTTTGTACATGAGGAAACAGCCAGCTCCAAGGGACTCTACCTGCACAAGTATACGACTTACACATAACCCACCTACACCCAATGCTACACCTGAAAAGGTTGTTGGGATGCAATATTTTCCTATATAGTAAATTCTTACCCGGCTCTCCGCTCTTGAAACATCACATTGGGGACACTCTTTAAAAATCTGAAGGTTTATCCTATAATTGGAGAGTTATTTTAGCCATTATTATATAATTCCTTTTGTAACATTTCTTTACTAGTGCCATGAATGTGCCTTTCTCTTTCAGGTTTGGATATTTCTAGTTGATACACATGGTGAAACAAGAAATTCAATCAATCGATCAATACAAGTTTTATTTCGGTCATAAAACCATTAAAGCAATGCAGAACAATATACAAAATTTGTTAACTCTAAAAAACAATAAAAAAACACAACACTATTATATAGTTATTATACACATATTATAAGGAGAGCATAGCTCGCAGGCTTAACAGACAGGGGAACTGAATTGGTCATACCTTGCCCCACCAGAAGGAAATTACAACATTTTGATTGTTTTCACCTATTATATATATTAAGGGCTTTTGCTCTTAACAACCAAGCTCTGTATATGTATCGAGATGTTGCAAATGCAACACAAATATTTTGCGGGTTACCTAAAAATAGTAGCGCCTCCCTTGAGCTTCGATTCCCAAGGGTAATTAAAATTGGTCTCACGTATCTCTGCCTCAGCCTCAAGGTCTTATGGCAGATCAACAAAAAATGCTATATGTCTTTTTAACAAGCACATTGGACATAGAGCAAACTCCTGGTTTTTCCAAAGGTATGAAAAGCTTGCCAAATTCAACGTCCCTAATCGGAAGCGAAAATAAAAAGATTTCTCGTAGTCCATACTAATTAGGCTGACATATACAATTCCGGAATTGACAGTATAGTCAGGGCTGGTGGACAGTTTCAGGGCATCATGAAATAAATAGATTCTCACCCAGTTCTTAATGGCTAAGCTCACTGTCTCTCTTCTATTTATGTTACAAAAGATCGGATCAGTCCAAAGGTTGCTGAAATTCAGCTTGGATAGGCATTTTCTTTACATAACTCAGCCATTTTGAGCATCTGCCACCCTCTAAGCTTAGAAGATGTACTAGGGCTTCACGGTAGGAACATCGTCCTTCCTTGCACCAAATTCTTATCCAATATTTCACTGGATCAAAACTCACCTTTTTCATCACATGTAAGACACCTAATTCCAAGTATATTAAAGAGGATGGCAGGCTCGATGGCAAGAGAATCTGTTTTCTTAAAAACTTCCTTTCACACGATTGCAAGATATTTAAATGCATATATCTGGCAAAAATTGGACTGATTAATTTTGTGCGATGTACGCTTTTGCTGCGAAAACCACCTAACTCACCTGGCCCTTTCCAAATGGTGGACACTGTAGCGCTCATGCTCATAGCTACATTTGTAATGTTCTGTTTTTTCTATTTCTTTGTTCTTTTTGCCTTACGAGAATTGTTACTCTATAATGGCCCCAAACAAGTGTATACTAACATAACCCCCATTTGCATGGTGAACAAAGTTATAACCAAATCTTTCTCTATTAATACTAATGAGATGAAAAGAATGTAACAAAACGCTGGTGTTAACCCCCAGCACAT
The DNA here is from genome assembly GCF_040938575.1 of Ambystoma mexicanum. NCBI lineage: Eukaryota > Metazoa > Chordata > Amphibia > Caudata > Ambystomatidae > Ambystoma > Ambystoma mexicanum. Next base: position 330,990,567 of record NC_090938.1, read on the forward strand.
AAATACCTACCTGGCTGACTCGGATCACTAATGTGGTATCAGCACATGACCCAGGTCAGGAGGAAGACATTGGAGAGAGCAGTTGCGTGTTTTTCTCTCATCCCCTACTCCATGGGTATTTCCAGAACCTTTATAGCCACATAATTGCCAGAACATGTGGCAAACTACCCTACATATCTTGCAACCTGTATGAGAGAAATTCCAAGGTAGGGAGGTCTCAATGTTTTGGGCGACGAAGGAAAACTCTTCACGGGTGGATAATTTCATAAAAGCAGTGCCCACCATTGGTGATGTCAAGGATAACATGAAGTAATACGATATATATTATCAGGCCCAAGAAGAGGGGAAATGATAACTGAACAGCCGAAATCTTAAACTGCAATGATGAAAGGGAAAAAGAAATCCTGGAGTTTTGGGAGAGAGGCCAACTGCACAGAAAAGGCCACATATTCACACAAGAAGGATGAATCAATGGGCTGATCAGCTGTAGGACGGAAGTGCTCACCGAACAACCAAGAGTAGCTGTCCACAAAATAAATGTCGAATGTCTCAAGGAGTGGGGTAAATGTAGCAGGATACCAAGGTGGGTGGAGGATGAAGCAGGCCCGTAGCATATACTCCCCATAAAAAATGCCTCATTGTGTTTAAGAAAATCTGAGCGAAGTAAAAGTAGAAAAAAACAAGGGCTGCAAGAAAATGTATGACTTCCCTGGAATTAAAGTGGGGACAGCCATATTAATGGACTACTATTGGACCTGTGGGCCGAGAGCATATATGAAATTGCCTCCTAACTGGGGAGGAGTCTGTTCCTTAGTAACATTGGGCACACCCGCCCTGGTAGTACCCCAAAGCGACATACAAATTGCTGAGTTCCCTGAAATGGATAAACATTTGAGGCATAGGAGGTCCCTTCCTCTCAAACCCCTTAAAAGAGAAAACTATTTCTCACAAAAATCAACAAATGCTTATTATGACATAGCACAGCACAAGTTATTCTGCATTACAGAAATTGTTAATTCAGCCATATTTCTCCCCTGTCTACAGGCTGCTGCAAATGGGAAACGGCTGCAGATTACGAGATGGGAATTGTTGCAAATGATTAACTCAACAGTGAAGCGCTTTAATGCCATAAGAGAAGAATTGAGGGCAAAAGACTAATGACCCGCCAAAATAGGTATGTCATTGATCTGATAACAGCCATTGAGGGTGGCATGTGCGCAAAAATCAGCCTGTCTTACTGCATATGCACATCTGCTCATGATGAGGAAATCGGAACCCTCACAGAGGAATTACCGGGTCACCAGGGTTGTAATGCCCTGGTGATTCCGGCAATCATGGAGGTGGAATGGTATTTCGGGTCTGGCGGCAGCCTGCCGGTTTTTCCCGCACGTCTACCGCCGGACTCGTGATGAGGCCCATGGACCCCCCCCAAGGATCCCAATGGTCGGAGGGATCTCTGAGAAATGTGGTTGAAGTCTTAACCAGAGGGGGGAATGTCGGGTGGCAGATGAGTATGTCATCTACAGTGTTGGTGCCTCCCCCACCTCCATACCAAACGAACAACGGTAGAGCACCAATCATAGAGCCTGTCCATTCTCCACTGCCGTATTGTGAAAGTAAAAGACAATATTCCCTAAGACAACCATATCGGCCCTATCCAGAAGTCATTAAAGAGGAAGGGAGAGTGCAGGATCCAGAAGAACTAAAACTGCTGTAACCAAAGTGACAACAACAGAGAACATCACTACAGGAGCCGACACACATAGACACACTAGACACAAAGCATATAAGCATCCATTATGAAACTACGCAAACAATGGAACAAACTGCATAAAGACATGAAGAATATGCTTGCATCCAATAGGTTAGAAAACATACATCACATATATGCTAAAATGCAAGTTGTATAAGAATACACATCAAGATTGCTTAATTTTTTTTTATTTTTTTTTTATTTTTTTTATTGTATTTGGTAAGATTGCAAACCTTTACAATTTACACAAGATTTTTGAACATATATTTACAACAATATATAAAACATGTTTCTGATTCCTAGCAAATGAACACAATTCTTTTTGCTACAATTCATATGTGATAGGTCACATTTCCTTATTTTTTTAAAAAAAATTAATCATTGGTATGACAAGACTAAAAGTGAACTTATACAGATCATAAAATCCTTATTAACCTTAGTAATTTAGTGATTTCATACTATGTACATAAAAGATTCATATCCTTTAAATTCTTGTCAATTTCACACAGTAACATAATCAAGTTCATAGTCATTTTGGTACTATTGCCTATCATACACCTAGACCAGAGGGTCATTCTCGCCAGCAAAGAAGAGGGATCAAATAAGATCCCAGAATACTAAGTCTCTTTATCTCGAAATAGTCACAGAAAACCACCAGATGTTGTAGAGATTCAACCACAGTAACCTTCTGACAGAATCTACAAGCACCAGAATTAATTGATTCCCTACATCTTCCCCATTGGGCTAATCTTTCATTTGTAGGGAATTGGTTCAGTCTGAAGCGGAGGTATAGATTTCTACCAGAAGCTGATGGAAATTGTATAAGATATCTCGGACAAGTACCCCATTTCCTTCTAGTCTGAGCATAGTCCTGATACATGAGATACCTACTTATTCTGTCCGATTGACAACACCAATAATATAATTGCATTTTCCTTTTGCAGCTAGGTAAACCCAAAATTAGATGTTCCTCTGGGATCAGGGTAGCGGACATAATATCCTTCATTTTTTCTACAAATGCTGATATGGACGGAGGATGTTTAAGCAGCACCTGATTGCTTAGATCTTCATAAAGATTGCTTAATGCAAATGATGCAGCAGGAATGAGACGCAATGTAAAAAAAGATGGACAGCTAAACCACAGTTGAGTGAATGGAAGGCATCAGGGGAGATGTGTAGCCTGCAAAGCAAATGGGCCTGCTTAATCAGCTAAAACCACTGGGCTGAGCAACACAGAAGACAGCTGGCCAGCCCTTCCAAGGTTACAGTAAGAAGGGGAGGCTGGGGCCGGCACTGAGGAGAACAGGATAAGATAATGCCCGGGGGCGAAACACATTTCTCTTAAGATTACGTTAGGGAGCAAACAACTCGATGAAAACCAGGTGCTCATTAGTAATTGTAATTGTTTATTTGTATAGCACCTATACACAAGTGAAGTGCTTCAAGGCGGGAAGAGACCAAGGGAATACAGTTGTCATTCTTAGGCCTTGAAGATTCCAAAGATCTAACAACAATAGCTAGCATGCTAGGCACAAAGGCATATCTACTAGTGATTGCTTGATAAAGGGTGTGTGGAGAAAATAAAAAAAGGGGATGGGAGAGGGAAGGAAACATATAGATCATGAACTACAGTACTGGTCTGGTGAAAAATTCAGATTGCTTGGTGGTTGGTCATCCAATGCACCTATGCATGAGTATTTCAAGTGTGACCAAAACTAGGGGGGAGACAAGAGGGAGGATTGGACAGAGAGAGTTGCTGGGCCTAGAATTCTCAAGGTTGAGTAAGTGCGCAGAACAGGAAGTGTAAGGGAGGGGGACAAGTGTGGGCAGTCGAGCAGGGTCCAGGGTTAAGTGCAGAGCGGTTGCCCCTATCATGGGGCATATTGCAGTAGCGATAGGCACAGTACAGAGGCCCGGAGGCAAGTGCCGGACTGGCGGAGGAGCCTGGGACCTGTGAGGTTTCTGAGGTGGACCATGCAACCAGTCAGCTAACTGAGCAGGGGGGGTGAGAAGGAGGGAGGGAAACAATCAGAAAGAGGGGGGTTAGCCTGGGAGAGGGAGAAAGAAAGAAGAAGAGAAGAGGAAAGTCTTGAGGAGTTTCTGGAACTTGAGGAGGTCCGGCTCAAGATGAAGAGTGGGAGGGAGGCTGTTCCAGAGGGAGGCACCTGCAGAGGATAGGGATCTACCCCCAAATCTCTGTTTGGAGAAACGGCTCACCAGCAGAGAGTTGGAAGAGCCCGAGCGAAGGGCTCTTGAAGGAGAGTATTCAGGAATAGAGCGTTGTAGATAGCAAGGCCCAGGCCCCAGAATGTCTTGTGGACTATGCAGAGGGTCTTGAACTTGATCTTTGCAGCCAGGGGGAGCCAGTAGAGAGATTCCAGTGCAGGAGAGATGCAGTCCCTGGGCTTGAGGCCAAGAGTAAGTCTTGTGTTACTGTTCTGGATAAGTTGAAGAGGTCAGACAGTAGAAGTAGGAAGATTGAGAAAGAGACTGTTGCAGTAGTCAAGTCTGGAGAGAACAAGTGCTCTGGAGACAGTGAGCCTCTGGGGGAAGATGAGAAAAGGCAGAATACCTCTGAGGAGGTGCAGCTGGTAGTGGGACTTTTTGGACATGTCTGAGATGTGTTAAGAGAAGGAGAGAGTAGAATCGAAGATGACCTCCAGACTTTTTGCCTCACTGGTGGGTGGGGGCGGAGGACCAAGGAAGGCCGGTCAGAGTGTGAGTGGGAAAGTGAGAGCAGGGGTCCCAATGAGGTTATCTCTGTCTTGCTGGCATTAAGACAGAGGTCGTTAGCAGCACACAGACAGTGTTGAATTGCAGACAGACAGTCAGGAATGAGCGAGGAGGTGGAGGAGGCCGAGGGTAGCTAGAAAGAAAGCTTTGTGTCATCCGCATTGCACTGAAAGTTGGAGGTGAAAGCAGAGATTTTGTGGGTCAAAGGGGCCATGTAGACATTGAAGAATCAGGGAGATAGATTAGATCCCTGGGGGACACCACAAGTAGAGAGGGTAATAGTGGAGAGAAAGGACCCAAGTTACATGTGGGAGGGACGGTCAGAGAGAAGGAAACAAGCCACAACAGGGCCTGATTTGTGATGCCCAGGATAGTATCATAGAGACAGGAGATCAGGATGTTGTGGTTTACTGTATCAAAAGCAGAGGAGAAATTAAGGAGAATGAGGACAGAGGGAGAGTTGGAGTCAAGGTTTGAGAGCAGATCTTCATGGGTGTTCAGAAGAGCAGTTTCCATGCCTCTGGATGCTCTAAAGCCAGACTGATGGTCATGGAGACAACCAACAGATTCGGTGTGGAGGGTAAGGTGAGAGATAGCCAGCTTCTCCAGGAGTTTTCTCAGGAAAGGGGTGATAGAGATCGGGCAATTGTTAACCGGAATGGAAGGCTCAGCAGAGGTTTTTTTGAGCAGAGGGTGCACAAGAGAGTACTTCAGAGAAGTGGGGGAAGACTCCAGTGGCAAAGGAGAGGCTGCATAGGTCTGGCAAGGCTGGAGCTAGTGAGTCAATGTTGTCCTTGACTGTTTTGGAAGGCCTGCAGTAACCGGCTCCTGCCTCCCGGTTCACCCAATTTGCTGAAAAAGGTTTACTGTGGCCAATCACAGGAGCCATGTAAGAAACAGGGGCAGGTTGCCACTAGGCAGAAGGTAGCCAGAAAAGTTATTTTATAAATTAATACCACTGGATGCATATGCGACACATAGCGACACATAGCGATTTTGTTGCTGAAGCCATTGTGATTGCACTAGTTAATTTGCAATCCGTGTCACACGCACAGAAAAAAATGAAATGCACAAATGCAATAGTAAGACACACTATTGCAGAAAAATATCTCGAACAAGGGCAACAAGGGTAAAGACACCAGTATCCAAATGGACTAAAATTCAAGTAAAAGACGTGCAGAATAATTCAAAACATGGTCTCGGCACACGTGACCTAGATTTGAAAACAGTGCCTATACATTAATGCTAGATATAGAGATGCACCTGCCAGCAACTCTTTAAAAGTTCTCACAGCATGATCCCTGCAATATTTAATATCTGGATTTTGTCAGGTTAAGGTCTAATGTTTATTTCCATACTCTTAATAAATCTTGCTTAACCAACTCTTCATCTACTATGCATCAGTTTGTCATACTTAACATTTTCAAACACTTTTTTCGATTCCCAAAGACCTATTTCTTGCTGACAAACATTAAGGAATGAAGTGAAATCTGGGAATCTCTAGTGCTCGATTTCTGAAAGAGAGAGTGATTATGCTTCCACTGTCAAAGATCATTTGTGAAAGTATTGATGCTGAATGTTTGTGTTACTGAAACCCCACACGCCCTAGACAGCTCTGCAACTCCTTTGAGGAAGACATCATTCACTGCCATCCACTCAATATAGGTCCCTAAATCATAAAATACGGCCCCTTATTTTTGGATTGAGAGAGATACAGATGTGTATCTCATTCACTCTGATTCTGCCCTGGTTATGTATTGTTCATCCTGCAGCTGAGTTCCATCCTGATATTCGTTGCAACATTTCAGGTGCCTTTAATAATACTATTTTCTTTATTATTTATTATGCAAAGTTTTCTGAACCTGACGGCAATGCTACCCCAGTGCTTTTCATACCCTTTTTGTTTAAATCTCTCTATAACTTAGCCCAAGATAAGCTTTTTAAATGTTGATTTGCTTATCCAGCTCATTGCCTCAATTAGGATTCAACCAATAAATGGTGTCTATTGTGCAACTGTTTACTATGCCCACAATGTGCAATGCCGTTTCTGTAAATCCTGCAAGGAAACACACTTTATTATTTATTACTTTGAATGTCAATGGTACCACAGTATGTTCAAAGATATGGTAAAAATACATATCTATATGTTAAAGTGAGTAGCATGTGTTTCAAACCATTCCGATTTTATATTTCCCCTTCCACATTCATATGTGCCTATAATCAGGGTGGCAGGGCATTCATTTTATTGAGGACATGCAAGGTTTATTTTTGTTTTTGTTTCTATTTATTGGTCATTTGTAAGGTGCTTATACATCAAGAAATTGTGTTTCAAAGCGCCCACAGTACAAAGGGAAGAGCACAAGGGAACATCAGGACAATGGAATATGATAACAGAAGAGGAGCAAAACATAGAAGCCCTACTAGCACTTGTGAACATTTGGATCGGGCAAGTACAGAGAGTGAGTAGGGAAAGGGGACGAGGGGTGAAGTGCCAGGAAGCCAGTAGCAAAGACAACATGTAAGTGCCAGGCAGTGGCCACTAGTTGCAGGCGGGGTCACCAGCCCATACAATAAGTGCAAGCCTGTGAGACAGCACAGGCCAAGTTGTGTCCAAAAGCAAGTGCAGGGGGAGACGGATGCTGCAGGTAATCGAACAAGAGGCCAGGACCCAGAAGGACACATAAGGGCCAAAGCCACCAATCACAGCGACTGAGGGGTATAGCACAGCAGGGAAACAAAGAAGGAGAAGAAGAGGAAAGCTTTGAGGTGCTTGCAGAACTTAGTGAGATACGGCTCAAGATGGAGAAAAAGGGGGATGCTGTTCCAGAAGAGGGAGTCAGCCGAGGAAAGAGAACAGCTGCCTGCTCTCGGGTTAGAGAAGTACTTTATAAGCAGAGAGTTGGAGCCGAAGAATTTGATGGATCTGGAAGGAGAGTATTTGGTGAGAGTGAGTTGCCGATAGCGTGGTCCCTGGCCCCAGACAGCCTTATGGATGATGCAGAGGGATTTGAATTTGATCCTTGCAGCAACCGGGAGCCAATGGAGACATTTTAGGGCTGGTGAGATGTGATCCGTGGACTTAATGCCAAGCATAAATCTTGCAGCCATATTCTGGATTAGCTGGAGTGGGCGGAGAGAAGAAGAAGATAGATTAAGGGAGAAGCTGTTACAAAAGTCCAGCCTGGAGAGTATTAGGGCTCTGAAGACAGTTAGCTTCTGGGAGAAAGTGCGGAAAGGGAGGGTGCCACTGAGGAGGCAGAGTTGGAAATGGGCCTTCTTGGCAAGGTCCAAGAAGTGAGGAATGAAAGAGAGAGAGGAGTCAAAGATAACCTCCAGGTTTCTGGTTTCAGAGGAAGGGGAGGGGGGTGAGCCCATGAGGGTGGCCAGAGTGAGGGGAGAAAAGAGGGGACAGCAGTCCCTACAGGAATCATCTCAGTCTTGCTGGCATTGAGACAGAGATTGATGTTGGCACACCAAGACTGGATGGTTGTCTGGTGCATTGAAGAATCTGGGCTGACTCTCAACTGATCCAGGACTACATTGCTGTGTGTGATAGCTACAATTCCTCCTCAACAACATGCAAATTATTGTTTCAACAAAGAAGCCTTCAGTGTGCTCCTACCCCAAACAGTCCATGGGCTAAACAAAACCTGACTAAGGGTGCCTGTAGAGTGGAAAATGTTATGAGTTTCTAGACCTAGCTGCACATACAGTTTGCCTAAATTGCTGGTGGCATCCCAGTTCATGAAATGTTCACTGTGCTTCAAATAAGTATTTGGAAAGCCAATCTGAGCTTCCTTTGTATCAATATAAAGGCATCATACATACCTCACTTGTGGCAGTAGGTGATGGGCTCCTAACAAATGACTCAACAATAATCTTTTCCTCCCAACCACTGTTCTCTGTGCACTGGGACTTGGGTCCTTCTGATAAGCATTCCGAGGGGGAGGCAGTGTCTCTGTCTGAAAGTTTCTGCAGAGGAACAAGACAATGATGAAGGTTTACTGTTCTTTAAGATGTCTCACAATTGTACAGTGTTCATATGTTCTTTAATTTAGGGTCAATTGATTTTTTGGTAACAGAGTGGCCCTAAACATTCACTTGAATTGCCTCCCTTTAAGCATCACCTAAAGGGGAATAGGTAATGTGATGTGCCTTTCTGCCACCTCTGCACAACGCTATGCACTTTGTTCTACATCCTACAAATAAAAGCTGCTTGTGACCCCAATGCAGTAGAACATTAGCTATAATATGTTGCAGCTGAAATCCAATAGACTGTCTCCTCTCCGGTAACTCTTGGTCAACCTATGCATGGATCCAACAGCATTGGCACAAATAGATCATTGTAGATTAAAAGTGATTGTGAAATGTTAGCTGAGCAATCATTTCTCAACATAGTAAAACAAAAGAGGTGATGGCTGGAAGATTTAGAATTAATTTTACCCTGTGGCATTACTCTTGGCAACCCTGCAGACCATCGTTTGTCACCTATAAGCCTTTACAAAAGGGGAATGATCATATGCAAATGAGGCTTAATCCCACACCAAAAGGGACCATCCATCCTAAACTGCTTGGTCACATCCCTTCTGCATGAGACCACAACCATACCCAAACATGTTTCAATGTTGTTGGGCCTCATCAGTAGCTTGGGTCTCTAGGCAATCAATTCTCCTCAGGCCAACATGCACAAAATGTCACCAGGACGGGTGCAGCAATCTGGGTATGCAAAGTCTACCTCTGGACATGTTCTTCTTGGATCACAAAGAGAGATTACAGAAATCATTGGGCTGACTTGATCCATAACAAACAAAGGTTGTGATTCGTGGAAATGTTATATTTAATGATAAAGGCACTGAAAGAATGCAGAAAATATTTAAATTGCAAAACCACACACTAGTTCAATTTAAAGAGTACCTAGCATCTCTTTTCAGCTTGGCATAGAAAAAATGCAGTAGTCAGACAAATACCAGCTTAGTAGAACTTTTAAGTTGCTGCAACCTTTTTTGAAGGACTCAGTGCTGATAGCTATATCACTTGATAGTTGAGGGGTATATGTAATTCTGTGGGATTTTGAATGAAGGGAAGTTATGACTACTGGGGGTGCATTGCAAATGAAGCATATAATCATGTATTATGAGTTGTTTTGTCTGAATTTGTGGCAGAGGGCCGGTGTTATGTTATTAATCCAAGATGGCCACCACCACAATTTATTAATCAGAATTTGATTTATAACTCCTTTCAGAGTGATCCTATGAAATATTTTCCAAGAACCTATTTTGTTCACCATAAACACTAAATAAAGAAGGTTATTAAAAGAATATGAAATCTTTTATTGCTTCAAAGTTTCTGTTCACAGTTCTTTTTTCATGATTTCTAACATTTCTTTCCTTCTATTTAGTTACAGGATCTTGTAATTGGCAAAAACATTAGAACATTATTTAAGAGCAGTTAAAGCGAGAAATTTGATTCTATCTTCCAGTAAAACATTTCTTTTCAAAATCTCGATACCTCCAGATATCAAAAGTCATTTAAAAGTAGACCTTCTACCATCAGCCAACAAAAGAAAATGGATATTCCAGAATGCAGGCAGCAGAGGCAGCAGCATAATCCTAGAGATCTGGCCCTCTCCTTTACTTGGATGATGATAGATAATAAACTCTAAAAAGAAGATTGAAATTCCTGACAACCCAGTACCTATGAAGCCCATGTCAACTACAGAGATGGCGGAAGTACCTAGCCCACAGGATATGTATTCCCTTCTGCTAAAAGTGGCACAGGACCTGGGGAAAGTGGCACAAGATGTTGGGGATGTTAAATCATCTATGGAAGATCTCTCTCTGAAAGTCACACCGATAGACAACCGTGTCTCTGTATTAGAAAGAGGGACTGCTTCTATGTCTTCAGAAATCTCAGGCAGCTTCAGGGCGTACAGAAATTTAAAGGATGATCTCCTTAAGGGGAACACAAAGACTTTGGAGATTGATCTTAAAATAAGAAGTAAGAACTTGCTGATTGTGGGAGTGGAGGAAACAACAGACGAGGATTTGGTTCGGACAGTGATTGAAATATTGAAGAGCACCTATAAATGTGATTATATTGCCTCTATGGATATTGACAATGTATACAGAATAGGCAGGGAACTGGGCCCCAAATCAAGGCAGATCCTGGTTTCCTTCATGAACACCAGAAGCAAAGAGTATGTCCTGAAGGCTGCAAGGAGGAAAGAAATTAGTTACTTCAAAGGTAACAGGATTTTTTTCTTCCCAGATTATCCCAAAGAAGTCTTGGAGATTAGAAAATCTTTCAAAGGACCTAAAGACTTGGCAAGGTCGGTGGGGGTGAAGGATTTCCTAAATAGAATGAACCTGCTGACATTGGTGTTCCCGGAAGGTGAGAAAATCACTTCAGATCCTAATGAAGCAATGGAATGGCTGAATGCTGCGAGAAACCCCTCTAATACGATGGACTAATTGTTTGGATTGAGCCAGTGCCAACCCCACTGTTATACCTCAAAACATGATGTTTTAACTTTTACAAGTTGGTCACGTTATTAAATTGAAATTAAAATAAAACTATCACACGAAATGGCGCGATAAGTTTTTCAGTTAAACGAACATTTCAATTCAAAGAATGCTCACCGTCCCTTTCAGAAGATCAACAATACAGACTCAGAGGAATGGACCCTCTCACATTGGTCCGTACGTGCGAGGTGTCAGCTGACACTGGGGAGGTCTGTATCATTAATAATCAGAACGTATCTATAATACAATAGTTTTCACTACATGCGGCATGGAAATGGTGATCCTGCATCTGCGTTATGACGGGGCGGGGGGAGGGCAGCTGCAGGGCCGGCCGGGGGCATGTCTCTGTTTGCGCGGGTTATGCCGGGAGCGAGTCATAGAAGATTTGGCTCTCGGCATGATTCGTGTGGGGGGGGGCGCAGCTCCGGTTGAAAGGGGCCCCTATGGGTCCCTTACGTCTATGGAAACAAGGCGAGTCACCACACATGATAGATACGCCAGACACGAGGTTGTATTCCCAAAGCTAGGGTTTATTGCAAAGCAAAAGTCTCAGTTGGCCAACTCGGTCTCACGCCCCGCGACGTGTATCTCTAGACCTCGAGGGACGCAAGAGAGTGAATTACGTACATCAGTTAAATATATACAGAATGCATATCAAACAATCAGCTATGACGTGTTTAACACCCCCCTTTATTGGGTTTCTTTGAACTTGGTGTCATTATGGACATTTTCGACAACTATGACACCTTCAAACATCTATTTTAGTAACAATTTGCAATTTGTGAGTGCGGAGGCATCTTTCAGTTGTTGAACAGAACATAGCGCTTGTGTTCTTGGAAGCGAGCTACATAAAGGGGAGAGTTGAATTCCAGACCTTGCTATCTATGAGGTGCTGTTCGTGTCCTGGGAGCTGACACGCTCTAACGGGGCTCAGCAAAGGGGGGCCGTAAGAAGAGCATAATTCAAGCCTTTAGCTGCTTTATTCTAACATATTCTACCATATAACGAGACTGGCTGGCAGCTGCGAAATGATTAAATGCCCTGCAGCTCTGCTTCAAGGCTACATTCGAGAGGGAGCCGGGCATTCTTCCTGGCGCTGCCTACGTTGTGTTTCAACAAACTCTTGTTATCCTTGCGGCCCTGTGGCCTTGTCCTTTTACGTGCAGACAGCAATGTTTTACAGTCGAGCAGTGTAAGCAGAAAAATGTACTGCGAAGCAATAAGAACAGAAAGCAATGAGCAATGGTTAGAAAACAAAATGGCGATTCTTGTTACATCAAAATGGCCGTTCATTGGCAAACTCGGAAACCTATATTCTGTCACATCGTGCATGAGACAGTTGGCCCACGGCCATCAAAATACGTTTGCGGTCACACAGTAGAAGTATCCATTTTTCTAGACTGACAAACCCTCCTTTGGCCGTATGCCAAACGTCTCATCTATTTATTGAAACCTCCTCTAATGATGATGAGTCTGAAGTACTTATGTCTGAATTTTGCACGCTATCGTAAACATCATCATCTTCATCAATATCTATAGCCATTAACTCTTTTACTGTCTTCATCTCATTTGTGTCTTGGTCAGCTCGACCATGGGTTTGTTTTTTTCTTGTCATCATATGCATACATCCCTCCATACATCCCTCAGTCATTTCAGCGCAAACTATTGGTAGGCAGTGTATGCAACAACAGCACGTTATGACTATTCCAAACACTACTACTAATATTGAAATCAACTTCCACCCCCAAGAATGCAGTATTCCCCAAAACCAAGACCCTATTCCCCAGCTTCCTTCTTCAGTAGGGAGTTCAGAGCTTAGGACATGCATTTTCTTTATCGCTTCAAAGATCGTAGGGGAATGGTCATCTACATATACGCAACACGCTGATCCCACTATTTTGCAAATTCCCCCACGATCAACCAGGATCACATCGAGAGCCATTCTATTTTGCAGCGTCATTAACCTGATTCCTCTTTCTTCCAACGCCATTTTAAATAGTATATCTGTTGTTGTGTTTATGGTATTTTTTAGTATTCTGGACAGCTGCCTTATATTATAGGAGTTCACTATCTGCCCTAAGAATGGAATGAATGATTTTGCTACGTCAGTCGCTATCAAAACACCCTCGCTAGTCCTTTTGACTCTAGCTCTGGATAGTCTGGCCATGTCTGCTGTTTCTAAGAGGAATACTCCCGGGAACAGTAGACCTAGGTAACATGTACCTCCTCAGTTTCTGGGCAACCAAGGATATGCTTTCTCTCCACATATAAAATAAACTGGATCTCCCACATATACTGGTTCTATTTCCCATTTTAATACCACTGTATTCATGCATCCAGTATATGTTCCGACTGAAAAAGAGCCTTTCTTTTTTAGGCAAAAAGGGACAGTTCTTGGGCTATAATTCACAGTGTAAGATGGGGGGATTGCATCTTTGTCCCCATCTGTTCTTACACGAAACGTCATTACAGATGTTTTTTCTGGTGGGGACAATCTATCTCATCTATTTTGTCGTGTTATTTTTTGCATACTTTTCCTCGTGGGCTCTGGGGCCATTACCTGTGCTTTATGGAATATGGAACAACCCACAGGCTTCATTGGTTCTGTCTAATTGACCCGTACTACTCTCATTCCATTTCCCATAGAACATTGCACCTAAAGATGCACTACATGCAGAACTTAATGGTAATGGCTGTACATACCACCCTATTCCTTTCCCAGCATGCTGTGGTAAATGGGCACATACCCAGCAATTTGTTTTCTTCAGAATTGCATTTGTCATGTTCATAATTAATAACAACGTGTTATTCCCGAAACCTTCCCTGTGTCTTTCTTCCATTGGGGGCAGGGTATAAGTAATCACCTGAACCGGGCTTTCAGTAGTGGATATATTAACTATTGGTAAAAACATTTCTAATGGGTGTATCGATTCCACATACCATAATATTAGGGCTGTCGTTATTGGTGCTACCACGCTCATAAAGCACATAATTATTGTCAGTGCCAGCATACAGTTCTTTTTACCATGCGTTTTTCTTAAGCTTACAGTCTTTATAATTGACTCATTCTCAGCAGTGGTGCAGGAGGAGGCTGGAACCGGTCCTGACATGTTTCTCATCGTCATTCTTCTTCCTTATTACAGTTCATCGTGGATATCTCTCTTTGTTGCACTTGCTCTGATGTCAATAAGTTCAACAGAATTGTCACAGTTCAGTTCTGCCAGTCCTTTATAGCCTGGATTGCTTATTTATTTTTAGGCAAGATCACTTGTCCTTTCTCATACTGCTCAGACGACTCTTGATCAGTTATCTTATTGCCTAAGTACCATGTGCGCCCAGCTTGTCCGCTCTGGTACCAGACACATGTACTTTTATGATCGCACCGAGGAGCCGCGAGTCTTGAATTGTCCGACTTGCACAATTCTCATGCTTCTCTCCTCTACACCTCTAGTTCCTTCTCCGTCCATGAGCAGAACCAGAGGTTGACATAAACACCAAAGAACTGTGGATCACTTTGTCTTTCGAGGCCGCAAATTGTATCGCCTCACTCCTGGTATCGTGTGATCCGTGAACAGTGCCGGTGCACTTCCAGATTCAGGCTCAAAGTCAGCCTGTGGCGCTACTGCAGGAGCTGGTGTGCGCCGCGCCAGTGATGCACATTCGGTCTTTGGCGTGCTGGCAAGTGCTGGTGGGCGCCAAAGGGGTACACGTTTCGTTTCTGCTGGAATTTGCAAGGCAGATTTCGTGTCGGCCGATAGTGATGTTCATTCTGCTGGGCAACGTTGGGGCACTCTTTGCCCTTCCCCCTTTTATCAATCGTCTCAGGCTTTGTTTCGAGTTTCACTTCTCGTTTGGGCAGATTTGGTTGCTGCTTACTGGCAACAGTTTCTTCCGTTTCTGGGACCTCTGTCTCTTTCCGGTCATCTGGGTCAGGCAAGTCTTTCAGTGAAGTTGGAATCTTTTTGGCATGGGTGGCATGGATCCACGACTTCCATCCATCCACCCGTATCGCCGTCTGCGTTGCCAAGAGTACTTGATAGGGGCCGCGCCAACTGTGTGCTAACAATGACTTTCTTTTACAAATTTTAAGCAGCACCCAGTCTCCTGGCTCCAGCACGTGCCCCAGACTGGTGTATCTCACCGGTATTGCCTTCTGCACCTGCTGATGAATAAAACGCAATTTCTGCATTAAAAGGCCACAATAAGTACTAAGCACAGGATGTTCTACCTCTCTAAGTCGTTTTGGCTGAGGTGCGCACCAAACATTTGCCGGCCTCCCCATTATGATTTCGTACGGGGAGAGCCCAGTTTTAGCCTGTACAGACGTACGCATGCATAATAGCGCTATTGGTAATGCATCCACCCAACTCAACTTGCTTCCCGCACATATTTTACTGATCTTTGATTTGAGAATCCCATTGTGCCTCTCCACAAGACCGGCCGAACTCGGATGCCTTGAACTATGGAATCTCTTATCGATCTGAAGACCCGCACATATCTGTAACACCACTGCACCCACAAAATGTGGCCCATTATCGGACCATAAGACACGGGGCAAGCCAAATCGGGAAAAATATTCCTTAAGCATTACTTTTGCCGTGCTCATTGCTGTGCAGTCCTTCAAGAGATATGCCTCCACCCACTTACTGAATGCACAGATCACCACTAAGACGTATTGTAAGTTTTAGCATCTCTCCATCTCTATGAAATCAAAATGGATCACCTCAAACGGCATAGAGGGCGGGCCAAAACTGCCTATTGGAGTCACTGTCCCCGTTCCTACATTGTGTTGTAAACACGTGATACAGTTCTGCACCAACCTCTCTGCATTCTTCTTTATGTTTACATTCTGCCATACTGTAGATAGGTGCTGTATTATCTTTTTCGCGCAGATGTGGGTAGGGCTGTGGGCCATTGTGACCATTGCAGTCACATAGGAATTTGACAACATCCAGTTTCTAGTTCCCTTGTCCACCCAAAAACCTTCCAGATCTAACTCAACAGAGCCCTCGGCCCACCCTTAGATTTCATCGGCCGTAGCTTCGGCCTGCATTTCTTTGACAGTGGCAACTCCATTTTCTATCATACAGGGTACTTCCTCAGTCTGAACCGTCATCATTTTGGTATTTAAATCAGTGGCAGTTTGTTTCGCAATTCTGTCTGCAAACGCGTTTCCCTCTTCTACTTTGGATGTTACCTTTTTGTGTGCCTCGCATTTCACTATTGCCAGGTGTTTTGGAAGCGTGAGTGCAGACAGCAATCGTACAATCAAAGGGCCATGTTGAATTCTGGCACCATGTGATGTCAAAAACCCCCTCTCAGCCCAGAATTGACCAAAGTTATGAACCACCCCAAAAGCATACTGACTATCAGTATATGTATTCACATTCAAATTTTCAGAAATCTCGCAGGCTCTGGTTAATCCTATTATCTCTGCGGCTTGTGCCGAATTGTAGGGGATTCTTTTGCTTTCTACAACGCTCTCTAGGGTAGTGATAGCATATGCAGCAGTTGTCGTGCCATCTGGTAATTTAAAACATGAGCCGTCACAAAATAACTCTCCATCTGGCTCTTTCTGTGGGGTATCACTTAAATCAACTCTCCCCTTGGTTTCTTCCTCAGTGAGCATTAAGCAATCGTGCGGGGGTGATTCATTCTCCCCAATTTCTTTCATGGGTAGTGGCATTAATTCTGCAGGATTCAAAGCGCTACACCTCATAATTTGGATATGGGGCGCGAACAAGATAATCTCATATCTTGTCAATATAGCAGAGGTGAGGTGTTGCGTCTGTGTCCTATTTAATAGAACGTCTATGGCATGTGGCACCATCAGAATTAAAGTGTGCCCCAATACCATCCCTTCCGTTTGTTTCACTGACGCAGCAGTCGCCGCGACAGATCTCAAACATCGTGGTAGTGCGCGCGCTACAGGGTCCAGTGCAGAAGAAAAATAGCCGCATGGCCTATTTCTTTAACCTTGTTCCTGTGTCAAAACCGCCAATGCACATACTTCACTTTCACACACAGTTTAAAAACCTTCTCGTAATTCGTCGTGCCCAAAACTGGAGACGAGCATAATGCAGTTTTCAATTGATCAAATGCTTTCTGACATTCCTCATCACACTGTAACGGCACAACCGCATCTTTTCTAGTCAAATTCACCATCTGTTTCACAATTAACGCAAAATTACCAATCCATTGTCGGCAATATGAAGCCATGCCTATTATGCCTCTGACTCCTTTTTGTGTCTTTTGGAATAGGCATACAAGAAATACTTTCTGTGCGTTCTGGCGTTAGCCTTCTCCCTTCTTTCGAAAGTAGGTAGCCCAAATAGGCCACCTCCTTTCGATTATATTGACATTTCTTCAAACTAGCTTTATGGCCATGTGCCGCTAGGTGTGACAGTAGTAATACAGTGCTTTCTTTACAAATCTCCTCTGTGTCAACAGCTAAGAATAGATCTTCTATGTATTGCAAGAGTACACAACCCACTGGTAATTCTAGCATGTCTAGCTGCTCTTTTAATGCTCTACTGTAAATACTCAGACTTTCCGTGTAACCTTGCGGAATCCGCGTGAATGTAAACAAATATCTGCTGTCTTTGTCGGTTGTAGGTCATTTGGTCGATGGTTTAATTTTTTTTTTATGGTGGGGGTTCCCCACCCAACCCCCTTTTTTCTATTTTTTTTTTACCAAACAAAACTAAAAAATATATAAATAAATAAATAAAAAATTCGACCATTTTTTTTTCGACCATTTGACTTTCGATCAAATGGTCATTCGATCTTTTATTTTCGACCATTTGACCGGACACCGTCTTTGTCCACTGGAATGCTGAAGAACGCATTTTTCAGATCAACTACACTAAAATATTCTGCTGAAACAGGTATCATTGTCAATATTGTAGTGACATCTGGCACTAAAGGAAATTGTGGATCTACTACCTTGTTTAATGAGCACATCAATTATAAAATGATATGGTACTTCATTGCCTCCTTTTTTATAAACTGGAAGAATCGGGCTGTTGCATGTACTGCCTGTAATTTCTTCAGTTACCCCTAATTTCACCAAATCTGTAACAATACTCTTCAAATCAATCCTTTCACACCTTCAGCTGAAATTCTGTATTGGGGAATTCGCGGTAGGGTAACACCTTCTTTCAAAATGATCTTTACTCGCTCTATCTTCAAGCATCCTACATTGTTGTCATGCATTACCCATATACAGGTTGGCACTTTACTTAGTTCTCCTGGTAAAGTTTCCGACATGAATTCTGACACAGGGGCATCATGTGGCCAAATCGTTAGGAACACCCCGTCTGCCGTGCAATGTATAACGGAACCTAATTTTTTCAACAAATTTAATCCCAACAGGTTCTCCCCACAATTTTCTGTTAAAAGGAAAGGACAGTGTTCAGTGAATGGTTCTATAGTGACTGGGACTGGTTGGGACACTGGGTTTATGACTGGTGTACCTGCGAACTCTACGGAAACATTCTTTTGCCCTGACAGTGGTATATCCGGAACCAAGTGGTGGTCTATTGAACACTTCTGCACTCCTGGATCTACAAGAAAGCGGTGCTCCTCATTCCCGACTCTCATTTCTACGTAGGGTCCTCTCTGATTCACGGGAATAGACACTGGTTCCGACCCCTGTCCTGGGCTGTCCTATTGGGGAAATAACACATCGTCCGATGTGTAATCATTGCTGTTACTGTAATACGTGTTTGGCTGTGTATCGAAAACGTTCCCACTCTTTCCTCTATTTCCCCCACTCTGGTTTCCATAATGTTGGTTTTGCTGTCCCTGGCTCTGGTTAGGGGCATTTTGGTTTTGGACTTGGTTTTGATTACCTCTGTTGTTGTGGTGCTGCTGCATACTATTCCTATTTGGTCCATTCGCTCCTTGGTGTCTTCTATGCTGTCTCCTCTGACCAGACCCATTTCTATTCTGCAGATGCGGACATTGCGCTCGACGGTGTCCTTCCTCCTTACAATACGCACACTGATTTGGTCCCACTGTTCCCCCATGCATATTCGAATTACTCCTTCCTTGTGCATCCCCTCTCCCTCTATTGTGTCCTACTACTTGCTGTAGTAGTACCTGCGTTTTTAATAGGCATGCTTTCAAGTCTGCCCCCATCTGTTTTAACAACGATAATTCGTCCACCATTTCCTTCTGCCCTAGTGATGGTAACTGCTGCCGTTCATTATGTGACCCCTTCATTCCCTTCCGATGTCCCCCGATATCCCGACTCCTGTACCCAGGTGTAGTAAACATTTCGGCATAATCATTATCTAATTCAACTTTAAGTTCAAAAAGTCCATATACATGTTCTGTCACTTCTTCATCCCTTTCCCTACAGCGTGCTAATGCATTCAAATCTAACAATCGCTGCGGTGGTAATTTCCCAATTAACTGTTTCCATTTCTCTACCAAATATTCACCCATGCATTCCAACACTACCTGTCTTTCGTTGCTTCTTCAGAAGTCATATATCGAAGCCAATGTTGTCGTCCCATCATTCCCGTCTATATACATCTCTGCCTGTTGCTGCAATTCCACCTTCTTTTCTTTGCTGATCGCGCTGCGAATTACCCTTGTGCATCCCCGTTGTTCAGTCCCACCTCTTGCCCCCGTGGTTTCAACTTCAACCCCGGGAGGAACGGACGGTACCGAGTCTGTGTCAGAGGCGGGAGGTGCGGATGGGACAATGGGAACAGGGAGTGTCTTTTGTGGGCCTGGTTGGCTAATAGGAAGTGTTACGTGCGTGGTCTGAGGCTGGGGGAGGGCTTGAGCTACCAGAGGGAGAGCTTGGGCTACGGGTGGGGTTTGGGCAATAGTTACTGACGTGTCTGGCCTCACTTCTGATCTTGGGCCTTGTTTTGTATGGGTCAATATGTTTTCTATCAATTCATCTGCTATGTGTAATTCTCATTGTGGGTATATTTTTTCTATATTCAACTGGTCACGCCTACCTGCCCTTCTTAGACTCTCAGTCCACTCCTCCTCTTCTATCTCTTCCGCTACTTCACCTTTCGATTTATGCCTGCGCGCATGCTTCGCTCTACTTCTAAATCGGAGCATTGCTTCCCTTCTCCAGTCTTTAATAGTCTCAAATGCTGCAGGATGCGCTTTCTTTCTTATCAACACCCTTTCCAAGTTATCTATTCTCGCTATCGCAAAACTACCAATAATCGGCCACTGATGGTCTTGTTACTTTCTGGTTTGCCTATGCCAAGTCTCACAGAATATTATCGCACCCACTCCATACTTCACATACATCTCATACGCCAGCGTTCCCCCAGGTGGTACAATTTGGCCATCTTCCAAAGATTGTCTACCACAGCGGAAAAACCCCGCTAGGGTGGACAATACCCCAGGCATGTTTCAACCTTCCCCCTGGTTAATCAACCTTACCTAGGGCGTTTGATTTTGCAAAGTCAACTCTCAACCAATATCAGGATTACTTTGAATCGGGGAATGACTCACCTGATAAATCAAGTCGTCTGTATACTGACGCACCAAATGACGTTGTGTCTGCGTTTCTTGGCTTCCGCCTCGTTTCGGGACCCTCGCCTCCTTGTTCTCTAGCCAGGCACGTCGATCAGGTATCACATGTGTGCAGATCTGCAAAGGAGTCTCTCATCACTTCTACAGGGTGCCCCGAACACCTCTTGATCCCGGCTCGATCGTCCCGTCCTCCCGTTCTCCGCCTTACTCAATTACAACGTATGAGATGGAACAAGTGAGAGGGTCCCTATTCAGGCGCCATCTTGAAAGGGGCCCCTAGGGGTCCCTTACGTCTATGGAAACAAGGCGAGTCACCACACACGATAGATACGCCAGACACGAGGTTGTATTCCCAAAGCTAGGGTTTATTGCAAAGCAAAAGTCTCAGTTGGCCAACTCGGTCTCACGCCCCGCGACGTGTATCTCTAGACCTCGAGGGACGCAAGAGAGTGAATTACGTACATCAGTTACATATATACAAAATGCATATCAAACAATCAGCTATGACATGTTTAACACCCCCCTTTATTGGGTTTCTTTGAACTTGGTGTGATTATGGACATTTTCGACAACTATGACACCTTCAAACATCTATTCTAGTAACAATTTGCAATTTGTGAGTGCGGAGGCATCTTTCAGTTGATGAACCGAACACAGCGCTTCTGTTCTTGGAAGCGAGCTACATACAGGGGGAGAGTTGAATTCCAGACCTTGCTATCTATGAGGTGCTATTCGTGTCCTGGGAGCCGACACGCTCTAATGGGGCTCAGCAAAGGGGGGCCGTAAGAAGAGCATAATTCAAGCCGTTAGCTGCTTTATTCTAACATATTCTACCATATAACGAGACTGGCTGGCAGCTGCGAAATGATTAAATGCCCTGCAGCTCTGCTTCAAGACTACATTCGGGAGGGAGCGGGGCATTCTTCCTTGCGCTGCCTACAGTGTGTTTCAACAAACTCTTGTTATCCTCGCGGCCCTGCGGCATTGTCCTTTTACGTGCAGACAACAATGTTTTACAGTCGAGCAGTGTAAGCAGAAAAATGTACTGCGAAGCAATAAGAACAGAAAGCAATGAGCAATGGTTAGAAAACAAAATGTCGATTCTTGTTACATCAAAATGGCCGTTCATTGGCAAACTCGGAAACCTATATTCTGTCACATCGTGCATGAGACAGTTGGCCCACGGCCATCAAAATACGTTTGCGGTCACACAGTAGAGGTATCCATTTTTCTAGACTGACACGGTGGTTCCTGGGGCTGTTCTTCTTGTGCGCTCAGAGTACATAACAGGCAAGTCAAGCACTTGGCGGTTCATTATATCTGCACGGGATATCAGTGCAATATTGCAATGCCGATTGGGGAGTCTCAACCGTGAATGGTACTGGCCTTACTTCCTTGTTTTAGCATGACTCCATGTACACTCACTTTCAGCCAGTTAAATGCTGCCGGTCTAATTGTGCTTACAACACTCTGTATAGCGATCCTTCTTTCAGATTTGTTCGGTGCAATTTGGATAGTTTATCGCTAAGGAAACAGCACAAATGTATCAATAAGATGGATACAATGTCAATGGGCATTTGCTTTTCTTCCATAGAATAGACCCCATTGAAGTTTCATTATCATTCAATGATACCAATAACTCCAATGCACCTCAATAATGGGGCCAGGCGCTTTGACATCTGTCTGCAAGTAGAATTTACAACATAATGGTATGTTGCTCTTCTCCATCAAACAAAGATGATTGATATATTTATAATGCGAGACAAACTCTGATCCAGTGTGATCTTGATTAGCAATCCTTGATTAATGGCAGGATATAGTCGGAGGAATGTGGATGGTGAAGACCCAGCAGATGAATATGAACCTACTATAGATACCTACTTCTTTCTACTTCAATAATGAAAGGGGTACGACTGTTGGAGAGCACTGGTCCATGAAGTACTTTAGATTTTGGATCCTTATAATGTCTAGGGACAATCTGGACATTTCAGTCAATATGTTGCTATTTATCTATTTATCTATTTCTCAAACCCATATAGATTTACGATGAACTATGATGTATTTTGCTGAGGATGCATTCAATTTAAAGCCGTGTGTAATTGCTTGCCTATCCAAAGTGGTAGTGCTAAATGTATATTAACTCGGGGACTGTAAGATGGATTGAGCTTTGATTCATTAGTTGGGAGCTGATAGAAGGATATGGTTTTCTGAATAGAAGTTAGGTTACTATATTAAGATGTAAGTTTAATACACAAAGTTCAATATGATAATTGATCTAGATCTACATTGGGGTGAAAATGGTATGGTTTTGGAGTGTTTCCTGTGAGAGTTGAGTTGGATTAGTACATATCTGTATTTATAAATAGATAGATGGTTTTCTTAAAAAGTAGGATTTCTAATATAATAATTTTAGAACAGATATAGAAATCAATTATTTAATGTTGGATGTGCCAATGCTTATCTCGAGTAGATTAAGAAGTCCTGAAAAGATGGCCCAGAAATGTTGGACTTGAATATGAGGTATGATATCTCTTTAAGGGGTCAGTGTGGTGAGGTTTGGGTAGGTTTAAATGAATGTTATTGGTTATGAAAGGTCTTGGTGGGGATGGCATTGGCTCTCAAGAGGGGGGTTGAGGGGTACAGGGTTTGATGTTATGATAGCATTAGTAAATGAGTTTCAAATTGATTAGAGTTCAGTTAATTTTAGGAGAGGTGCGCAGGGCGCTGGACATCTTGGAATGTGGTATACGAGTTCATACTTTACACTGTTCTTTGTGTTTTGCATCTTTTTTGGGGTGGGTAGGGTGGAATTCACATCTACTTATTCTATAGGTGATCCGGGAGCACTTATCAAGTGCTATTTGAAACTGGATTTGGTGTTGGGAACAAATTTGAAAATGGGTGATAACTTCAGAGTGATTACATGGAATGTAAATGGTTTAAACAATGTACAAAAGAAGAAAAAAAGTCATGTCATATTTAAATGATCTAAAAGGTGATGTGTGTCTTATTCAAGAGACACATCTTATAAAGAAGGAAATGGATGATCTGAAGAAAGGATGGGTTGGAAGAGTGTATGGGTCCACATTTAACTCTAGATCTAGAGGTGTAGAAACTAGATTTCACATTAAACAAACAATATACTTGGAAATTAAGTATGTGGTTATTGGACAATGAGGTTGAGATGGACACACTTTGAACAGAAATGGATTACTTTGTGAAAGAAAACTGCACAGGAGAAGTCAGGCCTGATGTTGTATGGGAAGCTTTCAAGTGTACAGTACAGGTTATGCTTATCAGTTTGGCAAGTGGTTTGCGGAAAAATCTGACAAGAGATATCTGGAATTGGAATTAAAAATTAAAGATATCACTAAGAACTTGGTCCAACAAATTCAGTTTTGGTCCAAGATCTAAAGAAAATTAGGATGGAATTGAAAAATCTAATGTCAGATCGAGTGAATAAGAAGTATTTAACAGAAATGTACTTATTTTTAAAAAGGAGAAAAATGTGATCGGTGGTTGGCATTTAGGTTGAGGAAAAGAGAGTCTAAACGCACAATTACATCCATCAAAGGGTTGGATGGTCCAATCACTTTCAAACCAAAGGAAATTAATGAAGTCTTCAAGTCATTCTACACGAACCTATACAAAAATGAATCTCATATTAACGCAACTGACAGAGGATTCCTAGAAGGATTGTATCTTCCAAGCATTATTGAGGAAGAATCAGAAAATCTGGAAAGAAACATATCGCTAGATGAACTGAAGAAAGCAATTGGAAAACTAAATACAGGCAATACAACTGGACCAGACAGATTCCCGGAAGAATTCTACAAATGGTTACCAAATTCAGCACTGACTCTTTTATTGGATATGTTTGTATCTTCTCATTCTAAGGGTTTACTCCCACCAACCACAAGACATGCTATGATATCAGTGTTCTTAAGACAAGGCAAGGATGAAACACTAGCTTCAAGTTACAGACCTATTAGCCTAATCAATGTGGTCAACAAAATATTGGCTAAACTACTAGCACTAAGACTGGAGGATCTGTTGCCAAAATTAGTACACCAAGATCAATCTGGTTTTGTTAAAGGAAGAAGAATCTCTAGTAATATTAGAAATCTTCTACGTACCATATCTGTGGCTAGTGAGTCAATAGAAGATACTGCAATCCTGTCTTTAGACGCTGAAAAGGCATTTGACAGAGTAAATTGGCAATTTCTGTTCATTGTCCTAGAGAGAATGGGATTTGGCACTCAGTATATATCTTGGGTAAAATTGCTATATTCCAAACCAACGGCTGATGGGAACACCAATGGGCAACGATCAGAATTATTTGAGCTAGAGAGAGGTATGAGGCAAGGGTGTCCACTGTCCCCTTTACTATTTGTAATTGGAATAGAACCATTAGCTATAGCACTAAGAACAGAACAGGGCCTTCAAGGTGTCAGTTGTTGGGGATTGCAACAGAAAATATGGTTGTATGCTTATGATTTGTTACTAGTTCTCTAGAAATTAAGTCATTCGATACCCATGCTTATGAGAGAGGAATGGAGTCAGAGAGTTGGGAGCAAGATTTATGAGGAGCATTGGTCTCGCATGTGTATGAATATCAGGTTTTGTCTGTAAGTTTGACTGAGAGATCTAGGCAAATTAAGATCATGAACAGGGTCTATTGGACACCGGAAATGTTGGAAAAAAGAGGTATGGCTGACAGTTCTGATTGTTGGGCTTGCGTTCATGACACTAGCACATTGGAACATATGTTATGGAATTTCACCAGAATGAGGGGATTTTGGTTTGATTATGGTAGAATTTGCGAGAATGTTCTCAATGAACAGATTGCCTTCAACTTTAAAACCTTAATACTAGGAAGCGATTTATTACTGGAGGATATGTCTACATGTCTGAAAAAATGGATCTTTAGAGGTGCGATGGTTGGAAAAAAGATAATACTTAGAGGTTGAGGATGACAAATCCAGTTACCATTGATATATGGATTGATGAAATGCATAATTTGGCAGAGATGGAAAGAGTTATTTTTCGGAAAGATAAAAAACTTGCTTTATTTGAAAATATTTGGGGGACATTTCTTACATTGTATTGATTAATGACCTTTAATGTGAGTCCTTGTGAATCCTGGGGTGGGTGGTTTGGGGAATTTTGTTAATGAATTGGGAATGTTCTGCTTTTAACATTTTAATTGTGTTTTTTTATATATGTTCTTATTGTAAATGTTGTAAAATAAAAGAAAATGTTAAAAAAAGAAAATGGATAACAGACTTTTCCTTGTGTGTCTTATATCAACAAAGAAAGAAATCTCCCCTTGTTAGTCCAAAATGTTATGAAAAGGCTTTAGAATGTAGTAAGAAGAGAGCTGACTGGAAAAATAATGGATACCTGAACATAAGTCGACGATTAGGCAACTTACCACCTGAAGAATTGAAATATGAAAAAGCATCATGGCATTCAGAATGCTACTAGAAATCTACTGATAAGGCAAACATGAATCAAAGCAAAAGATTGCATGGCGAAATCCTATGTGAGCCAAAGCCATTTATCTCCAGCCAAGAAGAAGAAGAGGAAGAAGTAGAGCAAAGCTACACTACAAGATCATAAATACCTATGTACGACATAAATAAATGATTTCTAGGCAATACAGAAGGAAAAACAAGAAATCAATTATATATCATAGCAACTGATTCAGTAGCCGTCCGTTGAAGAGAGCAGTACAACTGTCTAACAGTGACACATTGAAGATTCATCTTCACAATTATACAAATCCTGGAGACACTCATGCGAGGGAAATTGCATATCACAAGCTATGTTGGAACACACATGTAGTGAATGTTTTACAATGCAAGCCTACCCTAAGTGGAAAGATGCAGTCAAATTCACTATTTTACAAAGCAACATATGCATTTGTTTCTTCAATCAGTGATTTTCTCCTTGAATACAATGTAACATCAATGGGGGAAATTGAAAAGCTTTACAGGAAAATTGCAGATAACAATGGTTTAGAAGAAGGGCAGATGAAAACAATAAAACAAATCAAAAGTTTCAATTAAACACAATGAGTCTCAATGAAAGTAACAGCAGATATTGCACTCATGCAGAAGAAGAATTTGAGAATATTGACAAAAATATGAGAACCCTTCTTGAAGGACCTATGATTTTAAAGAGAGCCCTAGTAACTTGTAAATGATGGAAATTCACTGGAAGTTTTGAAGAAGTGAATTTGGCAGATCTTGTTCCAACGGAAGTTGTTCTTTTTTACAAGTGGCGCTGTCAAGGACAGATGGGTATGAAAAGTAATTCAGAAAAGCGGGATACCACTGTAAGGAACAGGGCTCTTAAATGGTCACATATATTTATATGTGAAATGATATCACAACAAACTTCCCATGCAAGCACTTCTACCACATGGCATACCCACAAAATGCCCTTCCAAGTGGCAGTTGAGCTCACAATTATAATTATTTTTATTTTGCATTTTTAAAGCGCTCACACAGCCCGGGGGCATCGAGGCGCTGATACAGGAATATGACTTAGTCGCGTATTTATAACGCGCTTAATGGCCAGAGGTTTCTAAGTGCGGACCCGGGGATAGAACCTGAGTTGCTTTGTGTTGTCTTGTTTCCAAGGCGAGCATATTGCTGCTTAGCTATCCCCACTGGACAATGCACACAGCTACCCACAGCAAATTCATCATTCAATTTTGGCACTGCTTCGGAGCTTCTATATATTACACCAGAGTCATTCGGTTTGAGACACAGATAGCCACAGAGGATCTTGCATTCCCTCAGAGTTGGTCAGAGGCAGATTTATCTATTGTGCTTAAAATTGACTTCCTCGAGGATACTCTGTTTGGTAAAGGATGGTACACTTATGATCGTTCATGAGCAGAAGGAGGAGTCAGGTGTCCTAAACCCAATTGAAATATCCGGACCATCATCAATTTGATCACTTCAGAAGATTCCTCCCTCCCTGTCTGCGGTCATATCTTTCAATATTCCAAAAAGGTGTAGACAACAGAATCATGTAAGCAGTCAAAACACTGACTTTACAGAGAGGAATATGGTTAATTTAGATTCCAATTTGCTTAGGACTTACTTTGGATGATGACAGAAGTCTTGCAATTGAGTTATTTTCACGAATGTTTCGATGAAGAGTTGCTGGATACACATTGCAATCTCACTGAAGAAACTGAGAATGATGAATGTGATACAGAGTCAGAACCACTCACTACAGTTCTGATTTGGTCAGCTTACCAGTCCATTATAGGTGATCTTCCAACTAAAGAAACTAGAGTCTGTGTACTCCCACTCGTAGATGCCCCTCCAGCAAGCACACATGCACAGCTCACATTCATGAAGAAGTTGGAGAAAATAACATCTGTTGTCACTCAAGAAAAAATAACAGTTGTAACATTGGATCTTGACCTTTACAAGCCTGTTTTAAAATTAGATATGGCTAAAAAAGACTTGCCCAAGAACTGGATGCTTAGACCAGGTGAGCTACATTTAATAATGGCGATCCTTTGAGCTATTGGTTCTTTCTTGGATGGTACAGGCATTGAGGCTACCTTAACTGTACTTTATGATGCAAATGTTAAGTCAAAGATTCTATCAGGGAAGTGCATAAGGATAGCAGTTGAAGCATGCACATCACTAAGGCTTGCACTTTTCAAATGCATCATCAATGAATTATACAAAGAGCATGTTGAAATCAAGGAAAGGATGGAACCCTAGCTTAAGCAGTTACTTAAAAGTTTACAAGTTGATGATCCCAAGAAACAAAGTAAGTCCATAAGTATGTCGTGACAGTTTTGACAAATTTGAATGTGATGGCCAAAATTGTAGCATTTGAGGGTAAACAATCTCAAGAAAAACCAACACTCTGAGTTGCTCTTCAGTACATCGATACCAGGGACACAATGCTTTTATTTATCAGATCTGTCCAAACTGCAAACTGGGATTTACACCTTGCATCCCTTGAAGAGTTTGTTAAGTACTTTTTCACCCTCAATTTGATAAACAGATGCAAGTATGATAGCATGGCACCGAGCAGAAATGAAACAGCTTTAAAGCAAACACCCAGACTTGTGGAGTGAGTTTCGGAAAGGTAATTTGGTAGTACGCAAGACAGAAGTACCCTTTTATGCTTTAGATGCAGGTGAAGCTCTGGAACATCAAAACAGGGCAATGGTGGTGTGTTTGATATTACTCAAAAGAAAAAGGCTCTAGCACAATTCTTTTTAGCCTCTTCTGAGCTGCCAACACTGTCTACAGAAGCAAATAAAATGTAAGGATCACAGATTACGAACGGTCAAATCATCACCACCTAACAGCATTCAAAGCAACACGCCAAAAGGAAGATGTTCAACAGATCTACAACTGGATCATGACATTGACGAATACTGTGAATTACGATGGAAAAGAACTAATCAATCCTTCGACCAAGGCAGTTTTTGATGAATAAATTCAGGAGGACACATCAAGAATGACAGAAAAAGGTTGCCAAATGTATGGCGGCTGTTAGGTTATGTTACGTTGTCTTATACTGTGCACCGTTACCATTGGCATAACCTCCAGGCACTCACATGGTTCGATAAGCAAGTGGGTTGGGTAGGTTAGTGAGGCAAGGGGGAGTAGGATAGAGGTTTTGCTTTTTTGTTTGTGCATGTAGAACCAGGAGAAACTGGCTTTTAGTGCAGGTATGGTTTCTAGATGTGTTTAGATTGTGTGCACTGGGGCTATTGTGTCTGGATGGGCAGCGTCCAGAGATTGGGTGTTTGTTTGCAGTTAGTTTCACGGTGAATGTGTGGGTTGTGCGTTTCAGTGTGAATAAGATGGATCCAAGGATTTTGTGAGGGAAGCATGGATATGCTGAAGAGGAGTTGGAAACAGGGTTTAGTAGTTGGTGGCTTTCCTTCATTCCCCATTGGTATTTCTGACAGTGTCCATTTTGTGATGGTCAGTGAGAGTTGAATATCCATGTTTTCAGTCATTTTCTGAAGGTGAGGTGGTCTTCTGTCATCCTAATTTCCTTTGGTATTGTGTTTCATAGATTAGTATTAGATGCGAGAATGCAGTTCCTTGCAATTTCCTTTTTTCAAATTGTTTCATTTTGATTTAGAGGTCCTCGCTTGATCTTAAGTCTCTTCCTGGCACCATCTTTCTTGCTTTCCCATGCACATGTGCACTTTCTTTACGTTTTCCATTCTGCCGGGTCACTTGCACCCTTCTCTCTCTTTTTGGGTCACTCCCGCCCTCACTTTGATATAGTCCTTTTCCTTTGCATCCCTTGCACACTCTGCTTTCTGACTTTTTCTTACTTTCTCTCGATCTCGTCACTCTTCTTTCAATTTTCGCTAGCTTTCTCTTCTTTCCTCTTTTCCGCTTTATGCCGCTTCAGTCAGTCAGTTGCATGCTCCTGAGTCTCTCTTTCTCTCTCTCTCTCTCAGATGCCCTTTGGGCAGGCACAGGTCCCAAGGGAATGAGCAATGTTCCAACCGCCAACAGCAGCCTGCAGGATGCTTACCTCCGCCTCTCTGGAGACACACTCCCTCGCCAGGCTGGGCCATCATCTCAGCATGCTGTTCTCCTCTGAGCTATCAATCCTGCTGCTCTCTGCTTCTTGGGTTCTCTGGTCCAAACAACATCCTCAGCTCGCTCATTCATCTGTGCAGAACCACACCTTTTATAGTTGGAAAAGCAGTCAGGTGGAGTCATTCCCCATGTTATTTCAGTGGGAAATCTTCACTACTCCCTGTTGCCGCTTCCTCGTCCCAGTATTTGTTGGAAATGGGGAGGGGGTGATGGACTGGGCTAGCAATGCCCCATGAAAGCTGAGGGAAAGGGTTTTGAGGTAGAATGGGATTTTGGGGGGGATTCCTTTTCCATCACCCCTTTAGGGAGTGGTCTTGGTTCATAGGACAATCTTTTAATCTTGTCTACAAAGTGATTATAGAGGCAGGAGTCTTGAGGCGGCTCACATTCAGGGCAGGTAGAGGATTAAGGGATATTACTACAAGAACTCTGCCCATGTGTCACTTGGGTTTTCTTTATTCCCTTTCTCGATAACCGACTCCCCTCTTTCTCCCCTTTGGGTCACTAATGACAGCATAGGAATCACAGACCACGCCTCCTGAATAAAAGTTGTAGGGGTCAACATAGCCCTATTTACCCGTTAGGATACCGGGTCTCACCTGGGGTATCCCCCTTCAGACAGCCCCAGGTTAGAGTTGACTTGTGGTTCCATTGAGAGTCCCTTGTCCATGAGTATTCCTTTGTTTTTTACCACGTTCAATGTCTCTGGCTGTGCTACCATGCCAGGTGCCAGTCGGGTGTGTTGTCCTCTGGGGGAGAGATCATTATTTCTGTTTTGGCTGGGCTTAATTTGAGGTTGCTTGATGTCATACAGCTGTGTATGTCGGTGAGGCAATTGGGTCATGGCTATCTTGACGATGAGCTGTGTGTCATCTGCATAGTTGTTAGCAGTCAGTCCATGGTTTTGAATCATTTCATTAGCGGTAGACATGTAGATGTTGAAGAGGAGACGGAAGAAGCTGGAGTCTTTTGGCACCCCACAGATGTTTTTGGTGATTGAGGTAAAAGGTGGTAGGTAGGTTATTTTCGATTTGTGAGGAAGTATTTTAGACATTTTAAGGCAGAGTTTTTTACACTGCATTCCTCCAGTCTTTCAATGACTGTAGTGTGACTGATTGTGTTGAATGCTGCTGATATGTCCAGTAGTATGAGGGCAGATTAGTGCCATTGTCTGCATTTATTTTTAAGTTGTCCCATATGGATAGGAGTGCCAATTCCGTTACTCTCATGGGTCTGAATCTGACTTGCGACTGGTCACGTATTCCATTACTTTCTACAAAGCTACGTAGAATTATGTATACATGGTTCTACAGTATTTTTCTGGGTAGGCCAGGTTGGATATAAGTCTGTATTTACTGGAGTCTTCAACGCTTTCCATTTTGTTTTTTATCAGTGGCTTGATGGAAGCTGATCTTAATCATGTTGCTACTATTTCCCTATTTAGGGCTAGGTTCATCAGAAGTCGTAAGTGTGATGCTGGGGTGTTTTGGTTGAGGACTTCTTTGTAGGTTCCTGGGGGGCAAGGGTCACTTTGAGATCTGGTGAGGTTGGTGTCATTTATTAGTTTGAAGAAAACCTCTTTGTTGATTGGTTCAAATCTGATGAGTTTTGCTGTGGTTGGTGGATTGCCAGTTGTCAGTGGTGCCGTGGTTGTGTTTATAGTTACGCAGCTGGCTTCAATGGTCTGTTGGATTGTTTCAATTTTTGTTCTAAGGTAGTTGGTGATGTTGTCACATGTTGTGAAGGGATGACACCTTTGTTGCAGGATGGAGGGTTTTTGATCTTGTGATGATTCTGAAGTGTTCTATTTTCGGATTTGTTGATGATTTGATTCTTGTGTCATGGTATGTTTTTTGCTTTGAAGACTGCAAATTTGTATATTCAACAGCTTTAACATTGAATCAGAGAGATGAAGCGTGTGGGCACCATTAAAGAAAGAGAACCTTCAGCTGTGTAAAAGTGCATACAAGATTCTTAAGGCAAATATATCAGACACCATAGTGCAGTTGAGGACAGATCATTCTTTTTTCACACGTTTGCTGATTGCTTCACGGAGTCGAACTGACATTGACCTACACACATGTTTGAGTAATTAGGAATTCTCTGCAGTACCTCTTTCAATGTTCAGTTTAAATGGTACAATTATTTTAGCTACATACAAAAGCAAGCTGATGAAGATACTGGAAAAGGAGCAACATACAGAGCGTTCTAACAACATGATGGAGGTCTCTTCATTTGTTACTGAGGATGCATTGTATGTACCAGAGGAAACATATTCAGCAGCTGTCCTTGAATGAATGGCAGAATTGCAAGCATTGCAGAAACCGTCATATGTGAAGACATGACATGACCTTGCAATTGAATTCAATAAGAAAATAGATGCTTGTCTGCTCAAGTATGATGAAACTCATTTAGTATTTGATATCTACCTAGAAAATTCACTCAAGAACTCCATGCAAAGGAAAAGAGCAGGAATAGCAACGCAACACATGTGGAGTAAAAAATCATGGATTCTACAAATATTGATCATGTTTTCATTAGAACCCTCCTATTCCATTCTAAAACTAATGATGAGTTAACAGCTTACCTCTCAAATAAAGCACATCTGCATGTACAGAGGATACAAAGAAGGATAATAGCCAGTTGGAGAATTGAAGCCAAGTCATCCGATGGAAATGATGTTGGAGACATTGAAAGCACACATGAGGAGGAAGACACACAAATTATGATTTGCTTTGTTTATGTATCACGTCATCAGGCTACTTCCCTCCACAATTTTTCACCTGATACCAATGTTTTTGTCCTTTCACTGTGGTGGTTACAGTTTTTCCCATCTGACAGCATTTTATTAACAGCAGTTGAGCTAATAGAAGATTTATAGATCTCAAACGTGTGTGCTCCTGTTTAGGGCCAACAAAATTACAGGCATTACTAGGCCTTCATGCTCATTCAGATGCAATGTACTGGGTGCTTTATGAATAAAGGAAAACTATCATTTTGGAAAGTTTTTAAGACTTCAGAAAAAGAAATCCTTGAAGCTTTGGGAAGACTTGGATGTCTAGAAGAATTTAAGAATGAAAATGAGCGATTGATAGAGCAATTCATTTTTCAAGTCTACTCGCCAGGAACAAAGATTTCAGACGTTCACAAAAAAAGAGAAACAAAGAAAGAATCTGCCGCCAACAAGATCCTCTCTGATACCATACATCTTAAGGACTCATTACAAGGTAATGGAGTCGCGACACGCTAATCAACAACACCCCAATCTCCTAGAGCCATCACAATTTGGGTGGGAGATGGCAGATAATCAATACTCTCCTACTACGTGTACACTTCCATGTGCACCACAATCAACCATACAGCTGGTGTAGTGTTTATGCATCAAAGGATGGTGTGCTTTGCATTGCAATTGCCAAGCTCAGTCACTGAGGTGCACAGAACTGTGTAAGTGTGGTAGCGATGAAGAGCTCTGTGATAACGATTTTGTAGATGATGAAAATGAACTTTGGAACTCAGAAGATGACCCGTAAAATCTTAATTTCTCTCTTCAAATGTAAATAACTATTGTAGTTTTAATAAATAGTATATTTCAAAGAGAAAGTTGCACATTATTTCAAACTTTCTAATTTAGTGAACATACAGTCAAAGGTTTACGATGAAGTAGAAATAATCAATATCTCAGAAACTGTTTAACAAAAAAACCTACTTAGCATATGTTTCACATAACCATCCTAAAATCAGTTACATCTCAAAAACAAAATTAGTATTCGTAATGGTAGCCATCTTGGATTAATTACATCATGTAGGCCCTCTGCCACAAATTCAGATAAAACGCCTGGTAGTTCATGATTATATGCTTCATTATCAATGCATCCCCAGAAGGCATATCTTATCTTTATTCAAAATCCCACAGACTAGATTATTGTAACAGATGACACTCAATTATGAAGATTTCGTTCTTTACAAAGTTTTGTACATGGTATAGCCTGTTCTCTAGTAACACACTTTTCTTCCACATACTTTGACACCGTATCAGAGCTGAGGTGAGAATGTTTGACTAACGCATCATCTACTTTTGATTTTTGTTAATGTGACCATTCCATACAGTTTTAGACACAATCTATAAAAGAGGCAGACCTGGGATGGGTTCTGGCAAGGCAAGCCGGACCACTGCATTTTATTTTTTCATATCAGCACCTACATGCCTAATGCATCTTTTTTCAACACAGGGTCACTTGAAAGTTGATGGCACATTTTTGTGTGCACTTGAAGGCAAGAGCTGAGTAGGCCATGAATATTCTCATGCATTAGGGTTTCATTACGAATTTGCAGCTAAAAGAACCCCTGTATCCTGCAATTACTGTTACCATGTGTGGCGATGTGAGACACACTCCACTATTCAGACATTACCCTCATGTGAGTGATAATGAGTATTAATGGTTGAGCTAAATTGTGGACATGCAATGATTCTGATAATCCATAATCACGTGTGGAAGTACATTTACTGGATGTTGCAGAACAGCACATGCATAGCAAAAAATGCTGCACTCAGTGACCGTTACTGATGTGAATCAGGACTGAATTTCTGCTCCTCTATGCCATTCATGAACAATGAGCCCTGGACATGAATCTGGGGAGCGAGCATAGGTCAAAAGTGGGGCAAGGTAACATCAAAAGCCCAGATATTCTGAGGAGGACCTCACTTTCCTTGTTGAGGAGGTCACCAAAGAGGCTCCCAGGTGGATGTGTCATGTGATGGTGAAAACTATTCCAGAAAATGTGCATAGCTTTTAGAAAGGGTGCAGGATAAGGTAATGACAGTGTCCACCCATCCCAGAAGCACAAACCACTGTAAAAAGAGGTGGAATGCCCACAAGCGGCAGGTCTGGACAATCTTGTCTAAGCACAGACAAGAATGTATAGTCTATGCAGCGGAGCACAGCACTACACCCATTCACGCACCTACAGAAGCACAAGCATGCACATATGGTTGACGACACTGCAGCACTGCATGCAGGTGACATTGAAGTTGGGGCTGGCCCAAAGAATATCACAAGTGAGTACTGTAAGGGTGCAGAAGGAGGAGACTGACACACAGATGGCATAGTAGTTGCTATCAACTTTTATTGGTTAAGAAATTAAAGAGAAAAGCTAACTTTCCCTATCTCTAAGAGTGCTTTCCCTGTCTCAACTAAAAAACAAATGGCTCTGTCAGAATGTCTGTGTAAATCAATAGTCCACCATCCTGTGTCGAAAACCCGACTACTGTATTTTACACTAAATACTAAACTAAAGATAAGGTAGGTTTTCTTGGTCCATGAGAATGACTCCCTTCTTCTGGACTAGGGGTCGATGTTTGTTCCAAATATTGACTTCTTCCTAGGGGAATGGCTCCCTTCTCCAGGCCAAAACACAAAAGACAAAGTTCAAGCAGATCTCCCTGGTAGATACACTGCCTATCTTCTAACGTTTTGTATCAGAAAGCCTTGACATGTTTGCTTACTAGAAGGATTAATCTTTTCTCACAGTATCTTAACAGTTGAACACAACCAGGGAGAATGTCTCCCTTCCCCTAGTCTTGGTTACCGGGAGAATTACTCCCTTCTCCTGGCATCTGGCTTTAGAGTTTGTACAATTTTGGTTTCTAGGAGAATGCCTCCCTTCTCCTAGTATCTTGACAGTTCAACACAATCAGGGGAAATGACTCCCTTCCCTGGCCCTCATCTCATGTAGCTTCAAATACACAGTTCTCAAATGTTAGAAGGGTCCCCTGAGCCTGGCTTCTTCTCTTCTTTGATTGGACGCACTTGGTATCTCTCTTAAAAAAAAAAGTATTGTGATGAGGAAGATGACTTGTGCTACTTGTTGATTTTGGGTCCAAGACCCTGGCTTCTTTCTCTGTTCCATTTGGCCCATTTGGTTCAGCCTCCTGCCAAGTATGACCATGAGGAAGATATGTCGCTTCCTGGTTTGGGTCACAGACCCCTGTTTCTTTCACTCTTCGGTTCAGCAGTCTTGGCTCACTCTCTCTCCAAGTACTGATACAAGGAAGATACCTTACTTCTTAATGAGGGTCTCCAAACCTTGTTTCTCCCACTCTCTAGTTCAGCTCTATTGGCTTACTCTCTTGACAGGTACTGATATGAGGGAGATAACTTGCTTCTTGGTTTGGGTCCCAGACCCTTGTTTCTTCCACTCTCTAGTTCAGCTCACTTGGTTTACTATCTCGCCAAGTACTGACACAAGGGAGATGCCTCAGTCCTTAATGTGGGTCCCAGACCCCTCTCTGGTGGTCAATAGTTTTCGCTAGGCCACTGGGCTCAGGAACTGTTCCTCTGATATAGGACCATTTTGTCGCCTTCCCCATACCCTTACAGGACTTCCTGAATTTCCAGGTACCTGCCGTTGGGATTGGGTAGCTCTCAGGCTTATCCTGGCATCTGGTGTTCTTACGGCAGCACCGGCATTCCTTTTCCCTTGGTTTGTTGGCTGCTCGGATCTGCGGTCTGCTTCTCTTGGCCTCGCTACCACACTGTTCTTCAGGACTGGCAGGGAGGTTGCATCCTGCTCGGCCTCTTCGGGACTTTCACAGCTGCTCACTGGCATCTGTGCCTGGTTCTTCTCTGGATGCAATTCAAAACTCCTGGGTTCATTGCCAGCTGAAGACAATAAGTCCTTCTTCAGATTCCCTTTTGTTATGCATGCTCCACCCTGGCACAACAGCCACACCTACAGTGGTGGTTGTCATGTTAGTCCTTATTCCTCCTACATGCCACCTCATCCAAGTACTTGGGCCAGACAAGCCTTTAGGGTTCTCAATCATCTTGTTCATCTGAGTACCTTTGGTTAGGTTAGCCTCATAGATGTTATAGAAGTACATGGGTCTACTCTCTCTATCGGACTCTTTGTTGGAAGAGGGGTCTAAGGACTGAAGGAGTGTTTAGGAGGGCATAGGTGGAGGGTGGGTATACCGTGTTCTTCTGAGATGTTTCCCATGTCCCCAGAGGGGATGTCTCTTCCCATGAGATCCTCCCGCTGAGTACAATCCCAGTGGGAGTATCGGGTAGCGGCCTCATCACCATGGCCTCATGGGAAGGGGCTCCTCCTCTGGGAGAAGTGACAACATCTTGGGATTCATCACACTACTCAAATAGTAAATTCAAAATAACTCATTTGTAATGGGGACATAGTTCAGGTTTAGCGTTTGTGT
This sequence comes from Ambystoma mexicanum, assembly GCF_040938575.1. Lineage (NCBI taxonomy): Eukaryota > Metazoa > Chordata > Amphibia > Caudata > Ambystomatidae > Ambystoma > Ambystoma mexicanum. The sequence goes on from NC_090938.1 coordinate 331,027,911, forward strand.
TGGGGATACCCACGTGCAATAGTCAAGAAAGGGCCACCTTTATGCAAGATAATCAGCAGAATGTTAAAGATAGAGATCTATGACTGCCAAAGTTGTCACACACCGAGGATTAATACCACATTTAGACCTTACAAAATTAATGCATAACATGTCTCTATGTAAACTACTGAAACTGGCAGTGTCACTGACACATTCACCATAGCCACACAAGTTGCAGCAGGATGCACTACCTATCACTGATATGCATGCATCATCACTAAAGTCTGCCGCTTTGAAGTACAGTCACAATTATCTGTCACGTGACATGAAAACACCATGGACATGGAGGGGTCCAGCACTGTCATGCAAATATGGCTGTAAACGAAGTTGACAAACGTCATGCATGAACATGGACTGTAGGCACCTGTGCAGCATTTTGTGGCCATATGAGTTACCACAGGTCCTAGCAATAATCTGGAGGGTACATCTATGACCCAAGAGCCTGCAACAAATGCTGCAACATCACCAGCAGTGTTCCATACACTCACAGATCTTGGCAAACTCCACTTCAACCAGTACAGCACCCACAAATCTTCGACAGCCCCTTGATAAGGGAACAGAGAGGGAGACCAAGACCCCTACCTGGCCTGATCAGACCTTCACTAACACACAAACCATTGACACCTGTCCGACATTAATTGGAGTGTCCGAGGATGTGCTCAGTGTGATAGCATCAGGTGAACTGGTGCAGCTTCACATGTGCAGAGGAAACAGTGGAGGAGGACACTTGCATATGGAATGTGACATGGGATACCACTGTTGACAGCTGGAAGGTATCCGGCAAGCATTCACTGGATGACAGTCAACAACATCTTTATGACACAGATCCAGATGATGGCAGTCATTGAGAGGGCCTTTGGGAATGGAGTACTGTTGCTTTGCCAGCTCCTAGTGGCACAGGGAGAGGCCAGGCAGGTTCTGGATGTGTCTTCTGGTGGCTGATGATTCTTCATTCTGGCCTAGCAGTTCGGGTGGGGCTGCTACCATTGAGGCAGTACCTGACTAATTTGCATACGGCTGGACCCCTTTTTCAAAAAGCATAGGCAGGCTAAAAAACAGTGTTGTGGAAGGTTTCCCAGAGCAATACCAGTGTTCCAGATTAATTCAAAACCTACCCATCACTTTTGTGGTTATAGTTTGTCTCACTATGTGAGAGAGGGTATGCCCAGACGTGGGTCCCTTGCTCACTGCACCATAGGGAACCATGCTGCACCTCACTGAGGAGGCCCAACAAGGCCGAACCAAGTCTGGGGATGCTTGTGTTTCCGTGCAGAGGGAACCTGGCCTAGCAGTTTGGGCATGGCTGCTACCATTGGTGGCAGTACCTGACTAATTTGCATATGGCTGGACCCCATTTGCAATGGCCCAGACAGGCTAAAAAACGGTGGTGTGGAAGGTTGTCCAGAGAAATGCCAGTGGTTCAGATTAATTCAAAACCTTCCCCCGTAACTTTTGTGGTTATAGTTTGTCTCACTATGTGAGAGAGGGTAAGCCCAGACGTGGGTCCATTGCTCGCTGCACCATAGGAACCAAGCTGCACCTCACTGAGGAGGCCCAACGAGGCCGAACCATGTCTGGGGTTTCTTGTGTTTCCATGCAGAGGGGACCTGGCCTAGCAGTTCAGGCAGGGCTGCTACCATTGGTGGCAGTAGCTGACTAATTTGCATACGGCTGGACCCCTTTTGCAATGGCGCAGACGGGCTAAAAAACAGTGATGTGGAAGGTTGACCAGAGCAATGCCAGTGGGTTATATTCATTCAAAATCTTCCACCCATCACTTTTGTGATTATAGATTGGCTCACTCTGTGAGAGAGGGTATGCCCAGACGTGGGTCCCTTGCTCACTGTGCCATGGGGAACCAAGCTGCACCTCACTGAGGAGGCCCAACGAGGCCGAAACATGTCTGGGGTTTCTTGTGTTTCCATGAAGCAGGGACCTGGCCTAGCAGTTTGGGTGGGGCTTCTACCATTAGTGGCAGTACCTGACTAATTTGCATACGGCTGGACCCCTTTTGCAATGGCACAGATGGGCCAAAAAACAGTGGTGTGGAAGGTTGCCTAGAGCAATGCCAGTGGTTCAGATTCATTTAAAACCTTCCAGCCATCACTTTTGTGGTTATAGTTTGTCTCACTATGTGAGAGAGGGTATGCCCAGACATGGGTCCCTTGCTCGCTGTGCCATAGGGAACCAAGCTGCACCTCACTGAGGAAGCCCAACAAGGCTGAAACAAGTCTGGGGTTGCTTGTGTTTCCATGCAGAGGGGACCTAACCTAGCAGTTCGGGCGTGGCCACTACCATCGGTGGCAGTAGCTGACTAATTTGCATATGGCTGGACCCCTTTGGCAATGGCGCAGACGGGCTAAGAAACGGTGGTGTGGAAGGTTGTCCAGAGAAATGCCAGTGCTTCAGATTAATTCAAAACCTTCCCCCATCACTTTTGTGGTTATAGTTTGTCTCACTATGTGATAGAGGGTATGCCCAGACGTGGGTCCATTGCTCGCTGCGCCATAGGGAACCAAGCTGCACCTCACTGAGTAGGTCCAACGAGGCTGAAACATGTCGGGGTGGCTTATGTTTCTGTGCAGAGGGGACCTGGTCTAGCAGTTCGGACGGGGCTGCTACCGTTGGTGGCATTTCCTGACTAATGTGCATACGGCTGGACCTCTTTTGCAATGGCGGTGTGCAAGGTTGCCCAGAGCAATGCCAGTCGTTCAGATTCATTCAAAACCTTCCACCCATCACTTTTGTGGTTATAATGATTCTTCATGCACACACAATTGTTTGACCAAGTTCACTTTCTGGGCTGATGGGTGGCCATCACGCTTGGACGTTGTTTATGAACTACTCCTATTCGTCTGGTGTGAACCCCAGAACAAGGACAAAATAAGAGTCTGTGAAACAATGCGACAATATACTTGTGCACTGAAAGGTATTTGCAGTGCTTTTCATGAAGAACTGGTCCATCTAAGCGATTTAATGTATGTTGCAGCATAGTACCAGAAAGTCATATGCAACTTCAACCATTTATGTTTTATGTTAACGAGAATAATTTGCAGAACTCATTTGTGTGCAACCCATGTGGTAAGGAATAGTATCTTAATGCGGTTATTGGTATCACTGCTCTAGATCTGCCCGTATCCGAATATGGTTTAACGTGTACGAACGTAGGCTACCTTCCATTTATTTATATATAATAGCCATTACCAATTTAGATATCTACAGATGGTTTCCAATGTCCTGTGTTTAGTTGTTGTTTATTTGTTGTAAATTAAAGCTGTATCCCACCACCATTCACTCTGTAGTGGCATCGTTACTGACGTCAATACAGTATCAGCAAGATTACTGTTTTATCCACCATAATCCCTGTCACTAGCAGAGGAGAACGCTATTGATCATCATAGACACTCATACTAATTTCACGGATTTACTAGAGCCGGCTCTATAATTTTACAACACTTTATAAATGTATTTAACCAGAACTGTTCAAACAGTTTGACAAGCGTTCCTTGTTTTTTACGTTTGGCATATCTTTTATTTTGGATTTGTGACACCCTGCCTTGTCAAGAGGAGATGGGAAGCACTCTCAGCCGGCTGAGGGAGGCCTACCAGGCAGAAATCCAGAGCCAGACTACCCCTGGTAAATGCAAGTTCCCTCTGACCCTCTAATGAACACTCAATTAAAGTCACCCAGAAAAGAGTAAACATAGCTTTTCTGTCTAGCTCAATATTTTTTCATAGCTGGGAGGAAACCTGTGACCAATTTGGAAATAATTTGGGGCAATCAAAAAAACAAACATGGATTCGATATAGCTGTAATGTTACTACAACACAGGCATTGACGAATATTCTTTATGGACCATTTGTTTAAACTAGCTAAAGTACAGTAGCATTGAAAAAACCTCACGGTGTGTACATCCCAGGAGAATGATTGAAGGCTGGCTGTACAGCACGCCTACTATGAGGAACACTGATGCTTTTTGGCTGGGTTAAGTAATCCTAGTTGGTTGATGCTTGAAATAAACTAAGTGTAATTTTAATCTTTGGTTTACTAGCAGAATTTCAAGCCATTTGCTCGCCACCGAGTAGTCTTCTGAAGTTGATTTCTCATTGTCAGTAGTCTGCACAGTGTCCACTCTCTTAGATGTGACTAATGACCTTCGAGGAGTCAATGGAGTCTGCGGAACCCGGAAGTAATGGTGAAAGTAGTCCCTTACTTACCATATAAGTGGCAGTTTAGCTGGGACGAGTTTACACGCAGACAGAAATGTATATGATGGAATAGTCCTTGCTTTTCCCTCAGGTGATATTCATTAGCAAATGGCAAGTGCTAGAAACTGCTTCTGCTAACCCACTCTGAATTTTGCGCAGACGCGTGTTGTGTTAATCAGTGGCCTGCTATTTTTTTAAATATGTCTGTCCTCTGAGCAGCGAGCAGGCAGCACAATTCATCAAATTTAAGACAAGACACAAGCTCTCCATTTGAATAGTGCCTGCTTGTAACGGCCATGATTATATCAATGGGTGTGTTACTAACTTTGTAGCAATTTACTGAGAGCAGATGCATTTCATCTTCCATGAAGCCTCTTTTTATATTTATCTCTTCCTGGTTCTATGTCTTCTGAACCCTTTAAATTGGTTCTAGTGATCACCTAACTCTGTGGGTCATTCTGAGGCTATTCCTTCGCAAAGGACTAGGTTAGACAGGTACACCAACATGTTAAAAATCACTCTAAGCCCCGCCCCTTATAATATCCATGTGTAGGGTAGCAGCAGGTACTCAAGCTGCTTGTTTTCTTTGTGTCTCTCTTCAGGGGCTCATGAGTTCTGCTTTCAATTCGGTTTGGGGAGGATGTCTGTATGTCGACTGCAGTCTCTTCCCACTTTCAGTTTGTTTTATGTTGCCCTTCTCCACTCGCATTGTGGTCCGATTTTGGTGTCTCATCTTTGTCAAGAAAAATCCCAATCCATTCTGTTTCTGTTCTCGCTCCATTTGCCTGGTTCTGGTCTGGGTTTTCTTGGTTGCGACCAGGTGCATTCTGTAAGTTGCTGTCCTGAAATAGACAAAAGCGAACACTGGCCTAAGCAACTACTGGGTGGCATTGTGTGGCAGAGGGTAATAATCAAATTGTCATTCAAGGCATGTAGGTGGGTTTCAAGAGCTGTGCATCCCCTCTTCCAAGTCCCTCTCCCTTCCTTTGGGACAGGACTGTCTCTGCTTTTCACCCAGGTAGTCCCCCTGTCCCAGGTCTGGAGGGGTCCCTGTTTCCCCCTGACAGGGTCCAGTCTCAGATCCTGACAATCAAGCAGCACTGGCCACTGATCAAGAACACTGGATCTCTCCAAAAAGTGCCCCTTTTTGCCTTCAAGAAAAACCGCAACATCAAAGAGTCACTTGTCCATACATTTCTTGGAACTCAAAAACAACCCAATACTCTATGGAACTTACCAACTGTCCAAGGACACTACCGATGTGGCAAATGCATGGCCTGCCAGTTCACCGAGACAACCAAAGTATTCACACACAAAGAGATCTCGTGGACCTTACAGGATCATAGAAACTGTAATACCAAACAAGTTATTTACACCATTGAATGCCCATGTGGACTTCTATACGTTGGGAAAACCATGAGAGCTGTGAAGACCCGAATTGGCGAGCACCGGTCTTTTATAAAAAACAAGGTACCGGACAAACCACTAGTGGAACACTATGTCAAGAAGAACCACACCAACATGGATATAAAGTGGTGTATCTTACAGAAAGTGAACATCACGCGTAGAGGTGGAGACATTGACAAAACCCTGACCAGACTACAACAGAAATGGGTCCACAAACTACGATCTGTCAAAGAAGGTTTGAACATAACTGTAGAGTGGAAGCATTTCCTGTAAAATATGGCGAAGGTTTGTATGGGCCTCATTACGACCCAGGCGGTAAGTTACCGTCTGGGCCGTGACTTTACCACCATGGCGTAAACTACGTTTACGCCATGGTGGTTGGCGGACTTACCGCCCCATTCCGACATGGGCGGGGCGGTAAGTCCCCAATCCCCATTTACCCTTCCCCATTCCCATTTTTGCCCCATAGGGCATAATGGGAGTGGGGAAGGCGTTAATTACGCCACCGTAAATTACGGTGGCGTAATTAACTCCATGGTCCCTTAGCGCCATGGATTTTAACACCTGCTAAAAGCAGGTGTTAAGTCCGCCATGGCGCTAAGGGACCTCGTACTCAGGCGGTAAGGGTCGGCGCTGTTTACGCCGCCGTAAAACCCTTACTGCCTGAGTCGTAATGAGGCCCAATGTCCTATGACAGAACACCCGTCTACAGCAATGTGTTTTATACAAAATGGCTGCAGATGCTCTCTGAGAAACCACATCCACCTTGCATCTGGCCAGACTTTCATACAGATCCTTTCCATTTTCTAAAAACAAGAATTTGCACTGTCTAACAATTTGTTTTTTGATTTTCTGTCAAATCTTTATTTAAAGTAATAACATCTGAAAATTGATATAAACCATTGATGTCATATACCTGTCATGAACAACATGTGGGAATGAAGTAACACAAGCCTGATTCTATACTACATGACAGCTGACACCCAAAGGGATTGACAATGGCTGATATCATCATCATGCGCCACACCTTGCATGACTTGCATTTTGGCCCAACTGACTGCCTGCATCAACTCTAAACAGGCATTTAAGTAGTCACCTTGCATGACTTGCATTTTGGCCCAACTGACTGCCTGCATCAACCCTAAACAGGCATTTAGGTAGTCACCATGCAAGACTTGCATTTTGGCCCTACTGACTGCCTGCATCAACTCCAAACAGGCATTTAGGTAGTGCCCGACCACAGGGCTCCTGTTCTTTAACATGGCCCTGGCCTGCACTTAACACACTTGCATCCTCGACATCCGAGACGTCACACTGCTGCTTCAGCGATCTTGGCAGCTGAATGCACTGACAATAGGTAAGCTTTACTGCACACGCCTTCATGCACAGAAACTGGGAGGCCTACCCTCACTGTAAGGAATCTCTAAAACAGCATGACTCTGCACATTTAAACACCCATAGCCCTTCATGCCACCTACACCATAGGCTGCATGACACGTGTTGTGGCACCGTAATCCAGAACTTGCACAGCCCACATAGATCACGGTCCACCCTTCCCCCAGGACCAATGAGAAGGGGCACTCTTTTTAATCACATTGTATTAAATACAGATTTGCACTAAGTTTTCCGTGCACTTGATAAATGGCATTTTGTTATTCCACAGAAGCCCTTTTTATTCCATTTAAGTGCACTCCACATTTAGTGGGACCACCACTAGGTCTACTCTCACAATATCTGCTAAGACCTACACCACCACCTCCCTAGTCACACACTAACTATGGGCTAGAGAGGAACCGCACCCCTGGGGCGCCATTTAGTAATCCTACTTCCTCATCCCCTTACAGACGTGACCGCGCCTGTTGACAAGATGACGACTGCATCCTAAAGAAGTGGATCCTTCCACCTCTTAATCTGAGCCACTAAACTCCTCGGATTTGGTAAGCAATGGCATCCGCCCTACATAGTATTCATAAATTTTCTCTGCTAGATCTTTGCTGACCACTTTCATCCTGACACGTTCTTTGTCTGTTTCACTCCTACAGACCACATAGGACCCTCCACTCGTAAAGACACTCCTGTCCTGATGAAGGCCTACACCATTAGAGCTCACCTAGCTCCACGCAAAATGGCCGAAACACTGTTGTGTTGACATGTATTATATGTTGTTGTTCAACTCTTGATTGTGCCCACACTCTATGGGCCCCCCACCTATTTATGATTCCACTGAATTCTCTAAGCTTCCTTCCAAGGAACCTATAGAAAATGAACAAACTGTACACATAGATGTCTCAAATATTGACTACTAGATCATTCGTACTTAGGTACTACACTTTGTATGTCCTCAAATGTGAATGTCCTATGTTTTTTTAAAAATACCAGTGTATTACTACACCACTGCACTTCAAAATAAAACTCTTTTGTGCAGAAGAACAGTTTCATGAGAATTCTGTGACCACCCACTCAAGGGGTCACCCACTCAGGGTGTAGCAGTGGTTTCTCTTCAGCAGAGATTGACCTGACCTTGCTCATTCGTTTTTTGATATTATTGTACCAACCTGGGCAGAGCAAGGCAGTAACCAGGTACCCTTCAGAATACAAGTCTCAGATCCTGTCACATATCTCTACCCCTTCTCCAAAGTTCAACTCCTCTTTCTGCCAGCTATATAAATTGGCCAGAAGGTTTGTGACATTCTTTCCACCCAGAGTTCTCCATTTATGACTGACCTATGGAACTTGACAAAGAGGTCTTTTAGTACAATGATAGCATATATGCCCCCTGACCTTCATGGCTGGTGTCCTATGATTTATTCCATGAAGGCATAAGGACTCAATCAATTCCATGAATCCAGGAAATCGACTGCCAAACACCAGATTCTCAGGGCAATATGGGATCACCAGGACTTTGGTGCTCAAGATTGTGTCATAAGCAAAAACAAAAGGTGATGACTGGAACGTTTTGAACTTATCATAACCACTGGCACACCTCTGGGTAACCCTCCAGACCATCGTTATTCAGCCTGCCAAGCCATTACAGAAGGGTAAATACTATATGCAAATCAGGCTTGGTCTCACCCGAAAAGGGAAAACCCATCTAGAACTGTTAAATTACATACTTTCTGCCTGAGACCACAAGCCTCCCCAGACATGTTTTGGCCTATTTGGGTGTCATCAGTGAGGGGTAACTTGGGTCTCTAGGGCCAGGAGGCTTGTGAACCACCTCTGGGCATACACGTCCCTATGGGTGACTTAAGCAAAACTATAAAGTGATTCACAATGGTCTTTTTAGATGACCTAGTTTTTAGATGATCTATTATGTTTTAGCATGATTTTAAATATATGATATTAGAGTGTTATACTGTTTTAGATTGTTTAGATGATGTTTATGAGCAAAACATTCTTTTGTAAAGTGCTTATGGAACTAAAAAAATAAATACATTAAAAAATAAAAATAAAAGTTTCTTAATCACTTTTTCTATTTTGGTCAGTGTTTGGGCAGGGTAATCTAATGGGGTTCCTTCTCTACACCGCCAGCGAGACCTCTCTGCACCCTAATCCGGACATTCCTAAACCCCCAGATGTACCAGCTAGCTTAGAAATGGTCTCTCACCTAACACAACCCAGGTTTGCTAATCACAATGTTCTTGTTTTGCTAAAATACACCCTGGACCATTCTCCTGCAAGTGCTCCCTCAATATCCTTTACTGATCTCACTACTCCTTTTGCTTCACCCCTATTCTGCTCTTGCTTGCCCCTCTCCCTACTCTGCCTTCTTTCACAGTCTTCAGTCTTCTCCTCTCCTCGCTCACCCATTCTGTTCCACCAATGGGCCTCATCACGAGTTGGGCGGTAACGCCGGCGCTAATAGCGCTGGCGCTATCTGCCCTTCCACCAAACCCACCGGCGCTATTAGCGCCGGATCACAGGTTTGGCGGATTTGGAAATCCCCATTCCCCATTGAGCCCATTCGGGAATGCCCCATTCCCCATTGGGCTCAATGGGGACATTTCGGGCTCATACCGCCGGCGGATTTCCCGCCGGAGGTATGAGTGCGAATTTTCGGCGGATTTCCCCCCCAGCTCAGAGCTGGGGAGAAATCTGCCATGGCCATGATTTGGCAGACCCTTAAATCCGGCGATAACAGCGCTACTGCCAGATTTAAGGGTTACCGCCAAACTTGTGATGAGGCCCAATGTCTGCACTCTTTCTTCTCCTCACCCCTTCAGCTCTTTCCTCACTTTTCTCTAGACCCCTTGTTCTCATCTCTCTCCTCACCCCTCTCTTCTCTACACCCCTATACACTCTTCTCTCCTACATACAATGCCCTATCCACGCCCCTGTGCCCCAATATTACCAACCTGTTTATGCCCAGGTCTGTCAACCAGCAGGTCTGCAGCACTCTACTCCACTGTTCATCCTCTGCCTGGTCTCTTTGTCCACCTCCACGCCACCTGACCTCACCCCTAAAAGCCACACTTTGACTCTAATTCACTCTCCTTTTATACTGTTCTCTTCCTGGTTCAATCCTCCCTTCTTTTGGATCCACCGCTCCTCTGACTCTGTGGGCCAATCTTTGGCCATATTTCCCCAGGAGCAGAGTTACACAAGTGCAATGCTTTAAAAAAAACACGTTTAGCCCTGCTCCCTTTTTAATCTCTATATGCAGGATAGCAGTTAGCTGCTCAGGCTGCAGGTTTTCCTTTGTGGCTTTAACTCATGGGCTGGTGAGTTTGGCTTCCAATTTGGTTTTGGGATGTTTTCTGTGTCTTCCCTGCTGCAATACTGTCTCTTCTCACTCTCAGTTTGTTTTTGTTGCCCCCCACCCCCACTTCACCTGGGGTCTGTCTATGGTTGGGAGTTTGGGTGTTGGTTGCCTCATCTATGTTCGGCAAGACAAATCACAGTCCATTCCATTTCTGTTCTGCATTTCATTTGCCTGGTTACGGTCCAGGTTTTCTTGGTGCACCATGGTGCATTCTGGGAGTTGCTTTCCTTAGTAAGACTAATGCGAACTCTGGCCAGAACAAGTACTGGGAGGCATTGTATGACATAGGGGGTGGTATGCACAATGACATTCAAGGCACGAGAGGGGGTTTCAGAGACATGGCCCCCCAACTCCCTTTCCCTGCCTCTGAGACTGGTGTGGCTCTACCTTTCCCCCCGGTAGGCTCCTTGCCACAGGTCTGGAGGGATCAATGCCTCCCCATTCCAGGGTCCACACCTGGACCCTGGCAAAACTAGCGTGAAATGTATAAAATCTGGGTGTTAATATGTGTTGTTTTATCTGGATTTTGTCAGGCTATGGTCTAATGCTTGTTTCCATGCTCCCAATTACGTATTGGTTAGCTGACTATTCATCTCCAATACATCCGTTTTTCATACTTAAACTGTGCAAGCTCTTTTTTAGATTCTGAAACAGCTATTTCTCATTAACTGATAATAAGGAATACTGTGAAATCTGGCAATATCTAGTACTCGCTCACTGAACGAGAGTGATAATTAGTCAATATCCACTCTCAAAGATAATTTCTTAGAAGTATTGCTGCTGCATGGCTGTGTTAGCGAAGCCCCACATACCCTTGGAAGCTGTACAACCCTTTGGAGAAGACAGCTTGTCCTGCTATCCATTCAGAATAGGTCCCTGCATCATGAAATATTGTCCCTTGTCTTGGGTCTGAGGAAGAAATAGATGTGTATTTGTGTATGTAAAGTTCATCATTGCAGGTGTGTTCTATTAGGATGTTCTTTGCAACATCCCACAAAAGCCGACTAGTGTTGAATGTAGAGCGTTACAATGATAGGGGTTTCGAGACTGAGCTGCTCATACAGTTTGCCTGAGTTGCTGGTGGCATCCCAGTCCATGCAATGTTAACTGTAGTTCACATACGTAGCTGGAAAGCCAATCTGAGCTTCCTTTGTATCAATCTAAAGGCTTCATACCTCGCTTGTGGCAGTGGGGGACGGGCTCCCAACAAATGACTCCACAATCGTTTGCTCCTCCCAACCTTTGTCCTCTGTGCACTGACACATGGGCTCTTCCGATAGGCATTCCGGGAGAATTGTGTTGTCTCTGTCTGACAATTCCTGCAGAAAAAGGGGGCAAGAATCAGGGTCCACAGCGTTGTCAGATTTCTCACAATTATACAGGTTTCATATTTTTTTGAGGTTTGGTAACAGAGAAGCCCTTAACTTTCTTCATAATTACCCCCTTTTCACTTTCATCAAAGGGAGGATATGTAATGTTATAGGAAATTATGCCACCTCTGCGCAACACCGTGTTCTTTATTCTACACCCTACCAAGAAAAGTTGCTTGTGAGTCCATTGTACTAGAACTGTATATGACAACATGGTGCAGCTGAAAAGCAATGTAAAGTCTATTCTCCGGCATTTCCTGGTCAACCTATGCAGCAGGGGCATACACACAATACTGTAGATTAAAAGGTGATTGTGAAACGTTAGCTGAGCAATCAGTTCTCTTTAGGCCAACATGCAGAACATGTCCACAGGCTGGAAGAGACAATCTAGAGTTGCAAAGACTACCTCTGCACAATTACTTCTTAGGTCACGATGGGGGGGGATTTGCAAAGAAATCCTTGGGCTGACTTGATCAGTAATAAACACATGCGATTAGTGTAAATGGTATACTTACTGATAAAGGCATGCATGCAAAAACAATCACTGAAACAATGCAGGAAAATATATTGAAGACAGACAAACTTACAAAACCACACACTAGTTCAATGTGAAGAGTGCTCAGCATCTATGTTATGCTTTGCTTCGAAAATGTTCAGTAGCCAGTTAAATACCAACTTAGAACTTTTTCATTGATGGAACCATTTTCGAAGGGGTCATTGCTTTACGAATTTGTGTATATGTTATATCATAACCTCTTCCAACACACTTGTCTTCTACACACTTTGCCCCCTTAATCAGGGCTGAGGTGAGATCGTTTGCTTGACGCCTCAGCTACTTGTGATTAATGTCATGACATCATTCCCATGCAGTTTCAGTCACATCCAATGAAAGCAGCATACCTGGGATGGGTTCTGTCCAGGCTAGCTTGACAACTGCATTGTGTCTTCTTTCAACACAGGATCGCCCGAACGATGAGCACATAATTGTTTTGTGCACTATAAGGCAACAGGTAAGGAAGGGCACACGCTCCTGTAACATGGCTTTCTTTCCAGATTGGAGCTAAAAGAACTGGAATCGCTGGATCTAGTAATTGCCAGCTAAAAGAAATGTGGATACCGCCAGGGCCATCTTAAGCACTTTTGGGGCACAGAGCAAGTACACATTTGCGGCCCCCCTCCACCAAACCAAAGGAATTAAGGGATTGAGAATATCTAATTATGCCCCCCTCATCGCGATCACAACCCTTATTAATCAATTTAAGTGCAGCGATGGTTCAGAAGATTGCTCAGTGTGTTAAGCACTCATTGCAGAAATATGTGTTCATAAGCAAGATTACAAATTCCCGCTGCATGTATATGTACTTTTGTTTTGTAGCACAAGAAGTGCTATTATCAGCAATATACCTGCACCAGATAGTAGTTGCTATAAAAAGCAACATGACATCAGCACATAGAAGGTCTAGAAATTGGTTTGTTCAAATGTGGAGTTGTAAAACCTAGGAAGCCACCTCCAATGATGAGCATAACGTTTTAGTTTGGGAGGTGATTAGGTATTCAGATTCAAGACTGTGGAACCAAGCATTCATGCTTGCATCATGGCTTTGCCAGCAGACAATACAGTGTTCCTGGACTAATCATTTTATAGCACTAACATTACTGTGCTGTCTTCTGTGAAAAGGGTTGCCATCTCACATGCTGCTGGCATTGTTTAGCCCTTTACGTGATCTTTCTGTTTATGCAGGCCATTTGAGTGGAAGGGGTTCTAGACAGAAGAGAATGGTCCAACTATTGCACATTTATGATTGTTTGTTTTTAAAGCTTTAAAATACAAAAGACAAACAAAAATTGAATCTTTTGCAATGACATCAGTTAGTATGGTGGTACTTGTATACTTCCCTTGATGATGGAGACAATGGGCCTCATTACGGCCTGTGCGGAATGGGTTAACGGGTCCCGCTAATCAGTGCGGACCCGTTAACACCATTCTGCACTATTACAAGGTCCCCTTGCGGGACCCGGTAAGGAACGCCTGGTCAAACCAGGCGTCGTTACCGGGTCCCGGAGGGGAAGAGGGAGTTAACAACGGGCCGGTGGTAATCGGCCCGTTGTTAGCTCCCTCTCCCATTCCCATTGAGCCCTATGGGGTCTCAGATGGGAATGGGGAAGGTCCGGGTTCCCAGAGGGAGGAATTACCGGGCCCTCCGAACCCAGAATGGCACAGTAATTCCTCATTCTGGGAACCCGGTAAAGGAGCCCGGTTTGGCAGCAGCCATGGAGCTAATAGCTCCCTGGTTACCGCAAAACTCGTAATGAGGCCCAATGAAGCTAAAATCATTCCCATTTTGCATAAAAAGCTTTTGTAACATTATGTTTTTAAAAGTTGTCATGTTGGGTTATATGATTTTTGTACTTTCCAAGTCAGTTGTATAAAACGGGGTTATTTAGGTCATGGTAAATTGAGAAAAAGAAAGTGGTAAAGTGCTGATATTGAAGAATGGCCACATATCCTAACTTCACCTCTTTACCAATGTGTGATCCTGGGCATCACATTTAATCTTGTAGTGCCTAACTTGTAAAAATTGCCCATCCCTAAACCTTTCAAAATTGTCTCCTTTCAGAGTGATTTAGTTCTTTAAGTATGATCTTCAAAAAGGCCTCACTCATGGCTTCACTGACTATAGTGGTGCTTCCTCTATTATAATAGTGAGCATTGATATATTGTGCACCGCAGCCACTTGTTCTTTGCTCACTAATTGCAAAACTACTTAAAACACATGTCCCTTGTCTAATATCAGTTTTTCTGGATACGGACACCTTCCTAGCAGCTTCTAATTTTCATCCACTATCGATGCTATGGTATGATTAACATTCTCCCTGCTTCCTATTGGCCTCCTGTATTCACAATTGAGCACTTTTGTATTCCATGAGGCTTTTAATCTGAATCCTCTGTCTATTCTGGATTATGTGCAGCTTTTTAGATGATATGTCTCACATTTATACTATGGCCGGTATACCTTCCTCATTGCTGCTATTGATGAACATTGTCCTGTAGCTATGTTAGAAAATAAGGACCCTTGTCGTGGACTGTGAATGTTGAACTTAAAATGTTACTTGTTTATCATTCTATTTACAAGAATGAAGAGGGTAAGGGCACTTGAAGGGAGTACACATGCTTATTTTGATCACTGTGAGACAGAATATCAAGCTATGGGTTGGGATCGCGATGAGGACGGCACAACTAGATATTATGGGTGCCTTTACTACTTTAGTTCAGTGGAGGGGGGGGGGCCAAAGGTGTGTTTGCCCCAAGCCTAAAAAGCGCTTAAGATGGCCTTGACCAAAAAGGGCAATGGGAACAGAAAGGCCAGCAGAGAGTGAAGGAAGCTGGGGTGTCCATGTACCACAGACAGAAGGACCACCCAGTTCTGCTGGGGAACAATGGCATGCACATCCAGCGGGCAACAAACTCCCTAGACCTTCAGAGTTTAAGGTGGGGATCCTCTACCCTGTCCATCATGGAACTTACCTTAGATGCACCAGAAACCAATCCCCTGTACACCACACAAACATTTGTCTACTCAGGCAGCCATTGTTGCTCCACGATGGAACTGCATGCAAGAAGTGGGTGGGGATAAACCTGCTATTTGTAACTTTTGCTTTCTTTACCATGCCCTGTGGGAAATAGGGCCAGAATGGCCACGGACAGAAGACCAATCCAGGTAGGAGGAGGGGATAAAAGACCCCCCCATCAAGTAGAAAGTATGAGCTAGTCGGGGGACAGAAGAGGAACGTGAGAGGGAGAGAGAGAGAAGGACGGGGAGGTGAGAAGAAGACAGGAAGAGAGAGGAGAGGTAAAAGACTGGAGGGAGGAGGAAGACTAGTGACAGGATAGAGAAGTAGTCAGTGGGAAAGAGACTGAAAGGAGCAGAGTATCATTTATGGTACAATCAATTTTTAATATTACAATTGTAACCTGGGGAAGGCTGTTGTAGAGTAGGGAACAGCTACGTAGTCCTGGAAGGTGTAAGATAGATAAGGCTGCTGTCTTTATGCCCTCACCTTAATCTGAATTTGAGATAGCAGGGGTTACCGATTGCTAGGCAAAGTAACCTGGAGTTAGGGATGCCTTTTTTAGGGAGATGGGAGGCCCCAGAAGATGAGAGAGAAGTAGCAAGTAGTGTACCCAAATGCAAGGCAGTCCACTACAGACTTGAATATTGTATTGTCTTTCCAATAAAACCCTTGAACAAGCTTTGGACCTTTTTGAATTATTAAGGCCCTCTTTGGCACGTTGTGTCATTGTGGGATTGCTCAGGCCCCCATACATAGACCACCCACACAGAGAAACAATTGAGAAGATGGGGTCACAATAGCAGAAACCAGTCCCTGACATTAACACAGTAGAAAACTATCAGAGAAGAACAGAGTTCTGGGACCAATCTTCCATACCCTGACCGATCAGGAATGCCCATCCAATCTGAAGATCCCCATGGGATAATGCTTATTAGTAACCCGGCGAGAGACAATCTGAATGCAGCAAGCATTCTTATTGGCTCTCGCCAGGTCCCTACCCGGCCGGGAATCCCCCCGTCGGATTCCACGGCCTTTGTCCCCGGCGGGGGGCATGGCAACCCTTCAGCCAATGCGGAGGCTCGAAGTGGGGCCATCCCTGCTCTGAGCCTCCCCGCCGCTGAGAGGCTGCCTTCGCCCCCCGCCGGGGACTCGGGTAAGTCTTTTTTTTTAAATTCCCTCCCCTCCTTCCCTCCCACCCGCCCCCCCAACTTACCTTCTTGGTTCTGCACCCACGGCAGGGGACGAGGGAAGCCTCCAGCCGTGTGGAGACTCGGAGCGGGGCCATCCCCGCTCTGCGCCTCCACAAGGCTGGGGGCTTCCCTCGTCCCCTGCCGGGGACGCAGGTACGTTTATTTTATTTTTTTTCCCTCTTCCCCCTGTCCCACTCCCACCCTCCCAACCCCACTTACCTTCATTTTGATCCTTTTTCGGACTCCGTTTTCCCTGTCCATGGCGGCGGCCATTTTCTTTTATTTTTTTTCTCCCGAAACGCTGCAGCGCCCGAAAAGCCGCAGTGTTTCGGGACAAAAAAAAAAAGCTTTTAGTGCCCCGGTCACGCAATTTCCTTACCTCCTTACCTAGCTTGGGTCCTTACCTATGGGCCCCGGGACATTTCCTCAATCGGTAATGGCCCCGATGCGAGGGTTCTATAGCTTAATTAGGTTCATAACACCAACAACTGCTGCACCCATATGAATGAGAGGATCACGGTTCAGTCTAACCTATGGAATTACATGACAGAAAACAGTTTTGGGTATTTCACCCTAACCCAGAGCAACTCAAAGGTGCACCCATACCAGCTATTTAAAGTGGTCAACTCAGATAAACACCTCAGTAATGACTGGGCTCTGCTGGTTCACCTCTCACTGCTTCTATCCAGCTCCAGAGGGGGAAGTATAGAGAAATTAGGATGCAAATGAAAACCCCCACTGAAAAATACATTTAGGACTTACATCCTAAGCACATCAATATGTGATGTCCCCAGCTCATTTACAACATGCGTATACATGTTCACAGTGAATTACAAGGCAAAGAAACCTTTGAGCTATATGAAAGTATCCAGCAACCTGTATTGAAGGGAGAAAGGAAAAATCTGAGATGGGAATAGAATTTTTTATGTTAAAGTATCAGAGAATAAAAGGCAAATATCTGTCACACACACTTTATATGTCATGCCGAGATGAGACTCGTATTATTTGATTCACATGAGTGAGAGCAAACTAATTAGTAACTAAATTACATGTGAGGAGCATAACAGTTTAGAAAATTACAATTGATTAATGTTGAAATATGACATTGCATCAAATGGAAAGACACCAGGGTTTAGAAGTTGCTCCCATTAGAATGCACTCCTCATTAATATGCTCAATGAGGACAGAGGGGGTGGTTTATTTCGATGTCATTTTTGGAACACTGTCCAATCACATAGACTAACCAATTAAAATAGAGAAATGATACACACCTCTCATGGAAGTGGTTTCTAATCTATGTAACTGCAAACCCATAGATTGAAAGGGACTCACTCATTCACTGATGGACAGACTGACTGGAAGAAGAGGATAGAAAGAGGAATTGACAAAGAATAGGAATATGGAAGGAATAGCTCAGGGGCAATGTGTTTGTCTTGGAAACAAACACAGGTTCAAATCCTGATCCCGCGCTTAGAAACCACTTGCTGGCATTAAGCATGTTAGAAATGAACAATAAAATAAAACAAATAAATAAACAACAGAAAGGAGACTAGAATAGCTTGCTTTCCTTTGGACGCATCTTGGATTGCTAACAGACCATGGTGAGAGGTACACGTGGAGTTTAACCTTTAGGCCTTCCTCAGTGGAAAAAGGAGGCATACAAGACCCAAAACAGAACGAGAAAAACCAGCTGGTGGAGCTGACCCATCTTGCTGATTGATGCCCATCTGATACTAGAGAGGAGAACTAAATCAGCCTTGAGAGGGTCCCCACCTGTCTGTAAAACAGCCAAACCAAATTCCTATGCAATTATAATGCTGAGGGGAAATATAATGATATGGGGATGTATTTGTATAAATCCCAGCCCCTCTTACTTTTACTTGATGAGGTGGATCAATTTACTGTACATCCTGGGATTTTAGTAAATATGTCAGAAGTGTAAGTGCTTATGGAAATGTTAGATTTGATAAAATAGGCCCATTGGGAGATCCCTGACTCTTTTTCTGTGTAATCAGAGGCATATAATATCTCATTTTGCACATGCCTAGAAAAGTAATGTAATTGAAGTCATTGGCTGGTTTTATCACAGAGTAGGGTCCTGTTACTACTACTCTGAACCACTCAAGGAAATAGAGAGAGGGTGTTTAGCTGACAACTTATATTGTCAATATTAATTGTCCATTGAAAATGAGAAATGTACACTACAGTAATGCAATACAAACACTATTTAAGGGAACCTATTAAACAAGTTTTACTGTAAGCAATTTACACACAGGAATGTCAACTAGCTTGTCTTGAAATTGAGTTTTCTCAAATGCTGAGTGAAATACTGTCATGTCTATTGAGTAAGGGGGAGGTGTAAATGTTCAATAAATCAAAAATACAGAGACTTAGATAGGCAAGGATGCTCTGATTTAAAAACAAATATATATATATATATTCAGTGAAAAAAACTTTGTTAAAGGGACGTTATGGTTCGAAGTAAAACCGAAAAACCCTTGAAATTCACGAATTATGGTAAGCTAAGCAACCATAACTCGCGCCTCATGATATTTATTTCAATGATCCTTGACACTTTTTTATTAACATGAATAACATTACAATAAGGATCCCTTGTACAGACTTTTCATGAAAAGTAAATGCAGATGTGATGTCATCAGTGATGGCATCAATAACATTTGTGATGTCCTCTTTGATGTTCTGGGTGTTAGTCTTAGCAGTGCATGGTGGTGGCGCGAGTTATGGTTGCTTAGCTTACCATAACTGGCGAATTTCAGGGGTTTTTCGGTTTTACTTCGAACCATAATGTCCCTTTAACAAAGTTTTTTTTTACTGAATTTCATAGGTTTTTAGTAGCGCAACTTAACCATAATGTCCCTTTAACACATTTTCTTCACTGAATTTCATAGGTTTTTAGTAGCGCAACTTCACCATAAAGTCCCTTTAAGAAAGTTTTTTACTGACTATACATATATAGATAACGTAAATTTGATAAATGTTTACTAGGATGCCCTTAGTTTATATACATATAACATATAACATACTGAACCCCCTACCCGCGCTAGTGGGTCTGATATCCGCGGTCCTTGCAGCTGTTTGCGGACAGACTCTGACAACATCAGCACTATCCAAAAACTCAGGGGGTATCTTCCATTGTTATATCATCCAAAAAAAACAGTAAACATGTTCAAACAGCAGCACATAAATACATTACATTCAATAATAAATAAGAAGTGGAAACTGTATATGTAAGACACAGAAATGTCTAGTACTTTGGAATGCATGGAAGAACATTTTCCTCATAATGAAATGAGTGAAAACAGTGATACTAATGGTAGACACTACACTATTATTACCCATTACTTTATGTGTACTTACCAATTTATTTTTTTAAACACACCATACAGACATTCAAAATATTACAGAAACAGAGACCTTAAAAAATTATCTGCAGCGAATGCAGCAAAAATTGGATATATTAAAAGAATAGTGCCCTCCGAAATATTATTGTCCCAAGTGTTCGGGCATGTGCTTCTAAGCCTACGTTGATCGATCGTACAAACATTTCCTATGCACCTTACTGTAGTTTTCCTCTTTTTTACACATGCAAAATCAGGCACCAGGGCGCGGCCATCTTGTGATAATCTTGTACGTTGCAGCATCGCCCAAGGCGGACTGCCCTGGCGGCACTAATTCATATGCCCCGCCCCTGAGGCTGACATCACGAAACCTAGTGATATTCTCTGCCTATCTCAAGGACGTTACTGGACAGTGTAGCCAAACGCACCCACTCATCACCTACATGATAACGTTACTTGCGCAGAATCCGGAATATCAACACACATCATCTCACAACACAGCGCTTCCCAATTTTGAATATAAAACCATACTTTTAAGGGAAATAGCAAAACTGTACAATTTGCAAAGTACTTTTATTTCACAATAAACGCATCGAGAACATCCGGTGATTGCCATATTCAAGCAAATAGGTAATTTTTTTCTTTGTTCTCGATCCACAAATGTTTATCATGAGTCACGCGGGGTTCCTTTTGGGTATAAGAAGTGCATTGGATGCACTGTGAATCATAAATCTTTGGGGCATCAGCTTAGCGCAGGGCCACCGTAAACGATGTCAAGTTGCTCCTTATTGCTGCTATAAGGGCATATTGGCCCGTGGCAATCGTCCCAAAAAAGATTCACTGTGATCCACCCATTCACGTGTATCTGCAGCTGACGGTTAAAAATAACGTCAGTTGGTTCTGGAATCGATGCCAATCGCAGAAAGGCAAGATATACCTGTTTAAAAATGATAACAGAAATGTGTCTCAGTAGCCGATCTTTATTACAGTTTATCATTTTACCCATTAATTTGGCCCCGTATTACAACTATTGATAAACACAGACATGAAACAATGGGAACACAGAGAAAACAACGTGGAAAGTACTCTTCAATTTGCTTCAGAAGTTAGTGCTATGGAGTATGGTCAGCTCGAAATGGGATGTGGAGGCTGACGATACAATCAGGGAGCAAGCTAAGGCCAGGAAGAACACATACACAGAATTTTAATTCAATATTAGCATTGAATTACGCGTTTGTGGAACCTGGCGGAACCCACTATTGCACTACATGCATCGCGGTGCTGGACTGCCCATGTGCACAAGACAAAGCCAAGTACACACACAAGTTGTAATTGCGTGTCATTGCAATATGCCACAGACAACAATCAAGTACAATGTAAGCCATCAATAATGGTCGGCGAATGATAAGTTTCCTAGTTCGTCTATAAAATCGTCAAAAGTAAAACTTACATAATATTCGGCATTTCCATTCTATCGGTGTAATGCAGACACTCCGTTCAGGTCAACGAATTTTCATAAAATGAAACTACATGTTCCTTTGTCCAGTTTTGGAATGGTGAACCTTATCATATTTAAAATTGTTACATCCCTCCCTTCATGCATTCCTTTCGGAAATCCTCCCTTTGTTTAAAGGTCTAAAAACAATTGAACCGTATACTGTGTATGATGCGTGGGTTTGCTCAGCTCAGAAACAAAAAATCAACGACGCTGACCTTCACTCAGAATGGGAGCAAATAGCCCTTCAGACCATACTGGCATTACAAATATTTTTGAAAAACATATGAATTGTTTGCTACCATTCATCAATGCGGGCGACATTTCTATGGATTTATTTTGTTCCTCTGGAGAACTTCGCACTCTCCCAGCGACTCCAACAGCCAGGCCACACCACCTGTCACCTCAGCCCATCTCCTCTTCACACGGCAAATCAAGTAAACATTTTTCAAAGGAGCAAGTCTCAAGCCCTGACAAAATTTGCTTGTATAAGAATGTCCGAACAAACCCTGCTGCAACCCCCTCCGGCCAGTCCACGGTCCCCTATCCCCAATGACAGCAGTTATATATTAGAGGCCTGCAATTTGCACATGTGTGTTTGTACTATCCCACTTTCAGTCACTAGCGAGATCAACGGTGTGGAGATCTTGCCACCTCAGAAATACAGACACATACTTAAAACGTAATAGTAATGCTTTTACGTTATAATGCAGATGGTACCAAAAACAACTGCAAGCTAACTGAATTCACACATGGTAAACTATCACTTGGTAAGAAAACCTTCACAACAGCAGGTATAATCTACCACGCAGGAGCCACAACCAAAGCAGGTCACTACACTTCATATATAAAAAAGCAGTGCAGATGTGTCAAATATAATGATACCAATATTACTGTAAAACAGAGAATGAGAAGGTCTGCGACCTACCTCAATAAATCCCACCCTACATCTTCCTCTCTCCACATGCTGAGGACAAAAAACAAAACTATTGTCCCATATTGCCCTAGGTACTAAACCAGAAAAAATAACCTTGGCATTTGGAAGAATTTTCATTATTGCCTGAACCAAGTGTTACAAATCTGCCAACAAGTCACTGACATACCCCAAATGCAAAGCACCACAGTTCAAAACAACTACATGTGGATTGTTTACCCTGCCCATATCTCCACAAACTTGTACAATTCCCTGCACATTGAAACCAGACACAGTGCTCCACAATACCTCCACTCCTTTAACATCAATATTTTTGCCACATTCCTACATTTAGCATAGTACTCCAAACCATTCACAAAATATCTCCAACCACCAACATACTGACTTTCTCCACCTCTGCCATCTTCACTAAACACAACCTCTTTCAACACAAACCACAACCTCAACATCTGATTGGCTGATCCCTACAGTCGCATTTCCATGCTGCATTTGCTGAGAAACCCCGGATGTGGCACGCCCTGGCCACGGACAGCCGCATTGTCTGCGGAGCGCGTAACACTGGGGCAACCCTTATACCCTTTTCACTTCACTCTGCACCATTTCCTCATTGGCTTCTGTTAAGGAGTCATACAATCATCCACCAATCACATCCAAGAACTCTACATCCATCACAGATCAGCACTTTAGATGTACTATTGATCACTCTCAGTACAATTTGGCTGTCACTGCAACAGACCTACAGCATCAACTACTATAAAACTCCCCAATACTTTCAGATTCATGCACATCCACATGCATGAACACAGGCTACAGGTATGAATATTTTCTACACAGTACATGTACAGCTCTTCTAGGAATATATATAAACAGAGTAACTGACACTTACCCTGTATAAACTGTGAAATGAACTTACTGTCATTTTTCCCATCTGCTATGATGAAGTGTTAATTGAAACCTGTCTCCTCTCCAAATTTTTGTTTACTCACAGAGCTATCTAAAACAATGTTATTTCATATTAAAAGATGGGAGAAATAAAAGTATAATTATGAAAAAGCTGTCCAGTGTGAGTACATGCATCTCCATTCAAGCACACACACAGACAATATCATTAGAAAGGCTCCCTGCTCAAACAACACCACTGCCTATATATGCAATCCTTCTGCTTTATTTCCCACACCTTCACAAATGCATACATTGCATGCTTTTCTGTAAAATCTCTGCCATTTACCCTGTAAAAATAGCAAAAGATTCATGTGATTATTTCTTCTATCTCTTAACATCCAATAGCATAACATTAAAAAACAAGTGTGCTCTATACGTTTACTATTATACTCATTTCTAAAACATGTTCAACTAACAGATTCTAAATAAAATATACAGGATGCACATAGGCAAATGAAAGTGCATATGCATACTATGCTCAGTTGTAAGACAACACCACTACTACAAAAACAAACAAAAAAACAATGTATACATTAACAAAAGTGCTATAAACACACATATTCACTAACTTCTTTTTTTTACAATTGCAGTGAAGACCATTCTCCTGAAAAGCAGCAACCTCTGAAGTACGAACAAAGACTTAGAAGAAACCTACTCTTTCCATACAAAAAGTAAGTACAATACTAACATAACGTTCTAACTGTTACTCAAACACACTAGCATTTAAGTATTGTAGAACAAAGAAGTGTATTAACCCTTTGCAGTATTAGTGCTTCCCCTTACCAGTTGCATACTTTATATTGTCATCTAAAGCCCAGTATAGTAACACACAAATACAAGAATAACCTTCCCAACTTGATGTAGCTCCCATAGCACAATCACACACCTCCACAATCATCCGTCCCATCATACTCAGACACTCATGCACAAAGCACACATGCATTGCACAACAGCCCAACCCAAACTTTCTTTTCTTCTCCAACAGACCCCAAAGAATGGCTACCAAAAAGCAACTCCGTAGAAATCAACACAGAAGTAGAACAAATCAAAATATAAGTGTCCAAAATAAGCATCCAACTCTAGCAGATTTTGTACAAAAAGTTCAAACAAAACACTAATACAGTCATTACGCTAAACAAAACAAGCTTCCAGTACAGAATATTTGCCTCCTCTATCAAAATGTAAAACGAAACAGAAAGTGATTAACAAGACTTCAACTACCAGTACTGCTAACGCTGCACCTGTAAATCTTGATATAGTGGCAAGTAACCATACCAAAAAAAATATTTTACAAAAAATGTTCTGCCACAGAGTCCTTCAGAACCTGATAACAACAGGAGAGAGATCATGCACAACCCTTAAAACCTACCGTAGAAAATTAATCCTAGAAGCTCTCATTCTCAAAAGTAAGTTATTTATTTTAGTTTTGAACAGAATGAAACCACTAACAAACAAACTACTAAAGTCTAAAAAAGACTTCTCAATAAACTGAATATCAACAAAAATAGCTTCTTAAACATCTGTGGAGGTGAATGGAGTCACACCACGAGCACAGAACTATATTTTAATGAAGAAGCATATAAAAAAAAGCAAACAAACCCAATTGCCATACATAGCAGCGGACGAGGATCTGAAAAACATAATAACACCATTATGGAACAAGAAAAACGGCTCACAAAAATATCCCCAGAAAACTCAGTATCACCTCTCCATTCTACTGAACCAAAATGCCCAGTCTACAAATGGCTATGCACATCAATGTGTAACATTGCCAAAAAATCGTTCAAATCTTTACGCCAGTTCCTCAATCAGTATGTAAAAAGCAAAGACAAATTCAAAATGAAACTACTACAAAATATGGATGCCTGTTTAGTGCGCAAATACACAGGACTGCAAGGACATTCACTAGCCTGCATTTCACAACCTATTTGCAAAATCATCTTCCATCATAACAAAATGATACCAACACATCATTCAACTATAAGAAATCTGGTCCATAAACTCTAATATGTTAAAAGTCCTGCTTTAGCACAAGCCAATCTATATAACAATCTTCTACATGATACAGCCAAACAAAGACTCGTAGAAATAGAGCATATCCAGAGAAAATATTTTGGAAGTGAAAGCCACTTACAAAATGCATTAGCTTTAACACAAACTAACAACTACTGTACAAATGGCAACCTTCTATTACACACATACAAAAAAGAAATACTAAAGTTTAAAAGTACCTCCGCTGAAATACCAAACCATGTGTGTGTGTTGCCGTGGGACCTTTTATAAAAGTAGCACAAAAATTGTAGACATAACATACAAAATAGAAGACAATGAAGATTCCAAATGGTTCCAATTAGCTCCCTACCTTATAGCAGAAAACAAATATGAAATTACTGACCCTTTAATACTTTGCAATTACTGCACTGCAAAACTTGACAACAACCAAACACCTTCACGTGCTATCACAAATAACTTGGAATTATTCCCACAACCAAAACCCCTGCAACAGCTAAATTTATATGAGAGCATCATAATTGAAACAGTGAACACATTTCAAGCAATAACATGCCTTTGACCAAAAATAGCAAAATTACCTCCCTCTGAATTAGTGAAAGGCATTTGTGGCAAAGTAGTTTATTTACCAATAGATTTCAAAGAAAATGTACACACTCATACATCACAATCCAAAATGTTTAGTTCCAATGGTGTCTTATGATGCAATCTTTGCTACAAACTCTACAAGCTTAACTGCATAGCCTTCCAAAACTTCATATACAAACTCTACAAATGAAACAGTACACACACTTTTGGGTTGTGGATATTTGATGGGTGTTTGATTCTATGGGTGTGTTATGCTGCAGTGTTTGTGGCCAGGGCCTAGAGTCTTGGGTGCATGGCCTACGGCCTACGGCCTTCGACCATGCACCCAACTTCGGCCATGCACCGAAGACTCTAGGCCCTGGCCACAACCACTGCAGCATAACACACCTATGCTACCAAACATTTTGACTGTGGTATGTGGGCTGCTTATAGGGGATATTAATTACAATCAATGCTCTTCTAACAACCCTTATGTTTTGGTCATTTAAAAAAAAAAAATTACTGGACGGATTTACAACAAATTAACAAAAGCACGCTTTCGGGACTAAGCCACCACTCCTGCCGCAAATTTGGTGGAAATTCGGGAAGTGGTTTGAGCTGTAGGCGTGAGCAAAGTTTGTTCCCTTTATGTCTTTGTGAAAAAAAGAAATTTTGGGACCCCCCAATAACTTTGCCCCCCCTGGAACAAACCTCACCACAATTTGCAAAAAAAATTAGAGTGGGCCATATACTTTTTTGCAAAGTTTGGCAAGGATTCGTCCAGCGCAAGCGAAGTTATAAGCCACCCAAAAAGTGCTCTTCCTCTGGGGTTAGCAACTTAACCATAACTACACAGCCACTATCGTGGACTGTGTAATATATATATATATATATATATTTAGTAAAAAAAACTTAGTTAAAGGGACGTTATGGCTATGTTGCGCTACTAAAAACCTATCCAATTCAGTAAAAAAACTTTGTTACAGGGACGTCATGGTTCCAAGTAAAACCGAAAAACCCTTGAAATTTAGCAGTTATGGTACGCTAAGCAACCATAACTCACACCACCACCGTGCACTGCTAAAACTAAAACCCAGGACATCAAAGATGGCATCACAAATGTCATTGATGACATCACTATCGTTTCTCTTGTGTTTTGAACCCTTTTTCGCCATGTTATCCGCGCTTACCGCATTTGGCACAAATGAGTGGCCTGGCTCCAAAATGGCCATGCCACGAGGTTCTTTGTCCTGTCCGCTGACCGTCTTGCCCCTTCACCTTCCCCAGGGTTGAGCCGACCCAGGGCAGTCCTTATTTGGTCATACAATTTCCCGCAAAACCCCAAAGCTTTCGCAGGCTTCTGCATGCCTTGTGTGTGCCTCCCGGATGTGGGCTGGGATGTCTGGTTCCAATACACATCCTGGGTGCCAGAGAGTCTGGAGTGTCCTGAATGCCTGGGACCACCGTGGTCTGTGATAGGTCAACGTATGGTGTGAGTGGTTGTGAGCAGATCTCCCATTGGGTCCTCTCCATTTTGGCACAAAGGGAACTTCGGATAAGAAGAGGCTGGAAACACGACTACCATGTCGATCTCCTGAGTTCACACCGAACAAGGGATAAGGAGCCAAGTATCCTGCAACAAGAAGCTGAGTCGAGGAACCACTGGTGACCCGCTGAAGGTTTGGCACTCTGAACCGCTGTCGTCGTGCGAGACCCCTCTGCATCTGATCATCCTAGAAGGTATGCGAAGGCGCTTCAACCCATTGGAATAGTTGGATTAACTATTCCCGGCACCTTTATCAAACCCTGCAAGTAAGCCTCTTCGGAAGTGTCCCTGGGCCAACCAGTGGGCTGACCAGCTTACACTGGACGCTTTGCTCTGTCACCGCCGTCGTTTCGGGGAAGCCCTCGAAACTCTGTCTACTGCTTGCTCTTCGTCCATGGCACCCTCACACCGAATTTCGTACACTTGGCATTCCCAGGTCTGAAGTGAGACGAGTGCGCCCGGACCAGAGTAAACGCGGTTCCCGTGTTGCCCTGCTGTGGTAACAACCTGTGCACATCCGCTGCATTTGGGACACCCTCAACCCTGCATCCTGTTTCGCAGAATCTACCCGGTGTCGAGACGTCCTGATCATCACAGCTGAACCTGCCAGCAACATGAACTGAACTGGAGATGTCTGGGTCTGCCTGCGACGGGGACCGATGAGTAGTCCATACCCCAACCGGTGGCCCCTCGCGCAGGAGCTCGTTTCTTTTCTACCGCTGTTGCGAAATAGCGACTCTATCCCGCACTCTCACCCTGCCTCTGCCCACTAGTGGAGGCCGCACTTGAGTAGTGGGGACTTGTTCTGCATCGCTTCATTCACCTTCCTGAACTGCCTGATATCCGTGAAGGGGCCCTCTTTTGTTCATTGGCACCAGCGCCTGCAGGTACTTTTGCGCATAAGGCTCCTCTCTTCGTAGGGCTCGGACTTCCTCCTAGTTAGGTGTATTTCGGATGTCGAACTGGGTCTAATGATTACTTGCACTGCCTGTTTATCTCCCCATCTAGGTGGTCTACATATTACGTGCTCCTAACTCCTTAGACCCCTCGGTCTTGTATATATATTGTATTGATTGTGATGTGTTGGTTTACTTTCGTATTATTGTGATTCTTTACTATGGTCGGTGTTACAAAGGCCTTGTAATAAATGTGTCTATATTTTTAATATAACAACTGTCTGGAGTAATTTGTAAGTGTCCTTGCTTTGTGTGCTCATTGCGGGCATTCAGTCACCCTCACCCCTCTTGAGACTGTGGGCCTCATTACACGGATGGCAGTAAGGGTTTACCGGTACCGGTATTTTACCGGTACTGGTAAATCCCTACCGCCTTACTACGAGGTCCCTTTGCGGGTTGGGGAATTTAACGCCTGCTTTTTTCAGGCGTTAAAAACCAACCCCAAAGGGGACCAGTGGAGCAATTTGCGGTACCGTAATTTGCACCTTCCCCATTCCCATAGAGCCCTATGGGGCAAAAATGAGAATGGGGAAGGGCAATGGTGGAAGGGGGAATTACCGCCCCGCCAACCTTGGAATAGGGCGGTAAATCCCCTTTCCACCAAGGCGGTGCCGGTATTTTACCGGCATGAACCATGGCGCTAATAGTGCTAATGGTTCACTGCCATCCGTGTAATGAGGCCCTTAGTCTTGACCGCTGCCATCGCTACCCTGATTGGTCTGGCTTGTCCAGAGGTTACCCTTTTTCAAGAAACTAGGCTGGCCTTCTGAACCTCTGCCCCTCCAGGGCAGAGTTCAGAAATCCATCTTAACAAATTGGTGTACAGCAGTGGGATATGACTGAGGTATCCAGTGTTGTGCACAAGCGAAGGCATTTCAAGTTATTTCTAACGGGACACGTAGTGAATTGTCGTAGTATAACTTTTTAAAGGCCATAGTCCTATCTAACAGTATGGAAAAAGTACCTTGTTAACGTTAAATGCTTCTAAATCCGAAACATTGAAAAAGATGTGTGCTGAAAGAGGTGTCTCCTCTCAAGGCACCAAAATGGAAATGATCCAAAGAATCATGGCGTCGCAAGAAGCTCAGCTTAGCGCTATAGCTTTAGAGGACAGTGCAGAAGGAGGTGGGGATGCTCTCACTGGTAGAACTGACAGTTCTGCCGCTGCACTGGTCCACAGCGACCATGAGGACAGGGAGGATGAAATGTCCAATGTTTCCTCTGCCAGTGCTGATGGGGAGGCCATACTTGAATTCAAGAAGCAAGAGCTGCTGTTTAGGCAGAAGGAGCTTGAGTTCAATATGGCCAAACTCCAGGAAAAGCTTGAGTTCAATAGGGCCAAGCTAAAGATGGAACAGGCAGAAAAACAGAAAGACAGGGATCACCAGTTGGAACTGGCCAAGCTTCAAGTTGCCAATGGATCCAAGGATCCTGGACATGGGTCTGGGGCCTCCTCTCATCCATGGTTTCCAAAAGATCTGCTCAGTGTGTATGAGTAAAAGAATGACATTATGGACTTGCTGAATACATTTGAGTATGCATGTGAAGTTCAACAAGTTGACAATGCTGACAAAATTGCTTGGTTACTTACAGACTGCCCCATTCTGGCTGCAGTGCCATTATGGAAATGTCGACGGCTGAGAGAGCAGATTTTGCAATGTTGAAGCAGACTCTCATTTTAAAGTTTGGAAAGACTCCTGCCCAATACTTAAAAAGATTCAGAGAGTATACGAAAAAAGAAGGTGGTACTTGGGTATCTTATGTAACTGTATCCTTAAAAAACCTGACTGGCTGGGTCAAAGGTTATAAGGTTTCTACTTTTGAAGGTATGATAAGTCTTGTCATTATGGAACATATTTTTGCATCTTCTTCCCCTGAGCTTAAGCATCATTTGGCAGATTCAAAGGAGATAGATCCTAAGAAACTTGCCATTGCAGCAGATTTATGGGTGTCACATCGAGTGTCCCATAAGGACAAGACTCATCCTGGTAAGCAGGAGGAAGGGAAAAAGTCCAAAGATAAGGAGGGTGGGGAAACTGATAAATCTTCTTCCCAAAAGGGCCACAAAAATAAAAATAAGGGTAAGACACAAGAGAACTCACAGGGTAGTGTAGGTCAGCCTCCAAAACAGAACTCTTGTTAAAATAAGCCTCCCTATGTAAACAGACCGCATAGATCTTGTTTTGCTTGTGGAGCAACTGACTACGTGAAGGGGGATCCCAGATGTAAGGTCAAAACCTTGGGGGTCCACTCTGCTAATCTGGCCTTCTCCTCCTACGAGGAAGAAGAGATTACCGGAGCATCCTTCTCCTCTGACTCCTTCCCCAGTGGGATAGAAGCTGAGGTAGTTTTAGTTTCCCTGGGTTCCTGGGAGCCTAAAGTCGCAGAGGCTTATGCTAGGATTCCAGATAACACCAAGCACTACTTTAAAGACAGTCTGCTGATCAATGGAGTATATACTCCAGCTCTTAGGGATAGTGGGTGCAGTCGAACTGTAGTGGATTCTACCTTGGTAGACTCAGAGGAAGTTGCCAGAGCTACTCTGATGCCCACTAATTTGGCTGATGGCCCACCTCTCATGTTCCCAGTAATACGTGTAATTCTTACTATCAATGGTAAAGCAGTCAGGATTCCAGTGACCATTCAGAGGAGTGTCCCACGAAAGGTCTTATTGGGCAACGATCTCAGAGCTTTAGGGCTTGTGGGAGATACTGCTGACAGATCCTGCACAAGGTTTCAAATGAGGGCAGCATTGGCCAAGACCAATGCCCTGCCCCAGCCAAAGGTGAAACCCAAGGCTAAAGGAGTCAAGAAACCAAAAAGAGGGAAGGAAAATATTCCCCCTAACTCGCATACCACTGCGGTGGAGGTAGTTGGTCAATCACCCAGACCTGAAGAGGAGGTGGTGATGCCTGAATTATTTGACCCCTATGACCATCCTGAACTAAACGATGTGTTCGTAGAAGGTGGTCCTGACAGGGAAGAATTCAGTAAAGGCCAACGTGAGTGCCCATCTCTGGAAGGCCTAAGGAGACAGGCCTGCTCCCAGCTTGAGGGTGAACCTCCTGGGAAGCATCGGATTTATTGGGAAGGTGGACTCCTGTATAGTGAGCCCACAGAGTCTACAGAAGGAGACCATAGGAGGTTGGTGGTTCCCCTTGCTGTAAGACCCTACCTCCTGCATCTGGCGCATGAAGTGCCCCTTGCTGGTCACCTTGGTATTAAGAGGACAAAGCAAAGGTTATCCATGCACTTCTACTGGCCCAAGATGGGGGTGCAAGTAGAAAGTCTCTGCAGGAGTTGTGCCTCCTGCCAATTATCTGGTAAGAGTGGTTCAACAATCCAAGCTCCATTGGTACCACTCCCAGTTGTGGGAGTACCATTCGAGAGGGTAGGGATCGACATTGTTGGTCCCCTTGATCCCCAAACATCCTCAGGCAATAGGTTTATCCTGGTACTGGTCGACTATGCCACCAGATATCCTGAGGCCATCCCATTGAAGACTGTGACTGCCAAGTCAGTCGCAAAAGCTTTACTCGGCATCTTTACTAGGGTTGGCTTCCCTAAAGAAGTTGTGTCTGACACAGGGAGCAACTTTATGTCGAAGTATATGCAGGCTATGTGGAAAGAATGTGGGGTCACCTACAAGTTCTCCTCTGCATACCACCCCCAGACCAATGGTCTGGAGGAACGGTTTAACAGAACGTTAAAAAGTATGATTGGGGCTCTGGAAGAACCCCACAGAAGAAAATGGGATCTTCTTTTACCATGCTTACTGTTTGTCTACCGAGAGGTACCACAGGAGGGTCTTGGCTTCAGCCCCTTCGAACTTCTGTTTGGTCACCCTGTGCGGGGACCTTAGCCATAGTCAAGGAGGGATGGGAGATGCCCACTCCCCTATTACTACCAACTTAGTAGACTATGTGCTAGGGCTCAGAAAAAGGATTTTACCCCTGATGGGTCTGGCTAGTGATAATTTGAAGGCAGGACAAGCCCTGCTGAAACATTGGTATGACCAGAAAGCTTCCCTCATCAACTTCACACCTGGTCAGCAAGTCCTGATCATGAATCCCATAAGGCCTAGAGCTTTACAGGATAAATGGTCAGGCCCTTACACAGTGGTGGAGCCCCTGAGTGAGATCAACTATTTAGTGGACCTTGGAAGGCCTGGACAGGCTCCAAAAGTGTTCCATGTAAATAGGCTGAAGGCTTTCATCCCAAGAGTTGAAATCGCAGCACTGCTACTAGCTTCAGATGTTGAAGAAGAGGAGTCCGAACCTCTCCCTGACCTGTTTCAAAGCAGTCCTTCAGATAGCTCCTTTGAGGGTGTCCGAGTGGCCCCTCACCTGACATCTGATCAGCAGGCTGTGGTGAAAAGTTTGCTTAGGCAATTTTTCCCCCTGTTTTCACAGTCTCCTGGTTTGACACCTTGGTGCAAACATAACATAGACACAGGAGACAGTGTACCTACCAAAAGTAGGGGATACAGGATGTCAGACAAAGTCCGCTCTTACATTAAGACGGAGGTTAACAAAATGTTAGATCTTGGGGTGATTGAACCCTCTAGTAGTCCTTGGTCCAGCCCTGTGGTTTTGGTTCCAAAAGCAGGTACTTCCGAATTGAGGTTCTGCGTGGATTACAGGGCTCTGAATGCTGTCACCAAGACAGATGCCCACCCCTTGCCTTCAGAAAGCCCACTTGACCATAAAGGCCAGTAAATGCCAGATTGGACAAGGCTCAGTGGTTTATCTTGGACATGAAGTAGGTGGAGGGAGGATACAGCCTCTACCCAGTAAAGTACAAGCAGTACAAGAATGGCCTACCCCCACCACACAGACCCAAGTGAGAGCCTTCTTAGGACTCACTGGGTATTACAGAAATTTCATGGCCGACTATGGCACCATAGCTGCCCCTCTGACTGCTCTCACCACTCTGAAGAAACCCAAGAAGGTAACTTGGACTGAAGAGTGTGAGAAGGCCTTCAATGGCTTAAAAGATGACACTGAGATAGGAGCTGTACTATCACAAGTAGATGAGAAGGGTAAGGAACACCCTATTGGTCTAATTAGTCGCCAGCTTAAGGACAGAGAGCTCAGATGGTCCACAGTAGAGAAAGAATGTTTCTCTGTTGTGTGGGCCCTACGGAAGCTGAGGCCCTACCTCTATGGGACCCACTTCACTGTACAAACTGACCATAAGCCCTTAAAGTGGCTGATGAACATGAAGGGAGAGAATCCAAAGTTGCTTAGGTGGTCCATAAGTCTACAAGGGTTCGACTTCACTATTGAGCATAGGCCAGGTGTCCAACATAGCAATGCTGATGGGTTGTCCAGAATGTTTAACCGACCTGAACAAGAAACTCATCCAGGGGTGGATTAGTTCCCCCTGTCCTTAATCTGGGAGGGGTGAGTGTTAGGAAATATTTCATATTGTATGTAATTTTCCCTCCATGTGGCAATCCCCAAACCATTTTGCTGTTCTTTTACACCCTGATCTAGACTTTGCCAGAAAAGCGCAGCCTTCCGCAGCACTCCTCTGGGCTTTCGCTCAATTCTTAAGGGGAAACTGACATGCCCTTAAGACAGTCAGTACTGGGAGACTTTGTTTCCCTTAGTCCTTTCCTGATGTTGCAGCTTTTGTGCAACATGAAACAAGAGTGCACCGTAACTTACATTACCAAGCTTTTGGGTCTCTAGTTATTCCAAAGGCCCTAGAAACTCTCGCTGGACTTATTATGAACTGTGCAAGTGTGTCATGGATGGGACTGGTGGCAGCTATTATTTCTCTTGTGTTTTGAACCCTTTTTTGCCATGTTATCCACATTTACTGCGTTTGGCACAAATGAGTGGCCTGGCTCCAAAATGGCCAAGGTTGCCACAAGGTTCTTTGTCCTGTCCACTGACCGTCTTGCCCCTTCACCTTCCCCAAGGTCGAGCCGACCCGGGACAGTCCTTATTTGGTCATGCACTTTCCCACAAAACCCTAAAGCTTTTGCGGGCTTCTGCATGCCTTGTGTGTGCCTCCAGGATGTGGGCTGGGATGTCTGGTTCCAATACACATCCTGGGTGCCAGAGAGTCTGGAGTATCCTGAATGCCAGGGACCACCGTGGTCCGTGATAGGTCCATGTATGGTGTGAGTGGTTGTGAGCAGATCTCCCATTGAGTCCTCTCCGTTTTGGCGCGAAGGGAACTTTGGATAAGAGGAGTCTGGAAACACCACTACCATGTCGATCTCCTGAGTTCACACCGAACAAGGGATAAGGAGCCAAGTATCCTGCAACAAGAAGCTGAGTCGAGGAACCACTGGTGACCCGCTGAAGGTTTGGCACCCTGAACCGCTGTCGTCCTGCGAGACCCCTATGCATCTGATCATCCTAGAAGGTCTGCGAAGGCGCTTCAACCCATTGGAATAGTGGGATCAACTATTCCCGGCACCTTCATCAAACCCTGCAAGTAAGCCTCTTCGGAAGTGTCCCTGGGCCAACCAGTGGGCTGACCAGCTTACGCAGGACGGTTTGCTCTGTCCCCGCCGTCGTTTCAGGGAAGCCCTCGAAACTTTGTCTACTGCTTGCTCTACATCCACAGCACCCTCAAACCGAATTTCGTACACTTGGCATTCCTAGGTCTGAAGTGAGACGAGTGCGCCCGGACCAGAGTAAACGCAGTTGCCGTGTTGCCCTGCTGTGGTAAGAACCTGTGCACGTCCGCTGCTTTTGGGACACCCTCGACCCTGCATCCTGCTTCGTAGAATCTACCCGATGTCGAGACGTCCTGATCATCGCAGCTCAACCTGCCAGCAAAGTGAACTGAACTGGAGAAGTCTGGGTCTGCCTGCGTCGGGGACCGGTGAGTAGTCCATACCCCAACCGGTGGCCCCTCGCACAGGAGCCCATTTCTTTTCTACCGCTGTTACGAAATAGCGACTCTATCCCACACTCTCACCCTGCCTCTGCCCACTAGTGGCTTGAGTAGTGGGGACTTGTTCTGCATCGCTTCATTCACCTTCCTGAACTGCCTGATATCCTTGAAGAAGTCCTCTTTTGTCCATTGGCACCAGCGCGTGCAGGTACTTTTGCGCATAAGGCTCCTCTCTTCGTAGGGCTCGGACTTCCTCCTTGTTAGGTGTATTTCAGATGTCGAACTGGGTCTAATGATTACTTGCACTGCCTGTTTTCCTCCCCATCTAGGTGGTCTACATATTACGTGCTCCTAACTCCTTAGACCCCTCGGTCTTGTATATATATTGTATTGATTGTGATGTGTTGGTTTACTTTCGTATTATTGTGATTCTTTACTATGGTCGATGTTACAAAGGCCTTGTAATAAATGTGTCTATATTTTTAATATAACACCTGTCTGGAGTAATTTGTAAGTGTCCTTGCTTTGTGTTCTCATTCCGGGCGTTCAGTCACCCTCACCCCTCTTGAGACTTAGTCTTGACCGCCGCCATCGCTACCCTGATTGGTCTGGCTTGTCCAGAGGTTACCCTGTTCCAAGAAACTAGGCTGGCCTTCTGAACCTCTGCCCCTCCAGGTCTGAGTTCAGAAATCCATTTTAACAGTCCCTTTAACAAAGTTTTTTTTACTGAATTTCCTAGGTTTTTAGTAGTGCAACTTAAGCATAACATCTCTTTAAGAAAGTGTTTTTACTGAATATACATTTTCATAGTGTAAATTTGATAGATGTGTACTAAGGTTCCCTTACTTTATGTACAAATAACTTAGAACATACCAAACACCCCGCCAATGATTTTGATGTCCGCGGACGGTCACGGACGACATCAACACTACCCAAACATGCAGGGGGTATCTAAAATTGTTCTATCATACCATTTAAACAGTACGCAAATTGAAAAAGCAGCACATTATATATATATTAATAAACAAGCAGTGGAACCTACATATTTAAAACATCAACCAGCCATTGAAATATGTTATGTAATAAAATTGATTATACCATAACAAAAAAGACATACCTCCAACATTATTACCTCACAGAAACTGCAGAGCAAGATGCAACAGTAGACCTACACAACACAACAAATACAACTTACCAGAAACTAATAAGTAAACTTCATTTTTTGCTCTGCTTTGAGTGTGAGGTACAGTATAATTAATATATGTTTGTTTTTCACACAGAAATTTGCAGTACTTTGGAGTGGCTGGAAGAAAAGTTCCCACATGGGGAAATGTCTGAAGACAGTGATAATAATGGTACACACTTGTCTATACAAGGAAATAAATAATCATTACCTGATGTGTACTTAACATATATATGTTTTTTTTTTACAGAGCATACAAAACAGTTAAAATGTGACTCCAAATGATACAATGGAAAAGACTCTCAAATGCATTGAACACAAAGTAGACATGCTAAAGGAACATTTCAATACTTTGAAACAATTAGTAGAGGACCACATCAAAGAAAAAATGAAGGGGGTAATTCATAGAATTCAGCGCACAAGTGGCGCATGCGGCTGGCGCACAGTGTGCGCGTGCGGCAGTCTGCGAGAGCCGCGTGCGCCAAAATCCATTTCCGCGCACAGCATATTTATGGATTTCAACATCCAAAACCAGCCATGGCGCAGAATGGCGCAGCGACCCTGCAGCAGCGCCAGTTACGCCCCCACCATGAACAGCGCACAAATCCCATACATGGCGCACAGGCCAGTGGACCAGCATACAGCCCCCCAACCACGAAAAAGTCAGTAAAAATCCCTGTGCAACCCTCTGAATACACGTATCGCGCTGCGTGGAAGTTTTACACGCGATTGGCATTGTGCGAGTGGGGTACATGTATTTTGGGGGTGTGCGGGAAGTTTCACACGCGATTGGCCCTCTGCGAGCGGGGTACGTGTATTCCGGGGGTGCGCATGAAGTTTCACACGTGATTGGCCCTCTGCGAGCGGGGTACGTGTATTTCCAGGGTGCGCAGTAAGTTTCACACGTGATTGGCCCTGTGAGAGCGGGGTACGTGTATTTCGGGGGGTGCGCGGGAAGTTTCACACGCGATTGGCCCTCCGCGAGCGGGCTATGTGTATTTCGGGGGTGCACAGGAAGTTTCACACATGATTGGCCCTCTGCAAGCGGGGTATGTGTATTTCCGGGGTGCGCGGGAAGTTTCACACGCGTTTGTCCCGGTGCGAGCGGGGTACGTGTATTTCAGGGGTGCGTGGGAAGTTTCACAAGCGATTGACCCTCTGGGAGCGGGGTACTTGTATTTCGGGGGTGCGCGGGATGTTTCACACATGATTGCCCCTCTGCGAGCAGGGTACGTGTATTTCCAATGTGCGCGGGAAGTTTCACACGTGATTGGCCCTCTGCGAGCGGGCTACGTGTATTTCGGGGGTGTGCGGGAAGTTTCACATGCGATTGGCCCTCTGCGAGCGGGGTATGTGTATTTCCGGGGGGGGAGTTTCACACGCGATTGGCCCTGTGCGAGTGGAGTACGTGTGTTTCGGGGGTGCGCCAGAAGTTTCACACGTGATTGGCCCTCTGCGAGCGGAATACGTGTATTTCGGAGGTCGCACGGGAAGTTTCACACGCGATTGGCACTCTGTGAGCTGGGTATGTGTATTTCCGGGGTGCGCGGGAAGTTTCACACACAATTGGCCCTCTGCGAGCGGGGTATGTGGTATTTTCCCAGGTGCCCCAACAAATTGGCAGTGTGTGTCCTCCCAGGTGTGCCCTCTTCCCTCTCCCCAGGGCCTGCAGTCAGACCCCAACACAGGGGTATACACTGCACCCCTGACCATGCCCCACAGGCAGCCCATCAACCCTGCTGAAGCCCCCCAGCCAGCCCACATGTCACCATGCACAAGTGAGCACTGACTTATGTCCCCCAGCACCCCCATCCACCCAGCATTGAGGGTCACCTGCCAGCAGGCCCCGACTCATGTCCCCAAGCACCAGGCCCTGACTCATGTCCCCCAGCACTCCCATCCACCCAGCATTGAGGGCACCTGCCAGAAGGCCCTGACTCATGTCCCCCAGCACCCCATCCACCCAGCATTGAGGGTCACCTGCGAGCAGGCCCCGACTCATGTCCCCCACCACCCCCATCCACCCAGCATTGAGGGGCACCTGCCAGCAGGCCCTTGACTCATGTCCCCCAGCACCCCCATCCAGCCAGCATTGAGGGGCACCTGCCAGCAGGCCCCGACTCATGTCCCCCAGCACCCCATCCACCCAGCATTGAGGGGCACCTTCCAGAAGGCCCCGACTCATGTCCCCCAGCACCTCATCCACCCAGCATTGAGGGGCACCTGCCAGCAGGCCGGGACTCATGTCCCCCAGCACCTCCATCCATCCAGCATTGAGGGGCACCTGCCAGCAGGCCCCGACTCATGTCCCCCTGCAACACGAAATGAAGCTGCACAATCATGGCCCTCATGTGCACCACAATTCCACAGCACGCCACCCCACTCTTGACATGCAATGATTTCACCAATCCACCACACACCGACATGCCTATGTCACGGCACAAATCAAAAGTCAACCATGTACAACAACATATGTCGGTCACACACACACACTGTTTGCCATAGATTGTGCAAAACCAACTTCTCAACTTCTCGCAACACATTTCACTCACCTCCCGCTCTTGCTGATACCACCTCTATAACATTCGCAAAATTCATCCCTCCCTCACTTTCCACGCTACTAACCTCCTAATCTCCTCACTCATCTTTTCCCGCCTCTTCGACTGCTCCACTCTACTCTTCAGACTTCCCTCTTGTCATCTTGGCCCTCTTAAATCCATATACCACTCTGCTATTCGTACCCTTTGTCTCCATACCCCCGTGATTCTATCTCCTCTTCGCTCTCTCACCTTGGCTGGCTACCTTTCCAGCTACAACTAAAATTCCACTTTCTCTGCCTTGTTTTCAAATCCCTCCAGGTCTTGCTCCTCCTTAGCCCACCTCCCTTCTCTCCTTCTACTCCCCATCTCGCTCCCTTCGTTCTGATGACCACTTCCTTCTCACTGTACCCCGTTCCCCCTGCGCTTCCTCTCGGTTCCGCTCTTTCCATCTTCTTGCTCCTCTGCACTGGAACTCTCTCCCCCTCCCAAACTGCTCTTCCACCACCCTCACCTCATTTTGCACCTCCCTTAAATCCCTTCTCCTCCATTCCCCTCCGTGAAGCCCTCTCGACTCCCCCCTGATTTCACCTCTTCAATTCCTCTTTCCCCTCTCCTTTTATACTCTCTCTCCCTTCCTTCTACATTCATTCAATCCTTCTCATGGTCCCCTCAACACTCCAACTCCCACTCCACCTCTACACATCATCGTGGACATGTGTCATGCATCCATGGTATTTCAAAGTCACACACACTTCTCAGACACACACACATGTGCACCATACATGTACATGAGAGCAGCACCCATCCCTCACCCCCCCTCCATGTCCAAGAACAGAGACTGGCATGCATTCATGTGTGCATTCCGCATACGCTCCCCATGTTGCATTGGAACACATGCACCATCCATGTGGTTCACACATTACTGGTCTCACATGCATGACCATGATGTCCCTGCACACACACATCCATAAATGGCCTATGTTACACATACAGGCAAGTATCAGACTACCAGCACACTGCAACATGCCCTATGTCACACAGCAATGCTTGGCCACTTACCGCTCAACTCCAGATGGGTCTGCCTCCGAAGGATCTGGGTGTGGAGCGCTGGGCCTACTCGTTCCAGGACCCTCATCTGGATGTTGCTCATGCTGACCCAGCACCCCTCTGCATCCTCTGCCTTCACGAGGCGCGGGGCCTTGTAGAGGGTCATGGACCTGAAGTCCTCCCAGCGCTTCCTGACGTGCTTGATGTCGCGGGTTGCAACCCCCTCCGCGTTGATGGCAACTACTACATCCTCCCAGATCCTCTCCCTTTCTTCCTTGTTGGTGCTTGATGTTCCGAAGAGGGCATGATAATGCCCCAGGACATGCTCCACCAGGACACCAACTTCCTTCTCACTGAAGCTGGTGACCCTCTGCCTCTCTGGCTGGGGGTCACCAGTGGTCTCAGATGGTGTTTGCCCCGACATGGCGACCCCTGAGGCAGGCGTGGGTGGGCAACTGGGTCCTGGGGCTGGGATGTGGAGCGATGGTATCCCAGTCGGGAGTCTTCTGTTCCAGCAGGGGTGGACACAGCAACTGGACCCCTACTGATGGCTGATGTGCATGCACCAAATAGCAGGGCACGTGGGCAGTAGGCAGGCAGCAGCAGATGGCTGGTGGGAGCATGCTCTGGGCTCTTGGGGGCAGGAAAATGGCCTTTTGGGCAGGAGCGTGGTCTTCCGTGTGTTTTCGCGTGGCCAGCGTGATACGGAGTGATTTGGCACATGAAAAAAGTGCACATCAGCATGAAATCCGAGGAAAGGCCCTTATCACGTAAGCTCTTAAGTGACGTTACGCATGCGGGCGTTCCCCACAACACGGGTGCATAGTGAATCAGCACATGACAAAACTGCACGTCACTGTGTTATTGGAGGAAAGGGCCTTAGCGCGTAAGTGCGTAAGTGATGTTGCACGTGTGGGCTGTCTTAAAAGGTACGAGTATCACACTATTTTCTTGTACGTGCTTTTTGTGGAGAGCGAGCGGGTGATTCTTCAGTTCGTACTCCCTGTTTCCTCAGACTGCATTCTTGTCTTCTTTTGGCGGGGGTGTTGCCAATGTGCACCCGCACGTCTTTTTCACATTCTTTTTCAAGGCAGATGGTGAGTCGCGCACGTATTTTCCAACTGTGGTTGCCCCAATGTGTCGCGTACACCTTCAGAGGTCATTGTAGGCTGCGTGTAACACGCGTATGCTTATTTTTGTGTTTCTGGGTGCCACAGCATAGTGCGGGTTCATTTTTCCACGCACGTGGTCTACCAGGGGTTGCGTGCATGTGTACTTTTGTTTTTGGGGTGCCTGTGCGTTGCGTGACCCATCATCTTCCCCCAGGGGTCACAGACAGCCTTGCTAGAGCACTAGGGTACAAATTCCATCTAGTACCCTACCCCTTTCACCCCAATTGCCTAGGACAATTGTTTACTGCAACTCCCATACGCACAACAACATCAGTGCCATGGTTGGGCAGCGACCAAGCAGTAAGGGAGGCAAAGGTGGGCGATCTCAAAGAGGTGGGACGTGGTGGGTGCGGTAGGGGACGTGGCCAGGATTTGCAGGGTGCCCCTAGACCCGAGTGTGTGGAGGACCAATCGGGGCCACCTCTGCCCCCCCTGCCCAGTGCTTGTGGGAAACGTAGCTGACACCATCCCAGCTCAGCCCTTGTTGGACCGGCCCATTTTGTCAACTGAACCAGCACAGGATGACTCCCAGGCTGACTTCCAGGTCACCAAGTCTAAGCCACGTGTGGCGGTGAAAGTTGCTGTCATCAGGCCACGTGGATCTGGGGCAGTAATGTCATCTGCTGCCCCAAGTAGCCAGGGTGGGGAGGCTGCAGGGGCAGCTGCAGCTCAATCCACCCCAGCTCTGAGTCTCCCAGCCGGGACAGTGTCGGTCCAGGTCCATCACACCCTGCCAACATCACCCTGCAGCCAATGCCTGCACCAAGACCTTTGGTCATTGTGCCGTTACAGGCTTCAAGTACCCAGTCCACCTCTTCTTCTGCCCCTACGTAAGCCACTCA
Source organism: Ambystoma mexicanum (assembly GCF_040938575.1). Taxonomy (NCBI): domain Eukaryota; kingdom Metazoa; phylum Chordata; class Amphibia; order Caudata; family Ambystomatidae; genus Ambystoma; species Ambystoma mexicanum. The sequence goes on from NC_090938.1 coordinate 331,069,912, forward strand.
GGATCCGCACCACCTTCCAAGAAGAAGAAGAAGGGTGCTCTAGCACTACAGACTGAGACCCCAGACACAGCTACACACTCCGGCACTTCAAGCCTAGCTTTAATGATGCCGAACTTTATGCACTTGTGGCCTATGTGTTGGCACATAGCCACGAAATGGTGGTGACTGCTGGGTGCAAGACTACGCCTAGTCAACTTAGGGCCCACTGGCAGACCATCACAGACCACATTAGTGCCCTTGGATTTGTGAGGCGCACAGCTGATGATTGCTACAAGCGGTGGAATGACCTGAAACGCAGAGCAAAGAACAAGCTGGATTCAAATCATGTCTCTACTCTGGTGACTGGCGGTGGGTCTCCAACAGAGGACAACCAACTCACTGAACATGAGTCTGTTGCTGGAACCTTCGTCACAGAGGAACAGATCCAAGGCATGATAGACCTACCAGATTATGAAGCATTGTCCGGTGAGTGCCCATGCATGTGTGTGTAATCCATGTGTATGTTGCTTGGGTGACATGTTCTGATTGAGTGCCAGGTGAGTGTGTGTAGTCCTGAGTGGTATGGGTCACCCGTGTACTTCCTCAAAACCATTCACCGCCCTTGAATTTGGGTATGACAGTATCCCTTCTGACCACAGTAGCCAATTAGCACCACATTACTGCAGTTGCCCTTGAACTGTCATCTTGCAACAACATTGTTCAGAATTTTCAGTGTTCATTCAGCCTGATTGTTTCAATCCTCCCATTTTTGCAACGCATTTTTCAGCCCTAATGCCACATATGTGACATGCTTCTGTCATATATTACACCCTACAATGCCCAACATTTATTACCTTGTTATGGGAATGATTTGACCATTCAGGCTGATTGAGTAAGGGCCTGCTCACATTAATTTTTGTGGCCTGTTTGAATGTGGAACATGATTGTCGTTTCCTGTCATGTTGAAGTGACCAACCATTGATGTATCCATCTGCCTGCATTACTGTATAATTGTACACTGGATGTGTTGCAGTGTGTGGCACATGCGTATTTTGTCACACTATTTGGAATTTTTCATCTCATCATGTCCATCTCACATGACAGTACTCATTCACTAACATAAGGCTGTACTTGTCAAATGTACCATGGCTATGCTACATGCCATCTGTGTGCTGGCATGTTTCATGTATGTGGATTGGCCATGCCACTCACAGGCTGTGTGATGCCAGTGCTATCCAGCATGCAGCACATGTGTTACTTTTCCATCTTGGAGTCCTCAGTGTCTGCTTTTTGCCTCCCCTTCCAACTCATTGACAGTGCATGCATGCCAGGGTTATATTCATGTGGGACATGTGTAATTCATGTACTGGATCTCTGGCTTGTCAGGCCTATGTGTGTGCTATAGTGCTCATGCCTGTTTCCATTTGTTGTCTTTCATGTTTTTGATGCTATTGAGGTGGAGGAGATGGTGCATCTCAGCCACAGCCAGGCACCAGTGGAGGACGTGGGGTGGTGGTGGGTGAAAACCCAATCCTCCTGCAGACCATACTGTCCACGGGTATCTCTGGGTGCACCTCCCCAGACCTCTATGATTCAGGTGCTGAATCAGAGAGTGAGACATATGTGGCGTTGCAGGTGAGTGTTACTGGGAGGGATGCTGTTCTGACCAACCCACCTGCATCAGGGGGAGACCCCTCTATGGGGATGTCAGTGTTGGTAACTCTGCCTTTGGCAGTTACGGATGCAGGGTCACGCTCAACAACATCTGATCCTGTTCCTGGGCCAGCAGATCAGAGGAGGAATGCAGTCCTGCAGCCTCAGACAGTGCCAGCAGAGCAAGGTGCAGATCGCCTTGCCCCAAACAGGTGTGGTGCCTGCCGACGCGGTGGCCGTACGCCACCAGGCAATACTGTATGGGAAAACTCCATGTACAGTATAGCAGCACAACAGGGAGCATCGGTCAAAATGATGGCTCAGGCAATGGAGAGGGTGGCCACTTCCATTCTCCCCCCTGAAAGGCAGATGGAACAACAACAGCAGGCAACAGACTCCATTTGCCAATCACACAGGGAAGACATGTTGGCGTCCAACAGGGACCGACGGCGGCATTGGAGACTCTGCGTGATGCCATATCTGTAGAGTCACAGGGCCACAGGGAAGCCCTGAGGTTAGAACTCCATTTCTTCTGGGAGACTCTGGGTGAACTTGAGGCGTCCCAAAATTTTAGGTCACAACAGTAGCTGGAGCAGCTCACACGTTCACTCTCAGCAGAGCTCCAGGCAACACCTGCAGAGATCCAGGCATCACGCGACGCCATGCGGAAAAAATGCAGGCTACCCGTGACGTGCTGCATGGGGAAAGCTGCACCATCATCGTTCAAAACGAAACCTTCCACGCCCGCATGCTTGCTGCCATGGAGGACCATACCAGGGCTTTATGTGGGCTGCCTCCCATAGCACAGCCACCTCCCGATGTAGCAGCAGAGGGTGAAGAGAGCGACAGCAGTTCTCCCACAAAAGAGTAGCCGTGCAGCCTATGAGCCCATGGAGGTATTTTTTTTTTGCAACATCCATGCATGTAGGTTTTGGTGTGCACCCTGTCCTCGAACCTCCTGGGTTACCCCCCCCCCCCCCGGTCCACACATGGCCATTTTTGATTTTTTTTTTTTACAGTGTGTTGCCTTGTGTGGCTCCCATGGGCATCAACTGTGTATTACAGCTGTGCACATGCAGGCTTGTCCTGTCTTTGGGTTAGATGCTTGGGTTCCTGATACACACAGCCCTCCTGCTTCCCCTTTCCATGGGCTTGCAAAGGGTGTGACCAAGTGACAGTAACTTACACAGTGACATTGGGCTCCCATGAGCTGTGTGGGCAGGCTGTAGTCAAAACTGTGTGGACATCCCTAGTGGGGATTGTTGTTGGATTGAACACTGCATGGTGTATTGATATGGGCTTGTGCATCCATGACTTTCTCCTTATTCACATGTACATTCTTCATGTCTTCACAATGCCATCTCCTTTGCAGATGCAGTTCATGGTGTATGCAGTACACTGACACATTTGCCTGACAGCAACACTCTGCAGTTGGAAGGGGTCGATGTGCAATATTTTCATGTAGTATTTTTCAAGGGGGTAGTCATTCATGCAGCATGAATGTGTTTTATTTTCACACAGCATTTGTTGTCGTTAAGTAGGTAGGGATGCACACAATGTAACACTTCCAGGTGACCAATCTCAGGCTGGTATGGTTGTGACAGTTGACTGTCCCTTGTATCCTCATCATTGATTGTCAGCTGGTATGTGCCAGGCTGTGTGCACGCCACAGGGGTAGGATTTTAGGTGAAGTAATTAGCCACCAGCTGGGTACGGGCTGCCTCACCATGTGCCATTTCACCTCCCATACGCAGCGGCCGTGCATGTGGTTGGGGATGTGGGGGGCACCACCATGTCCACCGGCAGGCCCCGGCGGGTTGCAACGTTGTGCAGGACACATGCTGCCACTATGATCCTGCACACTACTGGGGGCGCGTATAGCAGCTGCCCACCAGAGCGGTCAAGGGAGAAAAAGCGTGACTTGAGCACTCCAAATGTGCGCTCCATTATGCCCCCGGTTGCAATATGGACTGTGTTGTATCTTACCTCAGGTGGTGTGGTGGGGTTCCGAATTGGCGTCATCATGTGGGTGCTCAGAGGGTAGGCAATGTCGCCTGGGGAGGTGATGATGGGTATCATTAGTGGGGTTGTGACATTACTCAGTATCTGACATGCATGCATGTGCAGAAGCATTTATACTCACCAAGCAGCCATGTATCTCCATGCCGCCCAGCTTCTAGGTCCCGGTTTAGGGGTGACATTCTGAAAATGAAACTATCATGGGTGAACCCTGGATAGTTGGAATATAGTGAGGTGATGATTCCCTTGGTGTCACATACTACCTGCACGTTGATGGAATTCCAGTGCTTGCAGTTTCTATAGATGTGCTCAGTTGCCGTGGGTGGACGTAGAGCCACATAGGTGCAATCAATGGCACCTAGCACTTTGGGGAAGTGTGCCACCCCGTAAAAGTCCTGCATGGCTGCCTGCCTTTCTGCAGGTGTTCTGGGCATGTATATGTGCCTGCGGACTGAGGGGCATGCAGTCATGATGGCCAACACCTAGTGTAGGCAGCGTGACTGCGTGGCCTGTGACACCCCCCCCCACTATGGCACTTGTCCACTGAAATGAACCAGTGGCCAAGTAGTGCAGTACATTGAGCACCTTTTCCAAGGGGCTCAGTGCTTGGGAGCACAGGGTGGGTGATGTGAGGTAATTCTCCCACTCACTCACCAGGTCGAGTATTATTTGTGGTGGAAACCTGTAACTCCCATACACCTGGTCATCAGGCATCCCAAAAAGGCTGGTCCTGGGTGTAAAAATTCTGGGCCTGGCTATCCTCCTCCTCCTGTGGTGTCCCAGGATCACTGCTGCGAGGAACAGTATATTCATCGTAGCGTCTGAGCTTGTTTGTTGTTTGCACGCACTTTTATGCTGCGCGGGGCCGCGTACGCCTGCTTCCTGCTGGCGTACGTGTTTCCGGATTAGCGCGTCTTTTTTGGCGCAGGCGTTTCCCCTGTTCAATTCCATGAATACGTGTTGTAGGCGTGCGTGTGGGCGTTCCACGCATTTACCTCCTGTACTTCCCCCGTAACGCCCACATATTCACACGCTGTTCCCTATTCTGCGTGTTACTCCCCCGATTTCCGGCCACTTTTATTGTGTGTGCTGTGCTATGTGCGCTTTCGCTGTGCGCGTAGTCCACAACGTTTGATGACGTGTGCGCCCGTGTGCGCCACGCACGATTTTAGCGCACATCCCAGGATTTACACGCTCACGGACTTCCATGAATCGATGTGCGCAGCTTTCGCACGCTTGCGCTGCGATTTTCACCCTTGCGCTGCGATTTGCACGCTTTCGCAAGCTTGCCCTGCGATTTTCGGCGCACATTAATTCCATGAATCGGCCTGCAAGTACCATTGTCCCACCTGTACATGGGCCCCCTCTCCATGTCCCAGTGAACTATCCCCAAACAGCGAACAACAAAGTAGACGTTTTGATGAGACTTCCATCCCTTCATCCTTTCCCACCCATCCTCTCCAAACCAATAAATCCCCTATTTTTGTATCAGTTTCTGCTTCCCCCTCTCTTTCTTAATTTGTATATATGTATACAGTTAAGAAAATGTTATGTTTCTTGTAAAGAAATTCTTTGTGTTAAAATGTCCGCGGACAGCGCGCCTGTTCGGCCTGTCCGTAATTAACAAAATGTAGATGTCCTAAGGACACTACACCTCTCCGTAGCATTCACAACCAAGATGGAACTATTCATAGAACACAGCAGCTGTCCGGGATGTCCGTAAATCAACAAAATGGAAGTGTCATAAGGACACTATACCTCTCTGGACCGTTCGCAACCAAGACGGAACTGTCCGTAGAACAGGCGCGGTGTGCGAGAAGTCCGTAGTCAAACAAAATGGAGGTGTCCTAAGGACACCATACCTGGGCGTACAGTCTGCAGAACATCTACGCACATGCGCACCATACCCGTAAGTCCTGCGAACATTGCGCCTGCCTGTAACTGTCCGCCTCACGTGTGTCGCACTTTTAATTAGTTTCAGGACCCGAACACTGTCCGTAGAACACCCGCGCGCATGAGCACGACCGCTCCTGCGCATTTGCTGGCCTACGGACACCCGTTCATTTCATGGACGTGTTCCCGACGTCATCATGTGACTGCACCCACGCTGATCGTGTGTCCTAATTTGCAGACTCTTTCCGGATGCCCAACATTTTAAAAGAACTTATACAAACAATTCAAAATATTTTACTGTAAAAAATCACCATTTCATATGTCCCAGACAATGGCCCTGGCTTTCCACATATTTTTTGTAACTTTTTGAACGCTTTTGAGTGTTTGATATGGTCGTGGGGCGCACCACTCCAACCCTATAAAAGGACACACCCCGAGCTGATCTTCATTGTACTTCTGGCTATTGCAGATTGACTTTTGCTGCCTTTAGTGCTCTAGCTGAGATTACCTCATCAACCCTAATGGCATCCATGGCTGCTGTTGCTAAATCAGCCTCAGCACCACCCCCAAACCCTCCACCACCACCACCTCCCCAAGGGCTTGCAGAGTGGAACACGCATGAGGATTAGATAATGAGGATGAAGAGAATGAGGTGGAGGAACACCCTACTACCAGCACTTGCCGGGAGTCTTGGGTGTGGCGGTGTTTACCGTTTATGGTAACTTACCAAAAGCACGTGCGGACAGGGTCACCTGTAACAAGTGCAAATTGGTGCTGAGTCGTAGGAGACGTGGTTCGTACAGCTTTGGTACGACATCCATGAAGCGACACCTAACTTCATTTCACAGTGCGGACGTTCGCAAGGTTGTACCTTGTGAAGAACGTAGTAGCTTGAGTTCCTCCACAGCATCCTCCGTTTCCGATCCTCTCATCACAAGTGACACTCCTGTGAGAGGGTGCATCCCTCCAGCTGCTTCACAGGCCATTTGCGATGCTGTTGACCCTTACCTTTCGAGGGTCACAATATTGTGTATGTACTGCGACGCAGTACTCTGCAGTGGGGAGAGTCTTCAAAGTGCTTTTGAGACTACGGTCACGGACCACCAGAAGACCTGCTACCTACCTAAATAAGGGCCACCCCACATCTTCCTCTCTCCACCTGCCCTTTCTTATCCCCGTGGTTGGTGTCCTTTCCTTACCCACCTTTCCCTTCCTCTCCTAGTGTGTCGTGTGTTAAAAGGCCAAAAAAATATAAAAGAACAAAAATCAACAAAAAAAGGTTCTTTTCAGAGCCGCCTTTCTCAGTTTAAAAATAGAACTACAAAATAAACAGTGCAGGCCCCTGCGCATTAAATAAAAGTATGCGGACAGTCCTAGAACAGATCAAATGTTGAGGTGATGTCCTAGCAAAACCAATGCACATTTCTCTGGGAGTAAGTGGTGGCTCTGAAAAGAGCCTTTTGGTGGTGTTTTATGTGTTTGAAAATCTTGGATTCGTCAACATCTAATGCAAAATACATGACTATAATTCCAAGAAAGGTTGCAATGCATTTTGTACATTTCTAAGAAAAATCTGATTGCCAGCATATGTAAGATGGACTCCATCTCTGTGAAAAATGAATGTGCTACGAAAAATAATATTTTCATTGTGGAATGAGGACATGCCAACATCTAGAAAGGCACAAACAGCCTTATTGGCATTGCGCCTCGCTTTCTCCATGTGTGGACCAAATGAAGAAGAACGCAGCCACATTTGTCTTTGCGCAATACGAGAAAAGATTACTTGCGAATTTGGAAACATGTCAATGACCTTCTCAAGTCCTTCTTTCATTGCAAATTGCAATGAAATTCCAGACACATGCCCTAAACTGTTCCCTCCACAATGATTTATAATTATGTCAGGATGACGCTCTGTCTGTAGCACAGAGAGGTACCAAGTCCAGCCACTTCATTTCACGCACTCAATGCCAGTACACATCCTCATGAGGGAATCCAAGATCTGCACATACACCGCAACTTTCTGCATGCTCCTCCAACCAATGTATCCATCAGTCTCCCAAAATCCAGATAATCTGTTTTCGAGAACACACAGCCATAACTATCTGTTCTTCTCTCAGGAAAAAGACATCCTCACTAAATCTCTCCGTACACAACACACCCACTAAACTTTACTGAGCAATCCCTAGCTCTGCTCATTCTCATTTGCATGCCTCTCCACCCTAGAATCCCCGTATGTAATACGTGCTGTCCGCAGAATACCGCCATGACCGCAGACCTGTAGAAGATCTGAGCGTGGCGAATGTACATTTAAATAGTGTTCCCTATTTCCCCTTAAGGTGGGCTCTGAAAAGAGCTGTTTTTTTGGTTTTTTTGCAGATGCCTGACAGACACCTGTTATTTTGTATTTTTTTGGGTTTTTTTCTTATTATTTTACAACTAAAATCTTCACATAACCTGTTCCAAAGCAACGCTTACATTCCAAAAAAACATGGCATTTCCCATAAAAGATAAAGAAACACCATCTGCTTCAAAATAAGCCTCATTACTCAAAACAATATTGTCATTGTTACAGAACAACATACCAGCTCATAGATGAAAGAATGCATGCCTCGATTGATTGCACACCTAGCAATGTTTTGCTGAGGACAAAAAAACAGAACGGTTATCCCATATTGCTCTAGGTAGTAATCCAGAAAAAATTACTTTTGCATTTGGAAGGATGTGGATTACTGCTTGAACCAACTGTTCCAAATCTTCCAATAAAGTGGGGGAACTAACGTAGCCCAAATGGAAAGCACCATAGTGCAAAACTACCACATGGGGACTGTTCATCCTATGCATATCTCTACAAACTTGGAGAATTGCCTCTACATTGCAGTCAGTCACAGCGCTCCATGCCACCTCCACTCCTCTAACATCGAAATTGTTTGCCACATGCCTACATTGAGAATACTGCTGTAAACCATGGACAAACATGTGTCCGAGCACCAACACCCTGACTTTTTCCACCTCTGCCATCTTCACTACACATACTCTTTTTCTACACAAATCAACAACGTCAACATCTGATTGGCTGATCCCTACAGTCCCCTTTCCATGCTAGATTTGTTAGAAAACCCCATATGTGGCACGCCCTAGCCGCGGACAGGCGTAGTGTCATGCGGCACGTAACTCTTAGCCAGCCCTTCTACACTTTCCACATCACTCTCAATTCCATTCCCTCATTGGATACAGCTAAGCAGTCACACAACCATCCACCAATCACATCCAAGACCTCTACATCTAACTCCATCATCAGAGTTTTGCACTTCAAATGTACTGTTGATCACTCTGAATACAAGTCTCATATCATCAGAAAACACCTACTACAAAAACTACTGTACAAGTTTTGAGGATTTCTACTTACAACTCCATGCATATCCACATGCATGATTACAAAGTACAGGTATGCATATTTTATTCAGAGTACATGTAAAACTCTTATGATTCCATATTAACAGAGTAATGCCACTAAATCTGCATAGCCAATACATACATACCAACGCTTCCGATTTAACCGCGAGACTCCTGATTTTTTATTGAAAAATCACACTATTTTTACTGTCTCCCGCATAACCTATACATACATGCCAACCCTCCCGATTTACACGCGAGACTCGATTTTTCATTGAAAAATGTCAAAATCTTTTTACTGTCTCCTGCCTAAATTAATGCTAATCCCAATGTAAACGTATGAGAAAAATAAATGTTCCCGATTGCTGTGGTTAAATCTCCCTCTCAGGTTCTCCCGATTGTTTGCATGTCTAGTTACAATATGAAATTATTCACATTGTTCCCATCTACTATAATGAACTATCACTTCCAAAACTCTCTGCTATCTACAACACATCTGTAAAAAAACAAATGAATGTCATGAACTTAAAATTCTACTCATTTGCGAAGCATGTTGAACTAGCATACTGTAAATAACATATAAAGGCTGCACATAGTCAAATGAAATGCATACATACACTATGTTTAGATATCAAACAAGAATGCTACCACAAAAAGATAAAAATCAACGTGTAAATTAACATCAGTGCAATAAACACACAAAATTACTAACTTCTTCCTTTTACAATTGCAGTGAAGACCACTCTGCTGAAAATCAGCAGCATCAAAACTACAAACAACATATCCGAAGAAACCTGCTCAATCCACAAAAAAAAGTACAATACTACATTTATATTCTTAATGTTCCTCAAAGACACTGGGTGCTTGATTCATGTAATTTGCGCACCAAAAAAAACATCGATTTCTGAACCATTCTGCCCACAAATCCCCATTTATTAAAGAGAGATTAGCAGGCAGAATGGCACACAAATCCCTGTTTATTTGGAACACAAATAACAGACTCAACCCTTAGAATGTTAGTACTACAAAACAAAGAACTGTTTTAATTGTATACCATTATGTTTACTATTAATGCTTCAACTCACCACTAGCTCACTTTCTACTCTCATCTGAACCACAGTGTAGTAACATACAAACAAAAAATAGCCTTCCAAACTCATTGTAACTGTCCAATGCACATTCACACACCACCACTTACATCTTCCCCATCAAACTCATACACGCATGCACACAGCACACATACATTGTAAAACAGACCAACCCATACATTATTTTTTTTCAACAGGCCCCAAAGATTGCCTACCAAAAAGCAAGTCAGTAGAAAGCAACGCAGAAATAGAGCAAATGAAAATAAAAGTGTCCAAAATAGGCATCCATCTCTACCAGAGTTTGAACAAAAAGTTCAAACAAAACAGCTAAAGCAGTCATTTAGTGAAACAAAAGAAGCTTCGAGTACAGAAATGTTGCCTCCTCTATCAAAATGTAAAACGAAACAGAAAATGCCTAACAAGAATTTGGCTACCACTACTGCTAAAACTGCTCCTATAAATCTTCATATACTAGCAACTAACCATACTAAAAAACGTATTTTAGCAAAAACGTTCCACCACAGAGTCCTTCAGAATCTTATATGAACAGGAGCGAAATCATGTACAACCCTTAAAACCTACCGTAGAAAATTAATCCTAGAAGCTCTCGTAGACAGTGCAATCCTTCTCAAAACGAAGTTATTTATCTTAAACAGGATGAAACCACTAACAAAACTAAGTACTAAACTACAAAAAAACTTCTCAATAAACGGAATGTCAACAAAAATAACTTCTTAAATATCTGTGGAGGTGAATGTAGTCACACCACGACCACAGAACCATATTTTATTGAAGAAGCATACAAACAAAACCAAATAAACACAATTGCCATCCATAGCAGTGGATGAGGGTAGGAAAAAATGAATAATACCGCTTCAAGGTCAAATATTCAAAAACAAAAGGATCAAACGCCTTTTTTTGACGCCAAAATGATCAAAAAAAGGGTAAAAAAACATTTCCCAACCCCTGTTTTCTCTTTTAAAAAACCTTTTTACATACAAAACTAATAAAATATATAAATAAATAAATTTAAAAAAGCATTCAACCCTTTTTTTTCGATACTTTTGGATTTGAAAAAAAGGTCATTCGATCCTTTTATTTTCAATACTTTGACTGGACACCAATAACATCATCATGGAACAAGCAACACTTCTTACAATAATATCCCCAGAAAACTCAGAATGACCTCTCCATTCAACTGAACCAGAACGTCCAGTATACAACTGGCCGTGCATGTCAATGTGTAACATTCCCAACAAATCTTTCAAATCTTTACGCCAGTTCCTCAATCAGTATGTGAAAAGTAAAAACAAAATCAAAATGAAAGTGCTGCAAAATATGGATACCTGTCCAGTGGCAAATACACAGGACTACAAGGACATTCATTAGCCGGCATTTCAGGATCTATTTGCAAAAGCACCTTCCATGGTATCAAAATGATTTCAGCACATTATTCAAATGTAAGAAATCTAGTGTATAAACTGAACTATGCTAAAATTCCTGCCTTAGAACTAGCCAATTTAAATAACACTCTACTGCATGGTACACCCAAATACCTACAAGAAGAAATGGACCGTATCCAGAGAAAATATTTTGGAAGTGAAAGCCACATACAATATGCAATAGCTTTAGAACAGACTAGCAACAATTCTGCATATGGCAACCTTCTATTACACACATACAAAAAAGAAATACTAAAATGTAAAAGTACATCCGCTGAAGTACCAAACCATGTGTGTGTGTGTTGCTGCAGACCTTTTTACAAAAGTAACAAAGTAACACAAAAACTATAGACGTAAAATACAAAATAGAAGACAATGAAGATTCCAAATGGTTTGAATTAGCTCTCTACCTTTTAGCAGAAAACAAATACGAAATAAGTGAACACTTAATAGTTTGCAGTTACTGAACTACAAAACTTGACAACAACCAAACTCCTTCACGTGCTATCACAAATAACTTGGAATTATTCCCACTACCAAAACCCCTGCAACGACTCAATTTGTATGAGAGCATCATAATTCAAACAGTACACCCATTTCAAGCAATAATACGCCTTCAACTAAAAACAGCAAAATTACCTCCCTCTAAATTGGTGAAATGCATTTGTGGCAAAGTAGTTTATTTACCATTAGATCTGACAGAAAATGTGCACACTCTAGGAGTGCAACGTCCAATAGAGCAATCTTTAATTGTCTTAGTAAATGGTGTACCAACAAAAGACAAAATAAATTGGCAACAACTTGTGGATTTACATAAATTTAGACAAGCCTTGCAATATCTGAAAGACAATAATGAATACTACAAAGAAATAAATTTTGAAGAAAGCTTAAGGGAAACAACTGAAATTATTCAAGAGTCACCAGAAACTGGTCAATTTGAACTATGAATCCTGCTGCAGTATCCAATATTTTGGACCATTATACAATTCATTCATTGCACTCTAATGACAGCATAGATGATACACTAGAAACTTACCAAATGCGACAAACCAAAGGTTCACCAATGAGCATATGGGAAAAAAGTATAGAAGCACGTGCATTTCCTCTACTATTTCCTACTGGCAAAAGAGGAAGGTAAGATGATAGACCCACTCAGATAACAGCATCAGAATACCGCTCACTACGAATGTATTCTGAAGATCCCAGATTTAGACAAAATGTGGAATACATATTCCACATACTCTTTGAAAGTGAACTAGCAACCCTATTTTACGGAGTTGCACACATATTGAAATCGGAAACCCACTTTCAAAATATGTCAGCTACGCAATTAATACAAAAAGTGCAAGAAAAAGATGAGGTTTTACAATCAAGCATAACAAATCTGTTTGCAAACATGCGTGGTACGAAAGAATATTGGTTCTGACGTCACGGAGATGTAGATTGTATGATAAGAAACCTTGGACCTATGGCTATGATATGCTGCGGTGGTTGTGGCCAGGACCTAGGGACGTTTTTTGCAAAGATTGATGAGGATTCGTCCAGGGGGAGCGGAGTTATAAGCCGCCCAGAAAGTGCTCTTCCTATGGAAACAGCAACTTAACAGTGGCTGTGTAATTTAGTAAAAAAAATGTGTTAAAGGGACGTAATGGTTAATTTGCACTACTAAAAACCTATGAAATTAAGTAAAAAAAAAACTGTGTTAAAGGGACGTGATGGTTCGAAGTAAAACCGAAAGACCCTTGAAATTCGCCAGTTATGGTAAGCTAAGCAACCATAACTCGTGCCAGATATTTATTCCAATGATCCTTGACACTTTTTTATTAACATGAATAACATTACAATAAGAATACATTGTACAGACTTTTCATAAAAATGCAAAAGTAAATGCACATGTGATGTCATCATGATGTTATCAATAACATTTGTGATGTCCTCTTTGATGGCCTGGGTGTTAGCCTTAGCAGTGCACGGTGGTGGCGCAAGTTATGGTTGCTTAACTTACCATAACTGCCGAATTTCGGGGGGTTTTCGATTTTACTTCGAACCATAGCGTCCCTTTAACTACGTTTTTTTACTGAATTTCATAGGTTTTTAGTAGCGCATTTTAACGATAACGTCCCTTTAACACATTTTTTTCACTGAATTTCATAGGTTATTAGTAGCGCAACTTAACCATAATGTACCTTTACCAAAGTTTATATACAAATAACATAGAACATACTGAACCCCATACCTGCGCTAATGGGTCTGATATCCGCGGACCATGTGGCTGTTCGCGGACGCGGGGGTATCTTCCAGGGGGAATCTTCCATTGTTATATAATCCAAAAAAAAACACTAAACATGTTAAAAAATCAGCACATAAATGCATTACATTCAATAATAAATAAGAAGTGGAAACGGTATATGTAAAACACAGAAATGTCTAGTACTTTGGAATGCATAGAAGAACATTTTCCTCATAATGAAATGAGTGAAAACAGTGATACTAATGGTAGACACTACACTATTATTACCATTACTTTATGTGTACTTACCATTTTTTTTAAAGACACCATACAGACATTCAAAATATTACAGAAACAGAGATCTTAAAAAATCATCTGCAGCAAATGCAGCAAAAATTGGATCTATTAAAAGAATAGTGCCCTCAGAAATATTATTGTCCCAAGTGTTCGGGCATGTGCTTCTAAGCATACGTTGATCGATCGTACAAACATTTCCTATGCACCTTACTGTAGTTTTCCACTTTTTTACACATGCAAAATCCAGCACCAGGACACGGGCATCTTGTGATAATCTTATCCGTTGCCGCGTCGCCCAAGGTGGACTGCCCTGGCGGCACTAATTCATATGCCCCGCCCCTGAGGCTGACATCACAAAACCTAGTGATATTCTCCGGCTATCTCCAGGACGTTACTGGACAGCGTAGCCAAATGCACCCAGGCATCACCTACGTGATAACGTTACTTGACGCGGAACCCGGAATATCAACACACCTCATCTCACAACACAGCACCTTCCAATTTTCAATATAAAACCATACTTTTAAGGGAAATAGCAAAACTGTACAATTTGTAAAGTACTTTTATTTCACAATAAACACATCGAGAACATCCGGCTATTGCCATATTCAAGCAAATAGGTAATTTTTTTCTTCGTTCTTGATCCACAAATGTTTATCATGAGTCACGCGGGGTTCCTTTTGGGTATAAGAAGTGCATTGGACGCACTGTGAATCGAAAGGTATTGCCATCAGCTTGGCGCTAGGCCACCGTAAATGATGTCAAGTTGCTCCTTATTGCTGCTACTGCGTAAGGGCATATTGGCCCGTGACGATCATCCCAAAAAAGAGTCACTGTGATCCGCCCATTCACGTGTATCTGCAGCTGACAGTTAAAAAAAGTCAGTTGGTATCTGGAATCGTTGACAATCGCAGAAAGGCAAGATGTACCTGTTTAAAAATATAACAGAAATGTGTCTCAGTATCCAATCTTTATTACAGTTTATCATTTTAACCATTCATTTTGCCCCGTATTACAACTATTGATAAACACGCGCGTGAAACAATGGGTACATAGAGAAAACAACATGGAACATACTCTTCAATTTGCTTCAGAAGTTAGTGCTATGGAGTATGATCAGCTTGAAATGGGATGTGGAGGCTGACGCTACAATCAGGGAGCAAGCTAAGGCCTAGAAGAACACATACACAGAATTTTAATTCAATATTAGCGTTGAATTTCGCGTTTGTGGAACCTGGCAGAAGCCACTAGTGTTCTACACACATCTCGATGCTGGACTGCCCATGTGCACAGGACAAAGCCAAGTACACACACAAGTTGTAATTGCGTGTCATTGCAATATGCCACAGACAACAATAAAGTGCAATGTAAGCCACCAATAATGGTCGGCGAATGATAAGTTGCCTAGTTCGTCTATAAAATCGTCAAAAGTAAAACTTATATAATATTCGGCATTTCCATTCTATCGGCGTAATGCAGACACTCCATTCAGGTCAACGAATTTTCATAAAATGAAATTACATGTTCCTTTGTCCAGTTTTGGAATGGTGAACCTTATCATATTTAAACTTGTTACATCCCTCCCTTCATGCATTCCTTTCAGAATCCTCCCTTTGTTTCAAGTACGAAAAACAATTGAACCGTATACTGTGTACGATGCGTGGGTTTGCTCAGCTCAGAAACAAAAAATCTACGACACTGACCTTCACTCAGAATGGGAGCCAATAGCCCTTCAGACCATACTGTTGTTACAAATATTTTTTGAAAAACATGTAAATTGTTTGCTACCATTCACCAATGCGGGAGACATTTGTATGGATTTATTTTGTTCCGCTAGTGAACTTCGCACTCTCCTAGCGACTCCAACAGCCAGGCCACACCACCTGTCACCTCATCCCATCTCCTCTTCACATGGCAAATCAAGTAAACATTTTTCAAAGGAGCAAGTCTCAAGCCCTGACAAAATGTGCTCGTATGAGAATGTCTGAGCAAACCCTGCTGCAACCCCCTCTGGCCAGGCCACGGTCCTCTAACCCCAATGACAGCAGTTATACATTAGAGGCCTGCAATTTGCACATGGGTGTTTGTACTATCCCACTTTTGGTCACTAGCAAGATGAACAGTGTGGGGGTCTTGCCACCTTAGAAATACAGACACATACTAAATACGTAATAGTAATGCTTTTACGTTATAATGCAGATGGTACCAAAAATAACTGCAAGCTAACTGAATTCACACATGGTAAACTATCACTTGGTAAGAAAACCTTCACAACAGTAGGTATAATCTACCACGCAGGAGCCACAACCAATGCAGGTCACTACACTTCATATATAAAAAAAAGTGCGGCTGGGTCAAATATATTGATACCAACATTACTGTAAAATAGAGAATGAGAAGGTCTGCGACCTACCTCAATAAATCTCACCCTACATCTTCCTCTCTCCACCTGCTGAGGACAACAAACAAAACTATTTTCCCGTATTGCCCTAGGTACTAAACCAGAAAAAATAACCTTGGCATTTGGAAGTATTTTCATTACTTCCTGAACCAAGTGTTCCAAATCTGCCAACAAGTCACTGACATACCCCAAATGAAAAGCACCACAGTGCAAAACAACTACATGTGGAATGTTTACCCTGCCCATGTTTACCCTGCCCATCCACAAACCTGTAAAATTCCCTGCACATTGAAACCAGACACAGTGCTCCACAACACCTCCACTCCTTAAACATCAACATTGTTTGCCACATTCCTACATTTAGCATACTGCTCCAAACCATGCCAATATATCTCCAAGCACCAACACCCTGACTATCTCCACCTTTGTCATCTTCACTACACACAGCCTCTTTCAACACAAACCACAACCTCAACATCTGATTGGCTGATACCTGCAGTCCCCTTTCCATGCTGCATTTGCTGAGAAACCCCTGAAGTGGCACGCCCTGTCTGTGGACAGCTGCATTGTTTGCGGAGCGCCTAACACTGGGGCAGCCCTTCTACCCTTTCCACTTCACTCTCCGCACCATTTCCTCATTGGCTACTGTTAAGGAGTCATACAATCATCCACCAATCACATCCAAGAACTCTAAATCTAACTCTATCATCACAGATCAGCACTTCAGGTGTACTATTGATCACTCTCAGTACAATTCGGCTGTCACTGCAACAGACCTACAACATCAACTACTATAAAACTCCCCAAGATTTCTACTTTCAGATTCATGCACATCCAAATGCATGAACACAGACTACAGGTAAGAATATTTTGTACACAGTACATGTACAGCTCTTCTAGGAATATATGTAAATACAGTAACTGTCACTTACCCTGTATAAACTGTCAAATGAACTTACTGTCATTTCTCCCATCTGCTATGATGAAGTGTTAATTGCAAAACTGTCTCTTCTCCAAATTTTTCTTTACTCACACAGCTATCTAAAACAATGTTATTTCATATTAAAAGATGGGAGAAATAACAGTATAATTATGAAAAAGCTGTCCAGTGTGTTATAAACTTACACACAGCTAGGATGCGTACATGCATCTTCATTCAAGCACACACACAGACAATATCATTAGAAAGGCTCCCAGCTCAAACAACACCACTGCCTCTATATGCAATCTTCTGATTTATTTCCCACACCTTCACAAATACATACATTGCATGTTTTTCTGTACAATCTCTGCCATTTACCCTGTAAAAATGGCAAAACATTCATGTGATTATTTCTTCTATCTCTTAACATCCAATAACATAAAATTAAAAAAACAAGTGTGCTCTATACGTTTACTAGTATACTAATTTCTAAAACATGTTCAACTAACAGATTCTAAATAAAATATACAGGATACACAGAGGCACATGAAAATGCATATGCATACTCTGCTCACTTGTAAGACAACACTACTACTACAAAAGCCAAAAAAAACAATGTCTACATTAACAAAAGTGCTATAAACACACATGTTCACTATATTCTTTTTTACAATTGCAGTGAAGATCACTCTCCTGAAAAGCAGCAGTGTCTGAAGAATGAACAAAGACTTAGAAGAAACCTACTCTTTCCATACAAAAGTAAGTACAATACTAACATAACGTTCTAACTGTTACTCAAACACACTATCATTTAAGTATTTTAGAACAAAGAAGTGTATTAACCCTTTCCCATTAGATGTAGTATTAGTGCTTACCCTTACCAGTTGCATACTTTATATTGTCATCTAAAGCCCAGTATAGTAACACACAAATACAAGAATAACCTTCCCAACTTGATGTAACTCCACATTCATCCTTACCATCATACTCAGACACTCATACACAAAGCATGCATACACTGCACAACAGCCCAACCCACACTTTCCTTTCTTCTCCAACAGACCCCAAAGAATGCCTACCAAAAAGCAACTCTGTAGAAATCAACTCAGAAGTAGAACAAATCAAAATATAAGTGTCCAAAATAAGCATCCATTGTTAGGAGGAGCAAGGTGTCACACATGGACACCACCTTTCATCTGATGTTGACATTATACATCTTGCATCATGTATCCTAGGTACCATGGAACCTATTGTCTTGCCATCTTACAGAACAGGTTCCAGATTCTAAGGAAGGGGAGTTGAAGGTGCAGGGAGAGAGGCTGACCTGTGTGGTCTCTGGCTGGGGGCCGTTTCTCCTGCTGAACCTAACCTCTAAATAAAATCGTTCAAGCTGCAGATGTTTCATGGAGTGATTTGTACAACTTAACATTGGCGACGAGGACTGGCTCAGTGAGTTACAGCCCCCGGCTAACAGGAGAAGTACAGTACGAGTGTTGCGGGCTCACACGGCGTAGAGGAGAACAAGAAAACAAGAGAAGTTCATTGTCAAAGTTTGATGGTGTGTTGGACATTGAGCCTTGAAAAACCTGCATCTTACTTTGAGTGGGACGTTACTGCCGCACAGACACTGTTTTCCAAGAAGTCGTAAAGCGAGATCGGGAGGTTACCAGATCGCATTGGGAGAGGTATGAACAGGATTTTCGACATACCGCACTAATCTCGCACAGAACCCTACTACGCTTTGATTGCCTACACGTTTACTGTACCTGATTCTGGGCCCCGGCCTGCTCAAGAATATGATGCACACTCGCAGCATTATTTGTTGTTTACTTTTGGATTGACATGCCTACTCCCTTTGCAAGCACGTCACCGCGTCTCTGAGGAAGGGACCTGTGTACGCGGCAGCCATTTTGCATCTCCTTTGTTGTTATACTCTACTGCGTGCCAGCACGTTTATTAGAAAAAGGGACCTCACAACGTGGTGGCCATTTCTTGGCCTTTATTGACTTTCAGTTCCCCGGAGCCACGCAACAGTTTGTTTACATTGGAGAACACATCGCGCTTCACGGAGCGACAATTGGCAGCAGTGAGTTTGTAAAAGTGACAGTGCTGGTGGGTGCTGCTCTTGTAGAGCCTCTAATGTTTGTGTGTTTTTGGGAGGACACACCTCTGATTTCTCACCTGTGAAAATAACACTTACTTACACTTTGGAGGTGATATTAGCCAGGTTAGGGCATGGCCAATGTTCCTACTCCCATTTTTTTTACCAGCACCAGGTGAACCCAAAGTACGGTGGGTGGACTGGAAGGAAGGTTTTCACAAGTATGCGTTGGCAGTTTTTGGGCCTAACTTCTCCAATGAGAGCAAGGAGGCCCTGCTTTTCCATTGTTTGGGGGCTGCAGGGCAAGAGGTATTGAAAAAACTCCCGGAAACCCCAGATACACTTGAAGGGGGAACCTACAAGAAATCATTAGCGAAGTTAGATAAACATTATTGTATTGAGGAGAATATAATACTAGAATGATACAAGTTTGCTACAAGGAGCCAGAAGAGTGGAGAGAGCATTGAAGATTGTCTTACTGCCCTGAGGGGCTTAGCGGTTAAGTGTAGATTTGACCACTGTCGAGATGAACATGTAAGGGATCAGTTGATGATTAAGTGTACGAACGACAATATCAGGAAAAAAATGTGGAAAGAGAGAAACCCTTCTTTAGACAGAGCAAATGAAATTGCAAAGCTGTAGAGCATACAGATAAATGCATAAGACTTCTTCAAGTTGATAATCCATCTCTTGAAAATCCCAAGTCAGATGATAATGAAGGGGCAATACAGAAAGTTTCCAAGACGCTGCAGAGATACAATGCAGGACCTTTGAGACGTTCTGCACAAATGGGCAGGAGACCAGAAGGTCGTCATGGTCTTGCTGCCAGGCTGTTGGGCATTCAGTGTTCCTCGATGAGGGTGACCAAAGGGCTACCCAGCGAGACAAATGTCTTTAAGAATGTTAGAGAGCCTAGTTATTTTAGGGGTCCTCCAGGAAGGAGATGTTTTAGGTGTGGGAGCCTGTCACATTTAGTGTCTGATAAAGACTGTCATGCTATTCACATTATGTGTAATGACTGTGGGGTGAGAGGACACATCGCCAGGTGTTGTAGTAATTTCAATACAAACACAGGTCAAGTACATAAAGTTATTATGGAGTACAAAGATGACCCATATAGTGAGAAAGGTAAAGAGGTAGTATTTTCAGTCAATGCTTTTGACGGTAAAGTAAAGAAAAAGAAACCTTATGCCACTGGGATGATTGGAGGGTACCAGTGTCAATGCTTATGGATAGTGGGGCAGACTATACCTTGATAAGCGTACAAGTCTGGAGAGAAAAAATTGAATGCTGTACATTGTGGGAGAATATTGTGAGAGCAAATGCATATGGAGAAGTTCCCATAGAAATCATAGGATGTTTTGAGGCTGAGTTGCCATTCAAGGATAGGAAGGCGATAGGGACTATCGATGTGGCCAATAGAGGCAGGAACTTCTTTCATGGAGTGATCAAGCAGAACTAAAGATACGGCTTGAAGCGAGTCACCCTGATCAAGAGTTGGCGGTGAAGAGTGAGGGCACCACCACTAGCACCACTGTGGACGCCACAGGGGTACAAACCAAGCACACATCTGTTAAGCTAGGATATTTGAAGGGGTTTGTACATAAAATTCGATTGAGAAAGAATGCTACTCCAAAAATCGCCTAGCTGCATACTATCCCGTTAGCTCTCAGAGAAGAGGTGGAAAAAGAATTGAAGAGGTTGGAGGAGGAAGGTGCGATAGAGACAATTGATTCTTCAGAGTGGGTTAGTCCCATTGTAGTAGTTAAAAAAAAGCAATGGGTCTTATGCATTGATCTCAGACATTTAAATAGTATGGTGGTGGCTGATAGGTTTCCCTTACCTAGGATAGATGATCTTTTGGTGGGTGTGTCTGGTTCTAAAAATGTTTCTATCCTTGACTTAAAATCTGCATACCATCAGATAGAATTACATCCTGACTCCAGGGACCTTACAGCATTCATTACTCCAATCGGCCTTTTTAGATATGTGCGTATGCCATTTGGATTGGTCTCTGCAGCGAGTGTTTTTCAGAACATAATGTACAAATTGCTGGGAGGGGAGAGTGGTGTCATGTGCTATCAGGACAATGTGCTTGTGTGTGGTAAAGATGAAATTGAACATAATAAGCGACTAAAGAGGACTTTAAATATTCTTAAGGAAGCAGGTCTCATAGAGTGTCTTTGGAGAAATGTATATTCAAAGCTGACAAAGTAGTGTACCTTGGCCATGAAATCACAGGGGAGGGAGTCAAACCCAAAGAGCAGGCCATATAAGCAATCTATAAGATGGAAGCACCCAAATCAAAAGGTGTTGTTTTATCTTTCCTTGGTTTAGTGGAATTTTATGGCAAGTTTATTAGAGGTCTGTCAAATATGTCAAGAAATATGATATTGCTGACTCGCAAGGGAGTTACCTTTTGGTGGAATGACTCATGCAAGGAGGAGTTTGAAAGGATCAAGAATTCCATTGTCAATGCTCCCATATTGAGAACTTTTGAAGAAGGTAAACGCACCTTGTTGTTTGTGGATGCCAGTGATTATGGTATAGGTGCAGCACTAATGCAGGAGGATCAATGTGGTCTGCACACGATTGTATTTGCATCTAGGTCACTTGAAGGCCCAGAGAACAGATATTCGGTAGTGGAAAACGAAGCGTTAGCTTGTGTCTGGGTAGTGGAGAAATTTAAGAGATTTTTGTGGGGCAGAGAATTCACGATCTGTACTGACCATAAACAGTTAATTGGGATATTCACCAAAGGCGGTCTGGAAGGAGTTTCCAGGCACATTATGAAGTGGGTGACCTCATTACAGGGCCTACAGTACATTATGCTTCATGTTAGTGGTGAGACTAATGTGGTCCCTGTCGCTTTAGCCAGATCAGTGCAGAGAGAAAACTTGACTAGAGATTGTCATTTGGGCTTTGAGGAGGATGTCGAAATATTCCATGTACATGAGTCATTAAGGAAAGACGATTGGGACACTGCTTGTTCTGAGGATAGAGTGTACCAGAAATTGTTAACTTTAGTGATGGATGGTAAGATAAGGAATTATAGAGGTGATCTAGTTGGTTTTGCCAAAGTTAAGAAAGAACTATGGCAGCTACGAGACGATGCGGACGTGAATCTGCACCGCTCCGCGAGCCGCCACATAATCCTGAAACATCCTGCCTGATTTCGACAAGATGGACCAAAAATAAGCAAATGTACGGAATGCGGAGGATCAGCTCTATATCCTGATAAATTTTGGGGACAAAACGCATACATGAGGAAGAGAAACATCGACTCTGGTTCAAGGCCACGTTTTTGAAACGCTGCTACAAACAGAATGGCCGCCGCGTATCCCCTAGGCCCTGGCTGGGCCACACAGTGAGCTACAACCACCCCCACGGGGTTTGAGAAGACGGCGCTGAAACCGGTGAAACCGGTGACTCGTACCCGAGTTGACCCTCCGCCCCTCCGCACGCATCGTCAAGCATGGGGCGGCGTGTATCGACAGCCAGTGTCTGCCACCGGGGACCGCAAGCCAACACAGCTCGGGGTGCGGACGAGGGAGACTCACCATAGCATACCGCTGGAGACGCCACTGGAAGACAAAGAACCTGGGAGAATACAGTACGTTCCTGGAGCGGAAGCGGTGAGGCAACGGAGCGGACTGCGGCTCCAGCCATAATACGCTTCCTCCGTAACGCAGACCTGGTGCCTAATAACTGTAAACTACTGTCTCATCCGCCGCTACCTTGTCGGTGCTACGGGCGGTAGAAGCAGTCTCCCAAACAACGGAACTGAACAGACGTGGGGCCATACCCCAGTCCGAACACTGCCCACACCAACAGCTTGCCAATAGAAGCAAAGAGCGGGAGAAGAGACCAGCATAAGACTGCCCCGGTTAGCCTGGCGAAACAACCCAGGGCGGCCCGCGAAAACACTGGCACCGAGCGTTCGTCCTGTGAACCGCCTGGGAGCATCTGTACCCTGGCGCAACTGTGCCACCTATCCAAGTGTGTGCGGCCACTACGCACCTCACTAAACTACTGCAGTGGCCCTGGGACACATCGGAGAAAATGGGGAAAGATAAAGCTAAGAAACTCCCGACACAGAGCAGAATGGAACAATATACAATCCCTTCGACACAGGTCCCCGACTACCATCCGGTCACCCTGGAAGAAGGACAACCGGGTAACGCAATCTCCCTGAGAGACATCATGGCCGCCATTGCAGACTCCCACACGTCAATGGAGCAAAAAATGGATGGGATAAGCCTGGACGTGTCCCTCCTCAGACACGCTCTCCAAAAGCTGACGGCGCAAACTGGCGAAGTCGAACAGCGCATCTCGACTACAGAAGATGGAGTACGAGACATGGAACACCAGCTCAGAAGCGTTACTTCGAAACTCAAACTGCTGGAAAGCCGAGTTGAAGACGGTGAGGGCCGCTCAAGGTGCAATAACGTGCGCATAATTGGCATACCTGAGAAAGCTGAAGGCCCCTGCATGGAGCTCTTCCTTGAACACTGGCTAACAGACCTATATGACCTGAGCTCCTTCTCCAAGTTTTTCTCTATAGAACGAGCACATAGAGTACCCACGGGTAGACCAATGCCTGGGGCGCCACCACGCACAGTAATTGTGAGATTCTTAAATTACAGGGACCGAGACGCCCTACTGCAACTGGCACGGACCAAAGGCCCGATCACCTTTAGCGGCTCCAGGATCCCCTTCTTTCCGGACTACACGAGAGAGGTGCAGAAAGCGA
Source organism: Ambystoma mexicanum (assembly GCF_040938575.1). NCBI lineage: Eukaryota > Metazoa > Chordata > Amphibia > Caudata > Ambystomatidae > Ambystoma > Ambystoma mexicanum. The sequence continues at coordinate 331,094,083 of NC_090938.1, forward strand.
GACAGTCTTTCCACCAACTTAAAAAGCACCTGCAAACATTGGGGGTCAAATATGGCCTACTTTTCCCAGCACAGCTTAAGATTTACCACACAGGCACATCAATCCATTTCAGTGACCCGAAGGAAGCATGGCAATGGGCGGAACAACATATAGAGGGGGACTGGTCAACTCCCCGAGCCAGCAGGGGAAGAAACAACAGACCGCCCCCTGACCAACAACATGCACCCCGACCGCCCCCGGAACAAGACCTACCAGAGGACAGCGATGGATGACCCCTGTCACCACTCCTGGCGACGCCCAGCGGTATACCAGTGAGTACACAATGCACTACCCTAACACAATCCACAAACCGTACCTGCTGACACGAATCAACACACTCCCTAAAATTGCAGCCACGGGGTCGACTCGCAGCCACACGTTAGAGGGGCCCCCACCCTCTAAGAGACACATCAGAGAGTAGCCCCAGCGGTGCTAACCCCTGATTGCACACCGCCAGGGACTAGCATACATACACAAGTTGAGTTTATTGCATGTAAGGTGTCCAGTTGACACCCGTGGTTTTCTAGGTTCGGGCGACCGATGCTTCTAGTTGGGAGGAGTATGGGGTGGGGGGTAACGGGTTTGTTAAGTTTCATTACATACGGGACACGTCAGACACGAAACATATGAGGACCAATCGGTATGAGCATAACTTATGGCCACAAGCTCGCGAGACGCGACACATCGTCATCGGCAGCACACGTATCCACTCCCATAAGCAGACATGGCATCACATAACAACACTGCTCATGCCCTCAGAACACTCCGGCTCATGACGTGGAATGTCAATGGCCTTGGCAACGCTATCAAATGGAGCCTGGTTAGGCAATTCCTTAATAGACGGGCACCAGCCATAGTGCTTCTGACTGAGACACATCTTGTGGGCACGGAATGCACCCTGTTCAAACGCACAAACTACAAGCTGACACTCCACTCAGGCTTCACGATGGGATCAAGGGGAGTCATGGTCCTGTTACACAAAAACCTTCCTTTCCAACTCACCACAGAGCGCCTGGACACTGGCGGCAGATACGTATATGTGACGGGCAGGTTGTGGGATCAATCCATCGCACTGTTAGCCACCTACGCACCACCAACCCAACTGGACCAACTGCCCCGCTGATCACGAACGACACTTCCAACCTGCTGGTTCTGGGTGAAGACTTCAATGAAGTCATGAACGTAACTTTAGACCGCTCACATTTACGCAACAGGAACCCCAACGCAACTACCCGACTCGCCACATTCACCAATGCACTGGGTCTATGCGACACATGGAGCGTACTCCACCCAGACACTAGGGAATACTCCTTACATTCAGGGGCACATGCCTCCCTATCTAGGCTGGACTACTTTTCGTCCCGGCCTCTGATTTACACAAGGTACAGGAAACAGACCTGCTCCCTAGAAGCATAACTGACCACTCCCTGCTTGAACTGAAAATCACAACATCCAGGCCGATTCCCCCGCCGAGCTGGCGACTAAATAACTACTACTTGGGGGACCCCGAGCTAGTGGATAAACTCCAGGAGAGCACAAACACATACTTTGAGCTTAATACACAGTCTGCTTCTAACCCTGAGACACTGTGGTAAGCCTACAAGTCAGTGCTAAGGGGCGAGCTAATATCATGGACGACTGCCCAAAAAAGAAAGCATCTTAGCAAGATACTTGAAGCAGAACAGCAAGTGAAGCAGGCAGAGGAAAAGCACATAAACGAAGACACACCGGACACAAACCGCACCCTGCTTCGAGCACAAAAGAAGCTCCAAAATACAGCATTGGATAACGCAAGGCACGCACATACTGCGATGCGAGCGAGAATCTATGAAACGGGAGACAAAGCTGGGAAGATGCTGGCATGGCTGGAAAGGAAAGAGCAAGGGTGCAGCCATGTCTTGCGGCTGGAGACAGGAGAGCATAACACTCGTGTAACGGACCAGGACATAACACAAGGCTTTGCAGAGTATTACGCAGAACTCTATGAGGCACCCAGGACTCAAATGGATGCCTCGATCATGGAGGAAATAGCCATCCCTACCTTAAATGCGGCGCAACAGGAACTACTGGAGAGAGACGTCACGGAGGATGAGATTCTAAGCGCCATATCCAGCCTCCAAACCGGCAAATCCCCAGGTTCCAACGACTTCCCAATCGAGCTATGGCAGAAGGTGGGGACCAATGTGATCGCTCTGCACCTGTTACGGATGTACCAGTATGCACGTGAAAAGGGCATTCTCTCACCTGACCTACGTGAAGCAACGATAATAGCGATTCCCAAACCGGACAAATCCCCCGAAACCTGCAGCTCACACAGGCCTATCTCACTTATCAATAGTGAAACAAAGACACTCGCCAAAATACTAGCAGACCGCCTCCAACAGGTCATTCCCTCTCTGATACACCCGGACCATTGTGGCTTCATGCCACAGAGATCAACACATATGAATCTTTATAGAATATATTCAGCTCTGGAAAGAGTCCACAGCATACAAGGCCCTTGGCCTTACTTGCAATTTACTTTGAGAAGGCCTTCGACTCAGTGAGATGGGAGGCCATCTGGGACATAATGCACCGTATGGGCTTTGGCGAGAACTTCATGAGCTAGGTACGCCTACTATACAACCGCCCAACCGCCAGAACCAGGATCAATGGATGGCAATCAGATCCCTTTGGGCTGTGGAGAGGAACGAGGCAGGGCTGCCCACTGTCAGCCATGATCTTTGCGATCGCAATAGAACCCCTGGCAATTCTCCTGAGAAACACACCTGCCTGGGAAGGCTTCTGCTGGTCAGCAACCTGGGAGGTCAGAGTATCACTCTATGCTGACGACCTGCTCATCTATCTGAAGGGCCCAGCCAACTCCTGTCCCAGAGTTACGAGCATACTGGAGCAATATGGGGCATTCAGTGGCCTACGAGTGAACTGGGCCAAATCCATCCTATTCCCTATAGGGGATGCGCCTGCAACCAGTGCAATGAACGACCCCTACCAGATCGAAATGGAGCAGTTCAAATATCTTGGGATACGTATCATGCAACAACTTGCAGACTATACATCCCTGAACCTTGCCCCACTCGTAACAAGATTCGCAGAAGACACCCGCAACTGGATCTCATTGCCATTGACATTGTTGGGAGAGCTGCACTATTCAAAATGATTGCCCTCCCCAAATTCTTGTACATCCTGCAAAATTCCCCTCTATATATCCCGCAGCAAGAATTCCATAAGCTCGAATGCATCCTCAGAAAACTGCTATGGGGGGGGGAGCATCCGCGGATCGCTCTTTCCACGCTCCAAAGGTCCGCATGGGAAGGAGGGATTGGACTACCCAGGCTGCAATCATACTACTGGGCCGGCCAGCTGACGGTGGTCAATGACATGCTGCATGGAGATGGGACACTTCCGCACATCAAGGCAATTAACCCCCACAACACAACAGCACCATTAGAACATCTCTACGGAAGCCTGGGTCGCCCACCGAAACCAGATATGGTGACACACATTGTGAGAATATGGAAAGAGGTACACCGACACCTAGGATGGGATGGGAAACTGACACTGGCCCAACCTCTATGGAACAATTGCCATCTTCCTGAAATACAAAAGCTACCTAGATGGCCCGAATGGGTACAACGAGGAATCACCACAGTCGGGGCTGTGCTTCGGGAGGACAAACTTGCACCATTTGAAACATTGCAAGAGGAATTTTCCCTCCCAGCCACAGAAAGATACCACCACACGCAATTGCAACATGCGTGGAGCACCCACCAACAAATTATACGGAACATACCGGAAAGCTCCCCCATTGAATGCAATATGGTGTCGGACCAGGTGAAACGGAAAGTCACCTCCACCTTGTACAATGTGATTACATCCTTTGCGACACCAGAGTTGACCAGCCTGAAGACCAAATGGGAACGGGACGTGGGACCGCTCCAGCCGGAAGACTGGGTGGAGGCCCTAATGTACCCGTGCGAGGTAACCATCTCTTCAAGACTCATGCTGGTCCAACTAAAGATCCTGCACCGCGTCTACTACCCAAGAGTCGCCCTTTTCCGCTGGGGGAAGACGACAGACGCACGCTGCCTGCGATGCAAGCGTGAGGAGGGCACATTCTTCCATATCCTATGGGAATGCAATAATATCCAACAACTCTGGCAGAAATACTGTGACAAACTATCCAGCGTTATAGGCAAGACAATAGTCAGATGCCCAAAACATCTCCTTCTGGGGATCTCTAATGAAACAGACCTGTCCTGGTATGAAAAGATACTCTGCTCCACTGCAACGGCCGTGCTCAGGCGGAATATAGCACAACTGTGGGGCGCAGAACGCACTCCGGACTACGACCAATGGGTCGTGGATGTGGACATCTGCGCTGACATGGAACATCGGGTATACGCTGCAAGGGGCTGCCCGCAAAAAGCGAACAAAATTTGGAGTAGCTGGGAAGACGCCAGCTAGAAGGCAGGTGTGCCACGGCAGACGCTAGGAACGGACAGGGCCGCATGATGCTGAATGAAGCGAGCCAGGAACATACTGATTGTGCCACGAGTAACTCCTGCTTTGGCAAAGTCTGACGGACCACTAGACAGCAGTCCCAGTTATCAAGAGTTTTCTTTTCTTCTCTCTTCTTTCCTCTCTTTTGTTGTTTTTAGTTTTATTTTTTTTTTTAGTTTTTTTTACCTGCTTCTCTCTCCTCTCCTGACCCTCCTCCTGAAAATGTTGATTGTATGACTGCTCCCTTGCTCCCATCCCTGATACACAGAGAGATGCATGTACTGTTAAGTTGTTTTCCTATGTTTAAAATCAATAAAGTCTTTGATCAAAAAAAGAAAGAACTATGGATTGACAAAATATACTTACATAGAGGTCATCAAATGATGGTACCTCTCAAGATGAGAACTGTGATAATAGATCTAGCCCATGTTGGGCACTTGGGACTAGCCAGAACCAAAGGTTTGGTTAGGTCAGAGTCTTGGTGGCCTAGTGTTGACAGAGACACTAAAGAACAAGTTAATGATTGCAGTGACTGTATTGAAGGGAATAAGGGATTTAGGGTTCAGAAGGTACCCATGACTGTGAGGAGTTCGCCTAGAGTTCCATGGGATGAGATTGCCCTGGATTTGTTAGGTCCGTTTAACATTAGAGGTGGAAGAGACAGTTATGTGTTAGTTGTCATGGATCTATTATCAAAATGGCCCGAAGGTTTTGTGAAAAAAGATATTTCTAGCAGTAGTATCATTAAATTCCTGGAACAATAGTTTTGGAGAGAAGGATTCCCCAGAAAATGTTTGTCTGATAATGATTCCCAATTAGTTTCCAGGAAATTTAGAGAGTTTCTTAGTAGTCATGGTATTGAACAGGTAAATACATCCCTAAATCACCCCCAGACGAATGGGTGTGTAGAACGCTTCAACCACACTCTCATAGATGCAATAAGGATTGCTGTAGCTACTGGGGGTGACTGGATAAGAACAGTAATGGAAAGAACATTTCAATATAGATTAGCTCGACATAGTGTCACAGGTGTGTCCCCTTTTGAGGTACTGAGGGGAAGAAAGCCTAACTCACACTTATGTCCTGGTTGGATGGGCAAATCCAAATTAGTAGGAGTTGATTTGGAAAGTGTGAGAGAGAGAATATTTGAGTCGAGAGTCAAATCTAAAGAGCATTATGATCTGAAAAATGCCTGTACAGATTTCAAATTAAAGGAAGGTGACTGGATTAAAATGAAACTTCCTACTAAGGTGTGCAAAGGGGCGTCACTGTTTTCCCAATCCAAACAGGTTGTAAAAGATCTTGGCTCTTCTGTTCTTGTCAAAAGTGGTGGCATCCGAAACAAAAAAAGGATTGCACTTTGCAAGAAGGTCAAGGACACTTAATTTAATGATTCTTAGGATGTCACCACTTTGCTCATTTTTTTACTGTTGGTCACATCAATGATTCTTGTCAGTTGCCTATTCAGTTCACATCAAAGCTTGTATGTTTGTTTTTTTGTTTTTTTATTTTGTTGAAAAGGAAGGGAGGTCTTAGGAGGAGCTAGGTGTCACACATGGACACCACCTTTCATCTGATGTTGACATTATACATCTTGCATCATGTATCCTAGCTACCATGGAACCTATTGTCTTGCCATCTTAAAGAACAGGTTCCAGATTCTAAGGAAGGGAAGTTGAAGGTGCAGGGAGAGAGGCTGACCTGTGTGGTCTCTGGCTGGGGGCCGTTTCTCCTGATGAACCTAACCTCTAAATAAAATCCTTCAAGCTGCAGATGTTTCATGGAGTGATTTGTACAACTTAACATCCATCTCTAGCAGATTTTGTACAAAAAGTTCAAACAAAACACTAATACAGTCATTAAGCTAAACAAAACAAGCTTTCAGTACAGAATCTTTGCCTCCTCTATCAAAATGTAAAATGAAACAGAAAGTGATTAACAAGACTTCAACTACCACTACTGCTAACGCTGCACCTATAAATCTTGATATAGTGTCAAGTAACCATACCAACAAAAATATTTTACAAAAAATGTTCCGCCACAGAGTCCTTCAGAACCTGATAAAAACAGGAGCGATATCATGCACAACCCTTAAAACCTACCGTAGAAAATTAATCCTAGAAGCTCTCATAGACAGTGCAATCCTTCTCAAAAGGACGTTATTTATTTTAGTTTAAAACAGAATGAAACCACTAACAAAACGAACTACTAAAGTACAAAAAAGACTTCTCAATAAACTGAATATCAACAAAAATAGCTTCTTAAACATCTGTGGAGGTGAATGGAGTCACACCACGAGCACAGAACTATATTTTAATGAAGAAGCATGTAAACAAAAGCAAACAAACCCAATTGCCATAAATAGCAGTGGACGAGGGTATGAAAAACTTAATAACACCATTATGGAACAAGAAACTCTGCTCATAAAAACATCCCCAGAAAACTCAGTATCACCTCTCCATTCTACTGAACCAAAACGCCCAGTCTACAAATGGAAGTGCACATGTGTAACATTGCCAAAACATCTTTCAAATATTTATGCTAGTTCCTCAATCAGTATGTAAAAAGCAAAGACAAATTCAAAACAAAACTACTACAAAATGTGGATGCCTGTTCAGTGCACAAATAAACAGGACTACAAGGACATTCATTAGCCTGCATTTCAGGACCTATTTGCAAAAGCAACTTCCATCATAACAAAATGATATGAACACATCATTCAACTATAAGAAATCTGGTCCATGAACTCTAATATGCTAAAAGTCCTGCTTTAGCACTAGCCATTCTAAATAACACTCTTCTACATGGTACAGCCAAACCAATACTCATACAAATAGAGCATATCCAGAGATAATATTTTGGAAGTGAAAGCCACTTACAAAATGCATGAGCTTTAAAAAAAACCTAGCAACTACTGTACAAATAGCAACCTTCTATTACACACATACAAAAAAGAAATACTAAAGTTTAAAAGTGCCTCCGCTGAAATACCAAACCATCTGTGTGTGTTGCCACGGGACGTTTTATAAAATGAGCACAAAATCTGTAGACATAACGTGCAAAATAGAAGATAATGAAGATTCCAAATAGTTCCAATTAGCTCCCTGCCTTATAGCAGAAAACAAACACAAAATGACTGACCCCTTAATACTTTGCAATTACTGCACTGCAAAACTTGACAACAACCAAACACCTTCACGTGCTATCACAAATAACTTTGAATTATTCCCACTACCAAAACCCCTGCAACAATTAAATGTATATGAGAGCATCATAATCCAAACAGTGCACCCATTTCAAGCAATAATATGCCTTCAACCAAAAACAGCAAAATTACCTCCCTCTGAATTAGTGAAAGGCATTTGTGGCAAAGTAGTTTATTTACCATTAGATTTCAAAGAACATGGACACACTCATGCACCACAATCCAAAATGTTTAGTTCCAAGGGTATCTTATGACGCAGTCCTTGTTACAAACTCTACAATCTTAACTGCATAGCTTTCCAAAACCTCACATACAAACTCTACACATGAAACAGTACACAAACGTTTGGGTTGTGGCTATTTGATGGGTGTTTGATTCTATGGGTGTGTTATGCTGCAGTGGTTGTGGCCAGGGCCTAGAGTCTTGGGTGCATGGCCTACGGCTTACGGCCATCGACCATGCACCCAACTTCGGCCATGCACCCAAGACTCTAGGCACTGGCCACAACCAATGCAGCATAACACACCTATGCTACCAAACATTTTGACTGTGGTATGTGGGTTGCTTATAGGGGATATTAATTACAATCAATGCTCTACTAACAACCCAAAACCAACATCATACTAAAGTAAAATAGCTAGTAGTGCATTTATTATGTCTGCAGACAGCTGCGAAGACCGCGAACATGGTGAACACATCAGGGGCACCTGCCACCTAAACAAATACAGTATTTGACCCGTCTCTTACTCCTGCACACCAACACACTCCCCAAAATTGCATTTTGTCTCAGTTCCCCGCCGCTATGTGTTCCAAGATGTCGGGGGCATCGAGACAATGTGATGCACCCCACGTTGCGTGTCCGTGGACATGATGCAAGTCGATTAGCCAATCGGTGTGCTGCCACGGAGCAAACAGGGAAGTGTGTCCGCAGAGCGGACATAGATATCACTAATTGTTTTGCCTTACGTTTTGGTCATTTGAAAAAAACTACTGGATGGATTTACACCAAATTAACAAAAGCATGCTTTCGGGACTAAGCCACCACTCCTGCCATAAATTTGGTGGAAATCCGGCCAGTGGTTTGAGCTGTTGGTGTGAGCAAAGTTTTCCCCATTATGTCTATGTGAAAAAAATAAATTTTTGGACCCCTCCTACAACTTGCCCCCCCCAGACCAAACCTCACCACAATTTGCAAATAAATTCAGAGTGGGCCATATACTTTTTTTTTGCAAAGTTTGGTAAGGATCCGTCCATGGGGAGCGAAGTTATAAGCCGCCCAAAAAGTGCTCTTCCTATGGGGTTAGAAAAAACATTGTTAAAGGGACGTTATGGTTAAGTTGCGCTACTAAAAACCTATGAAATTCAGTGAAAGAACTTTGTTAAAGGGACGTTATGGTTCCAAGTAAAACCGAAAAACCCCTGAAATTCACCAGTTATGGTAAGCTAAGCAACCATAACTCACGCCACCGCAGTGCACTGCTAAGACTAACACCCACAACATCAAAGATGACATCACAAATGTCATTGATGACATCACTGATGACATCTTAATTTGATGTCCGCGAACTTTTTTGTTCGGACAACTGTACCACTACCTAAAAACTCTGGGGGGGTATGTTTAATTGTTATATCATAACATAGTAACATTTGAAAAATTCACAAAGCAGCACACATACATATTATATGTAGTAATACATAAGAAATGTAACCCATATATGTAACACACTAACCATTCATTTAAATACAATATGTTCTAAAATGGAATATACCAAAAGAAGATAAATTGGCTTCCAACAAAATTACCTCACAGACACTCCACAACTAAGAGCAAGACCAGACCTAAAGAGTACTCAGAACATATCTTACCTGAAATAGTAAGTGTACTTCGTTTCACTCATATATTTATAAACTTTCTGTATTAGATTAAAAAAAAATTGTATCTTTTGTTTCTCACAGAAAATGTCTAGTACTCTGCAATGGCTAGAGGAACATTTCCCATATGAGGAAATGTCAGAAGATAGTGAAACTAATGGTACACACTTTACAATATAAACAATTTAATTATTATTATTTTATATACATTTAACATATATATTTTTTTTTGTACAGAGCATACCAAAATAGAAAATACCTCTGAAGAAACTGTTACGGATAACACTCTTGACAGCATAAAAGAAAAAATGGATATATTGTTGACCAATTTTAATAATTTGAAAACTTTTGTTGAGGATCATTTTAAAACAAAAACCTCATACCATTGTCCCACATGTACTTGTCCCCCCTCACCATATCCCAGTCAATTATCCCCAAACCCTCTCCATAACCCAAAACCTTTTGATGAGACTTCCATCCCTTCTTCACCTGATACCAATTATGTTGAAACCCCTAATTCTCCTGTTTTTGTTTCCGTTTCTGCCTCAACTTCTCTGTCATAAATTGTTAATATATGTTAAATAAAGTTACATTTTTATATTGTGTTGTTTCAGTTTTAAAAAAACAAAACAATGTAGGTGTCCACGGACAGCGCGGTTGTTCTGAAATGTTGTTAAAATTATTAAAATGGAGGTGTCCTGAAGAAAACTATACCTGTCCGTACTATTCGCTAGCAAGTTGAAACTGTTCTAGAACACACGCGGTGTCCTGAAATGTTCGGAAATAAACAAAAATGGAGGTGTCCTGAAGAACACTATACCTGTCTGTAGTGTTCGCTAGCAAGTTGAAACTGTTCTAGGAACACAAGTGGTGTCCTGAAATGTTAGTAAATAAATGAAAATGCAGGTGTCCTGAAGAACACTATACCTGTCCGTAGTGTTCGCTAGCAAGTTGAAACTGTTCTAAGAAGACACGCGGTGTTCTGAAATGTTCGTAAATAAACATAAATGGAGGTGTCCTGAAGAACACTATACCTGTCCGTACTGATCGCTAGCAAGTTGAAACTGTTCTAGAACACACGCGATGTCCTGAAATCTTCGTAAATAAACAAAATGGGGGTGTCCTGAAGAACACTATACCTGTACGTATTGTTCGCTAGCAAGTTGAAACTGTTCTAAGAACACAAGTGGTGTCCTGAAATATTCGTAAATAAACGAAAATGGAGGTGTCCTGAAGAACACTATACCTGTCCATAATGTTCGCTACCAAGTTGAAACTGTTCTCAGAACACAAGCGGTGTCCTGAAATGTTTGTAAATAAACGAAAATGGAGGTGTCCTGAATAACAGTATACCTGTCCGTACTGTTCGCTAGCAAGTTGAAACTGTTCTAAGAACACACGCAGTGTTCTGAAATGTTCATAAATAAACAAAAATGGAGGTGTCCTGAGGATGCTATGTCTGTCCGTATTGTTCGCAAGGAAGTTAAACTGTTCTAAGAACAAACGGTTGTCCGTAACTGTTCGTTTCACGTGTGACACACTTTTAATTACTTCAGGACCCGAACAGTGTCGTAGAATATCAACGCGCATGCGCAAACCAATGCCCGTGCATTTGGTGTCCTGCGGACAGCCGCTACCTTGGCGAACATGTTCGCGAAGCGATCATGTGACCGCGCCCATGCTGATCGCGTGTTCTGAATGCGGACACTGTTTGTGTCCCCGAACAATTTAAAAGTTCAGTTTCAAGTAATCCACAATATTTCTCAATATAAACTCATCATAGCACAAGTGCCACATACTAATCCTGAGTTTCTACATACTTTTTGAAAGTTTTTGAACCTTTTTTTGTGTTCGATCTGTCCGCGGACAGCGCGCATGTCCGCGAACCACGTACAAGCACCCATATAAAAGACCACACCCTAGAGCTTATTCTCATTGTGTTTCTGGCTATTCTTCAGAGCACAGCTATTTTTCTTGCAACTTGCAGATTACACCATCATCAAGATGGCATCCATGGCTGCACTACTGCCACCTGGTGCTGCACCTGCTTCAGCAACACACCCACCCACTCCACCACCACCACCTCCCCAAGGGCCTGAAGAGGGGAACAGGAGTGAGGATGCAGAGGAGGAAGAAGAGGATGACGAGAATGAGGTAGTGGAAATCCCTACTACCCGCACCCGGCGTGAGTCTTGGGTGTGGCGGTTATTTACCATTCATGGGGCTGGTCCTAAGGATCGTGCGAACTGAGTCACCTGCAATGAGTGCAAAATGGTACTCAGTCGTGGGAGGCATGGTTCGTACAGCTTTGGGACCACTACTATGAAGCGACACCTAAGGTCATTTTACTCTGGGGCCATTCGCAAGGTTGTACCTTGTGAGGAGCATAGTAGGTTGATTTCCTCTACTTCATCCTCTGTTTCTGATCCTGTCACCACAAGGAAGACCTCTGTGGGACAGCGTCTTCCTCAAGCTGTATCACAGGCCCTACATAATGCTGATGACCCTTACCTTTCGAGGGTCACAGTTGTGTGTATGTACTACGACACAGTACTCTGCAGGTGGGAGCGACTTCATAGTGCTTTTGAGACTATCGTCTCAGAGCACGAAATACCTGCTCACTACCCAAATAAAACCTACTCTACATCTTCCTCTCTCATCTCGCCCTTTCTTATCCCTATGGTTGGTGCCCCCCCTTTACCCTCCTTTCCCCTCCTCTCCTAGTGTGTCATGTTTAAAAAAACCCAAACAAATATATAAAATAACAAAAATAAAAAAATAAGGCTCTTTTCAGAGCCGCCTTTCACAGTTAAAAAATAGAAGTGAAAATAAATGAAGCAGGGCCCTCTGTATTTTTTAGAAATCGGCGGACAGTCCGCGGACATCTAAAATTTTGGGGTGCTACCCTATCATAACCATTGCAATTGTCTCTGGGAGGAAGTGGTGGCTCTAAAAAGAGCCTTTGGGATGTGTTTGTGTTTCAAAAATTATAAATACTCAACACCTACTTCAAAATGGATGCTGTAATTCTAAAAAAGGTCACAATGCATTTTGTGTGTTTCTTAGAAAAATCTGATTGCCAGCAAATGTAAGATTTTCTCCATCTCTATCCAAAAAATGTATGTACTACGAAACATAATATTTTCATTGTGAAAAGAGGACATGCCAACATCTCTTACAAAGGCACAAACAGCCTTATTGACATTGCGCCTTGCTTTCTCCATTTGTGGAGCAAATGAAAAAGAACGAAGCCACATTTGTCTCTGCGCAAACCGTGAAAAAATTACTTGAGAATTTGGAAACATGTCCATGACCTTCCCAAGTCCTTCTTTCATTGAAAATTGCAAAGACATTCCAGACACATGTCCTCAACTGTTCCCTCCACAATGAATTATAATTATATCTGGATGTTGATCTGTCTCCAAAGTAGCACAGAGAGGTAACAAGTCCAACCACTTCATTCCACGTACTCCATGCCAGTGTACTTCCACATGTGTGAATCCAAGATCTACATCTACTCCACAGGTTTCTGCATGCACCTTCAACCAATGTATCCAAGAGTCTCCCAAAATCCAAACAATCTGTTTTCTGAAACACACAGCCATAGCTATCTGTTCTTCTCTCAGCAAAAAGAGTATCTGAGAAACTCTCTCCTGGCACAACACACCCACTAAACTTTCCTGACCAATCCCTTTCAGTGCTCATTTCATTTGCATGACTTCTGAACCCAAAAATCCCCGGATGTAACACCCGATGTCCGCGAACAACCGCCATGTCCGCGGACATTTCGTAACATGAACAGCCCTTCTACCATTTCCACTTCACTCTCTGTGCCATTCCCTCATTGGATGTAGCTAAGAAGTCACATGACCATCCGCCAATCACATTCAAGACCTCTACATCTAACTGCATCATCATAGATCAGCACTGCAAATGTACTTTGAATCTCTCCGAGTACAAGTGTCACATCATTGGCAAGCCCAATCTACAAGAAATACTGTACAAGTCTCCAAGATTTCTACTTCCAGCTCCATGCATATCCATGTGCATGAACACAAACTACAGGTATGCATATTTTCTGTACAGTACATGAACACATTTTCTAACTGACTTTTAGCTTGTATAATCTGTAAAATTAATCTACTGTCTTTTTTCAATCTGCTAAAGTCAACTGTTACTTACAAATCTTTATACTATTTAATTTATTTATACACACAAACACTCAAATCATGTTAAACTAACATTTTTTAAATTAAATGTATAGACTAGATATAGTCAAACAAAATTGCATGCACACTCTATGTTCAAATCTCAAACAATAATACTTTTTTTTACAATTACATACATTTTTTTATTTCTTTATTTATTTAATTACTTACATTTATATAGGACAAGCAGCCCATGACATTGAGGCACTATTATTTGGAAGAGTTTAGTTCCAATAATAATGGTATTCAGTGGTACATTATGAATTTCACAAGACATAATAAAGATATTTTGTTTGCTACAGTTAGTCATTGCAATACAATTTGTTCATTAAGAACATATCATATGTATTTAACTGGTTCAAAGTATCTAATGTAAATAAGATAGTTTTAATGGTTTTGAGGAAGGCGCTGAGGATTTCAATGAAAAAATCAATGTCTAAATTAAAAACAGTGCTATATACAAACAAAATTACTAATTTGTTTCTTTTACAATTGCAGTGAAGACCATTCTCCTGAAAAGAAGCAACCGAATTTGAAGTACAAAGAACAACTAAGAAGTAACCTGTTCATTTTAGAAAAAAAAAAAAATAAGTAGAATATCACCATAATAGTTGTATTATTACCCAAACACACTGTAAGGTTAATTCATGCTGTTTCTGTGCCTAAAAATAGAGATTCTGCACCATTCTGTCCAAAATTCCCCATGGGCCTCATTACAACCCAGGCGTTAAGGGTTTAACGGCGCCGTCAGCGCCGTTAACCCTTAACGCCTGATTACCATTTTAACGCCTGCTTTTAGCAGCCGTTAAAATGCAAGGCGCTAACCCGCCTTGGTGCTAATTACGGCACCGTAATTTACGGTGCCGTAATTAGCGCCTTCCCCACTCCCATTATGCCCTATGGGGCAAAAATGGGAATGGGGAAGGGTAAATGGGGAATGGGGATTTACTGCCCCACTCACCTTGGAATGGGGCGGTAAATCCGCCATCCACCATGATGTAAACAGAGTTTACACCATGGTGGTAAAGTAGGGAACTTACCGCCTGGGTTGTAATGAGGCCCCATGTCTTAAACAGCGATTTACAGCCAGAATGGCCCACAAATTCCTATTTTTCGACACACAAATTACCCAACTCAACTGCTAGAATTTAGATAATTGTTATGCTTGAGCTAAAACATGGCGCTGGTGCGCAGTGTATTCTGGGAGCACTCAGAGCCATAATGGATATTTACTTCATGCCGCAGTGAAAAGCTGTACTTATTTCGCTGAGAGCAGAATTTACTTTGCTGAAGAAAACATGCTTTCCAAACCTGGTATGCAGTCAAGGACATTCTGCTGGGAAAGCTGGCCTTGTTATGTCTTGTTATGAGTTATGGGACTGTTTTCCGTGGCGCTTGTTCTTAGAGGAGGGAAGTGCTTTGCTCCTTGAGGTTACTGTCGGTTGACCCAGCTGGCAACCAACGGTTGCCCATCAATGCGCAAGTGCATTTGCCAGAAGGTTCGAGAAATTACCACCCCTTTTTTGAGGAGTGCATATATGCGGAACCCCTCAACGGTCAGATGGGACAAGTACAAAGACCTCAGTCAGAGGGGGGACGCTTCCGTCCGGCATACCTGTGGGCTGTTGTGCTCTCGGCCTGGCTGTTATCGGGGTCTTCCAGCCGCTTCTGGCGAGATGAGGGATTCAGTTACGGCCACAGTGATGTATTTTCTTTTGAATTTCTGTCTTTTCTGTGATTTATTTCTGTGTTATCACTTTTTGCTTCCAAGCTTTGAATAAATAGCCATATAAGTGCTCATTATTTTCTAAGCATGCGTGTGGTTGTAAGTCATTGCGCCGTCCACCTGCATTTAAAGTATTGGCTCTGCAATTGCATTGGTGATTAATGACTGTCCGTGCACTCTGGGCGAGCAATACAATGTTATAGAACAAACAACTGTTTTAATTGTATAGCATTAAATATACTATTTATATTTCTCCACACCACTAGCTTACTTTTTTCTTTCATCTGAACCCCAGTTTAGTAACACATTAATTCAAGAATACCCATCCCTACTAGTTGTAGTTCCCAATGCAAAATCACACACCATTACATACATCTTTATCATCTTACTCAAACATTCATGCACACAGCACACATACATTGCAGAACACCTCAACCCATACCTTCTTTATTTTTTTCAACAGACTTTAAAGAATGCCTTCCAAAAATCAAGTCCGTAGAAAGCAACGCAGAAGTAGAGCAAATGAAAATAAAAGTGTCCAACATAAGCATCCATCTCTAGCACAATTTGGAAAAAAAAATTGAAACAAAACAGCTAATGCAGTCATTTAGTGAAACAAAAGAAGTTTCAAGTACAGAAACTTTGCCTCCTCTATCAAAATGTAAACCAAACCAAAAAACAATTAGCAGAAAATCAGCTATCACTACAGATAAAACTGCTTCTTTAAATCTTGATATAGTCCAAAGTAAGCATACCAAGAAAAGTATTTTTGCCAAAATGTTCCGTCACAAAGTCAGGTTCAATGCTTAAAACCTATCGTAGGAAATTAATCTTAGAAGCGTTGATAGACAGTGCAATTC
This sequence comes from Ambystoma mexicanum, assembly GCF_040938575.1. Lineage (NCBI taxonomy): Eukaryota > Metazoa > Chordata > Amphibia > Caudata > Ambystomatidae > Ambystoma > Ambystoma mexicanum. Next base: position 331,110,496 of record NC_090938.1, read on the forward strand.
TTCTCAAAAGAAAGTTATTTATTTTAGTGTTAAAGAAAATGAAACCACTAACAAAACTAATGACTAAATTACAAAATAGACTTCTCAATAAACAAAATGTCAACAGAAAGAACTTCTTAAGTATCTGCGGAGGTGAATGGAGTCACACCACGAGCACAGAACCATACTTTAATGAAGAAGCGTACAAACAAAAGCAAACAAATACAATTGCCATACATAGCAGTAGTCGAGGTAATGAACAAGTTAATAATACCATAATGGAACAAGAAGTACTCATTACAAAAATATGTCCTGAAAACTTAGAATTACCCCTCCATTCAACTGAATCAGAACGTCTAGTGTACAAATGGCCAAGCACGTCAATGTGTAACATTCCCAAACAATTTTTCAAGTCTTTTCGCCAATTCCTCAATCAATATGTGAAAAGCAAAGACAAAATCAAAATTAAACTACTGCAAAATATGGATACCTGTCCAATACGCAAGTATACAGGACTACAAGGACATTCATTGGCCTGCATTACAGGACCTACTTGCAAAACCACCTTCCATGATATCAAAAGGATATCAACACATCATTCAACTATAAGAAATCTAGTTTATAAACTGTACTATGCTAAAAGTCCTGCTTTAGCACTAGCCAATTTAAATAACATTCTTCTACATAGTACAGCAAAAGACCTACTAGAAGAAATCAACTATATCCAGAAAAAATATTTTGGAAGTGAAACCCACTTACAGAATGAAATAGCTGTAAACCAAATTAGTATCAATTCTACACATGGCAACCTTTTACTACACAAATACCAAATACAAATACTAAAATTTAAAAGTACATCAGCTGAAGTACCAAACCATGTGTGTGTATGTTGCCGCAGAACTTTTAATAAAAGTAACACAAAAACTGTAGACCTATCATACAAAATACAAGACAATGAAGATTCTAAATGGTTTGAATTAGCTCTCTACCTTATAGCAGAAAACAAATACGAAATAACTGACCCCGTAATACTTTGTAGTTACTGCACTACAAAAACTGACAACAACCAAACTCCTTCACGTGCTAGCACAAATAATTTGGAATTATATCCACTACCAAAACCCATTCAACAACTTAATTTATTTGAGAGCCTCATAATTCAAACAGTGCACCAATTTCAAGCAATAATACACCTTCAACCAAAAACTGCAAAATTACCTCCCTCTGAATTAGTGAAAGGTATTTGTGGAAAAGTAGTGTATTTACCATTAGATCTAAAAGAAAATGTGCACACTCTAGGAGTTCAATGTCCAATGCAACAATATTTAATTATCTTGGTAAATGGAGTACCTACAAAAGACAAAATAAATTGGCAACAGCTTGTAGATTTACATAAAGTTAGAAAAGCCTTGCAATATCTTAAAGAGAATAATGGATATTACAAAGAAATTAATATTGAAGAAAACTTGAAGGATACAACTGAAATAATTCAAGAGACACAAGAAGCTGGTCAATCTGAGCTCCTAGATCCTGCCACAATATCAAACACTTTAGACCATTATACAATTCATCCATTGCACTCTAATGACACCATAGAAGATGCACTGGAAACGTACCAAATGTGTCAAACAAAAGGATCAACAATCAGCATAAGGGAAAAAAGTATAGAAGCACATGCTTTTCCTCTACTCTTTCCTACTGGCAAAGGAAGAAGGTACGATGATAGACCTATTCAAATATCAGCACCAGAATGCCGCTCATTATGGATGAATTCTGAAGATCCCAGATTTAGAAAAAATGTGGAATACATATTCCACCTATTCTTTGAAAGTGAACTAGCAACTTTATGTTACGGAGTTGCACACATATTAAAATCAGGATCACACTTTCAAAATACGACAGCTACACAATTATTACAAAATGTGCAACAAAAAGATGAGGTTTTACAATCAAATATCACAAATCTATTCGCAAATATGCGTGGTACTAAAGAGTACTGGTTTCGACGTCACGGAGATGTACGTTGTATGATCAGAAACCTTGGCCCACCCACTTGGTTTGTTACATTAAGTTGTGCAGAATATGCATGGGAAGATTTACATGATTTCCTAAGCATATCAAACAAAAACAAAACAAACATAGATATACTATCACCTGGAGAACTTTGTTCTCTGAATCCTGTTAATGTTTTAAGATATTTTTACCATCGTTTCATTGCTATGCTACATTTTATTTGTAATAAAACTGTTCCTCCCTTTGGAGAAGTGCAACACTTCTTTTGGAGAAAAGAATACCAAGCCAGAGGAGCACCACATATCCACATGTTTTTATGGATTAAAGATGCTCCTAAATTTGGTCAAGACAATGATGCCACTGTTTTACAGTTTATTGAAAAATATGTCACTTGTGAAATTCCATCGGAATCCAAAAATAGTGAACTTCATGCACAAATTTTACAATTTCAAAGACGCAAATGTGGCAAATAATGTCATCACAAATACAAAAACAAAGGGGAATACTACACCAAATGCTGATTTGGTTTCCCTAGACCAGTTACAAATACAGGTCAAGTGAACAACCTCATGTCTTCAGTTAGATATAGTGTTAAAGGTAAGTCACCTAAAAATACATATTACATAAAAAGAAAAGAAGAAGAAAAATATATCAATGATTGCAATGCAATCATTGCCCACTTATGGAATGCAAACATAAATGTGCAGTACATTGCAGACAATTCTACTGCAGTTGCACGATATGTCACAGCATACTTAAGCAAAAGACAGAGCTTCAAGGCCTCTGGAATGACCTGTCATCAGCTAAAACAGTGTCTCAAAAATTATACATCTTGGGCATAAAAATGCTGTCTTATAGAGAATGTGGATCTTATGAAGCAGCTGATCGTTTAACTGGTACTGCACTGTATGGTAAATCTGAAAATATAGTATAGCTAAGTCTTGGTCCAGCTAAATCTAGAAAAAGAGTTCTAAAATCATACAAAGATATAGAAACAATAGCCAAACATGATCCCAACAGCGAAGACATTTTGAAAAACAATTTATTGGACACATACTACCCAAACAGGAGTACCACTTTGGAAACCATGTGTCTATCACATAGCCCAAAACTACACATACAAAAATAATATAAAACCTGATGAAAAAAACGGTAAATACAGAGTGACAAACTGTGAAGGCAGCTTAGTAAAACTCACCAAACCAAATTTAATTAATCATATCAAATTGTCATTAAAGACTCCTCAACATAAAGAAGTATATTACATGTCCCTGCTACAACTGTTTAAACCATGGAGAAAAGATGAAATACTAGATAACTATGACTCATATGAAGACGCTTTCAAAGCAAATGAAAGCACTATAACTGATGTAAACTTTACACAGTACAAAGCAATGTTGCACAATGAACAGCAACACGAAGAAGAACTCCAGGCCCAACTAGATAAGGACACTCATGACAGTAGTCAACCCTCTGTAACAGGAAGCCAAGAACCACTGGGAGAGCCACTAATAACAAATGAGGCAGAATTAGCTATGATAGAAGTAGAAAACACCATGTGTCAGTATGAAGATAAAGAAGACTTAACTATACTACAATCCAAACTAAACAATGAGCAACGTAGCATTTTTCAAGAAGTAACAAAAGAAATTGCACAGGGTGTACAACATGACAACAAAGAATGCACCTGCCAAAATTACAAACCCATACTATTGTACGTCAGTGGTGAAGCTGGTTCTGGCACAACATTCCTAATCAAAATCATCAGTAACTTCCTTCAACAATTGAGAAACAACAAACTGTCAGCTGTTGTCACTGCTCCCACAGGTTTAGCTGCCTACAACATAGGTGGTGTCACTTTACACCGATTACTACTCCTGCCAGTAGGACACCAAAACAAATTAGACTATTACAAACTTTCTACAGAAGCTGCAATGGAACTATGCAGAGTATTGAAACAAATGAAAATGCTTCTAATAGATAAAGTGAGCATGGTGTCTGACCTAATGTTGGCTTTGATTCACCTCAGATTACAAGAAGTATTCAAAACAAACTATGAAGAGTTCTTTGCAGGAAAACACATTATTGTTTTCGGAGATCTTCTTCAATTGACAGCAGTAAAAGGTGATCCTATTTTAAAACATTAGGACACAAACTCTGCCGTAAAACTGTTGGCAGCTTTGGAAATGTCAACCTTTGGCAACATTTCCAATACAGAGAATTAACAGAAAACATGCGGCAATCTGCAGATCTCACTTATGCCAACATCTAAAAAAAGTATCAGAGTTGGTATACTTTCTAAAGAAGCAGAAGCAATATTGAAAACCCGGCACATTCATGCACTTTATGGTAATAATGCATGTGCTACTGATGTTATGGAACAATTAGCCCACATAAATATCAATTGTATGGCCTTAATGCCAACTCTTGCAAGCTGTTTCAAATTCAATGAAATAATGTTAAGTAAAGAAATGCAACCAATAATGGAAATTAGCGCCACAGACAAACTAGATGTACATGGTATGACACTACCCATGTGTGACCAAGCCACAACAAGATTAAATAGTTTAGAAAAATTAATCTCAAACACAGCAAGCTTGAAAAAGATATTAAAATTATCCTTAAATTACAGAGTAATGCTTAAACGTAACCTTGACGTGGACCAAGGACTAGTTAATGGAGCACTGGGTACAGTTGTTGGCTTTCAAACATACCCACGTGACAACAAAATTCAGTTTGTCAATATTCTCTTTGACAAACTTTCAGAAGTAAAAAGGATAGGAGGCTCAACAGCTTGATTCCTTCTTTTCAAAGACATGTATGTATGCAGAGAACAATTTTCTCTAACTCTTGCATACGCAGTCACCATTCATGAATCACAAGGTCTTACCCTAGACAAAGCAATGATAGACATTGGTAACACAGTCTTTAAAGAAGGCATGAGCTACGTAGCACTATCACGATTACGTACACTTGACGGTCTATTTCTAATCGACTTTGATGCAAGTAAAGTAAACGCTGATATTCCTTGCATTTTAGAATACAATAGACTTCGCTCACTATACACCCCCATCTAAACACATATTCTGTACCACAAAAAGTAAAACGTTGTAAAAGAAAACTAAATCAAACAGAAATGCAACAGGATGTCACTGCAAATCCTCCAAAGAGAGTAAAAGAAACAAAAACTTCATCAAGTACCACAAATATAAAAGAACCCATTAGGGAAAGTAAACAAGGTACTTCATCAAAGAAGGAAGACAAACTAAAAAAAAATCAATCAGATACAGAACTACCTGGTCCATTTAAACTCTCCAATATAGTTGGAGTAAATTGCAACGCAAATGTAGCAATGAATATTCTATTTCAATTGCCACCAATTGTTGACAAGATTTACTTACGCAGTACAGACCAATTGTGTTTGCAAATGTTAGTACTTCACAGAAATGCAACAAACAATCCTGATAACACGTATAGTGTTTATGGAATAAGACAACAATTGGACTACTGTGCTGGAATGGTTAAATTCACTATAAATTCACAGGAAGATCCACAAGAATTTCTAATGTACGTACTACAAGTACTGGAAAAAAAAAACATGGATTCCAGATTTCATACATGTGGAAACATACATGCACTCTCTGCAACAATGTGACACAAGAAGAAATCCCCAATTAACGCTTCAAATATATATCAATATCTAATTGTGAATCCATTCCAATTCAGCAACTTGTACAAAATGCAAACCATGCTAGATTATGTACTACCTGCAATTCGGATAATCGATCCACCTTAGTGATACAAACACATAGTAAATACGCAATACTAATGCTTCTACGTTACAATGCAGATGGTACCAAAAACAACTGCAAGCTGACTGGATTCACACATGGTCAAATATCACTTGGTAAGAAAACCTTCACAACAATAGGTATAATCTAACACGCAGGAGCCACAACCAATTCAGGGCATTACACTGCATATATAAAAAAGAAATGTGGATGGTTTGAATGTAATGATAGTACCATTACTCTAAAGCAGAGATTACCAGCAAATTCTACAAATGCTTATTTAATGTTCTTAAAACCAAAATTTGATAACTAAACTGTACTTAAACCTTAAGTAAACTTAAGGAAAACAAATATAAACTTTTAGAATATTCCAAAAGCTATCTAACTGTCCAAAGATTCTACAACAACTTATCAGATAAATGAATACCACTAAATTAGAGCAGAAAATAGACAGTTAGAATATGCCAATTGGTATCTAACTGTCCCAAAATTTAACAATATCCAAACAGATAAATCAATACCACTAAAATATATAAAAAAATAGACAGTTAGAATACGCCTAAAGGGAACTAACTGCTCCAAAATTTTACAATATCCAAACAAATAAATAATATGTTACTGCTCCAAAAAACTGCAACAAGCCAATGTATAAAGCATTAGGCAGAAACAACAAGTGAACACTGAAAACAAACAAACAAATAAACTGTAGCATAACAGAAAAAGGTTTTTTTTTAATCCAACATGGATTTTTTTTTCTCCCACAGACCCAATGATTTTAGCAACAAACACAGAAACTGAGCAAATTGCACAGTACTCTGGTTTGTAATCTACTAAATATGAGGGTCCAAAAAAAAATAATTGTTGATTATACAATGTAATAAGTCATTACAAAATACTAATACTAACATGCTATTTTCTTTTATCATAGAAATTAACAAGAAATGCATGTACTCCAGTTACTAAACCAAACAGTAAGTGTATTATATTAAGTACAACCATCGCAGCATATCACACCCATAGTGGCTTATAACGTTGTTCCTTATAAATTTGTTTTTGACTCAAAGTTATAAGCAACTACGAGTGTGATATACTGCGGCGGTGGTGGCCAGGGCATAGAGTCTTGGGTGCATGGCCAAATGGCCATGCACCCAAGACTCTATGCACTGGCCACAACCACTGCAGCATATCACACCCATAGAGTCAAACATTTCAACTATGGCCGATGGAAACTTTTAATGTCCGCAGATATTATGAGTGTTCTTAGAACACTTTCAATTTTCCAGCGAACAATACGGACAGCATACTCAGAACACCCCCATTTTTTTATTTGCAAACATTTCAGGACACTGTGAGTGTTCTTAGAACATATTCAACTTGCCAGCGTACAATACGTTCAGCATCTTCAGGATACCCCCTACGAACATTTCAGGACACCGTGACAGTTCTTACAACACTTTCAACTTGACAACGAACAATACGGGCAGTGTCCTCAGAACACCCCCATTTTGTTTATTTGCGAACATTTCAGGACACCGCGAGTGTTCTTAGAACACATTCAACTTGCCACCGAACAATACGTTCAGCGTCTTCAGGACACCCCCTACGAACATTTCAGGACACCGTGACAGTTCTTAGAACACTTTCAACTTGACAACAAACAATACGGACAGTGTCCTCAGAACACCCCCATTTTGTTTATTTGCGAACATTTCAGGACACCGCGAGTGTTCTTAGAACACATTCAACTTGCAAGAGAACAATACGGACAGCGTCCTCAGAACACCCCCAATTTTTTATTTGCGAACATTTCAGGACACCAAAAGTGTTCTTAGAACACATTCAACTTGCCAGCGAACAATACGGACAGCGTCTTCAGGACACGCCTTACGAACATTCCAGGACACCGCAAGGGTTCTTAGATCACTTTCAACTTAACAACGAACAATACGGACAGCGTCCTAAGGACACCCCCATTTTGTTTATTTGCGAACATTTCAGGACATCGGAAGTGTTCTTAGAACACATTCAATTTGCCATCGAACAATACGGACAGCGTCCTCAGGACACCCCCATTTTGTTTATTTACGAACATTTCAGGACACCACGAGTGTTCTAAGAACACATTCAACTTGCCAGAGAACAATATACGGATAGCGTCCTCAGAACACCCCCATTTATTTATTTGCGAACATTTCAGGACACCGCGAGTGTTCTGAGAACACATTCAACTTGCCAGCAAACAGTACGGACTTCGTCTTCGGGACACCCCCTACGAACATTTCAGGACACCGCGAGGGTTCTTAGAACACTTTCAACTTGTCAATGAACAATACGGACAGCGTCCTCAGGACAACCCCATTTTGTGTATTTGTGAACATTTCAGGACACCGCGAGTGTTCTTAGAACACATTCAACTTGCAATCGAACAATACGGACAGCGTCCTCAGGACACCCCCATTTTGTTTATTTACGAACATTTCAGGACACCGCGAGTGTTCTTAGAACACATTCAACTTGCCAGAGAACAATATATTCAGCGTCTTCAAGACACCCCCTACGAACATTTCAGGACACCGTGACAGTTCTTAGAACACTTTCAACTTGACAACGAACAATACGGACAGTGTCCTCAGAACACCCCCATTTTGTTTATTTGCAAACATTTCAGGACACCGCGAGTGTTCTTAGAACATATTCAACTTGCAAGAGAACAATACGGACAGCGTCCTCAGAACACCCCCAATTTTTTATTTGTGAACATTTCAGGACGCCGCAAGTGTTCTTATAACACATTCAACTTGCCAGCGAACAATACGGACAGCGTCCTCAGGACACCCCCATTTTGTTTATTTACGGACATTTCAGGACACCACGAGTGTTCTTAGAACACATTCAACTTGCCAGAGAACAATACAGACAGCGTCCTCAGAACACCCCCAGTTTGTTTAGTGGCGAACATTTCAGGCATTTCAGGACACCGCAAGTGTTCTTAAAACACATTCAACTTGCAAGAGAACAATACAGACAGCGTCCTCAGAACACCACCATTTTTTTATTTGCAAACATTTCGGGACACCGCGAGTGTTCTTAGAACACATTCAACTTGCCAGTGAACAATACAGACAGCGTCTTCAGGACACCCCCCACAAACATTCCAGGACACCGCAAGGGTTCTTAGAACACTTTCACCTTAACAACGAACAATACGGACAGCGTCGTCAGGACACCCCCATTTTGTTTATTTGTGAACATTTCAGGACACCGCATATGTTCTTAGAATACATTCAATTTGCCATCGAACAATACGGACAGCGTCCTCAGGACACCCCCATTTTGTTTATTTACGAACATTTCAGGACACCACGAGTGTTCTTAGAACACATTTAACTTGCCAGAGAACAATACGGACAGCGTCCTCAGAACACCCCCATTTTTTTATTTGCGAACATTTCAGGACACCGCAAGTGTTCTGAGAACACATTCAACTTGCCAGCGAACAGTACGGACTTCGTCTAGGGGACACCCCCTACGAACATTTCAGGACACCGCGAGGGTTCTTAGAACACTTTCAACTTGACAACGAACAATACGGACAGCGTCCTCAGGACACCCCCATTTTGTGTATTTGCGAACATTTCAGGACACCGCGAGCGTCCTTAGAACACTTTCAACTTGCCATCGAAAAATACGGACAGCCTCCTCAGGACACCCCCATTTTGATATTTACGAACATTTCAGGACACCACGAGTGTTCTTAGAACACATTGAACTTGCCAGAGAACAATACGTTCAGCGTCTTCAGGACACCCCCTACGAACATTTCAGGACACTGTGACAGTTCTTAGAACACTTTCAACTTGACAGCGAACAATACAGACAGTGTCCTCAGAACACCCCCATTTTGTTTATTTGCGAACATTTCAAGACACCGCGAGTGTTCTTAGAACACATTCAACTTGCAAGAGAACAATACGGACAGCGTCCTCAGAACACCCCCAATATTTTATTTGCGAACATTTCAGGACACCGCGAGTGTTCTTAGAACACATTCAACTTGACAGCGAACAATACGGAGAGTGTCCTCAGGACACCCCCATTTTGTTATTTTACTAACATTTCAGGACACCACGAGTGTTCTTATAACACATTCAACTTGCCAGAGAACAATACAGACAGCGTCCTCAGAACACCCCCATTTTGTTTATTTGCGAACATTTCAGGACACCGCGAGGTTCTTAAAACACATTCAACTTGCAAGAGAACAATACAGACAGCGTCCTCAGAACACCACCATTTTTTTATTTGCAAACATTTCGGGACACCGCGAGTGTTCTTAGAACACATTCAACTTGCCAGCGACCAATACGGACAGCGTCTTCAGGACACCCCCTACGAACATTCCAGGATACCGCGAGGGTTCTTAGAACACTTTCAACTTAACAACGAACAATCCGGACAGAGTCCTCTGGACACCCCCATTTTGTTTATTTGCGAACATTTCAGGACACCACAAGTGTTCTTAGAACACATTCAACTTGCCAAAGAACAATACGGACAGCGTCCTCAGAATACCCCCATTTTTTTATTTGCAAACATTTCAGGACACCGCAAGTGTTCTGAGAACACATTCAACTTGCCAGCGAACAGTACGGACTTCGTCTTCGGGACACTCCCTACGAAGATTTCAGGACACCGCAAGGGTTCTTAGAACACTTTCAACTTGTCAACGAACAATACGGACAGCGTCCTCAGGACAATCCCATTTAGTGTATTTGCGAACATTTCAGGACACCGCAAGTGTTTCTTAGAACACATTCAACTTGCCATCGAACAATACGGACAGCTTCCTCAGGACACCCCCATTTTGATATTTACGAACATTTCAGGACACCACGAGTGTTCTTAGAACACATTCAACTTGCCAGAGAACAATACGTTCAGCGTCTTCAGGACACCCCCATTTTGTTTATTTGCGAACATTTCAGGACACCGCGAGTGTTCTTAAAACACATTCAACTTGCAAGAGAACAATACGGACAGCGTCCTCAGAACACCACCATTTTTTTATTTGCAAACATTTCGGGACATCGCGAGTGTTCTTAGAACACATTCAACTTGCCAGCGAACAATACGGACAGCGTCTTCAGAACACCCCCTACGAACATTCCAGGACACCACGAGGGTTCTTAGAACACTTTCAACTTAACAACGAACAATACGGACAGCGTCCTCAGGACACCCCCATTTTCTTTATTTGCGAACATTTCAGGACACCGCAAGTGTTCTTAGAACACATTCAATTTGCCATCGAACAATACAGAGAGAGTCCTCAGGACAGCCCCATTTTCTTTATTTACGAATATTTCAGGACACCACGAGTGTTCTTAGAACACATTCAACTTGCCAGAGAACAATACGGACAGCGTCCTCAGAACACCCCCATTTTTTTATTTGCGAACATTTCAGGAACCCGCGAGTGTTCTGAGAGCACATTCAACTTGCCAGAGAACAGTATGGACTTTGTCTTCGGGACACCCCCTACGAACATTTCAGGACACCGCGAGGGTTCTTAGAACACTTTCAACTTGTCAACGAACAATACGGACAGCGTCCTCAGGACACCCCCATTTTGTGTATTTGCGAACATTTCAGGACACCGCGAGTGTTCTTAGAACACATTCAACTTGCCATCGAACAATACGGACAAAGTCCTCAGGACACCCCCATTTTGTTTATTTACGGACATTTCAGGACACCACGAGTGTTCTTAGAACACATTCAACTTGCCAGAGAACAATACAGACACCGTCCTCAGAACACCACCATTTTGTTTATAGGCGAACATTTCAGGCATTTCAGGACACCGCGAGTGTTCTTAAAACACATTCAACTTGCAAGAGAACAATACAGATAGCGTCCTCAGAACACCACCATTTTTTTATTTGCGAACATTTCGGGACACCGCGAGTGTTCTTAGAACACATTCAACTTGCCAGTGAACAATAGAGACAGCGTCTTCAGGACACCCCCCACGAACATTCCAGGACACCGCGAGGGTTCTTAGAACACTTTCAACTTAACAATGAACAATACGGACAGCGTCATCAGGACACCCCCATTTTGTTTATTTGTGAACATTTCAGGACACCGCATGTGTTCTTAGAATACATTCAATTTGCCATCAAACAATACGGACAGCGTCCTCAGGACACCCCCATTTTGTTTATTTACGAACATTTCAGGACACCACGAGTGTTCTTAGAACACATTCAACTTGCCAGAGAACAATACGGACAGCGTCCTCAGAACACCCTCATTTTTTTATTTGCGAACATTTCAGGACACCGCAAGTGTTCTGAGAACACATCCAACTTGCCAGCGAACAGTACAGACTTCGTCTTCGGGACACCCCCTACGAACATTTCAGGACACCGCGAGGGTTCTTAGAACACTTTCAACTTGTCAACGAACAATACGGACAGCGTCCTCAGGACACCCCCATTTTGTTTATTTGCGAACATTTCAGGACACCACGAGTGTTCTTAGAACACATTCAACTTGCCAGAGAACAATACGGACAGCGTCCTCAGAACACCCCCATTTTTTTATTTGCAAACATTTCAGGACACCGCAAGTATTCTGAGAACACATTCAACTTGCCAGCGAACAGTACGGACTTCGTCTTCGGGACACCCCCTACGAAGATTTCAGGACACCGTGAGGGTTCTTAGAACACTTTCGACTTGTCAATGAACAATACGGACAGAGTCCTCAGGACAATCCCATTTAGTGTATTTGCGAACATTTCAGGACACCGCAAGTGTTTCTGAGAACACATTCAACTTGCCATCGAACAATACGGACAGCGTCCTCAGGACACCCCCATTTTGATATTTACGAACATTTCAGGACACCACAAGTGTTCTTAGAACACATTCAACTTGCCAGAGAACAATACGTTCAGCGTCTTCAGGACACCCCCATTTTGTTTATTTGCGAACATTTCAGGACACTGCGAGTGTTCTTAAAACACATTCAACTTGCAAGAGAACAATACGGACAGCGTCCTCAGAACACCAGCATTTTTTTATTTGCAAACATTTCGGGACATCGCGAGTGTTCTTAGAACACATTCAACTTGCCAGCGAACAATACGGACAGCGTCTTCAGAACACCCCCTATGAACATTCCAGGACACCGCGAGGGTTCTTAGAACACTTTCAACTTAACAACGAACAATACGGACAGCGTCCTCAGGACACCCCCATTTTGTTTATTTACGAACATTTCAGGACACCACGAGTGTTCTTAGAACACATTCAATTTGCCATCGAACAATACAGAGAGCGTCCTCAGGACACCCCCATTTTCTTTATTTACGAATATTTCAGGACACCACGAGTGTTCTTAGAGCACATTCAACTTGCCAGAGAACAATACGGACAGCGTCCTCAGAACACCCCCATTTTTTTATTTGCGAACATTTCAGGACACCGCAAGTGTTCTGAGAACACAATCAACTTGCCAGCGAACAGTACGGACTTTGTCTTCGGGACACGCCCTACGAACATTTCAGGACACCGCGAGGGTTCTTAGAACACTTTCAACTTGTCAACGAACAATACGGACAGCGTCCTCGGGACACCCCCATTTTGTGTATTTGCGAACATTTCAGGACACCGCGAGTGTTCTTAGAACGCATTCAATCTGCCATTGAACAATACGGACCTAGTCCTCAGGACACCCCCATTTTGTTTATTTACGGACATTTCAGGACACCACGAGTGTTCTTAGAACACATTCAACTTGCCAGAGAACAATACAGACAGCGTCCTCAGAACACCCCCATTTTGTTTATAGGCGAACATTTCAGGCATTTCAGGACACCGCGAGTGTTCTTAAAACACATTCAACTTGCAAGAGAACAATACAGATAGCGTCCTCAGAACACCACCATTTTTTTATTTGCGAACATTTCGGGACACCGCCAGTGTTCTTAGAACACATTCAACTTGCCAGTGAACAATACAGACACCGTCTTCAGGACACCCCCCCACGAACATTCCAGGACACCGCGAGGGTTCTTAGAACACTTTCAACTTAACAACGAACAATACGAACAGCGTCATCAGGACACCCCCATTTTGTTTATTTGTGAACATTTCAGGACACCGCATGTGTTCTTAGAATACATTCAATTTGCCATCGAACAATACGGACAGCGTCCTCAGGACACCCCCATTTTGTTTATTTACGAACATTTCAGGACACCACGAGTGTTCTTAGAACACATTCAACTTGCCAGAGAACAATACGGACAGCGTCCTCAGAACACCCCCATTTTGATATTTACGAACATTTCAGGACACCACGAGTGTTCTTAGAACACATTCAACTTGCCAGAGAACAATACGTTCAGCGTCTTCAGGACACCCCCTACGAACATTTCAGGACACTGTGACAGTTCTTAGAACACTTTTAACTTGACAGCGAACAATACAGACAGTGTCCTCAGAACACCCCCATTTTGTTTATTTGCGAACATTTCAGGACACCGCTAGTGTTCTTAGAACACATTCAACTTGCAAGAGAACAATACGGACAGCGTCCTCAGAACACCCCCTTCGAACATTTCAGGACACCGCGAGTGTTCTTAGAACACTTTCAACTTGACAATGAACAATACGGACAGCGTCCCCAGGACACCACCATTTTCTTTATTTGCGAACATTTCAGGACACCGCGAGTGTTCTTAGAACACATTCAACTTGCCATCGAATAATATGGACAGGGTCCTCAGGACACCCCCATTTTGTTTATTTACGAACATTTCAGGACACCACGAGTGTTCTTAGAACACATTCAACTTGCCAGAGAACAATACAGACAGCGTCCTCAGGACACCCCCATTTTGTTTATTTATGAACATTTCAGAACACCGCAAGTGTTCTGAGAACACATTCAACTTGCCAGCGAACAGTACGGACTTCGTCTTCGGGACACCCCCTACGAACATTTCAGGACACCGCGAGGGTTCTTAGAACACTTTCAACTTGTCAACGAACAATACGGACAGCGTCCTCAGGACACCCCCATTTTGTGTATTTGCGAACATTTCAGGACACTGCGAGTGTTCTTAGAACACTTTCAACTTGCCATCGAACAATACGGACAGCGTCCTCAGGACACCCCCATTTTGATATTTACGAACATTTCAAGGCACCACGAGTGTTCTTAGAACACATTCAACTTGCCAGAGAATAATACAGACAGTGTTTTCAGGACACCCCCTACGAACATTTCAGGACACCGCAAGTGTTCCTAGAACACTTTAAACTTGACAACGAACAAAACGGACAGAGTCCTATGAACACCTTCATTTTGTTTATTTACGAACATATCAGGACACCACACGTGTTCTTAGAACACATTCAACTTGCAAGAGAACAATATGGACAGCGTCCTCAGAACACCCCTATTTTTTTATTTGCAAACATCTCAGGACACCGCGAGTGTTCTTAGAACACATTCAACTTACCAGCGAACAATACGGACAGCATCTTCAGTACACCCCCTTCGAATATTTCAGGACACCACGAGTGTTCTTAGAACACTTTCAACTTGACAACGAACAATACGGACAGCGTCCCCAGGACACCACCATTTTCTTTATTTGCGTACATTTCAAAACACCGCAAGTGTTCTTAGAGCACATTCAACTTGCCATCGAATAATATGGAGAGAGTCCTCAGGACATCCCCATTTTGTTTATTTACGAACATTTCAGGACACCACGAGTGTTCTTAGAACACATTCAACTTGCCAGAGAACAATACAGACAGCGTCCTCAGGACACCCCCATTTTGTTTATTTATGAACATTTCAGAACACTGCAAGTGTTCTGAGAACACATTCAACTTCCCAGCGAACAGTACGGACTTCGTCTTCGGAACACCCCCTACGAACATTTCAGGACACCGCGAGGGTTCTTAGAACACTTTCAACTTGTCAACGAACAATACAGACAGCGTCCTCAGGACACCTCCATTTTGTGTATTTGCGAACATTTCAGGACACCACGAGTGTTCTTAGAACACATTCAACTTGCCATCGAATAATATTGGGAGGGTCCTCAGGACACCCCCATTTTGTTTATTTACGAACATTTCAGGACACCACGAGTGTTCTTAGAACACATTCAACTTGCCAGAGAACAATGCAGACAGCGTCCTCAGGACACCCCCATTTTGTTTATTTATGAACATTTCAGAACACCGCAAGTGTTCTGAGAACACATTCAACTTGCCAGCGAACAGTACGGACTTCGTCTTCGGGACACCCCCTACGAACATTTCAGGACACCGCGAGGGTTCTTAGAACACTTTCAACTTGTCAACGAACAATACGGACAGCGTCCTCAGGACACCCCCATTTTGTGTATTTGCGAACATTTCAGGACACTGCGAGTGTTCTTAGAACACTTTCAACTTGCCATCGAACAATACGGACAGCGTCCTCAGGACACCCCCATTTTGATATTTACGAACATTTCAGGACACCACGAGTGTTCTTAGAACACATTCAACCTACCAGAGAATAATACAGACAGTGTCTTCAGGACACCCCCTACTAACATTTCAGGACACCGCAAGTGTTCCTAGAACACTTTAAACTTGACAACGAACAAAACGGACAGAGTCCTATGAACACCTTCATTTTGTTTATTTACGAACATATCAGGACACCACACGTGTTCTTAGAACACATTCAACTTGCAAGAGAACAATATGGACAGCGTCCTCAGAACACCCCCATTTTTTTATTTGCAAACATCTCAGGAAACCGCGAGTGTTCTTAGAACACATTCAACTTACCAGCGAACAATACGGACAGCATCTTCAGTACACCCCCTTCGAACATTTCAGGACACCGCGAGTGTTCTTAGAACACTTTCAACTTGACAATGAACAATACGGACAGCGTCCCCAGGACACCACCATTTTGTTTATTTGCGTACATTTCAGAACACCGCAAGTGTTCTTAGAGCACATTCAACTTGCCATCGAATAATATGGACAGGGTCCTCAGGACATCCCCATTTTGTTTATTTACGAACATTTCAGGACACCACGAGTGTTCTTAGAACACATTCAACTTGCCAGGACACCCCCAATTTGTTTATTTATGAACATTTCAGAACACCGCAAGTGTTCTGAGGACACATTCAACTTCCCAGCGAAGAACACGGAAGGCGTCTTCAGGACCGCCCCTATGAACATTTCAGGACACCGCGAGTGTTCTTAGAACACTTTCAACTTGACAACGAACAATACGGAAAGTGGCCCTCATTACGACCCTGGCGGAAATCGAAAAACGATGGCGGAAATGCAATACCGCCATCGAATAGCGCTCGGTGCGACTATGACCCGTCACCGCAAAGTACGAAGCCATTAGCGACACCGTAGTGAACGCCAATGCTAACTGCACCAAGCACGCGCGCGCGCGCCATGCCAAACCGTAAACACCACCATGGCGCAAGGGTACGCCAATTCCGACCCTAGCGGACATGTACCTAATGCCATCAAGCATGGCGGAATGTACCATTCCGCCATGGTGAGAAGTACGGCATCGCGAATCAACCGTAAACGGCCCCACTGAGTGCCTGTACACCGCTCCCTGCCCTCAAAGTACAACTCCCCGTAGGTGCAATGAAGTCACAAATGCAACCAGTGAAATGTACAAGTCACCCATGCATGCCAACGAACAAATGAAACACAAGAGGGGCCAATGGGAGCTGCAGGGCACAGATGGCACGAATACAGAAGCCATCCCAATGGACATGACCACAGTCCCCCACCAAGAAACGCACGCAAACACAGGCACCTGTGACCAGCAATATTCCGAAAATCACATCATTCCACCAGTCCACCTGGCTGACCGGCATCTGTTACACAAAACCCAATCCCCCGCCCCTGAGCATGACAACATTCAAACAGTCATATTGGCAGCCCCCATCCCTGACCTTACGGGCTTCGTAGGCAAACGCGCCCAGTACAGTACCACGCAACTAAACTCCGAAGCTGGAACCCAATGCAGATCTCCTCACAATACATCGCTCCCCAAATAGGAATATGCCACATCACTTGCAAAGAAGAACGCTACACGGGCCAAATCAGAATAGAAATTTAATGCACAACAAAATCACCAAGCCCATACAGCCATCAGGCCATGAACTCCAAAACACATTTCACCATTGTGGGCTGCATCCGCAAGAAATGACCAGCCACTACTTGTGTGACGCCCTGTTCCATCATGGTACACAGAGCCACATTCACGTACGAAAAGGCAACATGGAAGCGCACAGAACCGCAGGGCCGTCCCAATGGGGAGGCACTAGTCCAGCTGAAAGGCCGAAATGTTGCTCCGAGCCACCAGTACTGCGTAAGGGCATGTGGCCCATTGGCGATCGTCCCATAAGATCGTAATGCTGCTCCACTGATTAACACGAAGCAGCAGGTGTCGGGAGTAAAACCCATCTGCAGGAGTGGCATACAGATGGCAGTGGCAAAAGGGGAGGAGATACCTGTCAACCAAAAGAAAAGAAAAAGAACAGAATGCCCATCAGAACTACATTCCAACAACTCACTTCAATGATCACACTAAATCCACAGCCATATGCATGCTAGCCCACTCCAAAGGTTCTTCACCACCCAAAAACCACTTGCGACTCATAACTATCTATATCGAGGTGTAAACACCATCACAAACGAGTGTACCTGTGCATGCGTCTGTCAAAACAGAATCCATCAGATGGGATTGGTAACGTGCATGGACACAAGTGTCTGAGGGCGCGTCGAGACAGGGAGGGCTCAACAAGGCCAGATAGACAATGGTCCCACTATGGCAGCCCTGCATCACATAGCGTAGGGGAGGCGGATAGATCCCAAGAAGCCCTGTACATGGCAAACTCCGTATCAAATCACCTGCCCATGCATCCATTCATCATTCCCTCATCCCGGGATTAAAACGCCTGAATATTTACTCACATAACATTAGAAATATCCATTGAGTCTGTGCGTTATGCAGCCTGCAAAATCCACAGTGCCCCAGCCCGTAATTCCAGTGTTGTGAAGTAACATGTATTTGGGAACGTCCGGCCTCATCGCCCACGTCGCTATTGCGCATCCCAAACTATTCATATCGATCATTGCTTCCTCGCCATTGCCCCTGTCTCAAGGACATTGAACAATAGAACGTTATATTTGCAGTCAGACCTGTGGGCATTTCCTCGCCGCTAGCTGAAAACCGAAAGCGCCGCCCTTCGAATTCCTCATTTGCAACATCACGTCGAAGAGGCATCTGTGGCCGTTTGGAATCACTAATTAATCCATCGAGTGCGGCTGTGTGAAAATGGCAACTGCCTTCACCCACAAATGGGACGCCCCGCCCGTCGTTGCAACTCGGTACAGTGATGCATGAGGGCCCACCGTTACTCGAGTACTACGTTCCACTGACCCTTCACAAGTCTGTTCGCGACTGCACAGATAGTATGTGAAACAATGGGACCATAGCCGAATGTACATATCAACAAATATTACACGGCCATCGGGTACAAATACATGATTGCAATAGCAAGATGCCATTCCTCGAATTGCAGCGTTGTGTGCGGGACGTGCTCGGCCAAAGGGGAGAGCAGTTTGCCCAGGTGGAATGAATCACCACAGGTGGAGGCCATACAGCCTGAAAACACATAAATTGCACACCCAGTCTCCTCCCACAACCACACCGAAATGCTACCGGCAGGACTCGCGATGTTGGCCCTGGGGGACATGATAGCACTGCAAGTACTCCAACTCCAAGAAGAAGACGAACACCAACTACAACCGGCCGCACGGAGGAGACGCAGGAGGAGGAGGAGGGCAAGGCAGGGCCAGCAAGGGCCGCCAGCACAGCCACTACCACCACGCAGGCAGCCCGCAATCCCACGCCTCCGAGCACATCCGTTCAACCTCACTGATGAGCAGATCCACACCCTCTACCGTCTGGACCGGGACACCATAGCCGCCATTGTGGACATGACACAGGCTGACCTTGTCAGCATGATAGATAGCCCAACCGCCATCCCACCCCTACTGAAGGTGGTGTCTGTACTCCACTTCCTGGCCACAGGCACCTACCAGCACACAGTCGGACAGTTGCATGGCATTTCTCAGCCACTGTTCTCACGGACACTATTGCAAGTGCTCGATGCCCTCCTGCAGCACGCAGATGACTACATCTCCCTACCACGCTCGGAGCAGGAAATTACCAACACAAAAGTGGGATTCCATGCAGTTGCCGGCATACCGGGTTGCATTGGTGCCATCGACTGCACCCATGTGGAATTGGTCGTCCCACATGCCATGGAGGCCCAGTACCGCAACCGAAAACAATTTCATTCTCTGAATGTACAAATGGTGTGTGACTCCAACAGGATCATTACACATTGTTGTGCCAGATTCCCTGGATCAACCCATGATTCTATGGTCTTGAGGAACTCTACAATACCACGCTACATGGAGCGACACGCAGGGAACAGATCCTGGCTACTCAGTGAGTCACATTACATGCATGATAATGTGGGGTATGTGATTCGGCAATGACCTGGCAGGAAGGGGGGGGGTGTGCGTACGTAGCAATGGCATTCCACATCATACGTTTATCGTCCACATACAGGTGATGCTGGATATCCACTGAAGAGATGGCTCCTCACACCAGTCCGGAACCCACGGGACCAGCATGAGGAGGACTACAACCATGCCCACTCACGTACCCGTGTAGTCATTGAACAGGCATTCGGCCTACTGAAGGGTCGTTTCCGCTGCCTCAGCAGGTCTGGCGGGGCACTCCTGTACCGCCATGAGAAGGTTGCAAAGATGGTGATGGCATGTGTCATGCTCCACAACATGTGCGTACGTAGAAATGTGCCCATGCCCCCTGACGCAGAACTGCAAGCACCTGATGATGGTCATGATGAGGGTGGGGATGTGGCAGCACCTCAAGGAGTCTGCGAGGCACCGGAGGGCCGTGACATTCGTCAGCATCTCATTGATGTATGCTTCTAGCACTCAAGCCTGGTGGCTGATACATGGACACGGGACTCGTGGCACTGTGTGTGTCTGGGACATGCACAATATGGACTGTACGCCTATGATGGCCTAGTACACAAAGATCAATGTCCACACATCTCATTGGTTGATCGTGCACTGTTTATGGCATATGTGATATCATATTGAACACCCTATCGACCCGCCACCCAAGTGAGCCCAACACACCCCCTCCACCCTCCTACCTCCCCCCCGAACACCAGTGTCCAAAGATGCTCATTGTCAGTGGCCAGTCGCTATTGCAAGCCCCCTCTGCGGGTATCAGGGGCACCCCTGCCTGTGGAGCGCAGGTTCCTCCCAGATCTACGTTGGGGGCTGCCCTGGACGGAACTTGCAACGGATGATGTCTCTGCCTGCTCACGTCCATGCATGTCCCTAAGGGTTTGCGAGAGCTCAGTGAGCACACGGCGCACTGCGGCAAGTTCGGCACATACGTCTTTGGACGTCGCATGCAGTTCCCCCCTCAGGCTCTCGGTGCTTCTCTCCATTTGTACTCTCAGGCTCTCGGTGCTACTCTCCATTTGTGCCCTTAGTGTCTCTGTACTTCTCTCCATTTCTGCCCTAAGTGTCTCAGTTGATGTTTCTATGTCTGCCTTAGTGCCCCCACATTCATCGGCATGGTCCTTGAGGAGCGTGGCCAGTTGCTGCTGTTGCACGATTAACTGGTCGAGGGACTGTTGCCTCTGCTGGGCCATGGCCATTTGCGGGGGTGTCACAGAGGGGCTGTTGTCCTCATGTTGCCTTGCCACAGGGCTTGTGGGGGATGGCCAGTCGTCGTCTTGTGGGTGCCCCTGCGTGGTATCCTCATGTTGTACGGGATGGGACAGACAGGGGGATTGGGACAGGTCATGGATGGATCTGACTTCGACATCCCCGTCTTCAGTGTCGAGCATGCTGCCATCAATGGGGTGTCACCTATGGTGCTGCTGCCACCAGAGGCAGTACCTTCTGTGGCATCCGTTGGGGGGACCTGTGGTGGTGGTGTTGTGGGCATGCTGGCTGCTGGGGTGCCTGTTGATGTTCCCTCCTCTGTGCTGCCACCTGATTTGTGCTGCTGCCGTGTCTTGATGCGTGCAGCTGAGGTGGAGGGTCTTTGGCCGTTGGTCTTGGCCCTCTTTGCAGGTGTGCTGGTAGGGGTGTCCTGATGCTCGTCGTTTGGATCGGACCCTGTGGTGGAGTAAAGGAGGGCGTGGGTTATTAATGGGTCTGTGGGTATTGGAATGGCATTGTATCACATGCATTGGGGTGGTACCTGAGGGTGATTTGGGTCGGGGCCTTGGAGGTGCTTTCATTTGTGTGTGGAGTGAGGGTGCAGTTGTTTGGCAGCCTGCAGTTAGGGTGTGCCTGCTGCACGTGTAGTGCGTTTTTTAGGGGTTTTTAATTATTTATGTATTTATTGTGGGTTTTAACGTGCGCTATCAGGCCGATGTGTGTGGACGTTCTCCTGGACATGTGTTTCTGTTGCACTATGTGGACACATGGTACCTCACATGATTGGACATTGTGGATTTGGCATTGTTTTATTTGGCCCACCTACCTGAATCTTCGGATGTCTGCACTCCTTTCTCCATCCCTCCGACTCCCTCTATGCTCTCCATTCCGATGGTGGAGGCACAGATTTCTTCCCAGGGGGTCAACTTGATGGGTGATTCAGGACCTCCCCCGGTGGCTGTGGCAATGTTGCGGTTGGCAGAGAGTATGCTGCGGACGCGTATCCGCAGGTCGTCCCATCGCTTTCGGCATTGGTGTGGGGTGCGGTCCCCACCGCACTTACCCGCTGTGCCACCAGAGCCCATATGGCCTTCTTGTTTGCAAGTGCCGTCCTGGTCATTTGCGTAGAGAAGACGACGGCAGCATTCTCCTGGAGGGTCTCTGTTAGCACGGTGAGTTCCTCACGGGAGAAGTGGACCTGCCGCTTGCGGTCGCACGCTTTCTTCGCTACTTTTCCCATTTTTCTTGGTTTCGCTAGGGTGGATGACGGGTTGGGGTGTGTCTCTGGGTAGTGTTTTTAGTGGTTGTGTAGTTTTAGTGGTTTTATAGGTGTACGGCGGGATGTTTCCCGTTCCGGGCCCATGTTTTAACTTCCGTTTCCGTATATTTCCGGTCATCGTACTTTCCGGTAGGCGCACACTGCGGTGTCCGCTGTGATGGGTGGCGGTATTGCACCTAGGGCGCCGTACGGCGGCGGTGTGGGCCGTTTTGGGGTAATTTCCGCCATCGCGGACTTTGCACTTCCGCCATGCCGTGGTGCTCGTGCCCGATGGGTCGGAATGGGCCGCACTTTGCTCCATCGTGCAATGGCGGAAACGCTATTTACGCTGTGGCGGTCCGGTCAGTCACTTTCCGCCAGGGTCGTAATGAGGGCCAGTGTCCTCAGGACACCCCCATTTTCTTTATTTGCGAACATTTCAGGACACCGCGAGTGTTCTTAGAACACATTCAACTTGCCATCAAATAATATGGACAGGGTCCTCAGGACACCCCCATTTTGTTTATTTACGAACATTTTAGGACACCACGAGTGTTCTTAGAACACATTCAACTTGCCAGAGAACAATACAGACAGCGTCCTCAGGACACCCCCATTTTGTTTATTTATGAACATTTCAGAACACTGCAAGTGTTCTGAGAACACATTCAACTTGCCAGCGAACAGTACGGACTTCGTCTTCGGGACACCCCCTACGAACATTTCAGGACACCGCGAGGGTTCTTAGAACACTTTCAACTTGTCAACGAACAATACGGACAGCGTCCTCAGGACACCCCCATTTTGTGTATTTGCGAACATTTCAGGACACTGCGAGTGTTCTTCGAACACTTTCAACTTGCCATCGAACAATACGGACAGCGTACTCAGGACACCCCCATTTTGATATTTACGAACATTTCAGGACACCACGAGTGTTCTTAGAACACATTCAACTTGCCAGAGAATAATACAGACAGTGTCTTCAGGACACCCCCTACGAACATTTCAGGACACCGCAAGTGTTCCTAGAACACTTTATACTTGACAACGAACAAAACGGACAGAGTCCTATGAACACCTTCATTTTGTTTATTTACGAACATATCAGGACACCACACGTGTTCTTAGAACACATTCAACTTGCAAGAGAACAATATGGACAGCGTCCTCAGAACACCCCCATTCTTTTATTTGCAAACATCTCAGGACACCGCGAGTGTTCTTAGAACACATTCAACTTACCAGCGAACAATACGGACAGCATCTTCAGTACACCCCCTTCGAACATTTCAGGACACCGCAAGTGTTCTTAGAACACTTTCAACTTGACAACGAACAATACGGACAGCGTCCCCAGGACACCACCATTTTGTTTATTTGCGTACATTTCAGAACACCGCAAGTGTTCTTAGAGCACATTCAACTTGCCATCGAATAATATGGATAGGGTCCTCAGGACATCCCCATTTTGTTTATTTACGAACATTTCAGGACACCGCAAGTGTTCTGAGAACACATTCAACTTCCCAGCGAACAGTACGGACTTCGTCTTCGGGACACCCCCTACGAACATTTCAGGACACCGCGAGGGTTCTTAGAACACTTTCAACTTGTCAACGAACAATACGGACAGCGTCCTCAGGACACCTCTATTTTGTGTATTGGCGAACATTTCAGGACACTGCGAGTGTTCTTAGAACACTTTCAACTTGCCATCGAACAATACGGACAGTGTCCTCAGGACACAACATTTTGATATTTACGAACATTTCAGGACACCACGAGTGTTCTTAGAACACATTCAACTTGCCAGAGAACAATACAGACAGCGTCCTCAGGACACCCCCATTTTGTTTATTTATGAACATTTCAGAACACCGCAAGTGTTCTGAGAACACATTCAACTTCCGAGCGAACAGTACGGACTTCGTCTTCGGGACACCCCCTACAAACATTTCAGGACACCGCGAGGGTTCTTAGAACAATTTCAACTTGTCAACGAACAATACGGACAGCGTCCTCAGGACACCTCCATTTTGTGTATTTGCGAACATTTCAGGACACCACGAGTGTTCTTAGAACA
The DNA here is from genome assembly GCF_040938575.1 of Ambystoma mexicanum. NCBI lineage: Eukaryota > Metazoa > Chordata > Amphibia > Caudata > Ambystomatidae > Ambystoma > Ambystoma mexicanum. The sequence goes on from NC_090938.1 coordinate 331,135,480, forward strand.
CATTCAACTTGCCAGAGAATAATACAGACAGTGTCTTCAGGACACCCCTTACGAACATTTCAGGACACCGCAAGTGTTCCTAGATCACTTTAAACTTGACAACGAACAAAACGGACAGCTTCCTATGAACACCTAAATTTTGTTTATTTACGAACATATCAGGACACAAGACGTGTTCTTAGAACATATTCAACTTGCAAGAGAACAATATGGACAGCGTCCTCAGAACACCCCCATTTTTTTATTTGCAAACATTTCAGGATACCGCGAGTGTTCTTAGAACACATTCAACTTGCCAGCAAACAATACGGACAGCATCTTCAGTACACCCCCTTCGAACATTTCAGGACACCGCAAGTGTTCTTAGAACACTTTCAACTTGACAACGAACAATACGGACAGCGCCCTCAGGACACCACCATTTTGTTTATTTGCGTACATTTCAGAACAACGCAAGTGTTCTTAGAGCACATTCAACTTGCCATCGAATAATATGGACAGGGTCCTCAGGACACCCCCATTTTGTTTATTTACGAACATTTCAGGACACCACGAGTGTTCTTAGAACACATTCAACTTGCCAGAGAAAAATACAGACAGCGTCCTCAGGACACCCCCATTTTGTTTATTTATGAACATTTCAGAGCACCGCAAGTGTTCTGAGAACACATTCAACTTGCCAGTGAACAGTACGGACTTTGTCTTCGGGACACCCCCTATGAACATTTCAGGACACTGCGAGGGTTCTTAGAACACTTTGAACTTGTCAACGAACAATACGGACAGCGTCCTCAGGACACCCCCATTTTGTGTATTTGCGAACATTTCAGGACACTGTGAGTGTTCTTAGAACACTTTCAACTTGCCATCGAACAATACGGACAGCGTCCTCAGGACACCCCCATTTTGATATTTACGAACATTTCAGGACACCACGAGTGTTCTTAGAACACAATCAACTTGCCAGAGAACAATACGTTCAGCGTCTTCAGGACACCGCCTACGAACATTTCAGGACACTGTGACAGTTCTTAGAACACTTTCAACTTGACAGCGAACAATACGGACAGTGTCCTCAGAACACCCCCATTCTGTTTATTTGCGAACATTTCAGGACACCGCCAGTGTTCTTAGAACACATTCAACTTGCAAGAGAACAATACGGACAGCGTCCTCAGAACACCCCCCAATTTTTTATTTGCGAAAATTTCAGGACACCGCGAGTGCTCTTAGAACACATTCAACTTGACAGCGAACAATACGGACAGCGTCCTCAGGACTCCCCCATTTTGTTTATTTACGAACATTTCAGGCCACCACGAGTGTTCTTAGAACACATTCAACTTGCCAGAGAACAATACAGACAGCGTCCTCAGAACACCCCCATTTTGTTTATTTGCGAACATTTCAGGACACCTCGAGTGTTCTTAAAACACATTCAACTTGCAAGAGAACAATACAGACAGCGTCCTCAGAACACCACCATTTTTTTATTTGCAAACATTTCGGGACACCGCGAGTGTTCTTAGAACACATTCAACTTGCCAGCGACCAATACGGACAGCGTCTTCAGGACACCCCCTACGAACATTCCAGGACACCGCGAGGGTTCTTAGAACACTTTCAACTTAACAATGAACAATACGGACAGCGTCCTCAGGACACCCCCATTTTGTTTATTTGCGAACATTTCAGAACACTACAAGTGTTCTTAGAGCACATTCAACTTGCCATCGAATAATATGGACAGGGTCCTCAGGACACCCCCATTTTGTTTATTTACGAACATTTCAGGACACCACGAGTGTTCTTAGAACACATTCAACTTGCCAGAGAACAATACAGACAGCGTCCTCAGGACGCCCCCATTTTGTTTATTTATGAACATTTCAGAACACCGCAAGTGTTCTGAGAACACATTCAACTTGCCAGCGAACAGTACGGACTTTGTCTTCGGGACACCCCCTACGAACATTTCAGGACACTGCGAGGGTTCTTAGAACACTTTCAACTTGTCAACGAACAATACGGACAGCGTCCTCAGGACACCCCCATTTTGTGTATTTGCGAACATTTCAGGACACTGCGAGTGTTCTTAGAACACTTTCAACTTGCCATCGAACAATACGGACAGCGTCCTTAGGACACCCCATTTTATTATTTACGAACATTTCAGGACACCACGAGTGTTCTTAGAACACATTCAACTTGCCAGAGAACAATACGTTCAGCGTCTTCAGGACACCCCCTACGAACATTTCAGGACACTGTGACAGTTCTTAGAACACTTTCAACTTGACAGCGAACAATACGGACAGTGTCCTCAGAACACCCCCATTCTGTTTATTTGCGAACATTTCAGGACACCGCGAGTGTTCTTACAACACATTCAACTTGCAAGAGAACAATACGGACAGCGTCCTCAGAACACCCCCCAATTTTTTATTTGCGAACATTTCAGGACACCGCGAGTGTTCTTAGAACACATTCAACTTGCCAGAGAACAATACAGACAGCGTCCTCAGAACACCCCCATTTTGTTTATTTACGAACATTTCAGGACACCTAGAGTGTTCTTAAAACACATTCAACTTGCAAGAGAACAATACGTTCAGCGTCTTCAGGACACCCCCTACGAACATTTCAGGACACTGTGACAGTTCTTAGAACACTTTCAACTTGACAGCGAACAATACGGACAGTGTCCTCAGAACACCCCCATTCTGTTTATTTGTGAACATTTCAGGACACCGCGAGTGTTCTTACAACACTTTCAACTTGACAGCGAACAATATGGACAGCGTCCTCAGGACACCCCCATTTTGTTTATTTACGAACATTTCAGGACACCATGAGTGTTCTTAGAACACATTCAACTTGCCAGAGAACAATACAGACAACGTCCTCAGAACACCCCCATTTTGTTTATTTACCAACATTTCAGGACACCTCGAGTGTTCTTAAAACACATTCAACTTGCAAGAGAACAATACAGACAGCGTCCTCAGAACACCACCATTTTTTTATTTGCGAACATTTCGGGACACCGCGAGTGTTCTTAGAACACATTCAACTTGCCAGCGACCAATACGGACAACGTCTTCAGGACACCCCCTACGAACATTCCAGGACACAGCGAGGGTTCTTAGAACACTTTCAACTTAACAATGAACAATACGGACAGCGTCCTCAGGACACCCCCATTTTGTGTATTTGCGAACATTTCAGGACACTGCGAGTGTTCTTAGAACACATTCAATTTGCCATCGAACAATACGGACAGCGTCCTCAGGACACCCCCATTTTCTTTATTTATCAACATTTCAGGACACCACGAGTGTTCTTAGAACACATTCAACTTGCCAGAGAACAATACGGACAGCGTCCTCATAACACCCCCATTTTTTTATTTGCGAACATTTCAGGACACCGCGAGTGTTCTGAGAACACATTCAACTTGCCAGCGAACAGTACGGACTTCGTCTTCGGGACACCCCCTACGAACATTTCAGGACACCGTGAGGGTTCTTAGAACACTTTCAACTTGCCATCGAACAATACGGACAGCGTCCTCAGGACACCCCCATTTTGATATTTACGAACATTTCAGGACACCACGAGTGTTCTTAGAACACATTCAACTTGCCAGAGAATAATACAGACAGTGTCTTCAGGACACCCCCTACGAACATTTCAGGACACCGCAAGTGTTCCTAGAACACTTTAAACTTGACAACGAGCAAAACGGACAGCGTCCCATAAACACCTTCATTTTGTTTATTTACGAACAAAACAGGACACCACACGTGTTCTTAGAACACATTCAACTTGCAAGAGAACAATATGGACAGCGTCCTCAGAACACCCCCATTTTTTTATTTGCAAACATCTCAGGACACCGAGAGTTTTCTTAGAACACATTCAACTTGCCAGCGAACAATACGGACAGCATCTTCAGTACACCCCCTTCGAACATTTCAGGACACCATGAGTGTTCTTAGAACACTTTCAACTTGACAACGAACAATACGGACAGCGTCCCCAGGACACCACCATTTTGTTTATTTGCGTACATTTCAGAACACCGCAAGTGTTCTTAGAGCACATTCAACTTGCCATCGAATAATATGGACAGGGTCCTCAGGACATCCCCATTTTGTTTATTTACGAACATTTCAGGACACCACGAGTGTTCTTAGAACACATTCAACTTGCCAGAGAACAATACAGACAGCGTCCTCAGGACACCCCCATTTTGTTTATTTATGAACATTTCAGAACACCGCAAGTGTTCTGAGAACACATTCAACTTCCCAACGAACAGTACGGACTTCGTCTTCGGGAGACCCACCAAGAAAATTTCAGGACACCGCGAGGGTTCTTAGAACACTTTCAACTTGACAACGAACAATACGGACAGCGTCCTCAGGACACCCCCATTTTCTTTATTTGCGAACATTTCAGGACACCGCGAGTGTTCTTAGAACACATTCAACTTGCCATCGAATAATATGGACATGGTCCTCTGGACACCCCCATTTTGTTTATTTACGAACATTTCAGGACACCACGAGTGTTCTTAGAACACATTCAACTTGCCAGGACACAACCATTTTGTTTATTATTATTTTTTTTTTTTATTTATTTAATGTGCTACAATTTAAATTAATAAACTTTACACATATCTAGAAACATGAATAAATAATCAAATTAATTAATTAATTTCAAAATCAGCTATTATATCATTACATTGAATAAAAGATACCATACATCACAATTAATAACCATTTGGCATTTGAATTACGCAGTTAGATAAAATAACAATACTATTAGTGATAATAATGAATCTGACATAAATAACATCATGCATATTAGAACCTAAAACAACCTAAATCAAGCCCTAAATACATCAAATCAACAAAATACAGATTATCAACAAAAAAAACCACCTATTCAGATCTTAATGCCCAGTTTTCCCTCAATGATTAACCAGATATTATATAAAGAGGTTAAAATATAGATATTTTCCGAATTTAAACAATGATGCCAAAATAATGCCTTAGAGATTGCTGCAGGATCGTGAGTATACTTTCCCATATATTGCTGTATTATATTTGTCATGCTACTACATTGTGTCAGGACATGATGTGCTGTCTCCGAAGCATTATTAATTTTACACAATCTACAAATCCTTAGTTCAACAGGTATTTGGTCTCTCCGGCCCGTAACCCATAATGTCGGAAGTTGATCCAGTCTTAGTAGGAGTATAAAACGTCGCAGTCTTTTACAAGGGCATAAATTAAGATATTCTTGCGGTTTCATATGGGTGTACAACCTGAATTTCACAAATTCATAACTTTTCAGTGTACTGAGGTGGGCAAAGTTCTCCAACCAATCCCACATATCCAATCGCTTGTCAAGGGCCCTCTGAACTTGCTTAGTATATTCCCCTTCACGATACAACCATCCAATGTCAGCTAACTGTCTTGACATTATTGCAGCAAATGAGAGGGAATTTTGTTTTTTACATATTTCCTTACCCACAGCAGCCAATACTGGATTTAATGTACCACTACCCATTTTAATAAAAAGCCCCAATCTCTTTTTCAGCACTATAGCTTTTAATGAAGGTAATCCCAACTCTAAACGTATAATGGCCATTGGAGTTCCTGGTGCTAGGCCTAAAACCCGCCGCCAGAATTTCCCTTCTATAACTTGTAACCAGCTAAGATCTAAATCAAACAGGGCCTCTAATCCATATATTACCATGGGTATAAAAACCTGTACATAGAGTTGGCGTGTTCCCCAAAGCGTAAAGCCTCCTTGCTTATTAGTGAAGTTCGCAACCAACGATGTAACTTGTGCTGCGCGCATCTTCCGAGAGTGTTTGCATGAACCATAGTCCCCGCTAGGCTCGAAGTCTATACCCATATACCGGTATTGTGGGGCATAAGGGACTGTGATCTTACCCACCGTGAGATTTACGCGCGAGACTCTTTTGTTGGTAAATCGTAATACCTTAGTCTTATCAAGATTGATAGTCAGGCCAATCTGGTTCGCATACTCCCACAGAGCTGTAGCCGATCTACGCAGGCCACTGACTGTATGGTCAAATATGACCAAGTCGTCTGCGTAAGCCAGAACAGTGCATACCAACTCCCCAATCTTCGGTGGGCAATTTGAGACGGCCGTAATGGCCATAGGTATGTCATGGACGTACAAGTTATATACCAAAGGGGCCGTCACACATCCCTGTTTCACCCCCCGATTCTGCTGCACTTTATCAGTCAGGTGTCCCTCTTGATCTAATTTCAGTCTAACTGAAGTATTATGGTGCAGCAATCTGAGGTAATACAGGATGCCTGCTGGACAACCGAGGTCGTTAAGTTTAGACCATAAACGTTCTCTCGGAATAGTATCTAAAGCTGCTTTAAAATCTATATATAATGCGTAAAGGGGTGGTGCACCTTTATTGCGTGCCTTAGATCTCAATAGGTTCATGACCATTAGATTGTAGCTCGTTGAATAACCCTTCCTGAATCCACACTGGAAGGTGGATAAAATGTTGGCCCTTTCTACCCAAGAATGTAAGTCCTCAAGCAGTAATGAGGCAAACAATTTGCCCGTTGTGTCCAGCATGGAGAGGAGACGATAATTAGAGGGATCTAAACGATTACCCTTTTTAAAAATTGGTATTAGTATTGCAGTTTGCCATGAACACGGAATGGTCCCCTGTATCATTATCTTTTTAAATAGTATAGCCAGTACGCTCGCCCAGAACTCGGGCTGATTTCTAATGACTATATTGGCTAGACCGTTAGGTCCTGGAGCTCTCGACGATTTAAGAGACTTTATCTTAGTGATTATGGCCGCGTAAGAAATATCAAAAGCCATGTAGGGGGCCAAGGTCATCTGGGGGGACACTTCGTCTCTCTGTATAATTGTATTGCGGGCTAGTAAAAACTTAACCCATTCCTCAGCTTTGATTGGATTAACCATTTGGCCCTTTGATGACTCCCTGGCTTCCCCCAGAAGTGACCAAATGCTACGAGTGTTTTTAGAGCAAATCGTCTGCACTAATTTCTGATAGGCCCTGGTATGTATGGCAGTTTTTATATTTTTAATAATAGCTCTATATTTATTTTTGATTTTCCGCGCAGCTATTCGTAATACATCAGAGGGTCCTAACTTGTTCTTACTCATACGCAGTTCCCGTCTCAAATCCCTCTTGGCATCTCTAATCTCATTATTATAAGGACAAGGCCCAGCCACCGGTCTAATCATGCTCGAGGTCGGAACCGTTGCATGTGTATGGGAAAATGCTCTTATCCAATTTTCTATAGATTCAATAGACATGGAATGAAAATCAGGTAAGTTTGGCCAATTATCGGTCTCGAGTGCCCATGCAGCCTGGTTAATGTTCTTTGCCGACCACCTAATGTTAGAGCCTGATTTATTCGCATGTACTGTGCCCATATTGCTCTTATCAACTGCTCTCTGTTGGATGTTTAATACACAGCAGAGAGCAGAATGATCGCTCCATTTATTTGATGATACACACATGTCTTCCACTAACAGGAGCATTTTAGGGCACATAAAAATATAATCTAAAATACTACTGTATAACCCATTGGACCAAGTATGTTTCCCCGGGTAGTCGCTATAGGTATAACCGTTCAGCATTTCCAGGTCCCATTCATCAAGCAGCCGGCGCCAACGTGGTCCCTCAATATCAGCTTTAGTGTGAGTTAGGAGATGTTTCTCTCTTAGCTTAGGATTTTGAGGATATTTCCCTGTGTCAGAAGGTATACGACAATTAAGGTCACCCACGACGATAACTGCTCGATTCCCAGGTAGAACCGACCAAGAGGCCAATAATTCATGGAGGGCTTCTTGAATGGTTTCACTAATCCCGACATGCGGGGAGTTATATATATTTATCAATAGGAACTTCTCCTTATTAACCTTTGTTCCATATTCACCCTCTACTGCCAACATATTATCGCAGGCTTTACAAGGTATCTGTCTCGAGGGCAAAGAACTAATCACACCTATCAAAAGCCCTCCAAAGGGCCTCCCTTTGTTACCTCTCTTAGCGAAGGATTGATAAATCGTATAACCATCAAGTAATAAATTGTCCATTGCCCATGTCTCCTGTAGACATATCAGGCTGTGTTTCACAATTAAGTTAACTGAACCCTCCGACGCCAACAGGTGAGCAAATCCTCTTGTATTCCACGATAACAATGTCAAATATCAATGTTTAGGCAATACCCCTGGGAGCGATTCCACAAGCCATTTTAGGACCAACTGAACGTCAGACATTTCAACTTTCTTTCCTATAGGTATCAGGGGGCATTCCACTGGCCTAGCTGGCCCAATTGTTTCCACAAGTTCAGCACTGGTATCGGCTTCATCCAAGTCTGCATCAACCTCAACATCCACAGCCCTGAGCTCATCACGATGTTTCCTAAGCATCTGTGCAGTAGATAGAAATTTACAATGTAATGCAGACACACAAGGGTTGAGGCCTTTTAATGGTTCCACAAACTGAAAGTCATCTGATTTTAAGACGCGTAGTTCAGGGACCGAATGCAGACGTATTAGGAACTCCGATCGAGGTAACCATCTGCGTTCGCTGGTTTTGTATAGGTTTTTAATCAAGCAGATTCTACTCCCTATAGGATCGTCTCCATCCTTAGCTGATCTATTAGGAGAATTGATGGTATTAGCCATGGCTGGCTTGGGTTGGAGTAATAAATCCGAACCCCCACCCCGTGAATCCTCCATCTCTTGGGAATCAGTCTCAAATTGTTCCCATTCCTCTGCCTGGTCCTCAATTTCATCCACGGTTTGCATTCCTCCCTCGTCAGCACTCCGACCCACCATCACTGGTTGTTCATGTTCGAGCAGCGCATCTCGGTTCGTATCTTGATCAGTGATGACCCAACTGGAGAGGCTACCTTCTCCAGAGCAAATCTTTTTCTTAGCCCTGGCTGCCCTTTTTTTTGCTTTCTTTGAGCGCCCACCAATATGTGCCGTCTTATCTTCTTTAGTACCATGCGTCTTGTTTTCCTTGTTTTTTTGCGCTTTCTTAGCCAGTTTGCGTTGCTTACGGGAACAAAAAACTGTCTCACTCAGATCCTCAATTATCGAGGGATCTTTCTCAGCTGTCTTATTTATCTCCACAGCCATACCTATGGCCTCCGATAGATTGATTTCCGCCTCTGCCTCCTTGTATTTTTCTTCAGTTGGAATAATAGGTAATGGGTTGGTATTCGTAAGGATCCGCCCCGTCATTTGGAGTAAGATTTTAAGGGCGAATTGCAAGGAGGCTACTGAGGATTGAATCTCTGCCAGTTCCTTTGCCCCAGGAAACAGGGTGGAGAGATTACCTTCCTCCGAGTCCAGCCCATCCTCCATTGACACCATTACCAAATTGGGAGAAGCTGATAGTCGGCTCAAAGGTGCCTCATGTCCCATGATATTAGCTAGAGAAGTCATGGAATTATTATCCTGAGGGAGACCTATGTCTACAGGCGGCCTGAAGGTCTGGGGAGTCATCCCCCGCTGAATGCTCAAACACAGATCTAACAATGAATTGTTATCTATGTCATCAAAGTTAGCAGAACTCATTGGGTCACCTCCCCCATCGCCCGGTGGTACGGGGTCCTCAATAATCGTTGAGTTAGTGTCCGTTAGGGGGAGTGGGGCAAAGAAACCAGTTATAGCCCCCAGACCCGAGGGAATGGATATGCTGGGTTTTTTCTTATTATTTGCTTTGGGTATTCTCGTCGCCTCATTCATCGGGATTTCCACTTCCAATTGCTTCTTCATTTTGCGCAGGTTATACTTATTTTGTATCATTTTCTTCCCAGGCGCCATTTTGTCAAGTAGCGATGTTTATAGTAGTGATCTAGGTGCCTTCTCTCTAGCCGGATGCCAGATGCTGCTAAGCCCCAGTCAGCACCAGGTTACAATGCGTAGCCTACACTGCCAGCACACAGCCAGCTAACACCAAATACCCGCACCCCTCAGACAGTCACGATGCCAATTCAGCACCCAGACCCAATTGAACTCCTCTCCCTAGGGTATCTATATAATTATATAATTATATCCGCCCCTGGGAGGGTGGCTGGGTAGAAAGGAGGGGGGGGGGACTAATGGCGGGGGTCAAAAAGGGGACAAAAAAGAAGGGGGCACAATTAAGAGAGCAGCGCTACTTGCTGGGAGGTGTAGTTGCTGCAAATCCGTGTGACTCACCCCTGCGCTGTTCCCCTTGCTTCCCCATATACTAGTAGCCCGCCAACAATACCGGCAATGCTTGTGCTGGTCCTCAGACTGCAGAAGTTGCTCTCCGCCTTCCACTCTCTGTGAGAACCCGTGTGCTCTGCTGGATATCCTGTGGATAGAGCTGCACTGCCGCACTGTCGCAGCTGAAGATACACGGCAGGCTGGCAGGCTGGCTAGCAGGCTGACAGGCAGGCTGGCAGGCTATCAGGCACTGCAGGCACTGCGGGCGAAGTTGGGCGAAGTCGATCCCTGGCCGCCGACGCCCGCCGAAAAGCAGGAACAGAGCGAAAACGAAAGCGGGAGCTTTCGAAAAAAGGACCCTGTGAAGTCGTCTGACTCAAGCCGCACCTCGTCAGAGACATACACGTACACGTACGAATGAGGCCGCCTCCGAGTCAGCACAATTCAATAGTCATTCTATTTGTTTATTTATGAACATTTCAGAACACCGCAAGTGTTCTGAGAACACATTCAACTTCCCAGCGAACAACACGGACAGCGTCTTCAGGACCGTCCCTATGAACATTTCAGGACACCGCGAGGGTTCTTAGAACACTTTCAACTTGACAACGAATAATATGGACAGGGTCCTCAGGACACCCCCATTTTGTTTATTTACGAACATTTCAGGACACCACGACTGTTCTTAGAACACATTCAACTTGCCAGAGAACAATACAGACAGCGTCCTCAGGACACCCCCATTTTGTTTATTTATGAACATTTCAGAACACCGCAAGTGTTCTGAGAACACATTCAACTTGCCAGCGAACAGTACGGACTTCGTCTTCGGGACACCCCCTACGAACATTTCAGGACACCGCGAGGGTTCTTAGAACACTTTCAACTTGTCAACGAACAATACGGACAGCGTCCTCAGGACACCCCCATTTTGTGTATTTGCGAACATTTCAGGACACTGCGAGTGTTCTTAGAACACTTTCAACTTGCCATCGAATAATATGGACAGGGTCCTCAGGACATCCCCATTTTGTTTATTTACGAACATTTCAGGACACCACGACTGTTCTTAGAACACATTCAACTTGCCAGAGAACAATACAGACAGCGTCCTCAGGACACCCCCATTTTGTTTATTTATGAACATTTCAGAACACCGCAAGTGTTCTGAGAACACATTCAACTTGCCAGCGAACAGTACGGATTTCGTCTTCGGGACACCCCCTACGAACATTTCAGGACACCGCGAGGGTTCTTAGAACACTTTCAACTTGTCAACGAACAATACGGACAGCGTCCTCAGGACACCCCCATTTTGTGTATTTGCGAACATTTCAGGACACTGCGAGTGTTCTTAGAACACTTTCAACTTGTCATCGAACAATACGGACAGCGTCCTCAGGACACCCCCATTTTGATATTTACGAACATTTCAGGACACCACGAGTGTTCTTAGAACACATTCAACTTGCCAGAGAATAATACAGAGAGTGTCTTCAGGACACCCCCTACGAACATTTCAGGACACCGCCAGTGTTCCTAGAACACTTTAAACTTGACAACGAACAAAACGGACAGAGTCCTATGAACACCTTCATTTTGTTTATTTACGAACATATCAGGACACCACACGTGTTCTTAGAACACATTCAACTTGCAAGAGAACAATATGGACAGCGTCCTCAGAACACCTCCTATGAACATGTCAGGACACCGCGAGGGTTCTTAGAACACTTTCAACTTGACAACGAACAATACGGACAGCGTCCATATGGACAGGGTCCTCAGACATCCCCATTTTGTTTATTTACGAACATTTCAGGACACCACGAGTGTTCTTAGAACACATTCAACTTGCCAGAGAACAATACAGACAGCGTCCTCAGGACACCCCCATTTTGTTTATTTATGAACATTTCAGAACACCACAAGTGTTCTGAGAACACATTCAACTTCCCAGCGAACAGTACGGACTTCGTCTTCGGGACACCCCCTACGAACATTTCAGGACACCGCAAGGGTTCTTAGAACACTTTCAACTTGTCAACGAACAATACGGACAGCGTCCTCAGGACACCTCCATTTTGTGTATTTGCGAACATTTCAGGACACTGCGAGTGTTCTTAGAACACTTTCAACTTGACAACGAACAATACGGACAGCGTCCTCAGGACACCCCCATTTTCTTTATTTGCGAACATTTCAGGACACCACGAGTGTTCTAAGAACACATTCAACTTGCCAGAGAATAATACAGACAGTGTCTTCAGGACACCCTTACGAACATTTCAGGACACCGCAAGTGTTCCTAGAACACTTTAAACTTGACAACGTACAAAACGGACAGCGTCCTATGAACACCTCCATTTTGTTTATTTACGAACATATCAGGACACCACACGTGTTCTTAGAACACATTCAACTTGCAAGAGAACAATATGGACAGCGTCCTCAGAACACCCTCTATGAACATTTCAGGACACCGCGAGGGTTCTTAGAACACTTTCAACTTGACAACGAACAATACGGACGGCGTCCCCAGGACACCACCATTTTGTTTATTTGCGTACATTTCAGAACACCGCAAGTGTTCTTAGAGCACATTCAACTTGCCATCGAATAATATGGACAGGGTCCTCAGGACATCCCCATTTTGTTTATTTACGAACATTTCAGGACACCACGAGTGTTCTTAGAACACATTCAACTTGCCAGAGAACAATACAGACAGCGTCCTCAGGACACCCCCATTTTGTTTATTTATGAACATTTCAGAACACCGCAAGTGTTCTGAGAACACATTCAACTTCCCAACGAACAGTACGGACTTCGTCTTCGGGAGACCCACCAAGAAAATTTCAGGACACCGCGAGGGTTCTTAGAACACTTTCAACTTGACAACGAACAATACGGACAGCGTCCTCAGGACACCCCCATTTTCTTTATTTGCGAACATTTCAGGACACCGCGAGTGTTCTTAGAACACATTCAACTTGCCATCGAATAATATGGACATGGTCCTCTGGACACCCCCATTTTGTTTATTTACGAACATTTCAGGACACCACGAGTGTTCTTAGAACACATTCACCTTGCCAGGACACAACCATTTTGTTTATTATTATTTTTTTTTTTTATTTATTTAATGTGCTACAATTTAAATTAATAAACTTTACACATATCTAGAAACATGAATAAATAATCAAATTAATTAATTAATTTCAAAATCAGCTATTATATCATTACATTGAATAAAAGATACCATACATCACAATTAATAACCATTTGGCATTTGAATTACGCAGTTAGATAAAATAACAATACTATTAGTGATAATAATGAATCTGACATAAATAACATCATGCATATTAGAACCTAAAACAACCTAAATCAAGCCCTAAATACATCAAATCAACAAAATACAGATTATCAACAAAAAAACCCACCTATTCAGATCTTAATGCCCAGTTTTCCCTCAATGATTAACCAGATATTATATAAAGAGGTTAAAATATAGATATTTTCCGAATTTAAACAATGATGCCAAAATAATGCCTTAGAGATTGCTGCAGGATCGTGAGTATACTTTCCCATATATTGCTGTATTATATTTGTCATGCTACTACATTGTGTCAGGACATGATGTGCTGTCTCCGAAGCATTATTAATTTTACACAATCTACAAATCCTTAGTTCAACAGGTATTTGGTCTCTCCGGCCCGTAACCCATAATGTCGGAAGTTGATCCAGTCTTAGTAGGAGTATAAAACGTCGCAGTCTTTTACAAGGGCATAAATTAAGATATTCTTGCTGTTTCATATGGGTGTACAACCTGAATTTCACAAATTCATAACTTTTCAGTGTACTGAGGTGGGCAAAGTTCTCCAACCAATCCCACATATCCAATCGCTTGTCAAGGGCCCTCTGAACTTGCTTAGTATATTCCCCTTCACGATACAACCATCCAATGTCAGCTAACTGTCTTGACATTATTGCAGCAAATGAGAGGGAATTTTGTTTTTTACATATTTCCTTACCCACAGCAGCCAATACTGGATTTAATGTACCACTACCCATTTTAATAAAAAGCCCCAATCTCTTTTTCAGCACTATAGCTTTTAATGAAGGTAATCCCAACTCTAAACGTATAATGGCCATTGGAGTTCCTGGTGCTAGGCCTAAAACCCGCCGCCAGAATTTCCCTTCTATAACTTGTAACCAGCTAAGATCTAAATCAAACAGGGCCTCTAATCCATATATTACCATGGGTATAAAAACCTGTACATAGAGTTGGCGTGTTCCCCAAAGCGTAAAGCCTCCTTGCTTATTAGTGAAGTTCGCAACCAACGATGTAACTTGTGCTGCGCGCATCTTCCGAGAGTGTTTGCATGAACCATAGTCCCCGCTAGGCTCGAAGTCTATACCCATATACCGGTATTGTGGGGCATAAGGGACTGTGATCTTACCCACCGTGAGATTTACGCGTGAGACTCTTTTGTTGGTAAATCGTAATACCTTAGTCTTATCAAGATTGATAGTCAGGCCATTCTGGTTCGCATACTCCCACAGAGCTGTAGCCGATCTACGCAGGCCACTGACTGTATGGTCAAATATGACCAAGTCGTCTGCGTAAGCCAGAACAGTGCATACCAACTCCCCAATCTTCGGTGGGCAATTTGAGACGGCCGTAATGGCCATAGGTATGTCATGGACGTACAAGTTATATACCAAAGGGGCCGTCACACATCCCTGTTTCACCCCCCGATTCTGCTGCACTTTATCAGTCAGGTGTCCCTCTTGATCTAATTTCAGTCTAACTGAAGTATTATGGTGCAGCAATCTGAGGTAATACAGGATGCCTGCTGGACAACCGAGGTCGTTAAGTTTAGACCATAAACGTTCTCTCGGAATAGTATCGAAAGCTGCTTTAAAATCTATATATAATGCGTAAAGGGGTGGTGCACCTTTATTGCGTGCCTTAGATCTCAATAGGTTCATGACCATTAGATTGTAGCTCGTTGAATAACCCTTCCTGAATCCACACTGGAAGGTGGATAAAATGTTGGCCCTTTCTACCCAAGATTGTAAGTCCTCAAGCAGTAATGAGGCAAACAATTTGCCCGTTGTGTCCAGCATGGAGAGGAGCCGATAATTAGAGGGATCTAAACGATTACCCTTTTTAAAAATTGGTATTAGTATTGCAGTTTGCCATGAACACGGAATGGTCCCCTGTATCATTATCTTTTTAAATAGTATAGCCAGTACGCTCGCCCAGAACTCGGGCTGATTTCTAATGACTATATTGGCTAGACCGTTAGGTCCTGGAGCTCTCGACGATTTAAGAGACTTTATCTTAGTGATTATGGCCGCGTAAGAAATATCAAAAGCCATGTAGGGGGCCAAGGTCATCTGGGGGGACACTTCGTCTCTCTGTATAATTGTATTGCGGGCTAGTAAAAACTTAACCCATTCCTCAGCTTTGATTGGATTAACCATTTGGCCCTTTGATGACTCCCTGGCTTCCCCCAGAAGTGACCAAATGCTACGAGTGTTTTTAGAGCAAATCGTCTGCACTAATTTCTGATAGGCCCTGGTATGTATGGCAGTTTTTATATTTTTAATAATAGCTCTATATTTATTTTTGATTTTCCTCGCAGCTATTCGTAATACATCAGAGGGTCCTAACTTTTTCTTACTCATACGCAGTTCCCGTCTCAAATCCCTCTTGGCATCTCTAATCTCATTATTATAAGGACAAGGCCCAGCCACCGGTCTAATCATGCTCGAGGTCGGAACCGTTGCATGTGTATGGGAAAATGCTCTTATCCAATTTTCTATAGATTCAATAGACATGGAATGAAAATCAGGTAAGTTTGGCCAATTATCGGTCTCGAGTGCCCATGCAGCCTGGTTAATGTTCTTTGCCGACCACCTAATGTTAGAGCCTGATTTATTCGCATGTACTGTGCCCATATTGCTCTTATCAACTGCTCTCTGTTGGATGTTTAATACACAGCAGAGAGCAGAATGATCGCTCCATTTATTTGATGATACACACATGTCTTCCACTAACAGGAGCATTTTAGGGCACATAAAAATATAATCTAAAATACTACTGTATAACCCATTGGACCAAGTATGTTTCCCCGGGTAGTCGCCATAGGTATAACCGTTCAGCATTTCCAGGTCCCATTCATCAAGCAGCCGGCGCCAACGTGGTCCCTCAATATCAGCTTTAGTGTGAGTTAGGAGATGTTTCTCTCTTAGCTTAGGATTTTGAGGATATTTTCCTGTGTCAGAAGGTATACGACAATTAAGGTCACCCACGACGATAACTGCTCGATTCCCAGGTAGAACCGACCAAGAGGCCAATAATTCATGGAGGGCTTCTTGAATGGTTTCACTAATCCCGACATGCGGGGAGTTATATATATTTATCAATAGGAACTTCTCCTTATTAACCTTTGTTCCATATTCACCCTCTACTGCCAACATATTATCGCAGGCTTTACAAGGTATCTGTCTCGAGGGCAAAGAACTAATCACACCTATCAAAAGCCCTCCAAAGGGCCTCCCTTTGTTACCTGTCTTAGCGAAGGATTGATAAATCGTATAACCATCAAGTAATAAATTGTCCATTGCCCATGTCTCCTGTAGACATATCAGGCTGTGTTTCACAATAAAGTTAACTGAACCCTCCGACGCCAACAGGTGAGCAAATCCTCTTGTATTCCACGATAACAATGTCAAATATCAATGTTTAGGCAATACCCCTGGGAGCGATTCCACAAGCCATTTTAGGACCAACTGAACGTCAGACATTTCAACTTTCTTTCCTATAGGTATCAGGGGGCATTCCACTGGCCTAGCTGGCCCAATTGTTTCCACAAGTTCAGCACTGGTATCGGCTTCATCCAAGTCTGCATCAACCTCAACATCCACAGCCCTGAGCTCATCACGATGTTTCCTAAGCATCTGTGCAGTAGATAGAAATTTACAATGTAATGCAGACACACAAGGGTTGAGGCCTTTTAATGGTTCCACAAACTGAAAGTCATCTGATTTTAAGACGCGTAGTTCAGGGACCGAATGCAGACGTATTAGGAACTCCGATCGAGGTAACCATCTGCGTTCGCTGGTTTTGTATAGGTTTTTAATCAAGCAGATTCTACTCCCTATAGGATCGTCTCCATCCTTAGCTGATCTATTAGGAGAATTGATGGTATTAGCCATGGCTGGCTTGGGTTGGAGTAATAAATCAGAACCCCCACCCCGTGAATCCTCCATCTCTTGGGAATCAGTCTCAAATTGTTCCCATTCCTCTGCCTGGTCCTCAATTTCATCCACGGTTTGCATTCTTCCCTCATCAGCACTCCGACCCACCATCACTGGTTGTTCATGTTCGGGCAGCGCATCTCGGTTCGTATCTTGATCATTGATGACCCAACTGGAGAGGCTACCTTCTCCAGAGCAAATCTTTTTCTTAGCCCTGGCTGCCCTTTTTTTTGCTTTCTTTGAGCGCCCACCAATATGTGCCGTCTTATCTTCTTTAGTACCATGCGTCTTGTTTTCCTTGTTTTTTTGCGCTTTCTTAGCCAGTTTGCGTTGCTTACGGGAACAAAAAACTGTCTCACTCAGATCCTCAATTATCGAGGGATCTTTCTCAGCTGTCTTATTTATCTCCTCAGCCATACCTATGGCCTCCGATAGATTGATTTCCGCCTCTGCCTCCTTGTATTTTTCTTCAGTTGGAATAATAGGTAATGGGTTGGTATTCGTAAGGATCCGCCCCGTCATTTGGAGTAAGATTTTAAGGGCGAATTGCAAGGAGGCTACTGAGGATTGAATCTCTGCCAGTTCCTTTGCCCCAGGAAACAGGGTGGAGAGATTACCTTCCTCCGAGTCCAGCCCATCCTCCATTGACACCATTACCAAATTGGGAGAAGCTGATAGTCGGCTCAAAGGTGCCTCATGTCCCATGATATTAGCTAGAGAAGTCATGGAATTATTATCCTGAGGGAGACCTATGTCTACAGGCGGCCTGAAGGTCTGGGGAGTCATCCCCCGCTGAATGCTCAAACACAGATCTAACAATGAATTGTTATCTATGTCATCAAAGTTAGCAGAACTCATTGGGTCACCTCCCCCATCGCCCGGTGGTACGGGGTCCTCAATAATCGTTGAGTTAGTGTCCGTTAGGGGGAGTGGGGCAAAGAAACCAGTTATAGCCCCCAGACCCGAGGGAATGGATATGCTGGGTTTTTTCTTATTATTTGCTTTGGGTATTCTCGTCGCCTCATTCATCGGGATTTCCACTTCCAATTGCTTCTTCATTTTGCGCAGGTTATACTTATTTTGTATCATTTTCTTCCCAGGCGCCATTTTGTCAAGTAGCGATGTTTATAGTAGTGATCTAGGTGCCTTCTCTCTAGCCGGATGCCAGATGCTGCTAAGCCCCAGTCAGCACCAGGTTACAATGCGTAGCCTACACTGCCAGCACACAGCCAGCTAACACCAAATACCCGCACCCCTCAGACAGTCACGATGCCAATTCAGCACCCAGACCCAATTGAACTCCTCTCCCTAGGGTATCTATATAATTATATAATTATATCCGCCCCTGGGAGGGTGGCTGGGTAGAAAGGAGGGGGGGGGGACTAATGGCGGGGGTCAAAAAGGGGACAAAAAAGAAGGGGGCACAATTAAGAGAGCAGCGCTACTTGCTGGGAGGTGTAGTTGCTGCAAATCCGTGTGACTCACCCCTGCGCTGTTCCCCTTGCTTCCCCATATACTAGTAGCCCGCCAACAATACCGGCAATGCTTGTGCTGGTCCTCAGACTGCAGAAGTTGCTCTCCGCCTTCCACTCTCTGTGAGAACCCGTGTGCTCTGCTGGATATCCTGTGGATAGAGCTGCACTGCCGCACTGTCGCAGCTGAAGATACACGGCAGGCTGGCAGGCTGGCTAGCAGGCTGACAGGCAGGCTGGCAGGCTATCAGGCACTGCAGGCACTGCGGGCGAAGTCGGGCGAAGTCGATCCCTGGCCGCCGACGCCCGCCGACAAGCAGGAACAGAGCGAAAACGAAAGCGGGAGCTTTCGAAAAAAGGACCCTGTGAAGTCGTCTGACTCAAGCCGCACCTCGTCAGAGACGTACACGTACACGTACGAATGAGGCCGCCTCCGAGTCAGCACAATTCAATAGTCATTCTATTTGTTTATTTATGAACATTTCAGAACACCGCAAGTGTTCTGAGAACACATTCAACTTCCCAGCGAACAACACGGACAGCGTCTTCAGGACCGTCCCTATGAACATTTCAGGACACCGCGAGGGTTCTTAGAACACTTTCAACTTGACAACGAATAATATGGACAGGGTCCTCAGGACACCCCCATTTTGTTTATTTACGAACATTTCAGGACACCACGACTGTTCTTAGAACACATTCAACTTGCCAGAGAACAATACAGACAGCGTCCTCAGGACACCCCCATTTTGTTTATTTATGAACATTTCAGAACACCGCAAGTGTTCTGAGAACACATTCAACTTGCCAGCGAACAGTACGGACTTCGTCTTCGGGACACCCCCTACAAACATTTCAGGACACCGCGAGGGTTCTTAGAACACTTTCAACTTGTCAACGAACAATACGGACAGCGTCCTCAGGACACCCCCATTTTGTGTATTTGCGAACATTTCAGGACACTGCGAGTGTTCTTAGAACACTTTCAACTTGCCATCGAATAATATGGACAGGGTCCTCAGGATATCCCCATTTTGTTTATTTACGAACATTTCAGGACACCACGACTGTTCTTAGAACACATTCAACTTGCCAGAGAACAATACAGACAGCGTCCACAGGACACCCCCATTTTGTTTATTTATGAACATTTCAGAACACCGCAAGTGTTCTGAGAACTCATTCTACTTGCCAGCGAACAGTACGGATTTCGTCTTCGGGACACCCCCTACGAACATTTCAGGACACCGCGAGGGTTCTTAGAACACTTTCAACTTGTCAACGAACAATACAGACAGCGTCCTCAGGACACCCCCATTTTGTGTATTTGCGAACATTTCAGGACACTGCGAGTGTTCTTAGAACACTTTCAACTTGTCATCGAACAATACGGACAGCGTCCTCAGGACACCCCCATTTTGATATTTACGAACATTTCAGGACACCACGAGTGTTCTTAGAACACATTCAACTTGCCAGAGAATAATACAGAGAGTGTCTTCAGGACACCCCCTACGAACATTTCAGGACACCGCCAGTGTTCCTAGAACACTTTAAACTTGACAACGAACAAAACGGACAGAGTCCTATGAACACCTTCATTTTGTTTATTTACGAACATATCAGGACACCACACGTGTTCTTAGAACACATTCAACTTGCAAGAGAACAATATGGACAGCGTCCTCAGAACACCCCCTATGAACATGTCAGGACACCGCGAGGGTTCTTAGAACACTTTCAACTTGACAACGCACAATACGGACAGCGTCCATATGGACAGGGTCCTCAGACATCCCCATTTTGTTTATTTACGAACATTTCAGGACACCACGAGTGTTCTTAGAACACATTCAACTTGCCAGAGAACAATACAGACAGCGTCCTCAGGACACCCCCATTTTGTTTATTTATGAACATTTCAGAACACCACAAGTGTTCTGAGAACACATTCAACTTCCCAGCGAACAGTACGGACTTCGTCTTCGGGACACCCCCTACGAACATTTCAGGACACCGCGAGGGTTCTTAGAACACTTTCAACTTGTCAACGAACAATACGGACAGCGTCCTCAGGACACCTCCATTTTGTGTATTTGCGAACATTTCAGGACACTGCGAGTGTTCTTAGAACACTTTCAACTTGACAACGAACAATACGGACAGCGTCCTCAGGACACCCCCATTTTCTTTATTTGCGAACATTTCAGGACACCACGAGTGTTCTAAGAACACACTCAACTTGCCAGAGAATAATACAGACAGTGTCTTCAGGACACCCCTTACGAACATTTCAGGACACCGCAAGTGTTCCTAGAACACTTTAAACTTGACAACGTACAAAACGGACAGCGTCCTATGAACACCTCCATTTTGTTTATTTACGAACATATCAGGACACCACATGTGTTCTTAGAACACATTCAACTTGCAAGAGAACAATATGGACAGCGTCCTCAGAACACCCTCTATGAACATTTCAGGACACCGCGAGGGTTCTTAGAACACTTTCAACTTGACAACGAACAATACGGACAGCGTCCCCAGGACACCACCATTTTGTTTATTTGCGTACATTTCAGAACACCGCAAGTGTTCTTAGAGCACATTCAACTTGCCATCGAATAATATGGACAGGGTCCTCAGGACATCCCCATTTTGTTTATTTACAAACATTTCAGGACACCACGAGTGTTCTTAGAACACATTCAACTTGCCAGAGAACAATACAGACAGCGTCCTCAGGACACCCCCATTTTGTTTATTTATGAACATTTCAGAACACCGCAAGTGTTCTGAGAACACATTCAACTTCCCAGCGAACAGTACGGACTTCGTCTTCGGGACACCCCCTACGAACATTTCAGGACACCGCGAGGGTTCTTAGAACACTTTCAACTTGTCAACGAACAATACGGACAGCGTCCTCAGGACACCTCCATTTTGTGTATTTGCGAACATTTCAGGACACTGCGAGTGTTCTTAGAACACTTTCAACTTGACAACGAACAATACGGACAGCGTCCTCAGGACACCCCCATTTTCTTTATTTGCGAACATTTCAGGACACCACGAGTGTTCTAAGAACACATTCAACTTGCCAGAGAATAATACAGACAGTGTCTTCAGGACACCCCTTACGAACATTTCAGGACACCGCAAGTGTTCCTAGAACACTTTAAACTTGAAAACGAACAAAACGGACAGCGTCCTATGAACACCTCCATTTTGTTTATTTACGAACATATCAGGACACCACACGTGTTCTTAGAACACATTCAACTTGCAAGAGAACAATACAGACAGCGTCCTCAGGACACCCCCATTTTGTTTTTTTATGAACATTTCAGAACACTGCAAGTGTTCTGAGAACACATTCAACTTGCCAGCGAACAATACGTACTTTGTCTTCGGGACACCCCCACCGAACATTTCAGGACACTGCGAGGGTTCTTAGAACACTTTCAACTTGTCAACGAACAATACGGACAGCGTCCTCAGGACACCCCCATTTTGTGTATTTGCGAACATTTCAGGACACTGCGAGTGTTCTTAGAGCACTTTCAACTTGCCATCGAACAATACGGACAGCGTCCTCAGGACACCCCCATTTTGATATTTACGAACATTTCAGGACACCACGAGTGTTCTTAGAACACATTCAACTTGCCAGAGAACAATACGTTCAGCGTCTTCAGGACACCCCCTACGAACATTTCAGGACACTGTGACAGTTCTTAGAACACTTTCAACTTGACAGCGAACAATACGGACAGTGTCCTCAGAACACCCCCATTCTGTTTATTTGCGAACATTTCAGGACACCACGAGTATTCTTAGAACACATTCAACTTGCAGGAGAACAATACGGACGGCGTCCTCAGAACACCCCCCAATTTTTTATTTACGAACATTTCATGACACCGCGAGTGTTCTTAGAACACATTCAACTTGACAGCGAACAATACGAACAGCGTCCTCAGGACACCCCCATTTTGTTTATTTACGAACATTTCAGGCCACCACGAGTGTTCTTAGAACACATTCAACTTGCCAGAGAACAATACAGACAGCGTCCTCAGGACACCCCCATTTTGTTTATTTGCGAACATTTCAGGACACTGCGAGGGTTCTTAGAACACTTTCAACTTGTCAACGAACAATACGGACAGCGTTCTCAGGTCACCCCCATTTTGTGTATTTGCGAACATTTCAGGACACTGCGAGTGTTCTTAGAACACTTTCAACTTGTCATCGAACAATACGGACAGCGTCCTCAGGACACCCCCATTTTGATATTTACGAACATTTCAGGACACCACGAGTGTTCTTAGAACACATTCAACTTGCAGGAGAACAATACGTTCAGCGTCTTCAGGACACCCCCTACGAACATTTCAGGACGCTGTGACAGTTCTTAGAACACTTTCAACTTGACAGCGAACAATACGGACAGTGTCCCCCCATTCTGTTTATTTGCGAACATTTCAGGACACCGCGAGTGTTCTTAGAACACATTCAACTTGCAAGAGAACAATACGGACAGCGTCCTCAGAACACCACCCAATTTTTTATTTGCTAACATTTCAGGACACCGCGAGTGTTCTTAGAACACATTCAACTTGACAGCGAACAATACGGACAGCGTCCTCAGGACAACCCCATTTTGTTTATTTACGAACATTTCAGGACACCACGAGTGTTCTTAGAACACATTCAACTTGCCAGAGAACAATACAGAAAGCATCATCAGAACACCCCCATTTTGTTTATTTGCGAACATTTCAGGACACCTCGAGTGTTCTTAAAACACATTCAACTTGCAAGAGAACAATACAGAAAGCGTCCTCAGAACACCACCATTTTTTTATTTGCGAACATTTCGGGACACCGCGAGTGTTCTTAGAACACATTCAACTTGCCAGCGACCAATATGGACAGCGTCTTCAGGACACCCCCTACGAACATTCCAGGACACCGCGAGGGTTCTTAGAACACTTTCAAATTAACAATGAACAATAGAGACAGCGTCCTCAGGACACCCCCATTTTGTTTATTTGCGAACATTTCAGGACACCGCAAGTGTTCTTAGAACACATTTAATTTGCCATCGAACAATACGGACAGCGTCCTCAGGACACCCCCATTTTGTTTATTTACAAACATTTCAGGACACCACGTGTGTTCTTAGAACACATTCAACTTGCCAGAGAACAATACGGAAAGCGTCCTCAGGACACCCCCATTTTGTTTATTCATGAACATTTCAGAACACCGCAAGTGTTCTGAGAACACATTCAACTTGCCAGCGAACAGTATGGACTTCGTCTTCGGGACACCCCCTACGAACATTTCAGGACACTGCGAGGGTTCTTAGAACACTTTCAACTTATCAACGAACAATACGGACAGCGTCCTCAGGACACCCCCATTTTGTGTAGTTGCGAACATTTCAGGAAACTGCGAGTGTTCTTAGAACACTTTCAACTTGCGATTGAACAATACGGACAGCGTCCTCAGGACACCCCCATTTTGATATTTACGAACATTTCAGGACACCACGAGTGTTCTTAGAACACATTGAACTTGCCAGAGAACAATACGTTCAGCATCTTCAGGACACCCCCTACGAACATTTCAAGACACTGTGACAGTTCTTAGAACACTTTCAACTTGACAGCGAACAATACGGACAGTGTCCTTAGAACACCCCCATTCTGTTTATTTGCGAACATTTCAGGACACCGCGAGTGTTCTTAGAACACATTCAACTTGACAGCGAACAATACGGACAGCGTCCTCAGGACACCCCCATTTTGTTTATTTACGAACATTTCAGGACACCACGAGTGTTCTTAGAACACATTCAACTTGCCAGCGACCAATATGGACAGCGTCTTCAGGACACCCCCTACGAACATTCCAGGACACCGCGAGGGTTCTTAGAACACTTTCAACTTAACAATGAACAATACGGACAGCATTCTCAGGACACCCCCATTTTGTTTATTTGCGAACATTTCAGGACACCGCAAGTGTTCTTAGAACACATTTAATTTGCCATCGAACAATACGGACAGCGTCCTCAGGACACCCCCATTTTGTTTATTTACGAACATTTCAGGACACCACGAGTGTTCTTAGAACAGATTCAACTTGCCAGAGAACAATACGGACAGCGTCCTCAGGTCACCCCCATTTTGTTTATTTATGAACATTTCAGAACACCGCAAGTGTTCTGAGAACACATTCAACTTGCCAGCGAACAGTATGGACTTCGTCTTCGGGACACCCCCTACGAACATTTCAGGACACTGCGAGGGTTCTTAGAACACTTTCAACTTATCAACGAACAATACGGACAGCGTCCTCAGGACACCCCCATTTTGTGTAGTTGCGAACATTTCAGGAAACTGCGAGTGTTCTTAGAACACTTTCAACTTGCGATTGAACAATACGGACAGCGTCCTCAGGACACCCCCATTTTGATATTTACGAACATTTCAGGACACCACGAGTGTTCTTAGAACACATTGAACTTGCCAGAGAACAATACGTTCAGCATCTTCAGGACACCCCCTACGAACATTTCAAGACACTGTGACAGTTCTTAGAACACTTTCAACTTGACAGCGAACAATACGGACAGTGTCCTTAGAACACCCCCATTCTGTTTATTTGCGAACATTTCAGGACACCGCGAGTGTTCTTAGAACACATTCAACTTGACAGCGAACAATACGGACAGCGTCCTCAGGACACCCCCATTTTGTTTATTTACGAACATTTCAGGACACCACGAGTGTTCTTAGAACACATTCAACTTGCCAGCGACCAATATGGACAGCGTCTTCAGGACACCCCCTACGAACATTCCAGGACACCGCGAGGGTTCTTAGAACACTTTCAACTTAACAATGAACAATACGGACAGCATTCTCAGGACACCCCCATTTTGTTTATTTGCGAACATTTCAGGACACCGCAAGTGTTCTTAGAACACATTTAATTTGCCATCGAACAATACGGACAGCGTCCTCAGGACACCCCCATTTTGTTTATTTACGAACATTTCAGGACACCACGAGTGTTCTTAGAACAGATTCAACTTGCCAGAGAACAATACGGACAGCGTCCTCAGGACACCCCCATTTTGTTTATTTATGAAAATTTCAGAACAACGCAAGTGTTCTGAGAACACATTCAACTTGCCAGCGAACAGTACGGACTTCGTCTTCGGGACACCCCCTACGAACATTTCAGGACACTGCGAGGGTTCTTAGAACACTTTCAACTTGTAAACGAACAATACGGACAGCGTCCTCAGGACACCCCCATTTTGTGTATTTGCGAACATTTCATGACACTGCGAGTGTTCTTAGAACACTTTCAACTTGCCATCGAACAATACGGACAGCGTCCTCAGGACACTCCCATTTTGATATTTACGAACATTTCAGGACACCACGAGTGTTCTTAGAACACATTCAACTTGCCAGAGAACAATAGGTTCAGCGTCTTCAGGACACCCCCTATGAACATTTCAGGACACTGTGACAGTTCTTAGAACACTTTCAACTTGACAGCGAACAATACGGACAGTGTCCGTAGAACACCCCCATTCTGTTTATTTGCGAACATTTCAGGACACCGCGAGTGTTCTTAGAACACATTCAACTTGACAGCGAACAATACGGACAGCGTCCTCAGGACACCCCCATTTTGTTTATTTACGAACATTTCAGGACACCGCGAGTGTTCTTAGAACACTTTCAACTTGCCAGAGAACAATACAGACAGCGTCCTCAGAACACCCCCATTTTGTTTATTTGCGAATATTTCAGGACACCGCGAGTGTTCTTAAAACACATTCAACTTGCAAGAGAACAATACAGACAGCATCCTCAGAACACCACCATTTTTTTATTTGCGAACATTTCGGGACACCGCGAGTGTTCTTAGAACACATTCAACTTGCCAGCGACCAATACGGACAGCGTCTTCAGGACAACCCCTATGAACATTCCAGGACACCGCGAGGGTTCTTAGAACACTTTCAACTTAACAATGAACAATATGGACAGCGTCATCAGGACACCCCCATTTTGTTTATTTGCGAACATTTCAGGACACCGCAAGTGTTCTTAGAACACATTTAATTTGCCATCGAACAATACGGACAGCGTCCTCAGGACAACTCCATTTTGTTTATTTACGAACATTTCAGGACACCACGAGTGTTCTTAGAACACATTCAACTTGCCAGAGAACAATACGGACAGCGTCCTCAGAACACCCCCATTTTTTTATTTGCGAACATTTCAGGACACCGCCAGTGTTCTGAGAACACATTCAACTTGCCAGCGAACAGTACGGACTTCGTCTTCGGGACACCCCCTACGAACATTTCAGGAAACCCCGAGGGTTCTTAGAACACTTTCAACTTGTCAACGAACAATACGGACAGCGTCCTCAGGACAATCCCATTTAGTGTATTTGCGAACATTTCAGGACACCACAAGTGTTTCTTAGAACACATTCAACTTGCCATCGAACAATACGGACAGCGTCCTCAGGACACCCCCATTTTGATATTTACGAACATTTCAGGACACCACGAGTGTTCTTAGAACACATTCAAGTTGCAAGAGAACAATACGGACAGCGTCCTCAGAACACCCCCAATTTTTTATTTGCGAACAGTTCAGGACACTGAGAGTGTTCTTAGAACACATTCAACTTGCCAGCGAACAATACGGACAGCGTCCTCAGGACACCCCCATTTTGTTTATTTGCGAACATTTCAGGACACCGCGAGTGTTCTTAAAACACATTCAACTTGCAAGAGAACAATACGGACAGCGTCCTCAGAACACCACCATTTTTTTATTTGCGAACATTTCGGGACACCGCGAGCGTTCTTAGAACACATTCAACTTGCCAGCGAACAATACGGACAGCGTCTTCAGAACACCCCCTACGAACATTCCAGGACACCGCGAGGGTTCTTAGAACACTTTCAACTTAACAAAGAACAATACGGACAGCGTCCTCAGGACACCCCCATTTTGTTTATTTGCGAACATTTCAGGACACCGCAAGTGTTCTTAGAACACATTTAATTTGCCATCGAACAATACGGACAGCGTCCTCAGGACACCCCATTTTGTTTATTTACGAACATTTCAGGACACCACAAGTGTTCTTAAAACACATTCAACTTGCCAGAGAACAATACGGACAGCGTCCTCAGAACACCACCATTTTTTTATTTGCGAACATTTCGGGACACCGCGAGCGTTCTTAGAACACATTCAACTTGCCAGCGAACAATACGGACAGCGTCTTCAGAACACCCCCTACGTACATTCCAGGACACCGCGAGGGTTCTTAGAACACTTTCAACTTAACAAAGAACAATACGGACAGCGTCCTCAGGACACCCCCATTTTGTTTATTTGCGAACATTTCAGGACACCGCAAGTGTTCTTAGAACACATTCAATTTGACATCGAACAATACGGACAGCGTCCTCAGGACACCCCCATTTTCTTTATTTACGAACATTTCAGGACACCACGAGTGTTCTTAGAACAAATTCAACTTGCCAGAGAACAATACAGACAGCGTCCTCAGAACACCACCATTTTTTTATTTGCGAACATTTCGGGACACCGCGAGTGTTCTTAGAACACATTCAACTTGCCAGCGACCAATACGGACAGCGTCTTCAGGACACCCCCTACGAACATTCCAGGACACCGCGAGGGTTCTTAGAACACTTTCAACTTAACAATGAACAATACGGACAGCGTCCTCAGAACACCCCCATTTTGTTTATTTGCGAACATTTCAGGACACCGCAAGTGTTCTTAGAACACATTTAATTTGCCATCGAACAATACGGACAGCGTCCTCAGGACACCAGCATTTTGTTTATTTACGAACATTTCAGGACACCGCCAGTGTTCTGAGAACACATTCAACTTGCCAGCGAACAGTACGGACTTTGTCTTCGGGACACCCCCTACGAACATTTCAGGAAACCCCGAGGGTTCTTAGAACACTTTCAACTTGTCAACGAACAATACGGACATCGTCCTCAGGACAATCCAATTTAGTGTATTTGCGAACATTTCAGGACACCGCAAGTGTTTCTTAGAACACATTCAACTTGCAAGAGAACAATACGGACAGCGTCCTCAGAACACCACCATTTTTTTATTTGCGAACATTTCGGGACACCGCAAGTGTTCTTAGAACACATTCAACTTGCCAGCGAACAATACGGACAGCGTCTTCAGAACACCCCTACAAACATTCCAGGACACCGCTAGGGTTGTTAGAACACTTTCAACTTAACTAAGAACAATACGGACAGCGTCCTCAGGACACCCCCATTTTGTTTATTTGCGAACATTTCAGGACACCGCAAGTGTTCTTAGAACACATTAAATTTGCCATCGAACAATACGGACAGCGTCCTCAGGACACCCCCATTTTCTTTATTTACGAACATTTCAGGACACCACGAGTGTTCTTAGAACACATTCAACTTGCCAGAGAACAATACGGACAGCGTCCTCAGAACACCCCCATTTTTTTATTTGCGAACATTTCAGGACACCGCGAGTGTTCTGAGAACACATTCAACTTGCCAGCGAACAGTACGGACTTCGTCTTCGGGACACCACCTACGAACATTTCAGGACACCCCGAGGGTTCTTAGAACACTTTCAACTTGTCAACGAACAATACGGACAGTGTCCTCAGGACACCCCCATTTTGTGTATTTGCGAACATTTCAGGACACCGCGACTGTTCTTAGAACACATTCAACTTGCCATCGAACAATACGGACAGCGTCCTCAGGACACCCCCATTTTGTTTATTTACGAACATTTCAGGACACCACGAGTGTTCTTAGAACACATTCAACTTGCCAGAGAACAATACGGACAGGGTCTTCAGGAAACCCCCTACGAACATTTCAGGACACCGCGAGTGTTCTTAGAACACTTTAAACTTGACAACGAACAAAACAGACATCGTCCTCGGAACACTCCCATTTTGTTTATTTACGAACATTTCAGGGCATCACAAGTGTTCTTAGAACACATTCCAACTGGCAAGAGAACAATATGGACAGCGACCTCAGAACACCCCCATTTTTCTATTTGCGAACATTTCAGCACACCGCGAGTGTTCTTAGAACACATTCAACTTGTCAGCGAACAACATGGACAGCGTCTTCAGGACAGCCCCTATGAACATTTCAGGACACCGCGAGGGTTCTTAGAACACTTTCAACTTGACAACGAACAACACGGACAGCGTCCTCAGGACACCCCCATTTTCTTTATTTGCGAACATTTCAAGACACCGTGAGTGTTCTTAGAACACATTCAACTTGCCATCGAACAATACGGACAGCGTCCTCAGGACGCCCCCATTTTGTTTATTTACGAACATTTCAGGACACCACGAGTGTTCTTAGAACACATTCAACTTGCCAGAGAATAATACAGACAGTATCTTCAGGACACCCCCTACGAACATTTCAGGACACCACAAGTGTTCCTAGAACACTTTAAACTTGACAACGAACAAAACGGACAGAGTCCTATGAACAGCTCCATTTTGTTTATTTACGAAT
This sequence comes from Ambystoma mexicanum, assembly GCF_040938575.1. NCBI lineage: Eukaryota > Metazoa > Chordata > Amphibia > Caudata > Ambystomatidae > Ambystoma > Ambystoma mexicanum. The sequence goes on from NC_090938.1 coordinate 331,166,137, forward strand.
ATATCAGGACACCACACGTGTTCTTAGAACACATTCAACTTGCAAGAGAACAATACGGACAGCGTCTTCAGAACACCCCCTACGAACATTCCAGGACACCGCGAGGGTTCTTAGAACACTTTCAACTTAACAAAGAACAATACGGACAGCGTCCTCAGGACACCTCCATTTTGTTTATTTGCGAACATTTCAGGACACCGCAAGTGTTCTTAGAACACATTCAATTTGACATCGAACAATACGGACAGCGTCCTCAGGACACCCCCATTTTCTTTATTTACGAACATTTCAGGACACCACGAGTGTTCTTAGAAAACATTCAACTTGCCAGAGAACAATACAGACAGCGTCCTCAGAACACCACCATTTTTTTATTTGCGAACATTTCGGGACACCGCGAGTGTTCTTAGAACACATTCAACTTGCCAGCGACCAATACGGACAGCGTCTTCAGGACACCCCCTACGAACATTCCAGGACACCGCGAGGGTTCTTAGAACACTTTCAACTTAACAAAGAACAATACGGACAGCGTCCTCAGGACACCCCCATTTTGTTTATTTGCGAACATTTCAGGACACCGCAAGTGTTCTTAGAACACATTCAATTTGACATCGAACAATACGGACAGCGTCCTCAGGACACCCCCATTTTCTTTATTTACGAACATTTCAGGACACCACGAGTGTTCTTAGAACACATTCAACTTGCCAGAGAACAATACAGACAGCGTCCTCAGAACACCACCATTTTTTTATTTGCGAACATTTCGGGACACCGCGAGTGTTCTTAGAACACATTCAACTTGCCAGCGACCAATACGGACAGCGTCTTCAGGACACCCCCTACGAACATTCCAGGACACCGCGAGGGTTCTTAGAACACTTTCAACTTAACAATGAACAATACGGACAGCGTCCTCAGAACACCCCCATTTTGTTTATTTGCGAACATTTCAGGACACCGCAAGTGTTCTTAGAACACATTTAATTTGCCATCGAACAATACGGACAGCGTCCTCAGGACACCCCCATTTTGTTTATTTACGAACATTTCAGGACACCGCCAGTGTTCTCAGAACACATTCAACTTGCCAGCGAACAGTACGGACTTTGTCTTCGGGACACCCCCTACGAACATTTCAGGAAACCCCGAGGGTTCTTAGAACACTTTCAACTTGTCAACGAACAATACGGACAGCGTCCTCAGGACAATCCCATTTAGTGTATTTGCGAACATTTCAGGACACCGCGAGTGTTTCTTAGAACACATTCAACTTGCCATCGAACAATACGGACAGCGTCCTCAGGACACCCCCATTTTGATATTTACGAACATTTCAGGACACCACGAGTGTTCTTAGAACACATTCAAGTTGCAAGAGAACAATACGGACAGCGTCCTCAGAACACCCCCAATTTTTTATTTGCGAACAGTTCAGGACACTGCGAGTGTTCTTAGAACACATTCAACTTGCCAGTGAACAATACGGACAGCGTCCTCAGGACACCCCCATTTTGTTTATTTGCGAACATTTCAGGACACCGCGAGTGTTCTTAAAACACATTCAACTTGCAAGAGAACAATACGGACAGCGTCCTCAGAACACCACCATTTTTTTATTTGCGAACATTTCGGGACACCGCGAGTGTTCTTAGAACACATTCAACTTGCCAGCGAACAATACGGACAGCGTCTTCAGAACACCCCCTACGAACATTCCAGGACACCGCTAGGGTTCTTAGAACACTTTCAACTTAACAAAGAACAATACGGACAGCGTCCTCAGGACACCCCCATTTTGTTTATTTGCGAACATTTCAGGACACCGCAAGTGTTCTTAGAACACATTAAATTTGCCATCGAACAATACGGACAGCGTCCTCAGGACACCCCCATTTTCTTTATTTACGAACATTTCAGGACACCACGAGTGTTCTTAGAACACATTCAACTTGCCAGAGAACAATACGGACAGCGTCCTCAGAACACCCCCATTTTTTTATTTGCGAACATTTCAGGACACCTCGAGTGTTCTGAGAACACATTCAACTTGCCAGCGAACAGTACGGACTTCGTCTTCGGGACACCACCTACGAACATTTCAGGACACCCCGAGGGTTCTTAGAACACTTTCAACTTGTCAACGAACAATACGGACAGTGTCCTCAGGACACCCCCATTTTGTGTATTTGCGAACATTTCAGGACACCGCGACTGTTCTTAGAACACATTCAACTTGCCATCGAATAATACGGACAGCGTCCTCAGGACACCCCCATTTTGTTTATTTACGAACATTTCAGGACACCACGAGTGTTCTTAGAACACATTCAACTTGCCAGAGAACAATACGGACAGGGTCTTCAGGACACCCCCTACGAACATTTCAGGACACCGCGAGTGTTCTTAGAACACTTTAAACTATACAACGAACAAAACAGACATCGTCCTCGGAACACTCCCATTTTGTTTATTTACGAACATTTCAGGGCATCACAAGTTTTCTTAGAACACATTCCAACTGGCAAGAGAACAATATGGACAGCGACCTCAGAACACCCCCATTTTTCTATTTGCGAACATTTCAGCACACCGCGAGTGTTCTTAGAACACATTCAACTTGTCAGCGAACAACACGGACAGCGTCTTCAGGACAGCCCCTATGAACATTTCAGGACACCGCGAGGGTTCTTAGAACACTTTCAACTTGACAACGAACAACACGGACAGCGTCCTCAGGACACCCCCATTTTCTTTATTTGCGAACATTTCAGGACACCGTGAGTGTTCTTAGAACACATTCAACTTGCCATCGAACAATACGGACAGCGTCCTCAGGACGCCCCCATTTTGTTCATTTACGAACATTTCAGGACACCACGAGTGTTCTTAGAACACATTCAACTTGCAAGAGAACAATACGGACAGCGTCTTCAGAACACCCCCTACGAACATTCCAGGACACCGCGAGGGTTCTTAGAACACTTTCAACTTAACAAAGAACAATACGGACAGCGTCCTCAGGACACCCCCATTTTGTTTATTTGCGAACATTTCAGGACACCGCAAGTGTTCTTAGAACACATTCAATTTGCCATCGAACAATACGGACAGCGTCCTCAGGACACCCCCATTTTCTTTATTTACGAACATTTCAGGACACCACGAGTGTTCTTAGAACACATTCAACTTGCCAGAGAACAATACAGACAGCGTCCTCAGAACACCACCATTTTTTTATTTGCGAACATTTCGGGACACCGCGAGTGTTCTTAGAACACATTCAACTTGCCAGCGACCAATACGGACAGCGTCTTCAGGACACCCCCTATGAACATTCCAGGACACCGCGAGGGTTCTTAGAACACTTTCAACTTAACAATGAACAATACGGACAGCGTCCTCAGGACACCCCCATTTTGTTTATTTGCAAACATTTCAGGACACTGCAAGTGTTCTTAGAACACATTTAATTTGCCATCGAACAATACGGACAGCGTCCTCAGGACACCCCCATTTTGTTTATTTACGAACATTTCAGGACACCACAAGCGTTCTTAAAACACATTCAACTTGCCAGAGAACAATACGGACAGCGTCCTCAGAACACCCCCATTTTTTTATTTGCGAACATTTCAGGACACCGCCAGTGTTCTGAGAACACATTCAACTTGCCAGCGAACAGTACGGACTTCGTCTTCGGGACACCCCCTACGAACATTTCAGGAAACCCCGAGGGTTCTTAGAACACTTTCAACTTGTCAACGAACAATACGGTCAGCGTCCTCAGGACAATCCCATTTAGTGTATTTGCCAACATTTCAGGACACCGCAAATGTTTCTTAGAACACATTCAACTTGCCATCGACCAATACGGACAGCGTCCTCAGGACACCCCCATTTTGATATTTACGAACATTTCAGGACACCACGAGTGTTCTTAGAACACATTCAAGTTGCAAGAGAACAATACGGACAGCGTCCTCAGAACACCCCCAATTTTTTATTTGCGAACAGTTCAGGACACTGCGAGTGTTCTTAAAACACATTCAACTTGCCAGCGAACAATACGGACAGCGTCCTCAGGACACCCCCATTTTGTTTATTTGCGAACATTTCAGGACACCGCAAGTGTTCTTAAAACACATTCAACTTGCAAGAGAACAATACGGACAGCGTCCTCAGAACACCACCATTTTTTTATTTGCGAACATTTCGGGACACCGCGAGTGTTCTTAGAACACATTCAACTTGCCAGCGAACAATACGGACAGCGTCTTCAGAACACCCCCTACGAACATTCCAGGACACCGCGAGGGTTCTTAGAACACTTTCAACTTAACAAAGAACAATACAGACAGCGTCCTCAGGACACCCCCATTTTGTTTATTTGCGAACATATCAGGACACCGCAAATGTTCTTAGAACACATTCAACTTGCCAGAGAACAATACGGACAGCGTCCTCAGAACACCCCCATTTTTTTATTTGCGAACATTTTAGGACACCGCGAGTGTTCTGAGAACACATTCAACTTGCCAGCGAACAGTACGGACTTCGTCTTCGGGATACCCCCTACGAACATTTCAGGACACCCCGAGGGTTCTTAGAACACTTTCAACTTGTCAATGAACAATACGGACAGTGTCCTCAGGACACCCCCATTTTGTGTATTTGCGAACATTTCAGGACACCGCAAGTGTTCTTAGAACACATTCAACTTGCCATCGAACAATACGGACAGCGTCCTCAGGACACCCCCATTTTGTTTATTTACGAACATTTCAGGACACCACGAGTGTTCTTAGAACATGTTCAACTTGCCAGAGAACAATATGGACAGGGTCTTCAGGACACCCCCTACGAACATTTCAGGACACCGCGAGTGTTCTTAGAACACTTTAAACTTGACAACGAACAAAACGGACATCGTCCTCGGAACACTCCCATTTTGTTTATTTACGAACATTTCAGGGCATCACAAGTGTTCTTAGAACACATTCCAACTTGCAAGAGAACAATATGGACAGCGACCTCAGAACACCCCCATTTTTCTATTTGTGAACATTTCAGCACACCGCGAGTGTTCTTAGAACACATTCAACTTGTCAGCGAACAACACGGACAGCGTCTTCAGGACAGCCCCTATGAACATTTCAGGACACCGCGAGGGTTCTTAGAACACTTTCAACTTGACAACGAACAATACGGACAGCGTCCTCAGGACACCCCCATTTTCTTTATTTGCGAACATTTCAGGACACCGCAAGTGTTCTTAGAACACATTCAACTTGCCATCGAACAATACGGACAGCGTCCTCAGGACGCCCCCATTTTGTTTATTTACGAACATTTCAGGACACCACAAGTGTTCTTAGAACACATTCAACTTGCCAGAGAATAATACAGACAGTGTCTTCAGGACACCCCCTACGAACATTTCAGGACACCGCAAGTGTTCCTAGAACACTTTAAACTTGACAACGAACAAAACGGACAGAGTCCTATGAACACCTCCATTTTGTTTATTTACGAATATATCAGGACACCACACGTGTTCTTAGAACACATTCAACTTGCAAGAGAACAATATGGACAGCGTCCTCAGAACACCCCCATTTTTTTATTTGCAAACATTTCAGAACACCGCATGTGTTCTTAGAACACATTCAACTTAACAACGAACAATACGGACAGCGTCCTCAGGACCTCAGGACAACCCCATTTTGTTTATTTGCGAACATTTCAGGACACCGCAAGTGTTCTTAGAACACATTCAATTTGCAATCGAACAATACAGACAGCGTCCTCAGGACACCCCCATTTTGTTTATTTACAAAAATTTCAGGACACCACGAGTGTTCTTAGAACACATTCAACTTGCAAGAGAACAATACGGTCAGCGTCCTCAGAACACCCCCATATTTTTATTTGCGAACATTTCAAGACACCGCAAGTGTTCTGAGAAAACATTCAAATTGCCAGCAAACAATACGGACTATCGTCTTCAGGACACCCCCTACAAACATTTCAGGACACCGCAAGGGTTCTTAGAACACTTTCAACTTGACAACGAACAATACGGACAGCGTCCTCAGGACACCCCCATTTTGTTTATTTGCGAACATTTCAGGAAAGCACGAGTGTTCTTAGAACACATTCAACTTGCCAGAGAACAGTACAGACAGTGTCTTCAGGACACCCCCTACGAACATTTCAGGACACCGCAAGTGTTCTTAGAACACTTTAAACTTGACAACGAACAAAACTGACAGCGTCCTCAGAACACCCCCATTTTGTTTATTTACGAACATTTCAGGACACCGCAAGTGTTCTTAGAACACATTCAACTTGCCAGTGAACTATACAATCAGCGTCCGCAGGATACCCCCATTTTGTTTGTTTATGAACATTTCAGGACACCACGAGTGTTCTTAGAACACATTCAACTTGCAAGAGAACAATACGGACAGCGTCCTCAGAACACCCCCAATTTTTTATTTGCGAACATTTCAGGACAACGCGAGTGTTCTTAGAACACATTCAACTTGCCAGTGAACAATACGGACATCGTCCTCAGGACACTCCCTTTTTGTTTATTTGCGAATATTTCAGGACACCGCGAGTGTTCTTAAAAGACATTCAACTTGCAAGAGAACAATACGGACAGCGTCCTCAGAACACCACGATTTTTTTATTTGCTAACATTTCGGGACACCGCGAGTGTTCTTAGAACACATTCAACTTGCCAGCGAACAATACGGACAGCGTCTTCAGGACACCCCCTACGAACATTCCGGGACACCGCGAGGGTTCTTAGAACACTTTCAACCTAACAACGAACAATACAGACAGCGTCCTCAGGACACCCCCATTTTGTTTATTTGCGAACATTTCAGTACACCACGAGTGTTCTGAGAACACATTCAACTTGCCATCGAACAATACAGACAGAGTCCTCAGGACACCCCCATTTTGTTTATTTACGAACATTTCAGGGCACCACAAGTGTTCTTAGAACACATTCAACTTGCCAGAGAACAATACATTCATCGTCTTCAGGACACCCCCTATGAACATTTCAGGGCACCGTGACAGTTCTTAGAACACTTCCAACTTGATAACGAACAATACGGACAGTGTCCTCAGGACACCCCCATTTTGTTTTTTACGAATATTTCAGGACACCACGAGTGTTCTTAGAACACATTCAACTTGCCAGAGAACAATACGGACTGCGTCCTCAGGAAACCCCCATTTTGTTTATTTACGAACATTTCAGAACACCGCAAGTGTTCTTAGAACACATTCAACTTAACAATGAACAATACGGACTGCGTCCTCAGGACCTCAGGACAACCCCATTTTGTTTATTTGCGAACATTTCAGGACACCGCAAGTGTTCTTAGAACACATTCAATTTGCCATCGAAAAAATACGGACAGCGTCCTCAGGACCTCAGGACAACCCCATTTTGTTTATTTACGAACATTTCAGGACACCACGAGTGTTCTTAGAACACATTCAACTTGCAAGAGAACAATACGAACAGCGTCCTCAGAAAACCCCCATTTTTTCATTTGCGAACATTTCAAGACACCGCGAGTGTTCTGAGAAAACATTCAACTTGCCAGCGAACAATACAGACTATCGTCTTCAGGACACCCCCTACGAACATTTCAGGACACCGCGAGGGTTCTTAGAACACTTTCAACTTGACAACAAACAATACGGACAGCGTCCTCAGGACACCCCCATTTTGTTTATTTGCGAACATTTCAGGACAGCACGAGTGTTCTTAGAACACATTCAACTTGCCAGAGAACAGTATAGACAGCGTTCTCAGAACACCCCCCATTTTTTATTTGCGAACATTTCAGGACACCGCGAGTGTTCTTAGAACACATTCAACTTGCCAGGGAACAATACGGCCAGCGTCCTCAGGACACCCCGATTTTGTTTATTTACAAACATTTCAGGAAACCACAAGTGTTCTTAGAACACATTCAACTTAACAACGAACAATACGGACAGCGTCCTCAGGACACCCCCATTTTGTTTATTTGCGAACATTTCAGGACACCACAAATGTTCTGAGAACACATTCAACTTGCCAGCGAACAGTACGGACTTCGTCTTTGGGACACCCCCTACTAACATTTAAGGACACCGCAAGGGTTCTTAGAACACTTTCAACTTGTCAACGAACAATACAGACAGCGTCCTCAGGACACCCCCATTTTGTGTATTTGCGAACATTTCAGGACACCGCGAGTGTTCTTAGAACACATTCAACTTGCCATCGAACAATACGGACAGAGTCCTCAGGACACCCCCATTTTGTTTATTTACGAACATTTCAGGACACCACGAGTGTTCTTAGAACACATTTAACTTGCCAGAAAACAATACATTCAGCGTCTTCAGGACACCCCCTACGAACATTTCAGGACACCGTGACAGTTCTTAGAACACTTTCAACTTGACAACGAACAATACGGACAGTGTCCTCAGAACACCCCCATTTTGTTTATTTGCGAACATTTCAGGACACCGCAAGTTTTCTTAGAACACATTCAACTTGCAAGAGAACAATACGGACAGCGTCCTCAGAACACCCCCAATTTTTTATTTGCGAACATTTCTGGACACCGCGAGTGTTCTTAGAACACATTCAACTTGCCAGCAAACAATACGGACAGCGTCCTCAGGACACCCCCATTTTGTTTATTTACGAACATTTCAGGACACCACGAGTGTTCTTAGAACACATTCAACTTGCCAGAGAACAATACAGACAGCGTCCTCAGAACACCCCCATTTTGTTTATTTGCGAACATTTCAGAACACCGCGAGTGTTCTTACAACACATTCAACTTGCAAGAGAACAATACGGACAGTGTCCTCAGAACACCACCATTTTTTTATTTGCGAACATTTCGGGACACCGCGAGTGTTCTTAAAACACAATCAAATTGCCAGCGAACAATACGGACAGCGTCCTCAGGACACCCCCATTTTGTTTATTTACGAACATTTCAGGACACCACGAGTGTTCTTAGAACACATTCAACTTGCCAGTGAACAATACCGACAGCGTCCTCAGAACACCCCCATTTTGTTTATTTGCGAACATTTCAGGAAACCGCGAGTGTTCTTAAAACACATTCAACTTGCCAGAGAACAATACGGACAGCGTCCTCAGAACACCACAATTTTTTTATTTGCGAACATTTCGGGACACCGCTAGTTTTCTTAGAACACATTCAACTTGCCAGGGAACAATACGGAGAGCGTCTTCAGGACACCCCCTACGAACATTCCAGGACACCGCGAGGGTTCTTAGAACACTTTCAACTTGTCAACGAACAATACGGACAGCGTCCTCAGGACACCCCCATTTTGTGTATTTGCGAACATTTCAGGACACCGTGAGTGTTCTTAGAACACATTCAACTTGCCATCGAACAATACGGACAGAGTCCTCAGGACACCCCCATTTTGTTTATTTACGAACATTTCAGGACACCGCTAGTTTTCTTAGAACACATTCAACTTGCCAGGGAACAATACGGAGAGCGTCTTCAGGACACCCCCTACGAACATTCCAGGACACCGCGAGGGTTCTTAGAACACTTTCAACTTGTCAACGAACAATACGGACAGCGTCCTCAGGACACCCCCATTTTGTGTATTTGCGAACATTTCAGGACACCGTGAGTGTTCTTAGAACACATTCAACTTGGCAGAGAACAATACGTTCAGCGTCTTCAGGACACCCCCTACGAACATTTCAGGACACTGTGACAGTTCTTAGAACACTTTCAACTTGACAACGAACAATACGGACAGTGTCCTCAGAACACCCCCATTTTGTTTATTTGCGAACATTTCAGAACACTGCGAGTGTTTTTAGAACACATTCAACTTCCCATCGAACAATATGGACAGCGTCCTCAGGACACCCCCATTTTGTTTATTTGCGAACATTTCAGGACACCGCAAGTGTTCTTAGAACACATTCAACTTCCCATCGAACAATATGGACAGCGTCCTCAGGACACCCCCATTTTGTTTATTTGCAAACATTTCAGGACACCGCAAGTGTTCTTAGAACACATTCAACTTGCCATCGAACAGTACAGACAGCGTCCTCAGAACACCCCCATTTTGTTTATTTACGAACAATTCAGGACACCACGAGTGTTCTTAGAACACATTCAACTTGCCAGAGAACAATACGGACAGCGTCCTCAGGACACCCCCATTTTGTTTATTTACGAACATTTCAGAAAACCGCAAGTGTTCTTATAACACATTCAACTTAACAACAAACAATACGGACAGCGTCCTCAGGACCTCAGGACAACCCCATTTTGTTTATTTGCGAGCATTTCAGGACACCGCAAGTGTTCTTAGAACACATTCAATTTGCCATCGAAAAAATACGGACAGCCTCCTCAGGACACCCCCATTTTGTTTATTTACGAACATTTCAGGACACCACAAGTGTTTTTAGAACACATTCAACTTGCAAGAGAACAATACGGACAGCGAACACCCCCATTTTTTTATTTGCGAACATTTCAAGACACCGCGAGTGTTCTGAGAAAACATTCAACTTGCAAGAGAACAATACGCACAGCGTCCTCAGAACACCCCCAATTTTTTATTTGCGAACATTTCAGGACACCGCGAGTGTTCTTAGAACACATTCAACTTGCCAGGGAACAATACGGACAGCGTCCTCAGGACTCCCCCATTTTGTTTATTTACGAACATTTCAGGAAATCACAAGTGTTCTTAGAACACATTCAACTTGCCAGAGAACAATACAGACAGCGTCCTCAGAACACCCCCATTTTGTTTATTTGCGAACATTTCAGGACACCACGAGTGTTCTTAAAACACATTCAACTTGCAAGAGAACAATACGGACAGCGTCCTCAGACCACCACAATTTTTTTATTTGCGAACATTTCGGGACACCGCGAGTGTTCTTAGAACACATTCAACTTGCCAGCGAACAATACGGACAGCCTCTTCAGGACACCCCCTACGAACATTCCAGGACACTGCGAGGGTTCATAGAACACTTTCAACTTAACAACGAACAATACGGACAGCGTCCTCAGGACACCCCCATTTTGTTTATTTGCGAACATTTCAGGACACCACGAGTGTACTTAGAACACATTGAACTTGCAAGAGAACAATACGCACAGCGTCCTCAGAACACCCCCAATTTTTTATTTGCGAACATTTCAGGACACCGCGAGTGTTCTTAGAACACATTCAACTTGCCAGGGAACAATACGGACAGCGTCCTCAGGACTCCCCCATTTTGTTTATTTACAAACATTTCAGGAAACCACAAGTGTTCCTAGAACACATTCAACTTGTCAGAGAACAATACAGACAGCGTCCTCAGAACACCCCCATTTTGTTTATTTGCAAACATTTCAGGACACCACGAGTGTTCTTAAAACACATTCAACTTGCAAGAGAACAATACGGACAGCGTCCTCAGACCACCACAATTTTTTTATTTGCGAACATTTCGGGACACCGCGAGTGTTCTTAGAACACATTTAACTTGCCAGCGAACAATACGGACAGCGTCTTCAGGACACCCCCTACGAACATTCCAGGACACCGCGAGGGTTCATAGAACACTTTCAACTTAACAACGAACAATACGGACAGCGTCCTCAGGACACCCCCATTTTGTTTATTTGCGAACATTTCAGGACACCGCAAGTGTTCTTAGAACACATTAAATTTGCCATCGAACAAAATGGACAGCGTCCTCAGGACACCCCCATTTTCTTTATTTACGAACATTTCAGGACACCACGAGTGTTCTTAGAACACATTTAACTTGCCAGAGAACAATACGGACAGCGTCCTCAGAACACCCCCATTTTTTTATTTGCGAACATTTCAGGACACCGCGAGTGTTCTGAGAACACATTCAACTTGCCAGCGAACAGTACGGACTTCGTCTTCGGGACACCCCCTACGAACATTTCAGGACACCCCGAGGGTTCTTAGAACACTTTCAACTTGTCAACGAAAAATACGGACAGTGTCCTCAGGGCACCCCCATTTTGTGTATTTGCGAACATTTCAGGACACTGCAAGTGTTCTTAGAACACATTCAACTTGCCATCGAACAATACGGACAGCGTCCTCAGGACACCCCCATTTTGTTTATTTACGAACATTTCAGGACACCACGAGTGATCTTAGAACATATTCAACTTGCCAGAGAACAATACGGACAGGGTCTTCAGGACACCCCCTACGAACATTTCAGGACACCGCGAGTGTTCTTAGAACACTTTAAACTTGACAACGAACAAAACGGACATCGTCCTCGGAACACTCCCATTTTGTTTATTTACGAACATTTCAGGGCATCACAAGTGTTCTTAGAACACATTCCAACTTGCAAGAGAACAATATGGACAGCGACCTCAGAACACCCCCATTTTTCTATTTGCGAACATTTCAGCACACCGCGAGTGTTCTTAGAACACATTCAACTTGTCAGCGAACAACACGGACAGCGTCTTCAGGACAGCCCCTATGAACATTTCAGGACACCGCGAGGGTTCTTAGAACACTTTCAACTTGACAACGAACAATACGGACAGCGTCCTCAAGACACCCCCATTTTCTTTATTTGCGAACATTTCAGGACACCGCAAGTGTTCTTAGAACACATTCAACTTGCCATCGAACAATACGGACAGCGTCCTCAGGACGCCCCCATTTTGTTTATTTACGAACATTTCAGGACACCACAAGTGTTCTTAGAACACATTCAACTTGCCAGAGAATAATACAGACAGTGTCTTCAGGACACCCCCTACGAGCATTTCAGGACACCGCAAGTGTTCCTAGAACACTTTAAACTTGACAACGAACAAAACGGACAGAGTCCTATGAACACCTCCATTTTGTTTATTTACGAATAAATCAGGACACCACACGTGTTCTTAGAACACATTCAACTTGCAAGAGAACAATATGGACAGCGTCCTCAGAACACCCCCATTTTTTTATTTGCAAACATTTCAGAACACCGCAAGTGTTCTTAGAACACATTCAACTTAACAACGAACAATACGGACAGCGTCCTCAGGACCTCAGGACAACCCCATTTTGTTTATTTGCGAACATTTCAGGACACCGCAAGTGTTCTTAGAACACATTCAATTTGCAATCGAACAATACGGACAGCGTCCTCAGGACACCCCCATTTTTTTTATTTACAAAAATTTCAGGACACCGCAAGTGTTCTTAGAACACATTCAACTTCCCATCGAACAATATGGACAGCGTCCTCAGGACACCCCCATTTTGTTTATTTGCAAACATTTCAGGACACCGCGAGTGTTCTTAGAACACATTCAACTTGCCATCGAACAATACAGACAGCGTCCTCAGAACACCCCCATTTTGTTTATTTACGAACAATTCAGGACACCACGAGTGTTCTTAGAACACATTCAACTTGCCAGAGAACAATACGGACAGCGTCCTCAGGACACCCCCATTTTGTTTATTTACGAACATTTCAGAACACTGCAAGTGTTCTTATAACACATTCAACTTAACAACAAACAATACGGACAGCGTCCTCAGGACCTCAGGACAACCCCATTTTGTTTATTTGCGAACATTTCAGGACACCGCAAGTGTTCTTAGAACACATTCAATTTGCCATCGAAAAAATACGGACAACCTCCTCAGGACACCCCCATTTTGTTTATTTACGAACATTTCAGGACACCACAAGTGTTTTTAGAACACATTCAACTTGCAAGAGAACAATACGGACAGCGAACACCCCCATTTTTTTATTTGCGAACATTTCAAGACAACGCGAGTGTTCTGAGAAAACATTCAACTTGCAAGAGAACAATACGCACAGCGTCCTCAGAACACCCCCAATTTTTTATTTGCGAACATTTCAGGACACCGCGAGTGTTCTTAGAACACATTCAACTTGCCAGGGAACAATACGGACAGCGTCCTCAGGACTCCCCCATTTTGTTTATTTACGAACATTTCAGGAAACCACAAGTGTTCTTAGAACACATTCAACTTGCCAGAGAACAATACAGACAGCGTCCTCAGAACACCCCCATTTTGTTTATTTGCGAACATTTCAGGACACCACGAGTGTTCTTAAAACACATTCAACTTGCAAGAGAACAATACGGACAGCGTCCTCAGACCACCACCATTTTTTTATTTGCGAACATTTCGGGACACCGCGAGTGTTCTTAGAACACATTCAACTTGCCAGCGAACAATACGGACAGCATCTTCAGGACACCCCCTACGAACATTCCAGGACACCGCAAGGGTTCATAGAACACTTTCAACTTAACAACGAACAATACGGACAGCGTCCTCAGGACACCCCCATTTTGTTTATTTGCGAACATTTCAGGACACCACGAGTGTACTTAGAACACATTGAACTTGCAAGAGAACAATACGCACAGCGTCCTCAGAACACCCGCAATTTTTTATTTGCGAACATTTCAGGACACCGCGAGTGTTCTTAGAACACATTCAACTTGCCAGGGAACAATACGGACAGCGTCCTCAGGACTACCCCATTTTGTTTATTTACGAACATTTCAGGAAACCACAAGTGTTCTTAGAACACATTCAACTTGTCAGAGAACAATACAGACAGCGTCCTCAGAACACCCCCATTTTGTTTATTTGCAAACATTTCAGGACACCACGAGTGTTCTTAAAACACATTCAACTTGCAAGAGTACAATACGGACAGCGTCCTCAGACCACCACAATTTTTTTATTTGCGAACATTTCGGGACACCGCGAGTGTTCTTAGAACACATTTAACTTGCCAGCGAACAATACGGACAGCGTCTTCAGGACACCCCCTATGAACATTCCAGGACACCGCGAGGGTTCATAGAACACTTTCAACTTAACAACGAACAATACGGACAGCGTCCTCAGGACACCCCCATTTTGTTTATTTGCGAACATTTCAGGACACCGCAAGTGTTCTTAGAACACATTAAATTTGCCATCGAACAAAACGGACAGCGTCCTCAGGACACCCCCATTTTCTTTATTTACGAACATTTCAGGACACCACGAGTGTTCTTAGAACACATTTAACTTGCCAGAGAACAATACGGACAGCGTCCTCAGAACACCCCCATTTTTTTATTTGCGAACATTTCAGGACACCGCGAGTGTTCTGAGAACACATTCAACTTGCCAGCGAACAGTACGGACTTCGTCTTCGGGACACCCCATACGAACATTTCAGGACACCCCGAGGGTTCTTAGAACACTTTCAACTTGTCAACGAACAATACGGACAGTGTCCTCAGGGCACCCCCATTTTGTGTATTTGCGAACATTTCAGGACACCGCAAGTGTTCTTAGAACACATTCAACTTGCCATCGAACAATACGGACAGCGTCCTCAGGACACCCCCATTTTGTTTATTTACGAACATTTCAGGGCATCACATGTGTTCTTAGAACACATTCCAACTTGCAAGAGAACAATATGGACAGCGACCTCAGAACACCCCCATATTTTTATTTGCGAACATTTCAAGACACCGCAAGTGTTCTTAGAACACATTCAACTTAACAACAAACAATACGGACAGAATCCTCAGGACCTCAGGACAACCCCATTTTGTTTATTTGCGAACATTTCAGGACACCGCAAGTGTTCTTAGAACACATTCAATTTGCAATCGAACAATACGGACAGCGTCCTCAGGACACCCCCATTTTGTTTATTTACAAAAATTTCAGGACACCACGAGTGTTCTTAGAACACATTCAACTTGCAAGAGAACAATACGGACAGCGTCCTCAGAACACCCCCATATTTTTATTTGCGAACATTTCAAGACACCGCAAGTGTTCTGAGAAAACATTCAACTTGCCAGCAAACAATACGGACTATCGTCTTCAGGACACCCCCTACAAACATTTCAGGACACCGCAAGGGTTCTTAGAACACTTTCAACTTGACAACGAACAATACGGACAGCGTCCTCAGGACACCCCCATTTTGTTTATTTGCGAACATTTCAGGACAGCACGAGTGTTCTTAGAACACATTCAACTTGCCAGAGAACAGTACAGACAGTGTCTTCAGGACACCCCCTACGAACATTTCAGGACACCGCAAGTGTTCTTAGAACACTTTAAACTTGACAACGAACAAAACTGACAGCGTCCTCAGAACACCCCCATTTTGTTTATTTACGAACATTTCAGGACACCGCAAGTGTTCTTAGAACACATTCAACTTGCCAGTGAACTATACAATCAGCGTCCGCAGGATACCCCCATTTTGTTTGTTTATGAACATTTCAGGACACCACGAGTGTTCTTAGAACACATTCAACTTGCAAGAGAACAATACGGACAGCGTCCTCAGAACACCCCCAATTTTTTATTTGCGAACATTTGAGGACAACGCGAGTGTTCTTAGAACACATTCAACTTGCCAGTGAACAATACGGACATCGTCCTCAGGACACTCCCTTTTTGTTTATTTGCGAATATTTCAGGACACCGCGAGTGTTCTTAAAAGACATTCAACTTGCAAGAGAACAATACGGACAGCGTCATCAGAACACCACAATTTTTTTATTTGCGAACATTTCGGGACACCGCGAGTGTTCTTAAAACACATTCAACTTGCAAGAGAACAATACGGACAGCGTCCTCAGACCACCACAATTTTTTTATTTGCGAACATTTCGGGACACCGCGAGTGTTCTTAGAACACATTCAACTTGCCAGCGAACAATACGGACAGCGTCTTCAGGACACCCCCTACGAACATTCCAGGACACCGCGAGGGTTCATAGAACACTTTCAACTTAACAACGAACAATACGGACAGCGTCCTCAGGACACCCCCATTTTGTTTATTTGCGAACATTTCAGGACACCACGAGTGTACTTAGAACACATTGAACTTGCAAGAGAACAATACGCACAGCGTCCTCAGAACACCCGCAATTTTTTATTTGCGAACATTTCAGGACACCGCGAGTGTTCTTAGAACACATTCAACTTGCCAGGGAACAATACAGACAGCGTCCTCAGGACTACCCCATTTTGTTTATTTACGAACATTTCAGGAAACCACAAGTTTTCTTAGAACACATTCAACTTGTCAGAGAACAATACAGACAGCGTCCTCAGAACACCCCCATTTTGTTTATTTGCAAACATTTCAGGACACCACGAGTGTTCTTAAAACACATTCAACTTGCAAGAGTACAATACGGACAGCGTCCTCAGACCACCACAATTTTTTTATTTGCGAACATTTCGGGACACCGCAAGTGTTCTTAGAACACATTTAACTTGCCAGCGAACAATACGGACAGCGTCTTCAGGACACCCCCTACGAACATTCCAGGACACCGCGAGGGTTCATAGAACACTTTCAATTTAACAACGAACAATACGGACAGCGTCCTCAGGACACCCCCATTTTGTTTATTTGCGAACATTTCAGGACACCGCAAGTGTTCTTAGAACACATTAAATTTGCCATCGAACAAAACGGACAGCGTCCTCAGGACACCCCCATTTTCTTTATTTACGAACATTTCAGGACACCACGAGTGTTCTTAGAACACATTTAACTTGCCAGAGAACAATACGGACAGCGTCCTCAGAACACCCCCATTTTTTTATTTGCGAACATTTCAGGACACCGCGAGTGTTCTGAGAACACATTCAACTTGCCAGCGAACAGTACGGACTTCGTCTTCGGGACACCCCCTACGAACATTTCAGGACACCCCGAGGGTTCTTAGAACACTTTCAACTTGTCAACGAACAATACGGACAGTGTCCTCAGGGCACCCCCATTTTGTGTATTTGCGAACATTTCAGGACACCGCAAGTGTTCTTAGAACACATTCAACTTGCCATCGAACAATACGGACAGCGTCCTCAGGACACCCCCATTTTGTTTATTTACGAACATTTCAGGTCACCACGAGTGATCTTAGAACATATTCAACTTGCCAGAGAACAATACGGACAGGGTCTTCAGGACACCCCCTACGAACATTTCAGGACACCGCGAGTGTTCTTAGAACACTTTAAACTTGACAACGAACAAAACGGACATCGTCCTCGGAACACTCCCATTTTGTTTATTTACGAACATTTCAGGGCATCACATGTGTTCTTAGAACACATTCCAACTTGCAAGAGAACAATATGGACAGCGAACTCAGAACACCCCCATTTTTCTATTTGCGAACATTTCAGCACACCGCGAGAGTTCTTTGAACACATTCAACTTGTCAGCGAACAACACGGACAGCGTCTTCAGGACAGCCCCTATGAACATTTCAGGACACCGCGAGGGTTCTTAGAACACTTTCAACTTGACAACGAACAATACGGACAGCGTCCTCAGGACACCCCCATTTTCTTTATTTGCGAACATTTCAGGACACCGCAAGTGTTCTTAGAACACATTCAACTTGCCATCGAACAATACGGACAGCGTCCTCAGGACGCCCCCATTTTGTTTATTTACGAACATTTCAGGACACCACAAGTGTTCTTAGAACACATTCAACTTGCCAGAGAATAATACAGACAGTGTCTTCAGGACACCCCCTACGAGCATTTCAGGACACCGCAAGTGTTCCTAGAACACTTTAAACTTGACACCGAACAAAACGGACAGAGTCCTATGAACACCTCCATTTTGTTTATTTACGAATATATCAGGACACCACACATGATCTTAGAACACATTCAACTTGCAAGAGAACAATATGGACAGCGTCCTCAGAACACCCCCATTTTTTTATTTGCAAACATTTCAGAACACCGCAAGTGTTCTTAGAACACATTCAACTTAACAACGAACAATACGGACAGAATCCTCAGGACCTCAGGACAACCCCATTTTGTTTATTTGCGAACATTTCAGGACACCGCAAGTGTTCTTAGAACACATTCAATTTGCAATCGAACAATACGGACAGCGTCCTCAGGACACCCCCATTTTGTTTATTTACAAAAATTTCAGGACACCACGAGTGTTCTTAGAACACATTCAACTTGCAAGAGAACAATACGGACAGCGTCCTCAGAACACCCCCATATTTTTATTTGCGAACATTTCAAGACACCGCAAGTGTTCTGAGAAAACATTCAACTTGCCAGCAAACAATACGGACTATCGTCTTCAGGACACCCCCTACAAACATTTCAGGACACCGCAAGGGTTCTTAGAACACTTTCAACTTGACAACGAACAATACGGACAGCGTCCTCAGGACACCCCCATTTTGTTTATTTGCGAACATTTCAGGACAGCACGAGTGTTCTTAGAACACATTCAACTTGCCAGAGAACAGTACAGACAGTGTCTTCAGGACACCCCCTACGAACATTTCAGGACACCGCAAGTGTTCTTAGAACACTTTAAACTTGACAACGAACAAAACTGACAGCGTCCTCAGAACACCCCCATTTTGTTTATTTACGAACATTTCAGGACACCGCAAGTGTTCCTAGAACACATTCAACTTGCCAGTGAACTATACAATCAGCGTCCGCAGGATACCCCCATTTTGTTTGTTTATGAACATTTCAGGACACCACGAGTGTTCTTAGAACACATTCAACTTGCAAGAGAACAATACGGACAGCGTCCTCAGAACACCCCCAATTTTTTATTTGCGAACATTTCAGGACAACGCGAGTGTTCTTAGAACACATTCATCTTGCCAGTGAACAATACGGACATCGTCCTCAGGACACTCCCTTTTTGTTTATTTGCGAATATTTCAGGACACCGCGAGTGTTCTTAAAAGACATTCAACTTGCAAGAGAACAATACGGACAGCGTCATCAGAACACCACAATTTTTTTATTTGCGAACATTTCGGGACACCGCGAGTGTTCTTAGAACACATTCAACTTGCCAGCGAACAATACGGACAGCGTCTTCAGGACACCCCCTACGAACATTCCGGGACACCGCGAGGGTTCTTAGAACACTTTCAACCTAACAACGAACAATACAGACAGCGTCCTCAGGACACCCCCATTTTGTTTATTTGCGAACATTTCAGTACACCACGAGTGTTCTGAGAACACATTCAACTTGCCATCGAACAATACAGACAGAGTCCTCAGGACACCCCCATTTTGTTTATTTACGAACATTTCAGGACACCACAAGTGTTCTTAGAACACATTCAACTTGCCAGAGAACAATACGTTCAGCGTCTTCAGGACACCCCCTATGAACATTTCAGGGCACCGTGACAGTTCTTAGAACACTTCCAACTTGATAACGAACAATACGGACAGTGTCCTCAGGACACCCCCATTTTGTTTATTTACGAACATTTCAGGACACCACGAGAGTTCTTAGAACACATTCAACTTGCCAGAGAACAATACGGACTGCGTCCTCAGGACACCCCCATTTTGTTTATTTACGAACATTTCAGAACACCGCAAGTGTTCTTAGAACACATTCAACTTAACAACGAACAATACGGACTGCGTCCTCAGGACCTCAGGACAACCCCATTTTGTTTATTTGCGAACATTTCAGGACACCGCAAGTGTTCTTAGAACACATTCAATTTGCCATCGAAAAAATACGGACAGCGTCCTCAGGACCTCAGGACAACCCCATTTTGTTTATTTACGAACATTTCAGGACACCACGAGTGTTCTTAGAACACATTCAACTTGCAAGAGAACAATACGAACAGCGTCCTCAGAAAACCCCCATTTTTTCATTTGCGAACATTTCAAGACACCGCGAGTGTTCTGAGAAAACATTCAACTTGCCAGCGAACAATACAGACTATCGTCTTCAGGACACCCTCTACAAACATTTCAGGACACCGCGAGGGTTCTTAGAACACTTTCAACTTGACAACAAACAATACGGACAGCGTCCTCAGGACACCCCCATTTTGTTTATTTGCGAACATTTCAGGACAGCACGAGTGTTCTTAGAACACATTCAACTTGCCAGAGAACAGTACAGACAGCGTTCTCAGAACACCCCCCATTTTTTATTTGCGAACATTTCAGGACACCGCGAGTGTTCTTAGAACACATTCAACTTGCCAGGGAACAATATGGCCAGCGTCCTCAGGACACCCCGATTTTGTTTATTTACAAACATTTCAGGAAACCACAAGTGTTCTTAGAACACATTCAACTTGCCAGAGAACAATACAGACAGCGTCCTCAGAACACCCCCATTTTGTTTATTTGCGAACATTTCAGGACACCACGAGTGTCCTTAAAACACATTCAACTTGCAAGAGAACAATACGGACAGCGTCCTCAGAACACCACCATTTTTTTAATTGCGAACATTTCGGGACACCGCGAGTGTTCTTAGAACACATTCAACTTGCCAGAGAACATTACGGACAGCGTCTTCAGGACACCCCTACGAACATTCCAGGACACCGCGAGGGTTCTTAGAACGCTTTCAATTTAACAACGAACAATACGGACAGCGTCCTCAGGACACCCCCATTTTGTTTATTTGCGAACATTTCAGGACACCACAAATGTTCTGAGAACACATTCAACTTGCCAGCGAACAGTACGGACTTCGTCTTTGGGACACCCCCTACGAACATTTAAGGACACCGCAAGGGTTCTTAGAACACTTTCAACTTGTCAACGAACAATACAGACAGCGTCCTCAGGACACCCCCATTTTGTTTATTTACGAACATTTCAGGACACCACGAGTGTTCTTAGAACACATTCAACTTGCCAGAAAACAATACGTTCAGCGTCTTCAGGACACCCCCTACGAACATTTCAGGACACCGTGACAGTTCTTAGAACACTTTCAACTTGACAACGAACAATACGGACAGTGTCCTCAGAACACCCCCATTTTGTTTATTTGCGAACATTTCAGGACACCGCGAGTTTTCTTAGAACACATTCAACTTGCAAGAGAACAATACGGACAGCGTCCTCAGAACACCCCCAATTTTTTATTTGCGAACATTTCTGGACACCGCGAGTGTTCTTAGAACACATTCAACTTGCCAGCAAACAATACGGACAGCGTCCTCAGGACACCCCCATTTTGTTTATTTACAAACATTTCTGGACACCGCGAGTTTTCTTAGAACACATTCAACTTGCCAGAGAACAATACAGACAGCGTCCTCAGAACACCCCCATTTTGTTTATTTGCGAACATTTCAGGACACCGCGAGTGTTCTTAAAACACATTCAACTTGCAAGAGAACAATACGGACAGTGTCCTCAGAACACCACCATTTTTTTATTTGCGAACATTTCGGGACACCGCGAGTGTTCTTAAAACACCTTCAAATTGCCAGCGAACAATACGGACAGCGTCCTCAGGACACCCCCATTTTGTTTATTTACGAACATTTCAGGACACCACGAGTGTTCTTAGAACACATTCAACTTGCCAGTGAACAATACCGACAGCGTCCTCAGAACACCCCCATTTTGTTTATTTGCGAACATTTCAGGAAACCGCGAGTGTTCTTAAAACACATTCAACTTGCAAGAGAACAATACAGATAGCGTCCTCAGAACACCACAATTTTTTTATTTGCGAACATTTTTCGGGACACCGCTAGTTTTCTTAGAACACATTCAACTTGCCAGGGAACAATACAGAGAGCGTCTTCAGGACACCCCCTACGAACATTCCAGGACACCGCGAGGGTTCTTAGAACACTTTC
The DNA here is from genome assembly GCF_040938575.1 of Ambystoma mexicanum. Lineage (NCBI taxonomy): Eukaryota > Metazoa > Chordata > Amphibia > Caudata > Ambystomatidae > Ambystoma > Ambystoma mexicanum. Next base: position 331,188,939 of record NC_090938.1, read on the forward strand.
AACTTAACAACGAACAATACGGACAGCGTCCTCAGGACACCCCCATTTTGTTTATTTGCGAACATTTCAGGACACCACGAGTGTACTTAGAACACATTGAACTTGCCAGAGAACAATACGGACAGCGTCCTCAGGACACCCCCATTTTGTGTATTTGCGAACATTTCAGGACACCGCGAGTGTTCTTAGAACACATTCAACTTGCCATCGAACAATACGGACAGAGTCCTCAGGACACCCCCATTTTGTTTATTTACGAACATTTCAGGACACCACAAGTGTTCTTAGAACACATTCAACTTGCCAGAGAACAATACGTTCAGCGTCTTCAGGACACCCCCTACGAACATTTCAGGACACCGTGACAGTTCTTAGAACACTTTCAACTTGACAACGAACAATACGGACAGTGTCCTCAGAACACCCCCATTTTGTTTATTTGCGAACATTTCAGGACACTGCGAGTGTTTTTAGAACACATTCAACTTCCCATTGAACAATATGGAAGTGTCCTCAGGACACCCCCATTTTGTTTATTTGCGAACATTTCAGGACACCGCAAGTGTTCTTAGAACACATTCAACTTCCCATCGAACAATATGGACAGCGTCCTCAGGACACCCCCATTTTGTTTATTTGCAAACATTTCAGGACACTGCGAGTGTTCTTAGAACACATTCAACTTGCCATCGAACAATACAGACAGCGTCCTCAGAACACCCCCATTTTGTTTATTTACGAACAATTCAGGACACCAGAAGTGTTCTTAGAACATATTCAACTTGCCAGAGAACAATACGGACAGCGTCCTCAGGACACCCCCATTTTGTTTATTTACGAACATTTCAGAACACTGCAAGTGTTCTTATAACACATTCAACTTAAAAACAAACAATGCGGACAGCGTCCTCAGGACCTCAGGACAACCCCATTTTGTTTATTTGCGAACATTTCAGGACACCGCAAGTGTTCTTAGAACACATTCAATTTGCCATCGAAAAAATACGGACAGCCTCCTCAGGACACCCCCATTTTGTTTATTTACGAACATTTCAGGACACCACAAGTGTTTTTAGAACACTTTCAACTTGCAAGAGAACAATACGGACAGCGAACACCCCCATTTTTTTATTTGCGAACATTTCAAGACACCGCGAGTGTTCTGAGAAAACATTCAACTTGCAAGAGAACAATACGCACAGCGTCCTCAGAACACCCCCAATTTTTTATTTGCGAACATTTCAGGACACCGCGAGTGTTCTTAGAACACATTCAACTTGCCAGGGAACAATACGGACAGCGTCCTCAGGACTCCCCCATTTTGTTTATTTACGAACACTTCAGGACACCACGAGTGTTCTTAAAACACATTCAACTTGCAAGAGAACAATACGGACAGCGTCCTCAGACCACCACAATTTTTTTATTTGCGAACATTTCGGGACACCGCAAGTGTTCTTAGAACACATTCAACTTGCCAGCGAACAATACGGACAGCGTCTTCAGGACATCCCATACGAACATTCCAGGACACCGCGAGGGTTCATAGAACACTTTCAACTTAACAACGAACAATACGGACAGCGTCCTCAGGACACCCCCATTTTCTTTATTTGCGAACATTTCAGGACACCACGAGTGTACTTAGAACACATTGAACTTGCCAGAGAACAATACGGACAGCGTCTTCAGAACACCCCCATTTTATTATTTGCGAACATTTGAGGACACCGCGAGTGTTCTGAGAACACATTCAACTTGCCAGCGAACAGTACGTACTTTGTCTTCGGGACACCCCCTACGAACATTTAAGGACACCGCGAGGGTTCTTAGAACACTTTCAACTTGTCAACGAACAATACAGACAGAGTCCTCAGGACACCCCCATTTTGTGTATTTGCGAACATTTCAGCACACAGCGAGTGTTCTTAGAACACATTCAACTTGCCATCGAACAATACGGACAGAGTCCTCAGAACACCCCCATTTTGTTTATTTACGAACATTTCAGGACACCATGAGTGTTCTTAGAACACATTCAACTTGCCAGAGAACAATACGTTCAGCGTCTTCAGGACACCCCCTACGAACATTTCAGGACACCGTGACAGTTCTTAGAACACTTTCAACTTGACAACGAACAATACAGACAGTGTCCTCAGAACACCCCCATTTTGTTTATTTGCGAACATTTCAGGACACCGCGAGTGTTCTTAGAACACATTCAACTTGCAAGAGAACAATACGGACAGCGTCCTCAGAACACCCCCAATTTTTTATTTGCGAACATTTCAGGACACCGCGAGTGTTCTTAGAACACATTCAACTTGCCAGAGAACAATACAGACAGCGTCCTCAGAACACCCCCATTTTGTTTATTTGCGAACATTTCAGGACACCACGAGTGTTCTTAAAACACATTCAACTTGCAAGAGAACAATACGGACAGCGTCCTCAGACCACCACAATGTTTTTATTTGCGAACATTTCGGGACACCGCGAGTGTTCTTAGAACACATTCAACTTGCCAACGAACAATAGGGACAGCGTCTTCAGGACACCCCCTACGAACATTCCAGGACACCGCGAGGGTTCTTAGAACACTTTCAACTTAACAACGAACAATACGGACAGCGTCCTCAGGACACCCCCATTTTGTTTATTTGCGAACATTTCAGGACACCACGAGTGTACTTAGAGCACATTGAACTTGCCAGAGAACAATACGGACACCGTCTTCAGAACACCCCCATTTTTTTATTTGCGAACATTTGAGGACACCGCGAGTGTTCTGAGAACACATTCAACTTGCCAGCGAACAGTACGTACTTTGTCTTCGGGACACCCCCTACGAACATTTAAGGACACCGCGAGGGTTCTTAGAACACTTTCAACTTGTCAACGAACAATACAGACAGAGTCCTCAGGACACCCCCATTTTGTGTATTTGCGAACATTTCAGCACACAGCGAGTGTTCTTAGAACACATTCAACTTGCCATCGAACAATACAGACAGAGTCCTCAGAACACCCCCATTTTGTTTATTTACGAACATTTCAGGACACCATGAGTGTTCTTAGAACACATTCAACTTGCCAGAGAACAATACGTTCAGCGTCTTCAGGACACCCCCTACGAACATTTCAGGACACCGTGACAGTTCTTAGAACACTTTCAACTTGACAACGAACAATACGGACAGCGTCCTCAGAACACCCCCAATTTTTTATTTGCGAACATTTCAGGACACCGCGAGTGTTCTTAGAACACATTCAACTTGCCAGGGAACAATACGGACAGCGTCCTCAGGACACCCCCATTTTGTTTATTTACGAACATTTCAGGAAACCACAAGTGTTTTTAGAACACATTCAACTTGCCAGAGAACAATACAGACAGCGTCCTCAGAACACCCCATTTTGTTTATTTGCGAACATTTCAGGACACCACGAGTGTTCTTAAAACACATTCAACTTGCAAGAGAACAATACGGACAGCGTCCTCAGACCACCACAATTTTTTTATTTGCGAACATTTCGGGACACCGCGAGTGTTCTTAGAACACATTCAACTTGCCAGCGAACAATAGGGACAGCGTCTTCAGGACACCCCCTACGAACATTCCAGGACACCGCGAGGGTTCTTAGAACACTTTCAACTTAACAACGAACAATACGGACAGCGTCCTCAGGACACCCCCATTTTGTTTATTTGCGAACATTTCAGGACACCACGAGTGTACTTAGAACACATTGAACTTGCCAGAGAACAATACGGACAGCGTCTTCAGAACACCCCCATTTTTTTATTTGCAAACATTTGAGGACACCGCGAGTGTTCTGAGAACACATTCAACTTGCCAGCGAACAGTACGTACTTCGTCTTCGGGACACCCCCTACGAACATTTAAGGACACCGCAAGGGTTCTTAGAACACTTTCAACTTGTAAACGAACAATACAGAAAGAGTCCTCAGGACACCCCCATTTTGTGTATTTGCGAACATTTCAGCACACAGCGAGTGTTCTTAGAACACATTCAACTTGCCATCGAACAATACGGACAGAGTCCTCAGAATACCCCCATTTTGTTTATTTACGAACATTTCAGGACACCACAAGTGTTCTTAGAACACATTCAACTTGCCAGAGAACAATACAGACAGCGTCCTCAGAACACCCCCATTTTGTTTATTTGTGAAAATTTCAGGACACCGCAAGTGTTCTTAAAACACATTCAACTTGCAAGAGAACAATACGGACAGCGTCCTCAGAACACCACCATTTTTTTATTTGCGAACATTTCGGGACACCGCGAGTGTTCTTAGAACACATTCAACTTGCCAGCGAACAATACGGACAGCGTCTTCAGGAAACCCCCTATGAACATTCCAGGACACTGCGATGGTTCTTAGAACACTTTCAACTTAACAACGAACAATACGGACAGTGTCCTCAGGACACCCCCATTTTGTTTATTTGCGAACATTTCAGGACACCGCAAGTGTTCTTAGAACACATTCAATTTGCCATCGAACAATACGGACAACGTCCTCAGGACACCCCCATTTTGTTTATTTACAAACATTTCAGGACACCACGAGTGTTTTTAGAACACATTCAACTTGCCAGCGAACAGTACGGACTTCATCTTCGGGACACCCCCTACGAACATTTCAGGACACCGCGAGGGTTCTTAGAACACTTTCAACTTGTCAACGAACAATACGGACAGCGTCCTCAGGACACCCCCATTTTGTGTATTTGCGAACATTTCAGGACACCGCGAGTGTTCTTAAAACACATTCAACTTGCCATCGAACAATACGGACAGCGTCCTCAGGACACCCCCATTTTGTTTATTTACGAAAATTTCAGGACACCATGAGTATTCTTAGAACACATTCAACTTGCCAGCGAACAATACAGACAGCGTCTTCAGGAAACCGCCTATGAACATTCCAGGACACTGCAATGGTTCTTAGAACACTTTCAACTTAACAACGAACAATACGGACAGCGCCCTCAGGACACCCCCATTTTGTTTATTTACGAAAATTTCAGGACACCATGAGTATTCTTAGAACACATTCAACTTGCCAGAGAACAATACGGACAGCGTCTTCAGGAAACCCCCTACGAACATTTCAGGACACCGCGAGTGTTCTTAGAACTCTTTAAACTTGACAACGAACAATACGGACAGCGTCCTCAGGACACCCCCCATTTTGTTTATTTGCCAACATTTCAGGACACCACGAGTGTACTTAGAACACATTCAACTTGCAAGAGAACAATATGGACAGCGTCCTCAGAACACCCCCAATTTTTTATTTGTGAACATTTCAGGACACCGCGAGTGTTCTGAGAACACATTCAACTTGCCAGCGAACAGTACGTACTTCGTCTTCGGGACACCCCCTACGAACATTTAAGGACACTGTGAGGGTTCTTAGAACACTTTCAACTTGTCAACGAACAATACAGACAGCGTCCTCAGGACACCCCCATTTTGTGTATTTGCGAACATTTCAGGACACCGCGTGTGTTCTTAGAACACATTCAACTTGCCATCAAACAATACGGACAGAGTCCTCAGGACACCCCCATATTGTTTATTTACGAACATTTCAGGACACCACAAGTGTTCTTAGAACACATTCAACTTGCCAGAGAACAATACGTTCAGCGTCTTCAGGACACCCCCTACGAACATTTCAGGACACCGTGACAGTTCTTAGAACACTTTCAACTTGACAACGAACAATACGGACAGTGTCCTCAGAACACCCCCATTTTGTTTATTTGCGAACATTTCAGGAACCGCGAGTGTTCTTAGAACACATTCAACTTGCAAGAGAACAATACGGACAGCGTCCTCAGAACACCCCCAATTTTTTATTTGCGAACATTTCAGGACACCGCGAGTGTTCTTGGAACACATTCAACTTGCCAGCGAACAATACGGACAGCGTCCTCAGGACACCCCCATTTTGTTTATTTACGAACATTTCAGGACACCACGAGTGTTCTTAGAACACATTCAACTTGCCAGAGAACAATACAGACAGCGTCCTCAGAACACCCGCATTTTGTTTATTTGCGAACATTTCAGGACACCGCGAGTGTTCTAAAACGCATTCAACTTGCAAGAGAACAATACGGACAGCGTCCTCAGAACACCACCATTTTTTTATTTGCGAACATTTCGGGACACTGCGAGTGTTCTTAGAACACATTCAACTTGCCAGCGAACAATACGGACAGCGTCTTCAGGAAACCCCCTACGAACATTCCAGGACACTGCGATGGTTCTTAGAACACTTTCAACTTAACAACGAACAATACGGACAGCGTCCTCAGGACACCCCCATTTTGTTTATTTACGAAAATTTCAGGACACCATGAGTATTCTTAGAACACATTCAACTTGCCAGAGAACAATACGGACAGCGTCTTCAGGAAACCCCCTACGAACATTTCAGGACACCGCGAGTGTTCTTAGAACTCTTTAAACTTGACAACGAACAATACGGACAGCGTCCTCAGGACACCCCCATTTTGTTTATTTGCCAACATTTCAGGACAAAACAAGTGTACTTAGAACACATTCAACTTGCAAGAGAACAATATGGACAGCTTCCTCAGAACACCCCCAATTTTTTATTTGCGAACATTTCAGGACACCGCGAGTGTTCTGAGAACACATTCAACTTGCCAGCGAACAGTACGTACTTCGTTTTCGGGACACCCCCTACGAACATTTAAGGACACTGTGAGGCTTCTAAGAACACTTTCAACTTGTCAACGAACAATACAGACAGCGTCCTCAGGACACCCCCATTTTGTGTATTTGCGAACATTTCAGGACACCGCGTGTGTTCTTAGAACACATTCAACTTGCCATCAAACAATACGGACAGAGTCCTCAGGACACCCCCATTTTGTTTATTTACGAACATTTCAGGACACCATAAGTGTTCTTAGAACACATTCAACTTGCCAGAGAACAATACGTTCAGCGTCTTCAGGACACCCCCTACGAACATTTCAGGACACCGTGACAGTTCTTAGAACACTTTCAACTTGACAACGAACAATACGGACAGTGTCCTCAGAACACCCCCATTTTGTTTATTTGCGAACATTTCAGGAACCGCGAGTGTTCTTAGAACACATTCAACTTGCCATTGAACAATACGGACAGCGTCCTCAGAACACCCCCAATTTTTTATTTGCGAACATTTCAGGACACCGCGAGTGTTCTTAGAACACATTCAACTTGCCAGCGAACAATACGGACAGCGTCCTCAGGACACACCCATTTTGTTTATTTACGAACATTTCAGGACACCACGAGTGTTCTTAGAACACATTCAACTTGCCAGAGAACAATACAGACAGCGTCCTCAGAACACCCCCATTTTGTTTATTTGCGAACATTTCAGGACACCGCGAGTGTTCTAAAACGCATTCAACTTGCAAGAGAACAATACGGACAGCGTCCTCAGAACACCACCATTTTTTTATTTGCGAACATTTCGGGACACTGCGAGTTTTCTTAGAACACATTCAACTTGCCAGCGAACAATACGGACAGCGTCTTCAGGAAACCCCCTACGAACATTCCAGGACACTGCGATGGTTCTTAGAACACTTTCAACTTAACAACGAACAATACGGACGGCGTCCTCAGGACACCCCCATTCTGTTTATTTGCGAACATTTCAGGACACTGCAAGTGTTCTTAGAACACATTCAATTTGCCATCGAACAATACGGACAGCGTCCTCAGGACACCCCCATTTTGTTTATTTAGGAACATTTCAGGACACCACGAGTGTTCTTAGAAGACATTCAACTTGCCAGCGAACAGTACGGACTTCATCTTCGGGACACCCCCTACGAACATTTCAGGACACCGCGAGTGTTCTTAGAACTCTTTAAACTTGACAACGAACAATACGGACAGCGTCCTCAGGACACCCCCATTTTGTGTATTTGCGAACATTTCAGGACAAAACAAGTGTACTTAGAACACATTCAACTTGCAAGAGAACAATATGGACAGCTTCCTCAGAACACCCCCAATTTTTTATTTGCGAACATGTCAGGACACCGCGAGTGTTCTGAGAACACATTCAACTTGCCAGCGAACAGTACGTACTTCGTCTTCGGGACACCCCCTACGAACATTTAAGGACACTGTGAGGGTTCTTAGAACACTTTCAACTTGTCAACGAACAATACAGACAGCGTCCTCAGGACACCCCCATTTTGTGTATTTGCGAACATTTCAGGACACCGCGTGTGTTCTTAGAACACATTCAACTTCCCATCAAACAATACGGACAGAGTCCTCAGGACACCCCCATTTTGTTTATTTACGAACATTTCAGGACACCATAAGTGTTCTTAGAACACATTCAACTTGCCAGAGAACAATACGTTCAGCGTCTTCAGGACACCCCCTACGAACATTTCAGGACACCGTGACAGTTCTTAGAACACTTTCAACTTGACAACGAACAATACGGACAGTGTCCTCAGAACACCCCCATTTTGTTTATTTGCGAACATTTCAGGAACCGCGAGTGTTCTTAGAACACATTCAACTTGCAAGAGAACAATACGGACAGCGTCCTCAGAACACCCCCAATTTTTTATTTGCGAACATTTCAGGACACCGCGAGTGTTCTTAGAACACATTCAACTTGCCAGCGAACAATACGGACAGCGTCCTCAGGACACCCCCATTTTGTTTATTTACGAACATTTCAGGACACCACGAGTGTTCTTAGAACACATTCAACTTGCCAGAGAACAATACAGACAGCGTCCTCAGAACACCCCCATTTTGTTTATTTGCGAACATTTCAGGACACCGCGAGTGTTCTAAAACGCATTCAACTTGCAAGAGAACAATACGGACAGCGTCCTCAGAACACCATCATTTTTTTATTTGCGAACATTTCGGGACACTGCGAGTTTTCTTAGAACACATTCAACTTGCCAGCGAACAATACGGACAGCGTCTTCAGGAAACCCCCTACGAACATTCCAGGACACTGCGATGGTTCTTAGAACACTTTCAATTTGCCATCGAACAATACGGACAGCGTCCTCAGGACACCCCCATTCTGTTTATTTGCGAACATTTCAGGACACTGCAAGTGTTCTTAGAACACATTCAACTTGCCAGCGAACAGTACGGACTTCATCTTCGGGACACCCCCTACGAACATTTCAGGACACCGCGAGGGTTCTTAGAACACTTTCAACTTGTCAACGAACAATACGGACAGCGTCCTCAGGACACCCCCATTTTGTGTATTTGCGAACATTTCAGGACACCGCGAGTGTTCTTAGAACACATTCAACTTGCCATCGAACAATACGGACAGCGTCCTCAAGACACCCCCATTTTGTTTATTTACGAACATTTCAGGACAACACGAGTGTTCTTAGAACACATTCAACTTGCCAGAGAACAATACGGACAGCGTCTTCAGGTCACCCCCTGCGAACATTTCAGGACACCGCGAGTGTTCTTAGAACACTTTAAACTTGACAACGAACAAAACGGACCGCGTCCTCAGAACACCCCCATTTTGTTTATTTACGAACATTTCAGGACACCACGAGTGTACTTAGAACACATTGAACTTGCCAGAGAACAATACGGACAGCGTCTTCAGAACACCCCCATTTTTTTATTTGCGAACATTTGAGGACACCGCGAGTGTTCTGAGAACACATTCAACTTGCCAGCGAACAGTACGTACTTTGTCTTCGGGACACCCCCTACGAACATTTAAGGACACCGCGAGGGTTCTTAGAACACTTTCAACTTGTCAACGAACAATACAGACAGAGTCCTCAGGACACCCCCATTTTGTGTATTTGCGAACATTTCAGCACACAGCGAGTGTTCTTAGAACACATTCAACTTGCCATCGAACAATACGGACAGAGTACTCAGAATACCCCCATTTTGTTTATTTACGAACATTTCAGGACACCACGAGTGTTCTTAGAACACATTCAACTTGCCAGAGAACAATACAGACAGCGTCCTAAGAACACCCCCATTTTGTTTATTTGTGAAAATTTCAGGACACCGCAAGTGTTCTTAAAACACATTCAACTTGCAAGAGAACAATACGGACAGCGTCCTTAGAACACCACCATTTTTTTATTTGCGAACATTTCGGGACACCGCGAGTGTTCTTAGAACACATTCAACTTCCCAGCGAACAATACAGACAGCGTCTTCAGGAAACCCCCTATGAACATTCCAGGACACTGCGATGGTTCTTAGAACACTTTCAACTTAACAACGAACAATACGGACAGTGTCCTCAGGACACCCCCATTTTGTTTATTTGCGAACATTTCAGGACACCGCAAGTGTTCTTAGAACACATTCAATTTGACATCGAACAATACGGACAACGTCCTCAGGACACCCCCATTTTGTTTATTTACGAACATTTCAGGACACCACAAGTGTTTTTAGAACACATTCAACTTGCCAGCGAACAGTACGGACTTCATCTTCGGGACACCCCCTACGAACATTTCAGGACACCGCAAGGGTTCTTAGAACACTTTCAACTTGTCAACGAACAATACGGACAGCGTCCTCAGGACACCCCCATTTTGTGTATTTGCGAACATTTCAGGACACCGCGAGTGTTCTTAGAACACATTCAACTTGCCATCGAACAATACGGACAGCGTCCTCAGGACACCCCCATTTTGTTTATTTACGAAAATTTCAGGACACCATGAGTATTCTTAGAACACATTCAACTTGCCAGCGAACAATACAGACAGCGTCTTCAGGAAACCGCCTATGAACATTCCAGGACACTGCGATGGTTCTTAGAACACTTTCAACTTAACAACAAACAATACGGACAGCGTCCTCAGGACACCCCCATTTTGTTTATTTACGAAAATTTCAGGACACCATGAGTATTCTTAGAACACATTCAACTTGCCAGAGAACAATACGGACAGCGTCTTCAGGAAACCCCCTACGAACATTTCAGGACACCGCGAGTGTTCTTAGAACTCTTTAAACTTGACAACGAACAATACGGACAGCGTCCTCAGGATACCCCCATTTTGTTTATTTGCCAACATTTCAGGACACCACGAGTGTACTTAGAACACATTCAACTTGCAAGAGAACAATATGGACAGCGTCCTCAGAACACCCCCAATTTTTTATTTGCGAACATTTCAGGACACTGCGAGTGTTCTGAGAACACATTCAACTTGCCAGCGAACAGTACGTACTTCGTCTTCGGGACACCCCCTACGAACATTTAAGGACACCGTGAGGGTTCTTAGAACACTTTCAACTTGTCAACGAACAATACAGACAGCGTCCTCAGGACACCCCCATTTTGTGTATTTGCGAACATTTCAGGACATCGCGTGTGTTCTTAGAACACATTCAACTTGCCATCAAACAATACGGACAGAGTCCTCAGGACACCCCCATTTTGTTTATTTACGAACATTTCAGGACACCACAAGTGTTCTTAGAACACATTCAACTTGCCAGAGAACAATACGTTCAGCGTCTTCAGGACACCCCCTACGAACATTTCAGGACACCGTGACAGTTCTTAGAACACTTTCAACTTGACAACGAACAATACGGACAGTGTCCTCAGAACACCCCCATTTTGTTTATTTGCGAACATTTCAGGACACCGCGAGTGTTCTTAGAACACATTCAACTTGCCAGCGAACAATACGGACAGCGTCTTCAGGAAACCCCCTACGAAGATTCCAGGACACTGCGATGGTTCTTAGAACACTTTCAACTTAACAACGAACAATACGGACAGCGTCCTCAGGACACCCCCATTCTGTTTATTTGCGAACATTTCAGGACACTGCAAGTGTTCTTAGAACACATTCAATTTGCCATCGAACAATACGGACAGCGTCCTCAGGACACCCCTATTTTGTTTATTTACGAACATTTCAGGACACCACGAGTGTTCTTAGAACACATTCAACTTGCCAGCGAACAGTACGGACTTCATCTTCGGGACACCCCCTACGAACATTTCAGGACACTGCGAGGGTTCTTAGAACACTTTCAACTTGTCAACGAACAATACGGACAGCGTCCTCAGGACACCCCCATTTTGTGTATTTGCGAACATTTCAGGACACCGCGAGTGTTCTTAGAACACATTCAACTTGCCAGAGAACAATACGGACAGCGTCTTCAGGACACCCCCTGCGAACATTTCAGGACACCGCGAGTGTTCTTAGAACACTTTAAACTTGACAACGAACAAAACGGACCGCGTCCTCAGAACACCCCCATTTTGTTTATTTATGAACATTTCAGGACACCACACGTGTTCTTAGAACACATTCAACTTGCAAGAGAACAATATGGACAGCGTCCTCAGAACACCCCCATTTTTTTATTTGCAAACATTTCAGAACACTGCGGGTGTTCTTAGAACACATTCAAATTGCCAGCGAACAATACGGACAGCGTCTTCAGTACACCCCCTACGAACATTTCAGGACACCGCGAGTGTTCTTAGAACACTTTCAACTTGACAACGAACAATAAGGACAGCGTCCTCAGGACACCATCATTTTGTTTATTTGCAAACATTTCAGGACACCGCAAGTGCTCTTAGAACACATTCAACTTGCCAGAGAACAATACGGACAGCGTCCTCAGGACACTCCCTGCGAACATTTCAGGACACCGCTAGTGTTCTTAGAACACTTTAAACTTGACAACGAACAAAACAGACAGCGTCCTCGGAACACCCCCATTTTGTTTATTTACGAACATTTCAGAACACTGCGAGTGTTCTTAGAACACATTCAACTTCCCATCGAACAATACGGACAGCGTCCTCAGGACAGCCCCATTTTGTTTATTTACAAACATTTCAGGACACCATGAGTGTTCTTAGAACACATTCAACTTGCCAGAGAACAATACGGACAGCGTCCTCAGGACACACCCATTTTGTTTATTTACAAACATTTCAGAACAGCGCAAGTGTTCTTAGAACACATCCAACTTCACATCGAACTTTACGGACAGCGTCCTCAGGACACCCCTGATTTAGTTTATTTGCGAACATTTCAGGACACCGCGAGTGTTCTTAGAACACATTCAACTTGCCATCGAACAATATGGACAGCGTCCTCAGGACACCCCCATTTTGTTTATTTACGAACTTTTCAGGACAACACGAGTGTTCTTAGAACACATTCAACTTGCCAGAGAACAATACGGACAGCGTCTTCAGGACACTCCCTGCGAACATTTCAGGACACCGCGAGTGTTCTTAGAACACTTTAAACTTGACAACGAACAAAACAGACAGCGTCCTCGGAACACCCCCATTTTGTTTATTTACGAACATTTCAGGACACCACGTGTGTTCTTAGAACACATTCAACTTGCCAAAGAACAATATGGACTGCGTCCTCAGGACACCCCCATTTTGTTTATTTACAAACATTTCAGAACACTGCAAGTGTTTTTAGAACACATTCAACTTAACAACGAACAATACGGACAGCGTCCTCAGGACCTCAGGACAACCCCATTTTGTTTATTTGCGAACATTTCAGGACACTGCAAGTGTTCTTAGAACACATTCAATTTGCCATCGAACAATACGGACAGCGTCCTCAGGACACCCCCATTTTGTTTATTTACGAACATTTCAGGACATCACGAGTGTTCTTAGAACACATTCAACTTGCCAGAGAACAATACCCCCATTTTGTCCTCAGAACACCCCCATTTTGTTTATTTGCGAACATTTCAGGACACCGCGAGTGTTCTTAGAACACATTCAACTTGCAAGAGAACAATACGGACAGCGTCCTCAGAAAACCCCCATTTTATTATTTGTGAACATTTCAAGACACCGCAAGTGTTCTGAGAAAACATTCAACTTGCCAGCAAACAATACGGACTATCGTCTTCAGGACACCCCCTACGAACATTTCAGGACACCGCGAGGGTTCTTAGAACACTTTCAACTTGACAACGAACAATACGGACAGCGTCCTCAGGGCACCCCCATTTTCTTTATTTGCGAACATTTCAGGACAGCGCGAGTGCTCTTAGAACACATTCAACTTGTCATCGAACAATATGGACAGCGTCCTCAGGACACCCCCATTTTGTTTATTTATGAACATTTCAGGACACCATGAGTGTTCTTAGAACACATTCAACTTGCCAGAGAACAATACAGACAGTGTCTTCAGGACACCCCCATTTTTTTATTTGTAAACATTTCAGGACACCGCGAGTGTTCTTAGAACACATTCAACTTGCCAGCAAACAATACGGACAGCATCTTCAGTACACCCCCTTCGAACATTTCAGGACACCGCGAGTGTTCTTAGAACACTTTCAACTTGACAACGAACAATACGGACAGCGTCCTCAGGACACCACCATTTTGTTTATTTGCGTACATTTCAGGACACCGCAAGTGTTCTTAGAGCACATTCAACTTGCCATCGAATAATATGGACAGGGTCACCAGGACACCCCCATTTCGTTTATTTAGGAACATTTCAGGACACCACGAGTGTTCTTAGAACACATTCAACTTGCCAGAGAAAAATACGGACAGCGTCCTCAGGTCACCCCCATTTTGTTTATTTACGAACATTTCAGAACACTGCGAGTGTTCTTAGAACACATTCAACTTCCCATCGAACAATACGGACAGCGTCCTCAGGACACCCCCATTTTGTTTATTTGCAAACATTTCAGGAGACCGCGAGTGTTCTTAGAACACATTCAACTTGCCATCGAACAATACAGACAGCGTCCTCAGGACACCCCCATTTTGTTTATTTACGAACATTTCAGGACACCACGTGTGTTCTTAGAACACATTCAACTTGCCAAAGAACAATATGGACTGCGCCCTCAGGACACCCCCATTTTGTTTATTTACAAACATTTCAGAACACTGCAAGTGTTTTTAGAACACATTCAACTTAACAACGAACAATACCGACAGCGTCCTCAGGACCTCAGGACAACCCCATTTTGTTTATTTGCGAACATTTCAGGACACTGCAACTGTTCTTAGAACACATTCAACTTGCCATCGAACAATACGGACAGCGTCCTCAGGACACCCCCATTTTGTTTATTTACGAACATTTCAGGACATCACGAGTGTTCTTAGAACACATTCAACTTGCCAGAGAACAATACCCCCATTTTGTCCTCAGAACACCCCCATTTTGTTTATTTGCGAACATTTCAGAACACCGCGAGTGTTCTTAGAACACATTCAACTTGCAAGAGAACAATACGGACAGCGTCCTCAGAACACCCCCATTTTATTATTTGCGAACATTTCAAGACACCGCAAGTGTTCTGAGAAAACATTCAACTTGCCAGCAAACAATACAGACTATCGTCTTCAGGACACCCCCTACGAACATTTCAGGACACCGCGAGGGTTCTTAGAACACTTTCATCTTGACAACGAACAATACGGACAGCGTCCTCAGGACACCCCCATTTTGTTTATTTGCGAACATTTCAGGACAGCACGAGTGTTCTTAGAACACATTCAACTTGCCAGAGAACAGTACAGACAGTGTCTTCAGGACACCCCCTACGAACATTTCAGGACACCGCGAGTGTTCTTAGAACACATTCAACTTGCAAGAGAACAATATGGACAGCGTCCTCAGGACACCCCCTACGAACATTTCAGGACACCGCGAGTGTTCTTAGAACACTTTCAACTTGACAACGAACAATAAGGACAGCGTCCTCAGGACACCATCATTTTGTTTATTTGCAAACATTTCAGGACACCGCAAGTGTTCTTAGAGCACATTCAACTTGCCATCGAACAATACGGACAGCATCCTCAGGACACCCCCATTTTGTTTATTTACGAACATTTCAGGACACCACAAGGGTTCTTAGAACACATTCAACTTGCCAGAGAACAATACGGACAGCGTCCTCCGGACACCCCCATTTTGTTTATTTACGAACATTTCAGAACACTGCGAGTGTTCTTAGAACACATTCAACTTCCCATCGAACAATACGGACAGCGTCCTCAGGACAGCCCCATTTTGTTTATTTACGAACATTTCAGGACACCACGAGTGTTCTTAGAACACATTCAACTTGCCAGAGAACAATACGGACAGCGTCCTCAGGACACACCCATTTTGTTTATTTACAAACATTTCAGAACAGCGCGAGTGTTCTTAGAACACATTCAACTTCACATCGAACTTTACGGACAGCGCCCTCAGGACACCCCCGATTTTGTTTATTTGCGAACATTTCAGGACACCGCGAGTGTTCTTAGAACACATTCAACTTGCCATCGTACAATACGGACAGCGTCCTCAGCACACCCCCATTTTGTTTATTTACGAACATTTCAGTACAGCACGAGTGTTCTTAGAACACATTCAACTTGCCAGAGAACAATGTGGACAGTGTCCTCAGGACACCCCCATTTTGTTTATTTACGAACATTTCAGGACACCACGAGTGTTCTTAGAACACATTCAACTTGCCAGAGAACAATACAGACAGCGTCCTCAGAACACCCCCATTTTGTTTATTTGCAAACATTTCAGGACACCGCGAGTGTTCTTAGAACACATTCAACTTGCAAGAGATCAATACGGACAGTGTCCTCAGAGCACCCCCATTTTTTTATTTGCGAACATTTCAGGACACTGCGAGTGTTCTTAGAACACATTCAACTTGCCAGCGAACAATACGGACAGCGTCTTCAGGACATCCCCTACGAATATTCCAGGACACCGTGAGGGTTCTTAGAACACTTTCAACTTGACAACTGTCAGGGTCCGACTTGACTGAATTCCACAGGAGCTGATGCTGGCCCCACAGACCCTCACCAGGAGTTCACCTCTCAACCCTTAAATATAAGCTGAGCTGAAAACCCCAAGAAAGGGAAAGGGGAATTTGGAGAAAATAACAACGGAGACACTGCAGCCCTGCAACCGTCTGGTAGGCTCTGGTATCTGTGGTAAACAAATGCACCTGGTTACTTATATGATAGATAAACTTCTTTTCTAAAATTATTCTAAATAAACTCTGAACTCTTTACCTCTTAAACCTCAGTAAAAGACTTAGAGGCTAGTAAACTGTGTGGAATATCTTGTAAATAATATCTTGTGTAGTGCATATAGTTCAAGCCACTCAAGTCTCTTTAGAATCCTAAAGTGATGGCCCTTGCAAACACCTTTCAGAACTAGATATTCTTCTTGCTTCAAAGTTCTTTTAACTCTATGTAGTTTTCAATGCTTTTATAAAATGCAGTCTTTCTCTGAAGTATTGAATTCTATTTGCATAAATTACATTAAATAAATATTCTTTAACTTTCTGGAATGCTGTTGTTCCTTCTGCGTGTGACTTGTTTTCTTATGTACACAAAGAACGTATAGTTTTTTCCTTGATAAGCGTGTGTGTTAAACACGTGAAATCAGAAGACGTGAAGAATTGTCCTCGCGTTTAAAAAACACACGCGATTCTTTACCAAACACGCACGTGTGAAAAAATATGTAAACACGATAAAAATAACACGCGCTAGTTAAAATGGACTCGCGCTCTATCGCTACCGCACTCACGCGGAGAAACGAAACGTAATTCACGTAAAATAGTTCACGCGTTAAAAACAACTCGGGCTTAATCAAAATGGACTTGCGCTCTATCGCAAACCAATACGCGCTTTCTCATGAGACGTCTTTCACGTTAAAAATGTACACGCACTAAAATTCACTCACGCATTTCATTTGGGCACGCGCTCTATCGCAAACCAACACGCGCTTTCTCATGAAACATCTTTCACGTTAAAAATGTACACGCGCACTCGTGCAATTCATTTGGGCACGCGCTCTATCGCAAACCAACACGCGCTTTCTCATGAAACATCTTTCACGTTAAAAATGTACACGCGCACTCGCACAATTCATTTGGGCACGCGCTCTATCGCAAACCAACACGCGCTTCCAAAAAAAAAACACGTAAACGACGACTTGCGAGCTCGCGCACACATTAAACAGTCTTGAAGAACATTACACGCAGTTAATTAACTTTAAAATTCTACGCACAATCTTCAAGCTTGTTTTCCTTATAATAACTTTAACTGTAAATGTCTCTTTTCTCAAATAATTTTGAAACTTGTTAACTCTTTAAGTTTTCTTATAAAAGAAAATGAAAGTTCACTGTGACAATCTTAAAATCTTTTAAAGAACGATCCCACCTGATGTCTTCTTGTTCAAACTGGATCAGCTAACGATTTTCTTACTTCTTTGGTAGATTTTCTGAGCTCTGAAAAGGCCTTACTTAAGGAGCTTAACTAATGTACAACCAGCCACTGAATTTCTATGGATGAAAGGCAGTTTAGAATCTTGCTCACCTCCCAAGAATCAAACCCATTGTCCGTTCCACCAATCAGGCAAACCAAACATATCATTGTTCCTTTAACCAATCAGATTAAGTTTCTTTCGCTCCATCTTGACTTGGGCAAGCACAATGTTAATTCTATGTACAAACTCTTCCTGTTACTAACCCAGCCAGCTCTGAAAGCACAACTAACCCAGCCAACTCTGAAAGCACAATGTTAATCCTGTTACTCTTCCTGTTACTAACCCAGCCAGTCCTGACAACAACGAACAATACGGACAGCGTCCTCAGGATGCCCCCATTTTGTTTATTTGCGAACATTTCAGGACACCGCAAGTGTTCTTAGAACACATTCAACTTGCCATCGAACAATACGGACAGCGTCCTCAGGATACCCCCATTTTGTTAATTTACAAACATTTCAAAACACCACAAGTGTTATTAGAACACATTCAACTTGCCAGAGAACAATATGGACAGCGACCACAGAACACCCCCATTTTGTTTATTTGCGAACATTTCAGGACACCGCGAGTGTTCTTAGAACACATTCAACTTGCAAGAGAACAATACGGACAGCTTCCTCAGAACACCCCCATTTTTTTATTTGCAAACATTTCAGGACACCGCGGGTGTTCTTAGAACACATTCAACTTGCCAGTGAACAATACGGACAGCATCTTCAGGACACCTCCTACGAACATTTCAGGACACCGCGAGTGTTCTTAGAACACTTTCAACTTGACAACGAACAATACGGACAGCGTCCTCAGGACACCACCATTTTGTTTATTTGCGAACATTTCAGGACACCACGATTGTTCTTAGAACACATTCAACTTGCCAGAGAACAATACGGACAGCGTCTTCAGGACACCCCCTTCGAACATTTCAGGACACTGCGAGTGTTCTTAGAACACTTTAAACTGGACACCAAACAAAACGGGCAGCGTCCTCAGAACACCCCCATTTTGTTTATTTACGAACATTTCAGGGCACCGCAATTGTTCTTAGAAAACATTCAACTTGCAAGAGAACAATATGGACAGCGTCCTCAGAACACCCCCATTTTTTTATTTGCAACCATTTCAGCACACCGCGAGTGTCCTTAGAACACATTCAACTTGCCAGCGAACAATACGGACAGCGTCTTCACGACCCCCCATACGAACATTTCAGGACACCGCGAGTGTTCTTAGAACACATTCAACTTGCCATCGAACAATACGGACAGCGTCCTCAGGACACCCCCATTTTGTTTATTTACGAACATTTCAGGACACCACGAGTGTTCTTAGAACACATTCAACTTGCCAGAGAACAATACAGACAGTGTCTTCAGGACACCCCCAACGAATATTTCAGGACACCGCGAGTGTTCTTAGAACACTTTAAACTTGACAACGAACAAAACGGACAGCGTCCTCAGAACACCCCCATTTTGTTTATTTACGAACATTTCAGGACACCACAAGTGTTCTTAGAACACATTCAACTTGCAAGAGAACAATATGGACAGTGTCCTCAGAACACCCCCATTTTTTTATTTGCAAACATTTCAGGACACTGCGGGTGTTCTTAGAACACATTCAACTTGCCAGCGAACAATACGGACAGCGTCTTCACGACCCCCCATACGAACATTTCAGGACACCGCGAGTGTTCTTAGAACACATTCAACTTGCCATCGAACAATACGGACAGCGTCCTCAGGACACCCCCATTTTGTTTATTTACGAACATTTCAGGACACCACGAGTGTTCTTAGAACACATTCAACTTGCCAGAGAACAATACAGACAGTGTCTTCAGGACACCCCCTACGAATATTTCAGGACACCGCAAGTGTTCTTAGAACACTTTAAACTTGACAACGAACAAAACGGACAGCGTCCTCAGAACACCCCCATTTTGTTTATTTACGAACATTTCAGGACACCACAAGTGTTCTTAGAACACATTCAACTTGCAAGAGAACAATCTGGACAGTGTCCTCAGAACACCCCCATTTTTTTATTTGCAAACATTTCAGGACACTGCAGGTGTTCTTAGAACACATTCAACTTGCCAGCAAACAATACGGACAGCGTCTTCAGAACACCCCCATTTTGTTTGTTTACGAACATTTCAGGACACCGCAAGTGTTCTTATAACAGTTTCAGCTTGCTTGAGAACAAAACTGACACATATTGCGTCCTCAGAACACCCCCCCATTTAGTTTATTTAGAACATTTCATAACAGCCATGTTGTCCGCAGACAAATCGAACACAAGAGCGTCTACCACATAAAAAAACACAACATTTAACCTATCTCATACTCTCCCACCCTCCCCAAACACTCTTACACACCAACACACTCTACTAAATACAAATTTTAAACCAAGTTTCACCGCGCTGTCCGCGGACGTCTGCAAATCCAAGATGGCGGGCACTACCGAAAATCTGACGCGCTTCACGCTCCACACCGTCCAATCAGCGAACAAGTCGCATGTCCGCGGACATCACACAAGTCGATTGGCCAATCAGGATACTGTCCGCGGAGCGAACAGGGAAGTGTGTCCACGGACCGAACACAGATATCACTAATTTTTTATGACCTACTTTTTGGTCATTTAAAAAAAAACTACTGGACGGATTTTCACCAAATCTGCAAAAGCATGCTTTTGGGACCATGCCACTACACCTGGTCCAAATTTGGTGAAAATCCGTCCAGCGGTTTGGCTGTAGGCGCGAGCAAAGTTTTTTCCCCATTCAGTCTATGTGAAAAAAAAGTTTTGGGACCCCCCTATAACTTTGCCCCCCCTGGACGAACCCTCCCCAAACTTTGCAAAAAAAATCTCTTGTTATGGAAACAGCAACTTAACCATACTTAACCATAACTACACAGCCACTACTGTGGCTGTGTAATATATATATATATATATATATATATATATATATATATATATATACGTGAACAAGCGGTCGGAGTACCGCGAAACGTGTCGTTGTGTTATTTCAGGTTCCTCTTTCCTATGCACTTTTGATGAATAAAGAACACTTGGTGCTGCCTGATTTTGTCGTCAAGCCTTTCATTTTGCTGAAGATTGGATTCTCTTTATTCAGCTGCTCTCGGGAGTGCAACCTGCTGGTTTTGCCCTGTCCAGGGGCTCAATTTTTGTTTGAAAACATATGTATATATATATGTATATATATATATTCAGTAAAAAAAACTTTGTTAAAGGGTTGTTATGGTTAAGTTGCGCTACTAAAAACCTATCCAATTCAGTAAAAAAAACTTTGTTACGGGGACGTTATGGTTCCAAGTAAAACCGAAAAACCCTTGAAATTCGGCATTTATGGTACACTAAGCAACCATAACTCGCGCCACCACTGTGCACTGCTAAAACTAACACCCAGGACATCAAAGATGACATCACAAATGTCATTGATGACATCACTCATGACATCACATGTCTGTCTCCCTCTATGTTTCTTTACTGACATATCTAGGCCAGTAACAGTCAGGAACTAAAAAATCATAAAGTTATTTATTTTCAAGTACTATATTTGTAGAGTTATTTTTCAAATATGTTCTTACAGTAATTCACTTGGGTTTCTCTCACAGTATATGAAATATATACATAGGGGAAAACACAGATTTGGAAAACAGCAATGCTTTGTGTGTATAAAGATAAGAAGTAAGTTTATCAACACTTTCTAATAGTTCTTCCTTTTTTTAATTACTTTACTTTCCTGGATATGCTCATATTTATACACATTGTATGCACACTACTCCCCTTAAGGTCCACTCGCAATATATGATAGTTATAAATAGCAAAGTAGTAGCTTTGAAGCACATCGATCATTTCTATGTATAAAGTTAATTAGTTGAGGTTTGAAGATTGGCTGGTAATACTGTTGTTTACTTCATTTTCCCTGTATATGCTCATATTTGTATGTGGTGTTGTTATTTGTGTTTCGTTTTGAATAATGCAAGAATGTAGTAAGTGGGTTTTATTAGCTAGTTATTAAATGGTACCTATTAGACAAAACTGTAATAAGAAGCACATATCATTTTACTATTCAACATGGTTAGATTAATAATATTCCACATCCATCATGTATGTCGCACACAATGCCTATGTTTCTAGATGAGTAGCTTAGTATACTAGAAAGAACCTGATAATGGAATGGTATTCGAATGAATGCATTACTTAATGCACTACGCACCTCATGAAATTTATTCCAAAAACCCTTCACACTTTTTGATCAACATTACTATAAGAATCCCTTGTACAGACTTTTTATGAAAATAAATGCACATGTGATGTCATCAGTGATGTCTTCAATGACATGTGTGATGTTATCTTTGATGTCCTGGGTGTTAGCTTTAGCAGTGCACAGTGGTGGCGCGAGTTATGGTTGCTTAGCGTACCATAACTGCCGAATTTCAAGGGTTTTTTGGTTTTACTTGGAACCATAACGTCCCTGTAACAAAGTTTTTTTACTAAATTGGATAGGTTTTTAGTAGCGCAACTTAACCATAACGTCCGTTTAACAAAGTTGTTTTTACTGAATTTCGTAAGTTTTTAGTAGTGCAACTTAAACATAACATCTCTTTAGGAAAGTGTTTTTACTGAATATAAATTTTCATAGTGTAAATTTGATAGATGTGTACTAGTGTTCCCTTACTTTATATACAAATAACATACCAAACACCCCGCCAATGATTTTGATGTCCGTGGATGGTCATGGATGACATCAACACTACCCAAGCATGTAGGGGGTATCTGAAATTGTTCTGTCATACCATATAAACAGTACGCAAATTGAAAAAGCAGCACATATACACATTATATATATTAAAGGAATAGTTTGTTCAGAAATATTATTGGCCAAAAAGATGGCCAATAATTAAACAAATATGTAAAAAAAAAAGTAAGTGTCTATGTAAAGTTTGGAGCAAAGGAAGCTCAAACTTAAAAATTGCAAGCACTAGGGGGCATCCATTTTGTGAAATGGATGCCGCCTGCGTTTGTGGCACTAATGAAGCAAAAGCCAGCCAGCTGTAGGTGGCTTTTGCTTCATTGGTGCCGGATGCGGAGGACAGAGACCAGAGACTACAGGCAGGAAAGCTGCAGCTGCATCTCGGTAAGTGCTATTTAAAAAAAAAAATAAGCACTAGCTGGAGGAGCCTGGAAAACTTAGAAATAAAACTGCAGCTTTTAAAACGTTGTATTTATGTTTGCGGTAGCTTCAGCTTGGAGCCCTTTGAGCCCTTTGGGCTCCAAGCTGAAGCTACCGCAAACATAAATACAACATTGTTGTGTTTCAAAAATGCTTCGGTTTTTCTTTCTAAGTCACTCAGGCTCCTACAAGCTGGAGGAGCCTGAGAAACTTAGAAAGAAAAACCGAAGCATTTTTTAAACACAACCGCGTTGTGTTTGTGCCTGCCGTGGCTATCACTTTGGGTCTCCGGTGCTCCCCCGGGAGAGCATCAGAGACCGAAAATGAAAGCCAAGGCAGGCACAAACACAACGCGGTTGTGTTTCCATGCTGTGGTGTTTCTGCCTCCAGCGGCTTTCACTGTGGAGCTCTCGGGCTCCCATTGGAGCCCGAGAGCTCCACAGTGAAAGCCGCTGGAGGCAGAAACACAACGCGGGTGTTTAGAAATGCTGCAGTGTTTCTGCTTACAGCAGCTTTCACTCTGGGGCTCTCGGGCTCCCCGTGGGAAGCCCGAGAGCTCCAAAATGAAAGCCGCTGCAGGCAGAAGCAATGCGGTTGTTTAGAAATGCTGCAGTGTTTCTGCTTACAGCAGCTTTCACTCTGGGGCTCTCGGGCTCCCAGAGGGGAGTGCGAGAACTCCAAAGTGAGAGCCGCTGCAGGCAGAAACACAATGTGGGTGTTTAGAAATGCTGCAGTGCTTCTCACTGTGGCAGCTTTCGCGTGGAGTCTCCTGGACTCCCCCAACCCTGAGGGAGTGCAGGAGACTCCAAGCGAAAGCTGCCACAGTGAGAAATACAACGTTTTTGGATTTGTAAATGCTGCAGTATTTACAAATCCAAAAACGTTATTATTCTGAATACGGCAGCTTTCGTTGGGAGTCTCCTGGACTCCCTCAGAGTTGAGGGAGTCCTGGAGACTCCATGCGAAAACTTCCGCTGTCAGAATAACAACGTTGTTGTATTTGTGATTGCCGTGGTTTTCCAACCACGGCAATCACAAATACAACAACGTTATATTTTTAATTGGTGCGCCTCGACTTTTTGCCTTCATTTTATGTTTTCTGTGCTTCTCTGGGCTTGGGAAGCACAGAAAATGTAAAATGAAAGTGAAGGCAGAATCCTCAGCTCTGCTTAGGCTGCAGTATGCAAAAGCTCCCAGTAGGGGCCGAGGAGGCTGCCTGCAATCACAAAATGGATGCCCCCTAGTAATTGCAATTTTAAAGTTTGAGCTTCATTTGCTCGAAACTTTACATAGAAACTTAAACCATTTTTTTTTACATATTTCTTTTATTATTGGCCATCATTTTGGCCAATGATATTTTCTGACCGAACCATTCCTTTAATGAATAAGCAGTGGAACCTACATATTTAACACATCAACCAGCCATTGAAATACGATATGTAATAAAAATGGATTATACATAACAAAAAAGACATACCTCCAACATAATTACCTCACAGAAACAGCAGAGCTAGAAGCAACAGTAGACCTACACAACACAAAGAATACAACTAACCAGAAACTAGTAAGTAAACTTCATTTTTTGTATAGATAGCTCTGTTTTGAGTGTGAGGTTCAGTATAATTAATGTATTTTTATTTTTCACACAGAAATGTGCAGTACTTTGGAGTGGCTGGAAGAAAATTTCCCACATGGGGTAATGTCTGAAGACAGTGATAATAATGGTAGACACATGTCTATACAAGGAAATAAATAATCATTACCTAATGTGTACTTAACATATATATGTTTATTTTTTACAGACTATACAAAACAGTTAAAATGTCACTCCAAAAGATACAATGGAAAAGACTCTCGAATGAATTGAACACAAAGTAGACATGCTAAAGGAAAATGTAAATACTTTGAAACAATTAGTAGAGGACCACATCAAAGAATAAATTAAGTACCATTGTCCCACCTGTACCTGTGCCTCCTCCCCATGTCCGAGTGAACTATCCCCAAACCGTGAACAACAAAGTAGACGTTTTGAAGAGACTTCCATCCCTTCATCTCCTCCCATCCATCCTCTCTAAACCCCTAAATCCCCTGTTTTTGTATCAGTTTCTGCTTCCCCCTCTGTTTCTTAATTTGTATATATGTATATAATTAAATAAATGTTATGTTTCTGGTAAAGAAATTCTTTGTGTCTTATTTTTTTTTTAAAGAAGAAGTTAAAATGTCCGCGGACAGCGTGCCTGTCCGGCCTGTCCGTAATTAACAAAATGTAGATGTCCTAAGGACACTACACCTCTCCGTACCATTCACAACCAAGATGGAACTGTTCTTAGAACACAGCTGCTGTCTAGGATGTCCGTAAATCAACAAAATGGAAGTGTCCTAAGGACATTATACCTCTTCGTACCGTTCGCAACCAAGATGGACCTGTCCGTAGAACAGGCGCGGTGTGCGGGATGTCCGTAGACAAACAAAATGGAGGTATCCTAAGGACACCATACCTGGCCATACAGTCTGCAGAACATCTACGCACATGCGCACCATACCCATAAATCCTGTGAACATCGCGCCTGTCCGTAACTGTCCGTCTCACGTCCGTCGCACTTTTAATTAGTTTCAGGACCCAAACACTGTCCGTAGAACACCCACCCGCATGCGCACGACCATTCCTGCGCATTTGCTGGCCTACGGACACCTGTTCCCTTCGCGGATTTGTTCCCGATGTCATCATGTGACCGCACCCATGCTGAGCGTGTGTCCTAATTTGCGGACTCTGTCCAGATACCAACATTTTAAACAAACTTAAACAAACAATCCAAAATATTTTAATGTAAAACATCACCATTTCTCATTTCCCAGACAATGGCCCTGGCTTTCCACATATTTTTTGTAACTTTTTGAACGCTTTTGAGTGTTCGAAATGATCATGAGGCGCACCCCCCTGCCCCTATAAAAGGCCACACCCCGAGCTGATCTTCATTGTACTTCATGCTATTGCAGATTGACTTTTGCTGCCTTTAGTGCTCTAGCTGAGATTACCTCATCAACCCTAAAGGCATCTATGGCTGCTGTTGCTACATCAGCCTCAGCACCACCCCCAAACCCTCCACCACCACCACCTCCCCAAGGGCCTGCAGAGTGGAACACGCGTGAGGATGTAGAGAACTTGGATGAAGAGAATGAGGTGGAGGAATGGCCTACTACCAGCAATCACCGGGAGTCTTGGGTGTGGCGGTTGTTTACCGTTTATGGTAACGTACCAAAAACATGTGCGGACAGGGTCAACTGTAACAAGTGCAAATTGGTGTTGAGTCGTGGGAGAGTGGTTCATACAGCTTTGGTACAACATCCATGAAGCGACACCTAACTTTCTTCCATGGTGCGGACGTTCGCAAGTTTGTACCTTGTGAAGAACGTAGTAGGTTGAGTTCCTCCACAGCATCCTCCATTTCTGATCCTCTCAACACAAGAGACACTCCTGTGGAAGAGCGCATCCCGCCAGCTGCTTCACAGGCCATTCGCAATGCTGTTGACCCTTACCTTTCAAGGGTCACAATATTGTGTATGTACTGCGACACTGTGCTCTGCAGGGGAAGGATGTTCGAAGTGCTTTCGAGACTACGGTCACAGACCACCAGAAGACCTGCTACCTACCTAAATAACAGCCACCCTACATCTTCCTCTACCATCTGCCCTTTCTTATCCCCTTGGTTGGTGTCCCTTCCTTATTATTAAAGAACAAAAATCCACCAAAAAAAGGCTCTTTTCAGAGCCGCCTTTCTCAATTTAAAAATAGATCTACCAAATAAACAGTGCAGGCCCCTGCGCATTTTTTAAAAGTCTGCGGCCAGTCCTAGAACAGATACAATTTTGAGGTGCTGCCCTAGCAAAACCAATGCACTTTTCTCTGGGAATAAGTGTTGGCTCTAAAAAGAGCCTTTTGGTGGTGTTTTGTGTGTTAGTCAACATCTAATGCAAAATAGATGACTGTAATTCCAAGAAAGGTCGCAATGCATTTTGTACATTTCTAAGAATAATCTGATTGCCAGCAAATGTAAGATGGACTCCATCTCTGCGAAAAATGAATGTGCTACGAAACATAATATTTTCATTGTGGAAAGAGGACATGCCAAAATCTCTTAGAAAGGCACAAACAGCCTTATTGACATTGCGCCTCGCTTTCTCCATTTGTGGACCAAATGAAGAAGAACGCAGCCACATTTCTCTTTGCGCAATACAAGAAAAAATTACTTGCGAATTTGGAAACATGTCCATGACCTTCTCAAGTCCTTCTTTCATTGCAAATTGCAAAGACATTTCAGACACATGTCCTAAACTGTTCCCTCCACAATGAATTATAATTATGTCAGGATGACGCTCTGTCTGTAAAGTAGCACAGAGAGGTACCAAGTCCAGCCACTTCATTCCACGCACTCCATGCCAGTACACTTCCACATGAGGGAGTCCAAGATCTGCAAATACACCACAACGTTCTGCATGCACCTCCAATCAATGTATCCATGAGTCTCCCAAAATCCAGATAATCTGTTTTCGAGAACACACAGCCATAGCTATTTGTTCTTCTCTCAGGAAAAAGACGTCCTCACTAAATCTCTACATACACAACACACCCACTAAACTTTACTGACCATCCCTAACTCCGCTCATTCTCATTTGGATGCCTCTCCACCCCAGAATCCCTGTATGTAATACTCACTGTCCACAGACTACCGCTATGGCCGTGGACATGTAGAAGATCTGAGAGTGGCGAATGCACATTTAAATAGTGTTCCCCATTTCCCCTTTAAGGTGGGCTCTGAAAATAGCAGTTTTTTTTGTTTTTTTTGCAGATGCCTGACAGACACCTGTTATTTTGTATTTTTTTGGTTTTTTTTTTCTTATTTTACATCTAAAATCTTCACATAACCTGTTCCAAAGCAACCCTTACATTCCAAAAGAACATGGCATTTCCCAAAAAAGATGAAGAAACACCATCTGCTTCAAAATAAGCCGCATTACTCGAAACAATATTCTCGTTGTTACAGAACAGCCTACCAGCTCGTAGCATGAAAGCATGCATGCCTCGATTGATTGCACACCTAGCAATGTTTTTCTGAGGACAAAAAACAGAACGGTTGTCCCATATTGCTCTAGGTAGTAATCCAGAAAAAAATTATTTCGCATTTGGAAGGATGCTGATTACTGCTTGAACCAACTGTTCCAAATCTGCCAACAAAGTAGGGGAACTCACGTAGCCCAAATGGAAAGCACCGTAATGCAAAACTACCACATTGGACTGTTCATCCTACGCATATCTCTACAAACTTTAAGAATTGCCTCTACATTGCAGTCAGTCACAGCACTCCACGCCACCTCCACTCCTCAAACATTGAAATTGTTTGCCACCTGCCTACATTGAGAATACTGCTGTAAACCTTGGACAGACATGTCTCCGAGCAACAACATCCTGACTTTCTCCACCTCTGCCATCTTCACTACACACACTCTCTTTCTACACAAATCAACAACGTCAACATCTGATTGGCTGATCCCTGTAGTCCCCTTTCCATGCTGGATTTGCTAGAAAACCCTGTATGTGGCACGTCCTACCCGCGGACAGACTCGGTATCCGCGCGTTACGTTACTCTTAGCTAGCCCTTCTACACTTTCCACATCACTCTCGATTCCATTCTCTGCCTAAATTAATGCTAATCCCAATGTAATTGTATGAGAAAAATAAATGTTCCCGATTGCTGCGGTTAAATCTCCTTCTCGGGTATTTCCGATTGTTCGCATGTCTAGTTACAATATGAAATGATTCAAATTTTTCCCAACTATCACTTCCAAACTTCTCTGCTATCTACAACACAGCTGTAAAAAAACAAATGAATGTCATGAACTTAAAATTCTACTCATTTGTGAAGCATGTTGAACTAACATACTGTAAATAACATATACAGGCTGCACATAGTCAAATGAAATGCATGCATACACTATGTTCAGATATCAAACAAGAATACTACCACAAAAAGATAAAAATCAACATGTACATTAACATCAGTGCACTAAACACACAAAATTACTAACTTCTTCCTTTTACAACTGCAGTGAAGACCACTCTCCTGAAAATCAGCAGCATCGAAACTACAAACAACATATCCGAAGAAACCTGCTCAATCCACAAAAAAAGTACAAACTATCTTTATATTCTTAATGTTCCTCAAAGACACTGTGTGCTTGATTCATGTAATTTGCGCACCAAAAAAAACATCAATTTCTGAACCATTCTGCCCACAAATCCCCGTTTATTATACACAGATTAGCAGGCAGAATGGCACACAAATCCCTGTTTTTTTTGGAACACAAATAACCGACTCATCCCTTAGAATATTAGTACTACAAAACAAAGAACTGTTTTAATTTTATACCATTACATTTACGATTAATGCTTCTCCTCACCACTAGCTCACTTTCTACTCTCATCTGAACCACAGTGTAGTAACATTCAAACAGAAAAATAGCCTTCCCAACTCATTGTAACTGCCCAATACACATTCACACACCACCTCTTACATCTTCCCCTCAAACTCATACACGCATGCACACAGCACACATACATTGTGAAACAGACCAACCCATACCTTCTTTTTTTTCAACAGACCCCAAAGAATGCCTACCAAAAAGCAAGTCCATAGAAAGCAATGCAGAAATAGAGCAAATGAAAATAGAAGTGTCCAAAAATAAGCATCCATCTCTACCCAAGTTTGTACAAAACGTTCAAACAAAACAGCTAATGTAGTTATCTAGCGAAAGAAAAGAAGCTTCTAGTACAGAAACTTTGCCTCCTCTATCAAAATGTGAAACAAAACAAAAAAGGTTTAACAAGAATTTGGCTACCACTACTGCTAAAACTGTTCCTATAAATCTTCATATACTAGCAACTAACCATACTAAAAAAAGTATTTTAGCAAAAATGTTCCGCCACAGAGTCCTTCAGAATCTTATAACAGGAGAAAAATCATGCACAACCCTTAAAACCTACCATAGAAAATGTATCCTAGAAGTTCTCGTAGACAGTGCAATCCTTCTCAAAAGGAAGTTATTTATTTTAGTTTTAAACAGGACGAAACCACTAACAAAACTAAGTACTAAACTACAAAAATAACTTCTCAATAAACAGAATGTCAACAAAAATAACTTCTTAAATATCTGTGGAGGTGAATGGAGTCACACCACGACCACAGAACCATATTTTAATGAAGAAGCATACAAACAAAACCAAACAAACACAATTGCCATCCATAGCAGTGGACGAGGGTATGAAAAAATTAATAATACCATCATGGAACAAGATACACTTCTTACAAAAATATCCCCAGAAAACTCAGAATTACCTCTCCATTGGACTGAACCAGAATGTCAGTATACAAATGGCTGTGCACGTCAATGTGTAACATTCCCAACAAATGTTTCAAATCTTTACGCCAGTTCCTCAATCAGTATATGAAAGGTAAAGACAAAATCAAAATGAAAGTGCTGCAAAATATGGATACCTGTCCAGTGCGCAAATACACAGGACTACAAGGACATTCATCAGCCTGCATTTCAGGACATATTTGCAAAAGCACCTTCCATGATATCAAAATGATATCAACACATCATTCAAATGTAAGAAATCTAGTGTATAAACTGTACTGTGCTAAAAGTCCTGCTTTAGAACTAGCCAACTTAAATAACAATCTTCTGCATGGAAAACCCAAATACCTACAAGAAGAAATCGACCGTATCCAGAGAAAATATTTTGGAAGTGAAAACCACTTACAAAATGCAATAGCTTTCGACCAGACTAGCAACAATTCTGCACATGGAAACCTACTATTACACACATACAAAAAAGAAATACTAAAATTTAAAAGTACATCCGCTGAAGTACCAAACCATGTGTGTGTGTTGCCGCAGAACTTTTTACAAAAGTAACACAAAAACTATAGACGTAACATACAAAATAGACGACAATGAAGATTCCAAGTGGTTTGAATTAGCTTTCTACCTTTTAGCAGAAAACAAATACGAAATAAGTGAACCATTAATAGTTTGCAGTTACTGCACTACAAAACTTGACAACAACCAAACTCCTTCATGTGTTATCAAAACCCCTGCAACAACTCAATTTGTATGAGAGCATCATAATTCAAACAGTACACCCATTTCAAGCAATAATACGCCTTCAACCAAAAACAGCAAAATTACCTCCCTCTGAATTGGTGAAAGGCATTCATGGCAAAGTAGTTTATTTACCATTAGATCTGACAGAAAATGTGCACACTCTAGGAGTGCAACGTCCAATAGAGCAATCTTTAATTGTCTTAGTAAATGGTCTACCAACAAAAGACAAAAAAATTTGGCAACAATATGCGGACTTACATAAAGTTAGACAAGCCTTGCAATATCTGAAAGACAATAATGAATACTACAAAGAAATAAATACTGAAGAAAGCTTAAGGGAAACAACTGAAATAATTCAAGAGTCACCAGAAACTGGTCAATTTGAACTTCTGGATCCTGCTGCATTATCCAATATTTTGGACCTTTATACAATTCATCCATTACACTCTAATGACAGCATAGATGATGCACTAGAAAGTTACCAAATGCGACAAACCAACGGTTCACCAATGAGCATATGGGAAAAAAGTATATAAGCAGGTGCTTTTCCTCTACTATTTCCTACTGGCAAAGGAGGAAGGTATGATGATAGACCCACTCAGATAACAGCATCAGAATGATACTGCTCATTACGAATGTATTCTGAAGATCCCGGATCAAGACAAAATGTGGAATACATATTCCACCTACTCTTTGAAAGTGAACTAGCAACCCTATGTTACGGAGTTGCACACATATTGAAATTGGGAACCCAGTTTCAAAATATGTCAGCTACGCAATTAATACAAAAAGTGCAAGAAAAAGATGAGGTTTTACAATCAAGCATAACAAATCTGTTTGCAAACATGCGTGGTACGAAAGAATACTGGTTTCGACGTCACGAAGTTGTACGTTGTATGATCAGAAACCTTGGACCACGTCTTTGGTTTGTTACATTAAGTTGTGCAGAATATGCATGGGAAGATTTAGATGATTTCCTACGCATATCAAACAAAAACAAAACCAACATAGATATACTAACACCTGGAGAACTTTGCTCTTTATATCCTTTTTAATGTTTCAAGATATTTCCACCATCGTTTCATTGCTATGCTACACTTTATTTGTAATAAAACTGTTCCGCCCCTCGGAGAAGTGCAACACTTCTTTTGGAGAAAAGAATACCAAGCCAGAGGAGCACCACATATCCACATGCTTTTATGGATTAAAGGTGCTCCTAAATTTGGTCAGGACAGTGATGCCACTGTTTTGCAGTTCATCCAAAAATATGTCACTTGTGAAATCCCTTCACAAACGAGACATAGTGACCTTCATGCACAAATTGTACAATTTCAAAGACACAAATGTGGCAAATATTGTCGTCGCAAATACAAAAACAAAGGGAAATACTACACCAAATGCTGCTTTGGTTTCCCTAGACAAGTTACAGAAACAGTTGAAGTGAACAACTTCATGTCTTCAGGTAGACATAGTGTTAAAGGTAAATCACCTAAGAACACGTATTACATAAAAAGAACAGAAGAATCAAAATATATCAATGATTATAATGCAATCATTACCCTATTATGGAATGCAAACATAGATGTGCAGTACATTGCAGACAACATGAGAACATATGAAGTTCCTATCGGTAATAGGAACTCCCGTCCCCTGCACACCATTCAGTAGTGGAAAGGTAACTTTCCGAACAAATCTCAATATTTTCAGTAATTCCAACTGTTAGTTGTCTTGGTATATCACAAATTATTTGGCAGCAGTCAGAGTAAACAAACAATGCATGTGGAATTCAATCAACAAATATTCACAATTAAAGTTCAAATTGTTTTACTGATAGTATTTCTCAGTCTTTCATAAAATAATATTTTTCTGAGTTCTATTCACTCAATGACTCAATTGCAATTTAACAACTAGTTGAGACAGTTTTCTAGGCAAATTCAGAAAATAATTCAAACAAATTCAAACAAAATATGGTTATTAATGAGCTCAACGCATTTCGAGAGTTTTGCCTCTCTTCTTCAGGAGCAACAACTTCTTTATAACTGATACAGTAATCAATATTTTCAACAATTCTTCATTGTAAGGTGAAGACAACATATCCTTTCTGATAAGTGTATCCCGAGGATTTTTCTGTAACAACTATTCCTTTGTGAGATCATGGAAACGTCATCTATTCATGTTTTCACAGTTCGTTAGTGGTCATCTGTGAATAATATGATGTATATATATATTAATAATTTGGTGGAGCAGTAGATTGTTGTTAATAACTCTAATTAGTACAAAGCTATACCTCTGTATTCATGTATTCATCAATCTGAGTGGAAAGCCTGTTCCAGATTTCAAAACGAATGTCCAGTGTGGAGTCTTGGAGGTTGGTGGCCTAAAAGGTAAGTATTCACACTATAATTATATGTGTTTCAAGCACTGGACGAACAATAATGGTAATGCTATCTAGGAAACTCACCGATTTGTACTTGACACGTGGTCACATTCAGAAGTTAAGGAAGTGTTCCATAGTCGATTCAAGTTTCATCCCTGTATTTATAATTAATCAAATTAACGCGATATATTACATCTTTTTGTTAATTTTCTTCTTAAATCAAAGTGAGTTTACATCATGATTTACCTGCAAAGGTGACTGTTTCTACTGCCTATGTCTGCCTCCTCTTTCTTGCTTTCTTTCGTAACGCGGGATCATTTGCAGCATGACTACCTATGAAGAGATGTTGTGTGTTAACGTCGTACTCAGCGTATTGTTTATTTAAGATATTCCCAAGTAAAGAAAGTTACGCGCTGTACCTGAATTATGGATTCTGCCGCCCACAAGCCTGTATCTCCTCCTTCCTGCTTACTCCTGGTAAACCCGTTTCCTAACAACTTGGCACTATATTGTCATGTGATCTGGTCACCTGACAACTATGAATTCTGGGAGTCGTACTTCCAATTGAACTCTCTGTGTATAGGTTTCCGTGGGTTTCCTGAACACAGTTGTATGTAGTTTGTCTTGTTCTGGATAAATGTTCACATCCAAAAAGTGAACTGATGGATTACCTATTTCCAGTGTGAACTTTATACGATTGTTGAATGCATTCAGATATTCAAGAAATTATTCAAGTTCCTGCTTGGTTCCTTTTCAAATTGCAAAGATGTCGTCTATGTACAGTCTCCACGTGGCCAAATGATTTGACCATGTCGAGTTCTCCAGTATGTACAGTGTTTCAAAGTGGAACATAAAGATATTCGCAGTACATTGCAGACAATTCCACTGCAGTTGCACGATATGTTACAGCCTGCTTAACAAAAGCAGAAAAAACAGAGCTTCAAGACCTCTGGAATGACCTACCATCATACAAAACACTATCTCAGAAATTGTACAGCTTAGGCATAAAAATGCTCTCTCATAGAGAATTTGGCACCTATGAAGCTGCAGATCGTTTAACCGGTTCTGCTTTGTATGGAAAATCTGAAAATAGAAAAAGAGTTCTCAAATCATATGAGGACATAGAAACTAGAAACAATAGCCAAAAATGTTCCCAACAGCCAAGACATTTTGAAAAACAATTTACTAGACACATACTACCTGAACAGGAGTACCACTTTGGAAACCTTGTGTCTATACCACATATCCCAAAACTTTGCATACAAAAATAATATAAAACCCGATGAAAACAAAGGTAGATATAGAGTGACAGATTGTGAAGCCAGCTTAGTGAAACTTACCAAACGAAGCTTAATTAATCATGTCAAATTGTCATTAAAAACTCCTCAACAGAAAGAACTATATTACATGTCCCTGCTACAACTTTTTAAACCATGGAGAAAAGAAGAAGAGATACTAGATAACTATGACTGCTATGAAAACGCTTTCAAAGCAAATGAAAGCAGTATCACCAATGTGAACTTTACGCAGTACAAAACAATGTTGCACAATGAACAGCAACACAAAGAAGAACTCCATGGCCAACTAGAAAAGGACACTTCCGACAGTAGTCAACCTTCTGTAAAAGGAAGCCAAGAACCACTGGGACAGCCACTAATAGCAAATGAGGCAGAATTAGCTATAACAGAAGTAGAAAACACCATGTGTCACTATGAAGAAGATACAGAAGACTTAACTGAACTACAATCAAAACTTAACAAAGACCAGCGCACCATTTTTTAAGAAGTAACAAAAGAAATTGCACATGGTGTACAACACGAAAATAAAGAATGTACCTGCCAAAATTACAAACCTATACTGCTATACGTCATTGGTGCAGCTGGTTCAGGCAAAACATTCTTAATCAAAATCATCATCAAGTTCCTTCAACAATTGACAAACAACAAACTGTCAGCTGTTGTAACTGCCCCCACAGGTTTAGCTGCCTAAAACATAGGCGGTGTCACTTTACACCGATTACTACTCCTTCCAGTAGAACACCAAAACAAATTAGAATATTACAAACTTTCTACAGAAGCTGCAATGGAACTACGCAGAGTATTAAAACAAATGAAAATGCTACTAATAGATGAAGTGAGCATGGTCTCCAACCTAATGTTGGCTTTGATTCACCTCAGATTGCAAGAAGTACTTAAAACAAACTACGAAGAACTCTTTGGAGGAAAACACATTATTGTTTTCGGAGATCTTCTGCCATTGACACTAGTGAAAGGTGAACCTATTTTTAAAACCTTAGGACACAAACTCTGCCGTAAAACTGTTGGCAGCATTGGAAATGTCAACCTTTGGCAACATTTCCAATACAGAGAATTAACAGAAAACATGTGTCAATCTGCAGACCTCACTTACGCCATCATTTTAAAAAGTATTAGAGTTGGTGTACTATCTCAAGATGCACAAGCAATATTGAAAACCCGGCACATCCATGCACTTTATGGCGATAACGCATGTGCTACTGATGTTATGGAACAATTAGCGAACAAAAATATCAATTGTATGGACTTAATGCCAACTCTTGCAAGCTGTTCCAAATTCAATGAAACAATGTTGAAAAAAGAAATGCAACAAATAATTGAACTTTACTCCACAGACAAAGTGGACGTACATGGTATGACACTACCCATGTGTCAACAAGCCACAACAAGACTAAATACCTTAAAAAATGTTATCTCCAACACAGCTTGGTTGGAGAAAATATTAAAATGATCCCTACACTGTAGAGTAATGCTTAAACGTAACCTTGATGTGGAACAAGACTAGTTAATGGAGCACTGGGTACAGTTGTTGGCTTTCAAACATACCCATGTGACACCAACATTCAGTTTGTCAATATTCTCTTTGACAAACTTTCAGAAGTAAAAAGGATAGGGCGGCAACAGCTTGATTCCTTCCCTTCAAAGACATGTATGTACGCAGAGAACAATTTTCTCTAACTCTTGCATATGCAGTCACCATTCATATATCCCAAGGTCTTACCCTAGACAAAGCATTGATACATATTGGTAACGCAGTTTTTAAAGAAGGCATGAGCTACGTAGCACTATCACGCTTACGTACACTTGAGGGTCTATTTCTAATCAACTTTGATGTAAGTAAAGTAAACGCCTATATTCCTTGCATTTTAGAATACAATAGACTACGTTCACTATACACCCCCCATCGAAAATCATAACCTGTTCCACAAAAAGGAAAAGGCTGTAAAAGAAAAGTAATTCAAACTGAAATGCAACAGGATTTACTCTCCAAAGAGAGTAAAAGAACCTAATACTTCATCAATTACCACAACCAAAGAAGAACCTATTGGGCAAAGTGTTAAAAGGTTCTGTAATACACTTCAGAGACTTCACATGAGTTGAGAGGTTTTATTCAGAAAAAATACATCCATGAGAACGGCCCCTAGCAGTGAACCACTTCTCTCCTTCAGCTCTCAACATCCCCTGGAATCTGGAACCCTTACTGAGTGAACACAGCCAGGATTCCCTTGTAACTAAGATACCCAATGCCATGAGTGACAACAATATTGCACAGGGAGATGAGATATCAAGTTGGTACTAAGCACTTCCTAACACCTCCCTTCCTTTCACACCAAATCAAAGAACAGAACAATAACAAAGTATAAAAGTATACAAGCAATGAAAAAGAAAAACATTGCTGAAATAACAGTTGTTAAAGTAGATTACTGGAACAATGACATTAAATTACATTGGTCCCATTAATCTTCTTGCAAAGTGCTATCCTCTGCTTG
Organism: Ambystoma mexicanum; assembly: GCF_040938575.1. Classification (NCBI taxonomy): domain Eukaryota; kingdom Metazoa; phylum Chordata; class Amphibia; order Caudata; family Ambystomatidae; genus Ambystoma; species Ambystoma mexicanum. The sequence continues at coordinate 331,226,909 of NC_090938.1, forward strand.
TTCCAAATACCACCTCCTTTGACAAGGGCAGAAGATTCTAAATCTTTCACAACCTGTTTAGGCTGGGGAAATAGAGATGCACCTTTGCAGACTTTAGCAGGCAGTTTAATTTGAATCCAGTCACCTCCCTCAAGTTTGAACTCTCTACAGGCATTCCTTTGGTCATACAGCTCTTTGGATTTGACCCCTGACTCAAATATTCTCTTTCTCACACTTTCCACATTCACTCCCACTACTTTTGATTTCCCCATCCAACCAGGACACATATGCGAATTAGGCTTCCTTCCCCTCAGCACCTCAAAAGGAGACACAGCTGTAACACTATGCGGAGCTAATCTGTACTGAAATGTCATCTCCATTACAGTTCTTATCCAATCACCTCCAGTGGCCACAGCAATTCTAATGACATCCATGAGGGTGCGGTTGAAGTGTTCTACACACCCATTGGTTTGGGGATGATACAAAGAGGTGTTTACTTGTTCTATGCCATGACTGCTCAGAAACTCTCTAAACTCCCTGGACACCAATTGAGAAGCATTATCTGACAAACATTTCCTGGGGAATCCTTCTCTCCAAAATAATTGCTCCATATGTTTTATGATTCCACCACTGGAAATATCCTTCAGTATAAATACTTCAGGCCATATAGACAATAAATCCATGACAAACAATACATAAGTATCTCTCCCACCTCTTATATTAAAAGGGCCTAACAAGTCCAAGGCAACTTCATCCCACTGAACTGTAGATGATCTCATCATGGTCATGGGAACTTTCTGTACTCTGAGTCCCTTATTCCCTTCAATACAATCACTACAACTGTTGACTACTTCTTCTGTGTCTCGGTCCACACCAGGCCACCAGAACTCTGACCTAACCAAACCTTTGCTCCTGGCTAGTCCCAAGTACCCAACATGAGCTTGATCAATTACCAATTTCCTCATCTTGAGGGGTACCACCATCTGATGAGCCCTATGTAAATACCCTTTATCACTCCAGAGTTCATCTCTAACCTTGGCAAAAACCACCTAGGTCACCCAGGCAACTCTTGGTCTTCCCTTCCATCACCAAACCCAACACTCCCTGGTACAAATCATCCTCGGAACAAGCAATGTCTCAATTGTCCTTCGTTATCGACTCGTGAACCTGAAATATTTCAACATCGCTCCCATGACCTGAAAATTCCTCTTTAGTCAAAGTTTCTCTCAGCATTGATCTGGACAAGGCATCAGCAATTAAATTGGTTTCACCTTTGACATGTAGCATATTATATTGTAATCCTTGTAAAGAGGTTACCCATTTCATAATGCGCCTGGAAACTCCCTCCAGACCACCCTTGGTGAATATACCAATCAAAGGCTTATGGTCTCTGCACACAGTGAATTCCCTGCCCCACAGGAACCTTTTGAATTTTTCCACTCCCCAGACACAAGCTAGTGCCTCCTTTCCCACTACAGAGTATCTATTCTCAGGTCCTTTGAGCGACCTAGATGCAAACGCTATTGTGTGCAGACCTTCCTGATCCTCCTGCATTAAGACTGCTCCAACACCATACTCACTGGCATCTATAAACAGTAATGAGTGTCTACTTTCTTTAAACGTACTCAAAATGGGAGCATTGGCAATGGCATCCTTAATCTTGTCAAACTCCTCCCTACATAAATCATTCCACTTAAAGGTAACACCTTTCCGAGTCAGCATTCTCAAATTTCTTGACATGTCAGACAGCCCTCTGACAAATTTTCCATAGAACTCAACCAGGCCAAGGAAAGACAATACATCTGCCTTTGACCTTGGCACTTCCATCTTAAAAGGCTTCTATGGCCTTCTCCTTGGATTTGACTCCTTCCCCCGTGATTTCATGACCAAGATACTCTACCGTGTTAGCTTTAAATATACATTTCTCTAGGGACACTGTAAGACCCGCTTCTTTAAATATTTTCAACACTTTCTCTAGTCTCTTATCAAGTTCCATTTCATCCTTTCCACACACTAGCACATCATCCTGGTAACACATGACACCTCGTTTACCTCCTAGTAACTTTTAGATTATGCTCTGGAACACACTCGCCACCGAAACCAATCCAAACGGCATACGCACCCATCTGAAAAGGCCAATTGGAATAATGAAAGCTGTAAGTTCTCTGGAGTCAGGATGTAACTCCACCTGATGATAGGCCGATTTTAGGTCAATAATGGAAAATATTTTAGAACCAGATACACCTGCAATTAAATCATCTATCCTGGGTAGTGGAAATTTGTCAGCTACCACCATCTTATTAAGATGTCTGAGATCTATGCATATTCGTAAAGATCCATTACCCTTTCTCACAATCACTATAGGGCTAACCCACTCTGAGGAATCCATTTTCTCTATTACTCCTTCACTCTCCATTCTTTTCAATTCCTTTTCTGCATCTTCCCTCAGGGCTAATGGGATGGTACGTAATTTAGCAATTTGTGGAGTGGCATCTCTCTTCAATCAAATCTTATGCACGAACCCTTTCAAACATCCTAATTTATCAATTGTGGTATTGGATTGTGCTCTCCTATCATTTACCATGGTACTGGCGGTGGTGACTTCACTCCCTACAGCCAATACTTGATCTGGGTGACTTGCTTCAAGCCGTATTTTCAGTTCAGCTTGATCACTCCAGGACAGGAGTTCCCCACCTCTAGTGGCCACATGGACTGATCCTGTTGACTTCCTATCCTTGAATTTCAACTCTGCTTCAAAACATCCTATAATTTCTATTGGTACATCTCCAAGGGCATTCGCTCTTAATATATTCTCCCATAAGGTACAGCATCCAAACTTTTCTCTCCACACATGCACACTTATCAAGGTATAATCCACTCCACTATCCATGAGCATCGACACAGGTATACCTCCAACCATCACTGTAGCATATGGATTGTTTTTCTACACTTTCCCATCAATGGCATTGACTGAAAACACTACCTCCCTACCATCATCATCATTTGGGTCATACTCATGCTCTATGTTGACCTCATGTACCTCACTTGAGCTTGCATTGAAATTCCTACAACACCTGGCCATGTGTCCTCTCACTCCACAGTCATTACATATTATGTGGATCGCATAACACTCTTTGTCAGATGCTAAATGTGACAGACTTCCACACCTGAAGCACCTCCTTATTGGAGCACCTCTTTGGCTACCCTCATGGACACCCACTGTTGGCCCAGTGCCTTGGTGGCAAGACTTTGACAATTCTCTGTCCTCCTGCCCATTTGCATAGGATGACAGGGAGGCCGTACAACACTTTTTTGTACCACTTTTGAAACCTTTTGTATCGCAGCCTCATTGTCATCTGTCTTGGGCCTCTCATGCGATGGATGGTCTTGTTGAAGGACCTTTATACATTTATCTGTATGTTCTACCATTTTCGCTATCTCAATCGCCCTGTCAAGAGAGGGATTATTTTCCTTCCATAATTCCTTTCTGATATTGTCATTTGAACATTTGATCATCAATTGATCCCTTATGTGTTCGTCATGACAATGACCAAATCTACACTTAATAGCCAAACCTCTAAGGACAGTTATAAATTCTTCAATATTCTCCCCACTCTTGTGGTCTCTTGTGGCAAAAATGTACCTTTCTAGTATTATATTCTCCTCAACACAATAATGTTTGTCCAACTTTGCTAAAGTTTTTTCAAATGGCCCCCCTTCAGGAATATCTGGAGGTTCCGGAAGCTTTTCTTAACACTTCTTGCCCAGCAGCACCTAAGCAATGAAAGAGGAGTGCCTCTTTGCGCTCATTGCAAAAGTTGGGGCCAAATGCAGCCAGCACATATTTGTAAAAGCCCTCCTTACAGTCTAACCAAAGCACTCTAGGATCGCCTGGTGTTGGAAGGAAGAAAACTGGAGCCGGTATGTTTGCCATGTCTCAACCTGGATACTGTCACCCCCAGTACAAGCAAACCTCTTCCTCTGAAGCACTGTTCCCCAAAAGTAGCAAGTAATCCAAACTCTTTAAATCTGCAAAGTTAAAATAAACTTAAATGTAAATAGTGGTGGTGGTTGCATCCAACGGCGGGATCACACAATGACAATATTCCAGCACCTTGTGCTCACTGAAGTATTTGAATGATGCAAGTCCGTGTGAAGCTAACGCTAGGCCTCCCTCACTCAGCATTGCTTCAGTAATCCACCATACTCCCCGATTTCAATAAGTAAATGATGCTCCTCTCACCTTCCAAATTCAAAAATAAACGATGCTTCCGAGACACACACTCCGCTTCAGGCTGCACTATGTCTGCTCCGAGACACAGACCAGGTCCAGGCGGTCAAACCGACCAGGATACCCTTCCTGTGCTTCTTTGCACCCGGTAAAATCCAAAACTGGTGCAGGATTCCTGTTGTTGCCGGGGTCCGGGTCTCACTGGGCCCAAACCTCGTCGCCATTGTTAAAAGGTTCTGTAATACACTTCAGAGACTTCACATGAGTTGAGAGGTTTTATTCAGGAAAGATACATCCATGAGAACAGCCCCCAGCAGTGAACCACTTCTCTCCTTCAGCTCTCAACCTCCCCTAGAATCTGGAACCCTTACTGAGTCAACACAGCCAGGGTGCACAGGGAGATAAGATCTCAAGTTGGTACTAAGCACCTCCTAACACAAAGTAACTCAGGTACTTCTTCAAAGAAGCAACAGACACTCCAAAAAAATGACTTGGACACAGAACTATCTGGTCCATTCAGATTTTCAAATGTAACTGGTGTCAGTTGCTATGCAAATATAGCAATGAATATTCTATTTCAATTGCCACCAATTGTTGAGAACATTTACTTACACAGTACAGACCAATTGTGTTTGCAAATGTAAGTCCTCATAGAAACGCAACAAAGAATCCTGACAACAGGTATAGTGTTCATGGAATAAGACAAGACTTGGATTACTGTGCTGGAATGGTGAAACTTCCAGATTTCATACATGTGGAAACATACATGCACTCTGTGCAACAATGTGACCCAGGACCAAATCCCTAATTAGCGCTTCGTGTATGTATCCATACCTAATTGTGAATCCATTCTATTTCAGCAACTGGTACAAAATACATACCATGGCAGATTATGTACTACCTGCAATTCAGATAATCGCTCCACCTTGCTAATACAAACACATAGTAACTACGTAATACTAATGTTTCTACGTCAAAATGCAGATGGTACCAAAAACAACTGCAAGCTGACTGGATTCACACAAGGTCAAGTATCACTTGGTAAGAAAACCTTCACAACAATAGGTATGATCTACCATGCAGGAGCCACAAACAATGCAGGTCACTACACTGCATATATTAAAAAGAAATGTGGATGGTTCGAATGTAATTATCGTACCATTACTCTAAGATAGAGATTACCAGCAAATCTTTCAAATACTTATTTAATCTTCTTAAAACCAAAATTTAATAACTAATCTGTACTTCAACATTAACAAAAATTTAATTAAAAAAAAACTATTAACAGTTGGAATACACCAACAGGTATCTAACTGGCCCAAGATTCTATAACAACCAAACAGATAAATGAATACCACTAAATTGGAATGAAAAATAGACAGTTAGAATATGCCAACAGGTATCTATCTGCTTCAGAAATCTGCAACAAGCCAACAGATGGAACATAAACCAGAAACAACAAGTGAACACTGAAAGGAAACAGACAAATAGACTGTAGCATAACAAAAAAAGGGTCTTCTAATCCGACAAGGATTTGTTTTTCCCACAGACCCAATGATTTGAAAAACAAACACAGAAACTGAGCGAAATGCACAGTACACTGGTTTCCAAACCAAATATGAGGGTCCAAAAAAGCTGAAATGTCTATTATTCAATGTAATAAGTCTTTATAAAATACATACACTAACTTGCTCTTTTCTTTTATCACAGAAATAGAAAAAGAATATTTCCTCCAGGTACCAAAGTCATGTAGAAAATATATTGAATCTCAACAAATCAAACAGTAAGTATAATTTCAAACATTTGATAGATATTCAAATCTATAGATGTGATCTATGGCTGTGATATGGTGCAGTGGTTGTGGCCAGGGCCTACAGTCATGGGTGTATAGCCTACGGCCTACGGCCTGTGGCCATGCACCCAAGACTCTAAACCCTGGCCACAACCACAGCAGCATATCACAACCACTGCACCATATCACACCCATACTACCTTACAACTTCAGTACTTATAACTTCGGTCTTTCGGCCATGCACCCAAGACGCTAGGTTGTGCACACAACCACTGCACCAGATCACACCCATGCTGACTTATAACTTCAGTACTTATAACTTCAGTCTTGGGTGCATGGTCTTCGGCCATGCACCCAATACTCTACGTCCTGCCCACAACCACTACAGTATGAAACCCATAGTGGCTTATAACTTCAGTGCTTATAACTTTGGTCTTGGGTGCATGGGCTTCGGCCATGCACCCAAGACTCTAGGTCCTGGCCACAACCACCACAGCATATCACACCCTTTGTGGCTTATAACTTCAGTACTTATAACTTTGGTCTTGGGTGCATGGCCTTTGGCCATGCACCCACGACTCTAGGTCCTGGACACAACCACCACAGTATATGAAACTCATTGTGGCTTATAACTTCACTCCTTATAGCATATCATACCCATTGTGGATTATAACTTCAGTATTTATAACTTTGGTCTTGGGTGCATGGCCTTTGGCCATGCACCCAAGACTCTAGGCCTTCCCCACAACCACCTGATAGATATTCGATACTATGGGTGTATCTATGGCCTTCATATGCTGTGGTGGTTGTGGCCAGGGCCTAGAGGCTTGGGTATATGGCCTACAGCCTATGGCCTGCGGCCATGCACCCAAGACTCTAGGGCTTGGCCACAACCACCGCAACATATCACACCCATGGTGCCTTATAACTCATTATCACACCCATAGAATCACACATTTTAACTGCGGAATATGCTCAATTTGCACCCAAGACTCTAGGCCCTTCCCACAACCACCTGATAGATATGCAATTCTATGGGTGTGATCCATGGTTGTGATATGCTGCAGTGTTTGTGGGCAGGGCGTAGAATCTTGGATGAATGCCCTACGGCCTACGAACTGCGGCCATGCACCCAAAACTTTACATCCTGCTCACAACCACTGCAGTATATGAAACCGATGTTGGCTTATTACTTCACTCCTTATAGCATATCATAACCATAGTGGCTTATAACTTCAGTACTTATAACTTTGGTTTTGGGTGCATGGCATTCGGCCATGCACCCAAGACTCTACGTCCTGGCCACAACACCGCAATATATGAAACCCATGGTGGCTTATAACTTCAGTGCTTATAACTCTGTTCTTGGGTGCATGGCCTTCGGCCATGCAATGCACCCAAGACTCTAGGTCCTGGCCAGAACCACTGCAGCATATCACCCCCATTGTGGCTTATAACTTCACTACTTATAACTTTGGTCTTGGATGCATGGCCTTCGGCTATGCACCCAAGACTCTAGGCCCTCCCCACAACCACCTGATAGATAGTTTATTCTATAGGTGTATCTATGGCTGTCATATGCTGCAGTGGTTGTGGCCAGGGCCTAAAGGCTTGGGTATATGGCCTACAGCCTACGGCCTGCGGCCATGCACCCAAGACTCTAGGGCTTGGCCACAACCACCACAACGAACATCCCGGACAGCGCGGGCATGGCTAATACATCAGTAGCACCTGCCACCTAAAGAAATGCAGTATTTCACCCATCTCTTCCTCCCTACACCTCCCCAAGCACTCTTGCACACCAAAACACTCCCCAAAACTGCATTTCGCCTCTGTTCGCCACCGCACTGTCGGCGGATCCAAGATGGCTGGCACATTGCAACAATCTGACGCACATCACGCCTCACTCCAGCCAATCGGCGGACACGTTGCATATCCGCGGACATGACGCCAGCCCATTACCAAAATCGGTGTCCTGCCCGCAGCGTGAACAGGGAAGTGTCTCCGCAGAGCGGACATAGATATAACTATTTTTTTTAGACCAAGCCCCTGCTCCTGCCGCTAATTTGGTGAAAATCTGTCCAGCGTTTTGGGCTGTAGTCATGCGCAAAGTTTTTCCCCCATGCAGTCTATGGGAAAAAAAGACGTTATGGGACCCCCTATAACATTTCCCCCCTGGACCAAACTTCACCAAACTTTGCAAAAAAATTCAGTGTGGGCCATATACTGTTTTTGCAAAGTTTGGTGAGGATTCATCTAGGGGGAGCGCAGTTATAAGCCGCTCAAAAAGTGATCTTCCTATGGAAACAGCAGCTTAACCATAACTACACACCCACTACTGTGGCTGTGTAATTCGGTAAAAAAACTTTGTTAAAGGGACGTTATGGTTAAGTTGCGGTACTAAAAACCTATGAAATTCAGTAAAAAAACTTTTTTAAAGAGATGTTATGGTTCAAAGTAAAACCGAAAAACCCCTGAAATTCTCTAGTTATGGTACGCTAGGCAACCATAACTCACACCCCCAATGTGCATTGCTAAGAATAACACCCAGGACATCAAAGATGACATCACAAATGTCATTGGTGACATCATTGATGACATCACTGATGACATCAGATGTCTGGCTCCCTCTTTTTTCCTTTAGTTATATATATTAGCCAGTAATACTTAGGAACAAGAAAATTGAAAAGTACTATACTTGTAGACTTACACTTCAAATATGTTCTTACAGTAATTCATTTGGGGTTCACTCGCAGCATATGGAACATATACATAGGGAGAATACACACTTGAAAGATACCAATGCTCTCTGTGTATGAAGACAATCAGTAAGGTTATGAACACTTTCTTATTGTTCTGCTGTTTTGTTTATTACTGTACTTTCTCTAGATATGCTCATATTTGTATTCGCATTACTCTCTTTAGGGTGCAGTCACATCATGTGATAGTTATTCGTAGGGAAGTAGTAGGTTTGAAGCAGAACACTCATTTCTGTTTATAAAGATAATCAGGTAGGTTATGAACAATTTCTGGTTCTACTGCTGCTTTTTTGCATACTTCACTTTCCCTGTATATACTCATATTTGTATGTGTTGTTGTGTCTTTGTGTTTTGTATGTAATAATGAAATTATATAGGAAGTGGGTTTCGTTAGCTACTTTGAACATGTTGCACAGTACACAAAGCTCTAATAAGAAAGCATTTAGCATTTCACTATTTAACGAAGATTATGAATATTGCACCTCCATCATGTATGCTGCACACAATGCTTATGTTTATACATGAGTACATTGTTATACTGTAAATAACTTCATAATAGAATGCTATTTATATCAATGCATTGCTTAATGCACTGCATAGCTCATGACAACTATTCCAATGATCCTTGACACTTTATTTGTCAACATTATAATAAGAATCGCTTGTACAGACTTTTCATGAAAAGTACATGCACATGTGATGTCATCAGTGATGTCATCAATTACATTTGTGATGTCATCTTTGTCATGCATGCAACCTCAAGTAGAAATCGTGGAGATGTGTACAGTAGTTTTTCTAGTAGGTGCTTTCCGATGATATGAGACCTGTACTCAGAGTGATCAACAGTACATTTGAAGTGCTGAACTGTGATTATGGAGTTAGATGTAGAGGTCTTGGATGTGATTGGTGGATGGTTGTGTGACTGCTTAGCTGTATCCAATGAGGGAATGGCACATGCTTTTATTGATTAAAGATGCTCCTAAATTTGGTCAAGACAGTGATGCCTGTTTTACAGTTTATCGAAAAATATGTCACTTGTGGAATTCCTTCAGAAGTAACAAATAGTGACGGCCAAGACATTTTGAAAAACAATTTACTAGACACATTCTACCCAAACAGGAGTACCACTTTGGAAACCATGTGTTTATACCACATAGCCCAAAACTTCACATACAAAAATAATATAAAACCCAATGAAAATAAAGGTAGAAACAGAGTAAAACATTGTGCTGGCAGCTTAGTTAAACATACCAAACGAAGTTTAATTAATCATATCAAATTGCCATTAAAAACTCCTCAACATAAATAACTATATTACATGTCCCTGCTACACCTTTTAAAACCATGGAGAAAAGAAGAACAGTTACAAGATATCTATGACTCCTATGAAGACGCGTTCAAAGCAAATGAAAGCACTATAACCGATGTAAACTTTACACAGTACAAAACAATTTTGCACAATGAACAGCAACACGAAGAAGAACTCCAGGCCCAACTAGATAAGGACACTCCTGACAGTAGTCAACCTTCTGTAACAGGAAGACAAGAACCACTGGGACAGCCACTAATAGCAAATGAGGCAGAATTAACTATGACAGAAGTAGAAAACACCATGTCTCACTATGAAGAAGATACAGAAGACTTAACTGTACTGCAATACAAATTGAACAAAGAGCAGCGCAGCAATTTTCAAGAAGTAAGAAAAGAAATTGCACATGGTGAACAACGTGAAAATAAAGAATGTACCTGCCAAAAAAACAAACCTATATTACTGTACGTCGATGGTCAAGCTGGTTCAGGCAAAACATTCTTAATTAAAATCATCAGCAAGTTCCTTCAACAATTGACAAACAACAAACTGCCAGCTGTTGTAACTGCCCCCACAGGTTTAGATGCCTACAGCATAGGCGGTGTCACTTTACACCGATTACTACTCCTTCCAGTAGAACACCAAAACAAATTAGAATATTACAAACTTTCTACAGAATCCGCAATGGAACTACGCAGAGTGTTAAAACAAATGAAAATGCTACTAATAGATGAAGTGAGCATGGTCTCCAACCAAATGTTGGCTTTGATTCACCTGATATTACAAGAAGTACTCAAAACAAACTACGAAGAGCTCTTTGGAGGAAAACACATTATTGTTTTCTGAGCTCTTCTTCAATTGACACCAGTGAAAGGTGAACCTATTTCTAAACCCTTAGGACACAAACTCTGCTGTAAAACTGTTGGCAGCATAGGAAATGTCAACCTTTGGCAACATTTCCAATACAGAGAATTAACAGAAAACATGTGACAGTCTGCAGACCTCACATACGCCAACATTTTAAAAAGTATTACAGTTGGTGTACTACCTCAAGAAGCCCAATCAATATAAAAAACCCGGCACATCCATGCACTGTATGGCCATAACTCATGTGCTACTGATGTCATGGAAAAATTAGCTCACAAAAATGTCAATTGTATGTCCTGATGCCAACTCTTGCAAGCTGTTCACAATTCAATGAAACAATGTTGAAAAAAGAAATGCAACCAATAATTGAAATTTGCGCCACAGACAAACTGGACGTACATGGTATGACACTACCCATGTGTCAATAAGCCACAACAAGACTAAATACCTTAGAAAACTCTATCTCCAACACAGCTGATTTGGAGAAAATATTAAAATGATCTTTAAACTGTAGAGTAATGGTTAAACATAACCTTGACGTGGAGCAAGGACTAGTTAATGGAGCACTTGATACAGTTGTTGGCTTTCAAACATACCCACATGACAACAACATTCACTTTGTCAATATTCTCTTTGACAAACTATCAGAAGTTAAAAGGATAGGACGCTCAACAGCTCGATTCCTTCTTTTCAAAGACATGTATGTACACAGAGAGCAATTTTCTCTAACTCTAGCATACTCAGTCACCATTCACAAATCACATGGTCTTACCCTAGATAAAGCATTGATAGATATTGGGAACACAGTCTTTAAAGAAGGCATGAGCTATGTAGCATTATCACGCTTACGTACACTTGACGGTCTATTTCTAATCAACTTTGATGCAAGTAAAGTAAACGCTGATATTCCTTGCATTTTAGAATACAATAGACTACGTTCACTGTACACCCCCATCTAAAAACCTGTTCCACAAAAAGCAAAACGTTGTAAAAGAAAACTACCTCAAGCAGAAATGCAACAGGAACTGACTGCAAATCCTCCAAAGACAGTAAAAGAATCTAATACTTCATCAATTACTACAACTAAAGAAGAATGTACTACTCAAAGTAACTCAGGTACTTCTTCAAAGAAGCAACACACACTCCGAAGAAATCTCTTGGACAAAGAACTATCTGTTCCATTCAAATTTTCAAATATAACTGGTGTAAATTGCTACACAAATGTAGCAATAAATATTCTATTCCAATTGCCACCAATTGTTGACAACATTTACTTACACAATACAGACTAATTGTGTTTGCAAATGTTAGTCCTTCATAGAAATGCAAGCAACAATCCTGACAACACATACATTGTTCATGGAATAAGACAAGAATGGGACTACTGTGCTGGAATGGTAAAATTCACTATACACTCACGAGAAGATCCTCAAGAATTTCTAATGTACTTACTACAAGTACTGGAAAACAAAAACATGCCTATAAATGAAATCTTTCGGATTTCATACATGTGGAAACATACATGCACTCTCTGCAACCATGTGGCACAGGAACAAATCCGCAATGATCGCTTCGTGTATGTATCAATACCTAACTGTGAATCCATTCCATTTCAGCAACTTGTACAAAATGCAAACCATGGCAGATTATGTGCTACCTGCAATTCAGATAATCGCTCCACCTTACAAATACAAACACATAGTAAATACGTAATACTAATGCTTTTACATTACAATGCAGATGGTACCAAAAACAACTGTAAGCTGACTGGATTCACACATGGTCAAGTATCACTTGGTAAGAAAACCTTCACAACAATAAGTATAATCTACCACGCAGGAGCCACACCCAATGCAGGTCACTACACTGCATATATAAAAAAGAATTGTGGATGGTTTGAATGTAATGATAGTACTAAATTATAAAAAAGAAATACACTGTTAGAATACGCCAACAGGTATCTAACTGCCCCAAGATATTGCAACAACCAAACAAATCAATCAATTTTGACAGAATCTATACGATCCTATTAGGCAAAATCTGGTGATTGCGATAAACTCTAAATCTTTAGATGTAATGAGGTCAGAAATGTAGAGGGCGTGCGCTTGGAGGGATCTAGCATTTATGAGGACACTTTCTCTGGGCCTACTGGTCAGTGTGGTTGTTTTGCTAAGGTTAGGTTTTCTCAAGGCGGCTACTGGTTTATTTCCTGAGAGTGAGTTGAGCTTAATGGTTTCATATGGGATATTTAAGTCAGTCTTAGTTGCTTTCAGCGTTAGGCGGTTAAGAAGAGCGCTGGTCCCAAGGATGACGTAGGTTTCTAGAGGAAGATGTGGCTTTTGTCCTATTGCTTAGTCTTTCATTTCTCTGTGAAATGGCTAGGATGGTGGTTGTAGCTGAGTTGGGGTGGCCTCCAGGGTGGTAGTAACTAGGATGTTCCAATCTGTGTTCTACAGGGCTGGATTTGTTTGGGGATACAGTATCTTTGTGTTCCCAGCTTGGCGGTGTAGGGAAAGTGTCAGTTATGTGTAATATGATCTGCAAGGCTGGTGCGACTGGGATTTCATATGCAATGCTAGTTGTGGACCCCAACTCGTGATTCTTAGTGGGTCGAGTCATCATAGTGATTGGGGTTTGGTAGGTAGTTTTGAAAGGATGTAACTGGGGGAGGAAGAGTGACGGTGGGATGGTGTTCGGGTTAGGGAGTGTTTTGAACATACGCAGTGTGCAAAGGTAATTTGTCTGCTGCAGGAGATGATAGGAGGTTTCTTTGAGTGATGATATTCCTGAAGTCAGGATAGGTTGATTGAGCAGTCTAGATATCACTGATTGGGGTTGCTCTAGTGATGTCGGTTGGAGGTGTCTTAAGTATTTGTCGTGGCGGGCCATGATACATTAGTCAGGGGCAGGTCGGCAAGGGTGGGAGGATCTTTGTGAGATCGTGGTTTGTGTGGCCAACTGCCGTCGCTTTGGAGGGCAAAGGCCATTATGGGTGGTGGGCTCTAGGTCCAGCTAGTAGGGGTGGTGGCTGTACAGCAGAGGTATGCAGGATGCAAAATTATATTGTGCTAATTGCACAAACTGTAACAATATTAATGAAATCTGTAAGAATATAGTTGTATTCTAGTCAGACTCACAACCCTCATTTTCAAGAAAAACTTACTTATGGGAAGGGATTATTGGTTTACAATGATCTGCTGTATCAAAGAAACACATTAACTAAGGACACCAAAAGAATCTTCAGGGTGAATGTAGTTGGGCAGATCTACAGAAAGATAGTAAAAGTTGGGCTATTCACCAATGTACAATGTAAGAATTCCAAGAAACATCAATAATGATCCACAAACATACTTCTCTACCAGTAGCACTGTAGACAAAGTCCAAACAATCCAGTCAAAAATAGACTCAGATTGTTTGTAAAAGAATCCAAATAAAGAGTATATATCTCATAGCAGCAGAAACACATTCATTCTATACAAGTGCCACCATTTAAATCTAAAAACCAAATGTATCTTTCTTCCTATAAATCCTACAACTGGCTCCCATGGACCAGCACTATCAAATGATAGACGTCCAAGGTTAGAGTTTTATAGCTTCTAGGTCACATGAGGCTGGTGTAGGTGTAAGCATCACACCATCTTGGAATGGAGTTTGTGAACCCAATTTATAGGCAATACAAGCAACAGAACATTAGCTCCTATCATTATTGAAGAGACTTTGTGAAGTCAATAAAGAGATTCAGCTAATTCTACTTATATTATTTCTAAGAAAATCCAAATAAAAAGTTTAAGTCTCATGGCAACATACATGAATTCATTCAAAACAGACACCAAAATGTCACTCTAATAGCCAACAGCAGCTTACTTAATAAAAGTCCTGCAAGTGGCTCCCAAGGATCAGTGCTATCAACTAATAAAAGCCCAAGCTTAAAGTTTCATAGTTCCCTTTAGGTCGGAGCACCAGACATCATGTGACCATAGGTGTAGGTGTAGGTATAGATGCAAGCAGCATGCCATTTTGGAGTGGAGTTCATAAACCCAAATTCTATACAAAACAGGTAGCGGAACATTAGCCACTATCGTTATTGACAGACTAAGTTTGATAATGTATGTAGTATTCAAGGTTTGCAAAAATGGAAGTAGTGAACCATTTTGATTTAACAACTTTGCGTAAACCCACTATTAGAAGCAAAGGTAAATATTATGCTGTAAGATTAGCATCAAGAGCTAGATCCTACATTAGATGTTCATACATAGTTGAATGTTTACAAAACGTCTAACCACTGAAATTGGAGAAACTTTTGATATCAAAGTACATACATTTTTCAAAGCATTAAAAATAATAGTTATAGATTTCACAAGAAACATGCTAAATGGCATTATTGGTTGAGGCACTTAGGAGATACAGAATCAAGCCTCCTAATCCGAAAAAACGTCCCTTCATTTTAATAATTGTGCAATATACCCCCCTCTTGTAGGTCCAAAATTTCAAATCTCAATTGCAATATAGTATGAGGGGTTGAGCTTAGTCTCTTCCCAGGAACTAACCAATGTGAAAGATGCACATTTAAACAATCAAGACTAATTAGAAAAAATAGAGACTGAGGAAGTCCAACAAAAAGAGTCATTTGAAAAAGAAGTTCTACACTGGCAAGAGAAATTCATAAAAAGTCTAGCGCAATTAAAGCTTTACAGCATGTGAATTAATTTTTAAAACAGGACTTGTTAACTTTCCATAGAAAAATGCTGGGAGCTAAGCAGGCAAGAATGTGTGATTTGGGAGTACAATCAGTCCACATTAAGCAGAAAATGATTATTGAGATGAAAAATTATGCCAGAAAGTAAGGTACTATAAAATGGTCTTATATACAGCAGACAAACATAAGAGAAAGGTGCTTTGGACAGGGTGACAATTCCCTTCTGCAAAAGGCCTCATTCCACCTAGCTAAAACTTCCAATGCGCATGCTGGGGGATGTAATGACTTCTTTAGAGAAAAAGCAGCTGCAAGGTGTCTAACATTCCTGCCTCCAAACAATTCTGCAGGAAGGACAGTATTCCTCAGACAAGCCAAGTCTCCCAACCAGGTGGGAGGGAGATTTTGCTCTAGAAAGTGGAAGAAAGGAGTTTCCTTATAGGATTGCATTGGGGTTAACATTATTTTAGTCGGGAGAGAGTGCTGGAGTTTGTCCCCCTCTGCTTCAGTTTCCTACGGATTGCGGGACACTTGGCATGTCTGCATTTTAAAGGTCTCTTCCAACTAAGGAAACTGAGAAGATTGTAGGAGTATGGACTCTGAATTTTAATGGTTAGACTCAGCATTGTAGCATACACATGTTAGTGTGGGTTTGAACTTCAACTGGGGTCCAGGGTATGACACCTATTACTGGACTCAAGAGTCTGAGTGTCAGGCAGAATAAAATAGATGCCAATGCACAGAGAACATGATTGAAATAGCACTTTGCTTCAGGATGATATTTCAATTAACTGAGCTGCACAAAATATAATAATAACATACATCAACATACTAATTAATCCAACCATAGTTAAGATGTAACTGAACCCCTTAATAATATTTAGTGCAAATTAGTCCATGATGAAATAAGTTGAATGCGGATTGGGAAATTGCATGATGCTCTGGAAACGGGAATTTAAATGTGCTGGCTGAATCTGCACTAAGTGATAAACTAAAAAATGTGAAGATCCATTCTACTGAAAATAGGTCATTGTATTAGAGCAGGAAGTGCACAAAAGATATATCTTTTGCTCTCACAGCAATGAAATCACGTGCCATTTTCGCGGAATTATCTGCTCAAGGGGAGGTGTTTTCCTTGATTGACAAAGGGGTTTGACAAAAAGGGTTTTGAGACAGACTGGCAGGCAATTCATCTTCGGGCACTGGGAGACAAAGGAGCAAAGGGCTGGCTAGGCAGACGAAATTCAGTTCTGGCAACTGTCTGATGCTGAGGCTGTCTTTATCTGGGTTGATCCTGTGCGAGGCAGGCAGAAAGACTGGGGAAGAGTTCCATGCCAAAATGAATTAGAAATACAACCAACAAATCTAGGTAAATATGAAGTTAAGTGAGGGGCTGCTGTTGTGAATGAGACCAGATCGTCTAGTTTAAAGTCGTTCACTTCATTTTAGGCGCTGTTCATTTGTAATGTGCATGTAATCCTGTGTTTATATTTCTCAAAGTCTTATGTTTTTATTAAAGTATATTCTCTTGGCAAATGTCACGAGGCCAAGGACAATTAGCAGGACTTGGCACAGATAAAGCGCTGAAAGCTATTGCAAGAAGTAATGTACTTGCACTGTGAAATACAATGTGGGGATAAGTGTCACTTGCATATTTCTATTTTACGATAAAAAATGATTCAGAAGTAACTTAGTCTTATTACATTTATTCCTCATTCAGTCCCTTTCATTTGACATGCTTAAAGAGGCAGATGTGCGGTAGGAAATATCTCAAAGTAAAGTAGCTACCGTGAGCTGTTTATATAAAGAGATCGAATGAATGTGCAGTATTTCAATTGCATGCTTTACGTTTGTTGAAACTCAGCCAAAAGGGCTTAGTGTGGTATTGTACATACGGTACCACAGTAAGGCATGAGCCATCTATCCAGAGTGCATCAATTCCAGTATTTTGTTTGTTATTAGTGACCCTGGTAAAAACAATTATTAGGCAATATTCTGAAATCAGTCTCACCACTATAAAGATACCGCAACAGTTTACTACAATATATTACCAAAGATTATAAAATACCACCAAATACCACCATAAAAAAGACCACAAGGTAATAGATATCACCCTAAAATATATCCAACATATTTGGTGTGTTGGCCATTGGAAACATTAAAACAGTTACTGGGCGTGGCCTTGCCTTCTAAAGCATAACCATATTGTGCACTCATTAACTGAAGTAGTGCTGTGAGGTAGTGCAGTATTGTGTACTCATTTGGCTCTCAGTATAGTGCCATTGACAATAGTATTGCCGTGTCCCAGATCCAGGCTGAGTTTTCTTAATTGTCTAATTATCTCGAGGCATAGCTTTATGCCCATGCAGTTTGGTCCTCAGAAAATGCGACACTATGGAAAAACAGAATTACCACAGAGGTAGAATGGGTATAAGAGGAGGCATTTGAAAACATTTGATGAAGGTAGCATTAAGCATGTGTGACTCCTTAGGCTAGTCCAAGCACTAAAGCGTAAGGAGGAGAAAAATTTGCATCGTCAGACTACGTGCGAAATTGTGGTTCAAGCTACACAGGTCCATAAAGATGTAAGGGAATGACAGTGAAGTTATTAGCAAGTTACAATGCAGTTTGGACAATGAATGTGATCAGCTGCTGCAGTTAAAAGCAGAATTAAAACAGAGAGAGCTAAACACAGAATTGCAAGCTAAATATAGCAATATGGATACTCAATTAGCTTAGAGAGAGAAACAATTTAAACAAGGTGAGCGAAAATTAACCCACTTAAAAGCAATTTTCAATGTAATAAGACAAGACAAAGATGTTGCTATTTCGGAAAGACAAACCCTTAGAGAAGATAACAGGGAGAAAGATAACAGGAGATATTTAAATTACTGGAAGAAAATGACAAAAAGGCCAAAGCGCTTAATCCGTATCAGAGAAAAATCAATGCATTGCAAGCAATAATCAATAAGATCAGGGATGAGAACTCTGATCTCTGTCATGAGCAGAACAGCTCCATGGAAAATGCAAGAGCTTAGAACAGTAAATATTTAGTCTCATGTCTCAGGAAAGGTGACAAGCCATTACATTCAATGGAACTGAACTCAATCATAGTTATGGCCAAGGAAACAATGTACTAACAGCTGTCCCTGTGGCCAGACCTGGTTATAACCCAATGGTGGGGTCAGAATAACTGGCACATATTCACACGTCTTCCTGCCCACAAGAGAATATGAATGAGCGACAAAAGGACACACACCAGAATGCACCATGTAGTCCTATAAAAATTATGAAGTCTATCCAGACTTTGATTAAACCATTAAAAAAAGGAGGCAATTGTTGCATTGAAGACCATTTAGAAATCGTTCACAAGATATTTAAAGCCCTCCAGATACCTAGGGAAGTAGGATTGTTTAGCGTGTTTTGGGAGCACAGCACTACTGCACAGGATTGAAAGAAAAAGGGTGAAATGTTTTACAAAGCGTGTTTTATTTTTGGCAAAAGGGTGAAGTCAGTATTGTGCTATATACTTAATTTGTTTCTTTTCTATTTGATTTAGAATATTAACATATTTGTACCAGAGGCCACGGGAGACGATGGAGTCCTGGAGTCCCCTGGATGAAGACCAAAAGATGCCTGCCTACGGGTGGAGGTGAAGACAAAATAACCGGAATGCCAAAAGAGATGACTCCTATGGAAAAAGGATCCAAGAATGCCAAGATGAAAGAGTACCCCAATGAAGCAAAAGAGGCAGACAAGTGTCCTGGCATATGGAGTTCCACATATTTATTATTTTAATTAATTGTTTTAATCTGTTATGTTAATTATTTGTTTTAGTTAGTTGTTTTATTTTATTGTTTTCAATTGACTTCAAGTATAAAATTGAAACACTGAACTATGGACACTTCCATTGGGAAGGCAAATGTAGAACATGTTAAAAGAACTGATAGACTCAGATGAATTTTGATATTTGTTGAGCGGTGGTTTTCAACTTTTTCATTTATGCACGTGAATATTCATTTTATGGGATTGCTACACTTTGAAAAGGGGGGCAAATAGTTTTTTTCCAATTGGCTTGGATCGTAGCCAAGTTAAAAAAAAAAGGAGGGGATATGTAGGATTGTTTAGCGTGTTTTGGGAGCACAGAGCACAGCACTACTGCATAGGATCAATGTATAGCATGTTTTTTTTTTATATAGCACCACTGCATGGGTTTGGTGCATTGCTATAAGGTGGTACAGCAAGGCATGTGTTGCCAGTGTAACATGGACATGTAAATGAAAACAGGCTATGCAGTCAAAAACGATTTCTACATATAAAATGCAAATAATTTTTGTTCACAGTTAAAAGCATATTTTTTTTTACCTGAAATTCCTCTGTTGCAGGAGACACATTTGAGGATTAATGAACTAACCTCATTAAGAAACAACAAACATGCTAACTCGTTAATAAAATAATGTGTTCTCAGGTGCAAAATGGATGAAAAAGACAGGCTCTGAAAGTCAGTTTAAACGCGCATCCAGATTTTTTTTTTCTTTTTGCTGCTCTGTGCTGCTCTGTCCACAGTATTTGCAGGAAGCAAAGACTCGAATAGCAGGAAATCAGTTTTGTTACAGTTGCTTACTGTAAAAGATTTCAATTGTGTGCAGGAGGAGGATAGAACATGAGGGATTCTTATTGGTCAAGCATCATATTAGAGGCTGTAACCAAGTTTTCTTGTAGAATCTGGGGGAAGGAGAGAGGCAGAATACATTTTAGACAGATCGGAGAAAGACCTGACCGGTAGCTGTGGAGTTCCTGATTGAAAAAGCAGATCCCAACTGCACAGCTGCAGAGACTGGGGATCCCAGACAATAATCCCCGGTTTGAGTAACGGCTGATGCCTGTTCTCACTGGGGGTGCTTGAAGAGGGAATTGCCACATCCAGAAGGCGACCAGCCGAAGAATTTCACATGCTGAACAGATTAGGTAATTATACATTGCAAAGTACAGGGGCAGTGTGCGTGAATGCGAAACTATTCAGTCAGTGTAGAAGAAAGAATTCCAGTGTCTTATCAACAGGTTTAATGTTGAGACTGCTCTCGTCGCCCTCTTCTCATTTTGTTACAGATAATGTTGACTGTGCTATTTCATTTATTTCTGTAAAAAGAGTAAGCTCGTGTTTAAATGCAACTTTTATAATACACAAAAATATCTGAAAGCAGACGGGTAGTGTGTTTTATTTTCTCTTTCCTTTGTGCATTTACCATTACAGTGCTGATGATGTGGGGAGATGTTTAGACAGTGCAATTGTCATTTTTAAGGTAGCTAAAAATAAGACTTGGCTGCAGCTGTGTGCACGATTTCATTCAGTATGAGCAATTATAAATAACTGTGTGTGTGAAATAGCCTGCTGAAGGTAAATGAGTCAGCAGAAATAGAGACCCGGGACATAGTTCACTGTTGTATATAAAATAGTGAGTGTACCACATGTTAGCTCACTGTTGTAAATAATTCAGTGAGAATTGCCCATGGTGGCACACTAAAAATGAAAATGTGGTATTTCTGAAATGTAGGCCTGAGGTCTCTCTAGTGATCACACAAACAATCTAAACAAAAATAAGGGGTTCTGGATATTGGGGCCACAAATAAAACAAAGGAATTATGCTCACCAAAAATACCACCAACCACGCATACCAACCACGCATACCAACCGCGCATACCAACAAATGTATACCATCTAAATATGTCTGTGTACTGAAATAATGCATATCCACTGTATTATTATTATACATAACCCAATCTGAATACAAGGAGTGATTGTTGCTAAATTATTTTTTCGGCGGTAAGAAAATACCGCCAGGCCCCAAATCTACACAAAATACCCAACATATTTATGGTGCGTTGCAGGCCGGGAAAGTGATCATAGAGCACCTACTGGGCGTGGCAAGCGTGTCTCACACTGCCATCTGTACATTAAAGGGAAACCATTTCATAACAGCAGTGTGCCACTAAAAACAAATTTCAGAATGTCTCAAATGGAAGCCACATTCCCAGAGCTAGTGCAATATTTAGAGGCAAAGTTATTTGCACATGGGACATGGTCATCGAACAATGCCACAGAATGGCACGACCGCATTCATGGTGAAGTGCAGAAAGAAAAACTAGACAGTATTTTTGCAGCAGGCAGCATAATTCAGGTCTGCCTTCAGAGATTATTAAATGCAGCTGACAAACATGCAGAGAAAGATTGTCTGATACCGCTATGTGCCAAAATATGGTTTATTTTGAATAGGTCCCTGCGAATGCAAGAAAATGATACCCAGCTAATTAACAGGTTAAAGACTGACTTAGATGGGGCAAGTAAAAAAGAGGAGATGTTAAGAACAGAATTAGAAGGATGTCAGAAAGACATGCAATTAAAATGCAGAGATTTTGATATTCAGTTGTCCAAAAGCAAGAAACAGTTTGAAGACAGTGGAGGTCATTACAACCTTGGTGCTAAGTGCACCAACTTTACCACCATGGTGTAAACTATGTTTACACCATGGTGGATGGCGGATTTACCGCCCCATTCCAAGGTGAGTGGGGCGGTAAATCCCCATTTCCCATTTTCCCTTCCCCATTCCCATTTTTGCCCCATAGGGCATAATGGGAGTGGGAAAGGCGCTAATTACGCCGCCGTAAATTACGGCGGCGTAATTAGCACCATGGCGGGTTAACGCCATGGACTTTAACGCCTGCCAAAAGCAGGCGTTAAAGTGGGAATCCGGCGTTAAGGGTTAACGCCGGCGTTAACCCTTAACGCCGGGGTTGTAATGACCTCCAGTGAGCAAGAATTGGTACACTTAAAAGCCTTAGTGGATCACATTAGACAGGATAAAAATGAGATTGTTTCAGAAATGCAGATTTTGCAAAAAGAAAATTTGAAAAAGAAAGTGATCTCCAAGGTGCAAAGCAAGAAATGGTTAAAATGATTCAAGAAAAAGACAAGAGAAACAAAGAATTCAATGAATGCCAAATGCAAATGTGCGACATGCAGGAGGTAATAAATAAAATGAGTGATGAAAACAACTATCTGCAAAATGAAGCACGCAGGCTCCTTAAAAAGTGCAAAGACTTAGAACAACATTTGTGCATTCCCAGTTCCCAGGAGAGGCAGCAGGGTACTACATTCAATGGAGTGGAGGTGAATTCTAGTTCTGCCCAAAGAGCTAGTGCTCCAGTGACTGGGCCGGTGACTGAACTTGGTTGCAGCGCCCTTGGGGGATTTGATACTCCCATTGGGGGCAGCCACCAATCCCATACACCTGGAACCAGGATTGAGTCACCAAGTAGTGCAATTCCATGCATTGCAACAAGTAGCCCCATAAAAATAATGAAATCTATTAAAGCTCTGATCAAACCATTTAAAAAAGGAGGAGAATGCTGCATTGAGGATCACTTAAAGCACTCCAGATACCTAAGGAACAGTACAGACAATAGTTTCATTTAACTTTAGATGCTCCGACGGCCAGCATCATAAGGGGATTAAATGAACAGCAGAATATGACATGGGTGGAGTTTGAAAAAGAAATTAGGCGTCATTTTTCTCCTTTTCAGTCATTGCAGGAGGCAAAGAAAGTCGCTTACACAATCACTGCTGGGCCTAACACATCCCCTCACCAATTTTTACAGGACTTAAAAAGGGCATTTTCTCGCTTTGATGTATCTTTTGACCCCAATTCCAATGAGTTTAAAACTGCCTACTTCTATGGGCTAGAAAGACATCATATCACAATTGGTCCGTGAATTAGACCGTGACAAGTCCCTTGAATGGATTGTACATCAAAGCACAAAACTATATGAGGTACTCTATTGTCAGGGTAGAGAAAGTGATAAAATGAAAGATGCTAGACCTAAATCTAAAGAACCCTCAGCCACAGTGATGGAAATCAGGTCAGCCAAAATGTCCCTTGAGTCTGCTCAAAGTCCAGGTAAAAATAATTCGGCACCTGAACAAAGGGTTAATCAACAAAGGTCATCACACTCTGCACCAATGTTCCAATCACATGATCCTAGTAATAGGGAGAGCTATATCACCCCTAGGTATTTAGGGGATAGACCCCGGGCAGGATATCGGCCTGATATGTCAGGTATGAATAATAACCAAAGACAAAATCAAGATCAAAGAAATGATGGTCCCTACCAGACATTGGGGACACAGAGCAGATTTGATCCCAACACATGATATATGGTAATCAGGATAGACCCCGATATGTGGATCGATTTGCTGATAATGGGAATCAACATAGGGGTCAGTACCCACAACATGAGAGACAAGACATGAGACAGAACATGAATTACACTCCACGTCAGTACAATGATTCCCCACCAGGGGACCATAATCAAAGGATGGGCGCACCCCGCTCCCCTCCACAAATGAATCAAGAGTTCAGGAACCATCCCAATAGAAATCACTCACCTGAGAGGTATCAGAATAGATCCAATCAGGGGGAAAACAACCAATATCGACCTAGGCCACAAAAAGAGGATTCTAGAGAGAAGGAAAGGTTCCAGTGCCTCGAGGCCCAAGTAAAAATGTTAGCTGAGCAAATAGGGAAGCTCTATACAGCGCAAAAACAACCATCCAAAGAGGGGGCTGATGGCCATAGCAATGACCGGGGGGCGTCTGAAAAGTGACTAAGTACTCATGATACCTACAGCGCCGAAAAGACAGATTGCTCTGATGTAATTTTGCATAATGATTCTGAGATGTCTAATGATTTAAAACTGAAAATGCCAGTAAATGAACATGTAACAGAAAGTGCAAACACTTCTAAAAGAGCGGTACGGTTTAACCTAGAGATAAATCAAACATTGGAGATTTGTACAAATGAAATAAGAAAACCTGAAACTCCAAGAGAACAAAGAGACAGATTTAAGAAAAATGACTCATGCATGGGGAATACCAGTAAACAGGGAGTAAGTGGGGATGCTATGATTTCTTCCCTGGGCAGTCAAAACAATGACCAAACACAGGCAGAAAAAGGAAATACTCAAAAGGAGGGTACACATCAATCACCTGAAGAATTCTTTGAGCCACATTTTTTTTGAAGAGGCTGAAAGGGCTGGTACCACACTAAATGATCACAAATGCACAGAATTAAACAATGACAAATGACTAAATGATATTGTTACACATGTTCAGTTGGGAGGTTGTAATGTGGTCCCTGATGATACCCAGATGGATGGGCGAACAGTGGCCACACTCCAAAAAACCTCTGAACATGGAGAAATGAATAAAGTCTCTTGCGCAGAAATGGGTAAAAAGGAGGGAAAAATGTCTTTCCATTTACCAATGTGCTTAGCCCTGAAATCAGTAAGAATTCATACTTCTTATGTGTATTAGAGGAGGTTGAGGACAGATATTATGCACCCATCACTGTAGAAGAAAAATGCCAAACATTTGCTATGATTGACACTGGCGCACAGGGCACAATTATGTCCAAGGAGCTGGTAAAGAGTATCAATGAAGGGAGATCCCCACAGAATCAGATCACAGTGAAGGAAAATCAAGGTCCATTGCATAACTTTAATGGGGAGGAGGTGCCCATAATAGGTGTAACTGAGGTTGACATAAAAATAGGAAAGCACAGAATGAAACAAGAGGTATTGATCACATCTATTTGTGAAATTCCATTTCTGATGGGGACAGATTGCCTGAAAAGATTGTCTCCTCTCATAGATGGGGTGAACGGAGTGCTGTGGTCCTTAACCAAAAAACCATTGAGACCTAAGAAACTAAAATCACAATACAGCAACATAAATTAATGTCAAACCGTTGCCAAAACAAATGATGCTGTGGAGATATATCTCCAGAATAGTTGCATACCTAGTGTCACTGTTATATTAATGTGTCAAGACAAAATGCAGAGTGACAATGAAAGACTACCTGTACAAATATACTTGGACCCAAGGAAAAATTGGTAGACTGCCATAGATGAGCACACATTACGTTTTTATTTAAAAGAGAAAACATTCAAACAGTATATTGCGCCTAAAACAGATACAGAAAAGCACATTACCACTCTTGCTGAAATACACATGGAAGATGAGCAACCATGGGTTCATGTTGGTATAAATGACTGTTTTAAAACAATAAAAGCCACTTTAGCGCTTGAACAGGAAAGGAGTTTCATTAATGAGAAATTATTGCAAAAAATAATGGAGAGGGAGGAGATCCCGAAATTTAGAATTAAAAACCAATATGTTTCTGGGTTGGAGAGTCCAGACTTTGAAAACCGAATTGCAGGCAGATGCATGCTTAAAATTAGCATTGGGCAGAAAACAATTCACCATAATGTATGGATAGTGAGTGGAGCACAAAATGATTTTTACATGGGCAATGACATCATGCACAGAATGTGTATGGTGTTAGATTTCCTTATTCAAAAAATATGGTCACGCCTAGGTGGGCCGGCACCTGAATTTGAAGACAAAAGAAGGGCTTATCATTGTGCACAACTGGTTCCTTAGGCAATCAAATTACAAATGAGGAAAGATACTATTATTCCTGCATTTACAAAACAGTTTGCAATAACACTGAAATGCAAAAATGGACAGCAGATGAAAGACTCTGATGCATTTGTATGCCTGAATGAATCCATAAAACAGCAAGGCCTGGATTATGAATACATTCCATTGGTAGATATTGGTGAAGGGCCTGTAAGAATTATGGTAATTAATAAGGGTTGTCAAGATATTTATTTAGAGGAAAACTCCCCATTAGGAATGGCCATACAAAAATCACATTATACTGCAGATCTAAATAACATGGTGATTGGAAATATCCCTGAAAAGTATGTAGATTCCAAGGGTGAGTTACCGGAATACCTGGACTCTCAGCCCAAAGGAATATTTAAAATTCATTCTGTGTACCCTTATGATTCAAATGAGACAGTGTGCTGCCATCAAGAGGATTGCATAACATTTAATTTAAATGAAAATGAAACAGAAAATCAGCCCATTGAAGTGGAAGCTGATATGCCAAAATATTTAAAAGTGGCAGCTGTACAAAAAGACACAGCCACACAGTTAGAGGAAAGCGCTGAAATTCCCTTACCAGAATATTTTCCAGAATTTTCCAAAATGGTAGAAGAGCAGATTTTATCAGCGGATGCATGTGGCAGCGATGAGGATAGAAACAATCTGAGGGAGATATTTATGGAGTTTAAGGATGTATTTGCAAAAGATGCTTATGATTGCTGTTTAACTGATTTACATGTGGCCACACTACCAGAAGGGTGTAGCAGAAGTCCAGTATTTGTACGCCAGTATAGACTACCGCTGGCATGTTTAGAATCATTAGCAGAGATTATAAAAAATTTAGAAGCTCGAGGAATCATCAGGCCCATTCATAGCACATCCAATACACCTATTTTACGTGTGTTAAAGCCAAATGGCCAATGGCGGTTATGTGCAGACTTGAGGGAGTTAAATAAAAGAGTATCAGTATCCAGATGGCCACTGCCATTCATTGATCAGGGCCCAGCTCAGGTACATGGTTCAAAAGTGTTTACCACATTAGATCTCACCTCTGGATATTGGTGCGTGCCATTGGCAGAGGAGATACAGAATTTATTTTCCTTTACATTTGACAGGACTCAATATGCATGGGTTAGAACTCCGTTCGGGTACGTTAATAGTGGGAGTGAATTTGGAATATTTTTGAGGAAGGCCATGCCTGATGCAGCGGAAAGAGGAACCATAGTTTATGTGGATGATGTTCTGATAAAAAATGAAAGCTTAAAAAACCATTTTGATGAAATAAGGCATGTGCTTGGCCAATTGCAGAAAGCAGGCGCCAAAGTGTCTTTACAAAAAGCACAATGGTGCAAGAAAAAAGTGAATTGTCTAGGCCATGAAGTAACTGAACATGGACTAAATCCACAAAAGAAGAAAATAGAGGCCATACAAAAACTAAAAGACCCTAAAAATGTGAAAGGGGTAAAAAGTGTATTAGGGATGACAGGCTATAACAGAAAGTTCATTGAAAATTATGCTGAAATCACACAACCATTGACTAAACTGCTTAAACTGAATACTCCCTGGAAATGGGAAAAAGAGCAGTCTGAGGCAGTGGCTAAATTAAAGGAATGTCTTGTAAACGTACCATGTTTAGCATATCCCATAAAGGACAGGGATTTCTTTATAGAAATAGGTTTCTCTGAACATTGTATGTCAGCAGTGTTATCACAAAAACATGATGTGAATCACAAAACCATTGCCTATGCAAGTAAAGCATTTTCCCAAGTTGAAATTAAATTCAATGAATGTGAAAAGGCCCTATTAACCACTGTGTGGTCGCTACAACATTTCCGCCCTATTGTTCATGGAGAAAAGGTGATTATTGAAACAAATCATCAACCTTTGCAGTTTTTAGAGAGTAAAAGAATTAGGTCAGGTAATCTAGCGCAGTCCAGAATCACTTAATGGACACTGGCATTACAAGGTTTTCCTGTAGAAGTGAGATATGGACAAAATAAAAAGAGCCCAATTGCTCAAGGGTTAGCTGACTTACATGACTGGGCAGCTGAACAAGTATCAAACGAAATGGAAGTGGAACCTAGTTTGCAGGAATTTGAACAATCACCACACAAAGCTTTTGATGGAAAAACATGCAAGGATTTGCCAACTGTATATGTGGATGGTTGTGCTTTTCACACTGAAAATGACAGTAATAAACAATTAGTGTCAGGAATAGGGAACGTCTGGTTGAAATGTGAAGGCGTCCCCAGTATAGGGATGAGGATTGAAGCTAGAAGCAGTCAAGTGGCGGAATTGGCGGCCATTTATAAAGCAATTGCTACTGCAGTTGATAAATTCAGTGAAATTGTCCCGGTGACTGATTCTGCCTATGCACGAAATAGCTTTGTGGAGTATTTACCTGGCAGGAAAGCGAGAGGCATGATTACATACAACAAAAAGCCACTTAAACATGGAAAAATGATACAAGCCATAGACAAATTGTTGTCAGAGAATGATTTAACAATATACTGGAGAAACATTTGTGGGCATTTAAAAACACCCAGAGAGGATAAGGAGGGAAATGATAAGGCAGACCACCTGGCTAAAATTGGGGCTGTGATGGGAGAATTGCTACCTGTTGATGATTTACTGGGTGAAATACAAATTGATACAGTAACACGTTCTAAAGCACCAAAGGAGGTAGATCAACCAGTGGTACAGTGGGGTCATAATACACCAGACCAAGATTTGATTTAGGCACAAAAGAATGATCGCATTTTGGGAATCTATCATAATCATTTGATAGATCCTGAACAAAACCCTTTAACAGAAAATGATTGCATGGGAAAAGAAGAGTTGAGGGTGCTATTAAAGAATAAAAAACGAATTAAACTACAGGATGGACTCATGATTAGAGAGTCCATAACAGGACAGATACAGTGGGTGGTACCCCTTTCACTCAGAGGGCTAATGCTTCAACATGCACATGATGCAATAACTGCAGGCCACAGAGGTTCACAAAAAACATTGGAAATACTAAAAGATTATGCTTACTGGCCACATATGTCCCAAGATGTGGAATTATATACTAGAGGATGTCTAGTATGCGCCCAATTTAAACCTGCTTCACCAATGCATAGAGCCCCATTGATGAAAAGAGGCCTAACTCTTCCATGTTCAGATTTGGAAATAGACTATGTAGGCCCTTTAAAAAGGTCGACCAGAGGAAACCGTTATATTTTAAGTGTTATATGTTTGATGTCGAAGTGGATTGAATGTATTCCTGCACCAGATTGTAGTGCGCAAACAGCAGCAACATTGCTGGTGAACCATGTGTTCTCAAGGTTTGGGTTGCCACAAAGAATTGAGTGAGACAGAGGAAGTCATTTCACAAGTGCTCTAATGAGTAAGGTATGGCAAATACTGGGTGTGAAAAGGAAACTACATGTCGCATATCGAGCAGCGTCTTCAGTAGGAGTTGAACGGAGCAATAGGTCTGTTGTGGACATTTTAAAGAAATTTGTGGCAGAAGCAGTTTCCAGCTGGGATTTACGTTTACCGTTGGTTTTGATGGCAATCAGATCAACTCCTGCCAAAGCAATAGGTATTAGCCCACATGAGGTCTTAACAGGTAGGAAAATGGTGTTACCACAACACCTGCTATACAGAACACATGAGCAGACACTTGTGAGTGCATCCACAGTTCATGAGTACATTGATGAACTGAGGAAGCATTTGCAACATGCATTTGCTTTTGTGCAGAGAAATCTGGAAAGGGCTGCTGACAGCGCCAAGACATACTACGATAAAAGAACATCAGTGAGAGAATACAGTGTAGGGGATCAGGTGTATAAGTTTCATTTTGGAAAAAGTAAACAGAAAAATTCTAAATTTCTAGCAGCCTGGCAGGGGCCATTTCGAATTATAGATAAGGTCTCTCCTGTAGTTTATAAAATTTTGAAGAATGAAGGTGAAACAATAATAGAGCAGTTTGTCCATGTAAACCAAATCAAGCCATGTCATCCAAGACATGAGATAAACAATCTGGAGCGTG
Source organism: Ambystoma mexicanum (assembly GCF_040938575.1). Taxonomy (NCBI): domain Eukaryota; kingdom Metazoa; phylum Chordata; class Amphibia; order Caudata; family Ambystomatidae; genus Ambystoma; species Ambystoma mexicanum. The sequence continues at coordinate 331,257,081 of NC_090938.1, forward strand.
TAGAAACAGATAAAGTCCCTTGAACACAAAAAGGTAAAATAAATGGGTACAGTCAGGACGCAGTGACAGAGAAGTTAAAAAAAAAGATGGTTGAAATGGTACATAAACACTGTAATATGTGTAAATATATATATAATATAAAAAAGGAGCTTAAGTTTATGGAGTCGGTGTGCAGAATGAAAATGCATTAAATATTGAATGTTGTTTTATGTATGCTTGTTCTCTATAACTTGTGTTTAATTTCAGAAGGCGAAAGAAAAAGGGCGAAATATTTTACAAAGCATGTTTTATTTTTGGCAAAAGGATGAAGTCGGTATTGTGCTATATACTTAATTTGTTTCTTTTCTATTTGATTTAGAATATTAACATATTTGTACCGGAGGTCACGGGAGAAGATGGAGTCCTGGAGTCCCCTGGATGAAGACCAAAAGATACCTGCCTCCGGGTGGAGGTGAAGACAAAATAACCGGAATGCCAAAAGAGATGACTCCTATGGAAAAAGGATCCAAGAATGCCAAGATGAAAGAGTACCCGAATGAACCAAAAGGGGTAGACAAGTGTCCTGGCATATGGAGTTCCACGTATTTATTATTTTAATTAATTGTTTTAATCTGTTATGTTAATTATTTGTTTTAGTTAGTTGTTTTATTTTATTGTTTTCAATTGACTTCAAGTATAAAATTGAAACACTGAACTATGGACACTTCCATTGGGAAGGCAAATGTAGAACATGTTAAAAGAACTGATAGACTCAGATGAATTTTGATATTTGTTGAGCAGTGGTTTTCAACTTTTTCATTTATGCACGTGAATATTCATTTTATGGGATTGCTACACTTTGAAAAGGGGGGCAAATTGTTTTTTTCCAATTGGCTTGGATCGTAGCCAAGTTAAAAAAAATAGGAGGGGATATGTAGGATTGTTTAGCGTGTTTTGGGAGCACAGAGCACAGCACTACTGCACAGGATCAATGTATAGCATGTTTTTTTTTATATAGCACCACTGCATGGGTTTGGTGCATTGCTATAAGGTGGTACAGCAAGGCATGTGTTGCCAGTGTAACATGGACATGTAAATGAAAACAGGCTATGCAGTCAAAAACGATTTCTACATATAAAATGCAAATAATTTTTTTCACAGTTAAAAGCATATTTTTTTTTTACCTGAAATTCCTCTGTTGCAGGAGACACATTTGAGGATTAATGAACTAACCTCATTAACAAAAAACTAACATGCTAACTCGTTAATAAAATAATGTGTTCTCAGGTGCAAAATGGATGGAAAAGACAGGCTCTGAAAGTAATTTTAAACGAGCATCCAGATTTTTTTTTCTTTTTGCTGCTCTGTGCTGCTCTGTCCACAGTATTTGCAGGAAGCAAAGACTCGAATAGCAGGAAATCAGTTTTGTTACAGTTGCTTACTGTAAAAGATTTCAATTGTGTGCAGGAGGAGGATAGAACATGAGGGATTCTTATTGAACAAGCATCATATTAGAGGCTGTAACCAAGTGTTCTTGTAGAATCTGGGGGAAGGAGAGAGGCAGAATACATTTTAGACAGATAGGAGAAAGACCTGACCGGTAGCTGTGGAGTTCCTGATTGAAAAAGCAGATCCCAACTGCACAGCTGCAGAGACTGGGGATCCCAGACAATAATCCCCGGTTTGAGTAATGGCTGATGCCTGTTCTCACTGGGGGTGCTTGAAGAGGGAATTGCCACATCCAGAAGGCGACCAGCCGAAGAATTTCACATGCTGAACAGATTAGGTAATTATACATTGCAAAGTACAGGGGCAGTGTGCGTGAATGCGAAACTATTCAGTCAGTGTAGAAGAAAGAATTCCAGTGTCTTATCAACAGGTTTAATGTTGAGACTGCTCTCGTCGCCCTCTTCTCATTTTGTTACAGATAATGTTGACTGTGCTATTTCATTTATTTCTGTAAAAAGAGTAAGCTCGTGTTTAAATGCAACTTTTATAATACACAAAAATATCTGAAAGCAGACGGGTAGTGTGTTTTATTTTCTCTTTCCTTTGTGCATTTACCATTACAGTGCTGATGATGTGGGGAGATGTTTAGACAGTGCAATTGTCATTTTTAAGGTAGCTAAAAATAAGACTTGGCTGCAGCTGTGTGCACGATTTCATTCAGTATGAGCAATTATAAATAACTGTGTGTGTGAAATAGCCTGCTGAAGGTAAATGAGTCAGCAGAAATAGAGACCCGGGACATAGTTCACTGTTGTATATAAAATAGTGAGTGTACCACATGTTAGCTCACTGTTGTAAATAATTCAGTGAGAATTGCCCATGGTGGCACACTAAAAATGAAAATGTGGTATTTCTGAAATGTAGGCCTGAGGTCTCTCTAGTGATCACACAAACAATCTAAACAAAAATAAGGGGTTCTGGATATTGGGGCCACAAATAAAACAAAGGAATTATGCTCACCAAAAATACCACCAACCACGCATACCAACCACGCATACCAACCGCGCATACCAACAAATGTATACCATCTAAATATGTCTGTGTACTGAAATAATGCATATCCACTGTATTATTATTATACATAACCCAATCTGAATACAAGGAGTGATTGTTGCTAAATTATTTTTTCGGCGGTAAGAAAATACCGCCAGGCCCCAAATCTACACAAAATACCCAACATATTTATGGTGCGTTGCAGGCCGGGAAAGTGATCATAGAGCACCTACTGGGCGTGGCAAGCGTGTCTCACACTGCCATCTGTACATTAAAGGGAAACCATTTCATAACAGCAGTGTGCCACTAAAAACAAATTTCAGAATGTCTCAAATGGAAGCCACATTCCCAGAGCTAGTGCAATATTTAGAGGCAAAGTTATTTGCACATGGGACATGGTCATCGAACAATGCCACAGAATGGCACGACCGCATTCATGGTGAAGTGCAGAAAGAAAAACTAGACAGTATTTTTGCAGCAGGCAGCATAATTCAGGTCTGCCTTCAGAGATTATTAAATGCAGCTGACAAACATGCAGAGAAAGATTGTCTGATACCGCTATGTGCCAAAATATGGTTTATTTTGAATAGGTCCCTGCGAATGCAAGAAAATGATACCCAGCTAATTAACAGGTTAAAGACTGACTTAGATGGGGCAAGTAAAAAAGAGGAGATGTTAAGAACAGAATTAGAAGGATGTCAGAAAGACATGCAATTAAAATGCAGAGATTTTGATATTCAGTTGTCCAAAAGCAAGAAACAGTTTGAAGACAGTGGAGGTCATTACAACCTTGGTGCTAAGTGCACCAACTTTACCACCATGGTGTAAACTATGTTTACACCATGGTGGATGGCGGATTTACCGCCCCATTCCAAGGTGAGTGGGGCGGTAAATCCCCATTTCCCATTTTCCCTTCCCCATTCCCATTTTTGCCCCATAGGGCATAATGGGAGTGGGAAAGGCGCTAATTACGCCGCCGTAAATTACGGCGGCGTAATTAGCACCATGGCGGGTTAACGCCATGGACTTTAACGCCTGCCAAAAGCAGGCGTTAAAGTGGGAATCCGGCGTTAAGGGTTAACGCCGGCGTTAACCCTTAACGCCGGGGTTGTAATGACCTCCAGTGAGCAAGAATTGGTACACTTAAAAGCCTTAGTGGATCACATTAGACAGGATAAAAATGAGATTGTTTCAGAAATGCAGATTTTGCAAAAAGAAAATTTGAAAAAGAAAGTGATCTCCAAGGTGCAAAGCAAGAAATGGTTAAAATGATTCAAGAAAAAGACAAGAGAAACAAAGAATTCAATGAATGCCAAATGCAAATGTGCGACATGCAGGAGGTAATAAATAAAATGAGTGATGAAAACAACTATCTGCAAAATGAAGCACGCAGGCTCCTTAAAAAGTGCAAAGACTTAGAACAACATTTGTGCATTCCCAGTTCCCAGGAGAGGCAGCAGGGTACTACATTCAATGGAGTGGAGGTGAATTCTAGTTCTGCCCAAAGAGCTAGTGCTCCAGTGACTGGGCCGGTGACTGAACTTGGTTGCAGCGCCCTTGGGGGATTTGATACTCCCATTGGGGGCAGCCACCAATCCCATACACCTGGAACCAGGATTGAGTCACCAAGTAGTGCAATTCCATGCATTGCAACAAGTAGCCCCATAAAAATAATGAAATCTATTAAAGCTCTGATCAAACCATTTAAAAAAGGAGGAGAATGCTGCATTGAGGATCACTTAAAGCACTCCAGATACCTAAGGAACAGTACAGACAATAGTTTCATTTAACTTTAGATGCTCCGACGGCCAGCATCATAAGGGGATTAAATGAACAGCAGAATATGACATGGGTGGAGTTTGAAAAAGAAATTAGGCGTCATTTTTCTCCTTTTCAGTCATTGCAGGAGGCAAAGAAAGTCGCTTACACAATCACTGCTGGGCCTAACACATCCCCTCACCAATTTTTACAGGACTTAAAAAGGGCATTTTCTCGCTTTGATGTATCTTTTGACCCCAATTCCAATGAGTTTAAAACTGCCTACTTCTATGGGCTAGAAAGACATCATATCACAATTGGTCCGTGAATTAGACCGTGACAAGTCCCTTGAATGGATTGTACATCAAAGCACAAAACTATATGAGGTACTCTATTGTCAGGGTAGAGAAAGTGATAAAATGAAAGATGCTAGACCTAAATCTAAAGAACCCTCAGCCACAGTGATGGAAATCAGGTCAGCCAAAATGTCCCTTGAGTCTGCTCAAAGTCCAGGTAAAAATAATTCGGCACCTGAACAAAGGGTTAATCAACAAAGGTCATCACACTCTGCACCAATGTTCCAATCACATGATCCTAGTAATAGGGAGAGCTATATCACCCCTAGGTATTTAGGGGATAGACCCCGGGCAGGATATCGGCCTGATATGTCAGGTATGAATAATAACCAAAGACAAAATCAAGATCAAAGAAATGATGGTCCCTACCAGACATTGGGGACACAGAGCAGATTTGATCCCAACACATGATATATGGTAATCAGGATAGACCCCGATATGTGGATCGATTTGCTGATAATGGGAATCAACATAGGGGTCAGTACCCACAACATGAGAGACAAGACTTGAGACAGAACATGAATTACACTCCACGTCAGTACAATGATTCCCCACCAGGGGACCATAATCAAAGGATGGGCGCACCCCGCTCCCCTCCACAAATGAATCAAGAGTTCAGGAACCATCCCAATAGAAATCACTCACCTGAGAGGTATCAGAATAGATCCAATCAGGGGGAAAACAACCAATATCGACCTAGGCCACAAAAAGAGGATTCTAGAGAGAAGGAAAGGTTCCAGTGCCTCGAGGCCCAAGTAAAAATGTTAGCTGAGCAAATAGGGAAGCTCTATACAGCGCAAAAACAACCATCCAAAGAGGGGGCTGATGGCCATAGCAATGACCGGGGGGCGTCTGAAAAGTGACTAAGTACTCATGATACCTACAGCGCCGAAAAGACAGATTGCTCTGATGTAATTTTGCATAATGATTCTGAGATGTCTAATGATTTAAAACTGAAAATGCCAGTAAATGAACATGTAACAGAAAGTGCAAACACTTCTAAAAGAGCGGTACGGTTTAACCTAGAGATAAATCAAACATTGGAGATTTGTACAAATGAAATAAGAAAACCTGAAACTCCAAGAGAACAAAGAGACAGATTTAAGAAAAATGACTCATGCATGGGGAATACCAGTAAACAGGGAGTAAGTGGGGATGCTATGATTTCTTCCCTGGGCAGTCAAAACAATGACCAAACACAGGCAGAAAAAGGAAATACTCAAAAGGAGGGTACACATCAATCACCTGAAGAATTCTTTGAGACACATTTTTTTTGAAGAGGCTGAAAGGGCTGGTACCACACTAAATGATCACAAATGCACAGAATTAAACAATGACAAATGACTAAATGATATTGTTACACATGTTCAGTTGGGAGGTTGTAATGTGGTCCCTGATGATACCCAGATGGATGGGCGAACAGTGGCCACACTCCAAAAAACCTCTGAACATGGAGAAATGAATAAAGTCTCTTGCGCAGAAATGGGTAAAAAGGAGGGAAAAATGTCTTTCCATTTACCAATGTGCTTAGCCCTGAAATCAGTAAGAATTCATACTTCTTATGTGTATTAGAGGAGGTTGAGGACAGATATTATGCACCCATCACTGTAGAAGAAAAATGCCAAACATTTGCTATGATTGACACTGGCGCACAGGGCACAATTATGTCCAAGGAGCTGGTAAAGAGTATCAATGAAGGGAGATCCCCACAGAATCAGATCACAGTGAAGGAAAATCAAGGTCCATTGCATAACTTTAATGGGGAGGAGGTGCCCATAATAGGTGTAACTGAGGTTGACATAAAAATAGGAAAGCACAGAATGAAACAAGAGGTATTGATCACATCTATTTGTGAAATTCCATTTCTGATGGGGACAGATTGCCTGAAAAGATTGTCTCCTCTCATAGATGGGGTGAACGGAGTGCTGTGGTCCTTAACCAAAAAACCATTGAGACCTAAGAAACTAAAATCACAATACAGCAACATAAATTAATGTCAAACCGTTGCCAAAACAAATGATGCTGTGGAGATATATCTCCAGAATAGTTGCATACCTAGTGTCACTGTTATATTAATGTGTCAAGACAAAATGCAGAGTGACAATGAAAGACTACCTGTACAAATATACTTGGACCCAAGGAAAAATTGGTAGACTGCCATAGATGAGCACACATTACGTTTTTATTTAAAAGAGAAAACATTCAAACAGTATATTGCGCCTAAAACAGATACAGAAAAGCACATTACCACTCTTGCTGAAATACACATGGAAGATGAGCAACCATGGGTTCATGTTGGTATAAATGACTGTTTTAAAACAATAAAAGCCACTTTAGCGCTTGAACAGGAAAGGAGTTTCATTAATGAGAAATTATTGCAAAAAATAATGGAGAGGGAGGAGATCCCGAAATTTAGAATTAAAAACCAATATGTTTCTGGGTTGGAGAGTCCAGACTTTGAAAACCGAATTGCAGGCAGATGCATGCTTAAAATTAGCATTGGGCAGAAAACAATTCACCATAATGTATGGATAGTGAGTGGAGCACAAAATGATTTTTACATGGGCAATGACATCATGCACAGAATGTGTATGGTGTTAGATTTCCTTATTCAAAAAATATGGTCACGCCTAGGTGGGCCGGCACCTGAATTTGAAGACAAAAGAAGGGCTTATCATTGTGCACAACTGGTTCCTTAGGCAATCAAATTACAAATGAGGAAAGATACTATTATTCCTGCATTTACAAAACAGTTTGCAATAACACTGAAATGCAAAAATGGACAGCAGATGAAAGACTCTGATGCATTTGTATGCCTGAATGAATCCATAAAACAGCAAGGCCTGGATTATGAATACATTCCATTGGTAGATATTGGTGAAGGGCCTGTAAGAATTATGGTAATTAATAAGGGTTGTCAAGATATTTATTTAGAGGAAAACTCCCCATTAGGAATGGCCATACAAAAATCACATTATACTGCAGATCTAAATAACATGGTGATTGGAAATATCCCTGAAAAGTATGTAGATTCCAAGGGTGAGTTACCGGAATACCTGGACTCTCAGCCCAAAGGAATATTTAAAATTCATTCTGTGTACCCTTATGATTCAAATGAGACAGTGTGCTGCCATCAAGAGGATTGCATAACATTTAATTTAAATGAAAATGAAACAGAAAATCAGCCCATTGAAGTGGAAGCTGATATGCCAAAATATTTAAAAGTGGCAGCTGTACAAAAAGACACAGCCACACAGTTAGAGGAAAGCGCTGAAATTCCCTTACCAGAATATTTTCCAGAATTTTCCAAAATGGTAGAAGAGCAGATTTTATCAGCGGATGCATGTGGCAGCGATGAGGATAGAAACAATCTGAGGGAGATATTTATGGAGTTTAAGGATGTATTTGCAAAAGATGCTTATGATTGCTGTTTAACTGATTTACATGTGGCCACACTACCAGAAGGGTGTAGCAGAAGTCCAGTATTTGTACGCCAGTATAGACTACCGCTGGCATGTTTAGAATCATTAGCAGAGATTATAAAAAATTTAGAAGCTCGAGGAATCATCAGGCCCATTCATAGCACATCCAATACACCTATTTTACGTGTGTTAAAGCCAAATGGCCAATGGCGGTTATGTGCAGACTTGAGGGAGTTAAATAAAAGAGTATCAGTATCCAGATGGCCACTGCCATTCATTGATCAGGGCCTAGCTCAGGTACATGGTTCAAAAGTGTTTACCACATTAGATCTCACCTCTGGATATTGGTGCGTGCCATTGGCAGAGGAGATACAGAATTTATTTTCCTTTACATTTGACAGGACTCAATATGCATGGGTTAGAACTCCGTTCGGGTACGTTAATAGTGGGAGTAAATTTGGAATATTTTTGAGGAAGGCCATGCCTGATGCAGCGGAAAGAGGAACCATAGTTTATGTGGATGATGTTCTGATAAAAAATGAAAGCTTAAAAAACCATTTTGATGAAATAAGGCATGTGCTTGGCCAATTGCAGAAAGCAGGCGCCAAAGTGTCTTTACAAAAAGCACAATGGTGCAAGAAAAAAGTGAATTGTCTAGGCCATGAAGTAACTGAACATGGACTAAATCCACAAAAGAAGAAAATAGAGGCCATACAAAAACTAAAAGACCCTAAAAATGTGAAAGGGGTAAAAAGTGTATTAGGGATGACAGGCTATAACAGAAAGTTCATTGAAAATTATGCTGAAATCACACAACCATTGACTAAACTGCTTAAACTGAATACTCCCTGGAAATGGGAAAAAGAGCAGTCTGAGGCAGTGGCTAAATTAAAGGAATGTCTTGTAAACGTACCATGTTTAGCATATCCCATAAAGGACAGGGATTTCTTTATAGAAATAGGTTTCTCTGAACATTGTATGTCAGCAGTGTTATCACAAAAACATGATGTGAATCACAAAACCATTGCCTATGCAAGTAAAGCATTTTCCCAAGTTGAAATTAAATTCAATGAATGTGAAAAGGCCCTATTAACCACTGTGTGGTCGCTACAACATTTCCGCCCTATTGTTCATGGAGAAAAGGTGATTATTGAAACAAATCATCAACCTTTGCAGTTTTTAGAGAGTAAAAGAATTAGGTGAGGTAATCTAGCGCAGTCCAGAATCACTTAATGGACACTGGCATTACAAGGTTTTCCTGTAGAAGTGAGATATGGACAAAATAAAAAGAGCCCAATTGCTCAAGGGTTAGCTGACTTACATGACTGGGCAGCTGAACAAGTATCAAACGAAATGGAAGTGGAACCTAGTTTGCAGGAATTTGAACAATCACCACACAAAGCTTTTGATGGAAAAACATGCAAGGATTTGCCAACTGTATATGTGGATGGTTGTGCTTTTCACACTGAAAATGACAGTAATAAACAATTAGTGTCAGGAATAGGGAACGTCTGGTTGAAATGTGAAGGCGTCCCCAGTATAGGGATGAGGATTGAAGCTAGAAGCAGTCAAGTGGCGGAATTGGCGGCCATTTATAAAGCAATTGCTACTGCAGTTGATAAATTCAGTGAAATTGTCCCGGTGACTGATTCTGCCTATGCACGAAATAGCTTTGTGGAGTATTTACCTGGCAGGAAAGCGAGAGGCATGATTACATACAACAAAAAGCCACTTAAACATGGAAAAATGATACAAGCCATAGACAAATTGTTGTCAGAGAATGATTTAACAATATACTGGAGAAACATTTGTGGGCATTTAAAAACACCCAGAGAGGATAAGGAGGGAAATGATAAGGCAGACCACCTGGCTAAAATTGGGGCTGTGATGGGAGAATTGCTACCTGTTGATGATTTACTGGGTGAAATACAAATTGATACAGTAACACGTTCTAAAGCACCAAAGGAGGTAGATCAACCAGTGGTACAGTGGGGTCATAATACACCAGACCAAGATTTGATTTAGGCACAAAAGAATGATCGCATTTTGGGAATCTATCATAATCATTTGATAGATCCTGAACAAAACCCTTTAACAGAAAATGATTGCATGGGAAAAGAAGAGTTGAGGGTGCTATTAAAGAATAAAAAACGAATTAAACTACAGGATGGACTCATGATTAGAGAGTCCATAACAGGACAGATACAGTGGGTGGTACCCCTTTCACTCAGAGGGCTAATGCTTCAACATGCACATGATGCAATAACTGCAGGCCACAGAGGTTCACAAAAAACATTGGAAATACTAAAAGATTATGCTTACTGGCCACATATGTCCCAAGATGTGGAATTATATACTAGAGGATGTCTAGTATGCGCCCAATTTAAACCTGCTTCACCAATGCATAGAGCCCCATTGATGAAAAGAGGCCTAACTCTTCCATGTTCAGATTTGGAAATAGACTATGTAGGCCCTTTAAAAAGGTCGACCAGAGGAAACCGTTATATTTTAAGTGTTATATGTTTGATGTCGAAGTGGATTGAATGTATTCCTGCACCAGATTGTAGTGCGCAAACAGCAGCAACATTGCTGGTGAACCATGTGTTCTCAAGGTTTGGGTTGCCACAAAGAATTGAGTGAGACAGAGGAAGTCATTTCACAAGTGCTCTAATGAGTAAGGTATGGCAAATACTGGGTGTGAAAAGGAAACTACATGTCGCATATCGGGCAGCGTCTTCAGTAGGAGTTGAACGGAGCAATAGGTCTGTTGTGGACATTTTAAAGAAATTTGTGGCAGAAGCAGTTTCCAGCTGGGATTTACGTTTACCGTTGGTTTTGATGGCAATCAGATCAACTCCTGCCAAAGCAATAGGTATTAGCCCACATGAGGTCTTAACAGGTAGGAAAATGGTGTTACCACAACACCTGCTATACAGAACACATGAGCAGACACTTGTGAGTGCATCCACAGTTCATGAGTACATTGATGAACTGAGGAAGCATTTGCAACATGCATTTGCTTTTGTGCAGAGAAATCTGGAAAGGGCTGCTGACAGCGCCAAGACATACTACGATAAAAGAACATCAGTGAGAGAATACAGTGTAGGGGATCAGGTGTATAAGTTTCATTTTGGAAAAAGTAAACAGAAAAATTCTAAATTTCTAGCAGCCTGGCAGGGGCCATTTCGAATTATAGATAAGGTCTCTCCTGTAGTTTATAAAATTTTGAAGAATGAAGGTGAAACAATAATAGAGCAGTTTGTCCATGTAAACCAAATCAAGCCATGTCATCCAAGACATGAGATAAACAATCTGGAGCGTGTAGAAACAGATAAAGTCCCTTGAACACAAAAAGGTAAAATAAATGGGTACAGTCAGGACGCAGTGACAGAGAAGTTAAAAAAAAAGATGGTTGAAATGGTACATAAACACTGTAATATGTGTAAATATATATATAATATAAAAAAGGAGCTTAAGTTTATGGAGTCGGTGTGCAGAATGAAAATGCATTAAATATTGAATGTTGTTTTATGTATGCTTGTTCTCTATAACTTGTGTTTAATTTCAGAAGGCGAAAGAAAAAGGGCGAAATATTTTACAAAGCATGTTTTATTTTTGGCAAAAGGATGAAGTCGGTATTGTGCTATATACTTAATTTGTTTCTTTTCTATTTGATTTAGAATATTAACATATTTGTACCGGAGGTCACGGGAGAAGATGGAGTCCTGGAGTCCCCTGGATGAAGACCAAAAGATACCTGCCTCCGGGTGGAGGTGAAGACAAAATAACCGGAATGCCAAAAGAGATGACTCCTATGGAAAAAGGATCCAAGAATGCCAAGATGAAAGAGTACCCGAATGAACCAAAAGGGGTAGACAAGTGTCCTGGCATATGGAGTTCCACGTATTTATTATTTTAATTAATTGTTTTAATCTGTTATGTTAATTATTTGTTTTAGTTAGTTGTTTTATTTTATTGTTTTCAATTGACTTCAAGTATAAAATTGAAACACTGAACTATGGACACTTCCATTGGGAAGGCAAATGTAGAACATGTTAAAAGAACTGATAGACTCAGATGAATTTTGATATTTGTTGAGCAGTGGTTTTCAACTTTTTCATTTATGCACGTGAATATTCATTTTATGGGATTGCTACACTTTGAAAAGGGGGGCAAATTGTTTTTTTCCAATTGGCTTGGATCGTAGCCAAGTTAAAAAAAATAGGAGGGGATATGTAGGATTGTTTAGCGTGTTTTGGGAGCACAGAGCACAGCACTACTGCACAGGATCAATGTATAGCATGTTTTTTTTTATATAGCACCACTGCATGGGTTTGGTGCATTGCTATAAGGTGGTACAGCAAGGCATGTGTTGCCAGTGTAACATGGACATGTAAATGAAAACAGGCTATGCAGTCAAAAACGATTTCTACATATAAAATGCAAATAATTTTTTTCACAGTTAAAAGCATATTTCTTTTTTACCTGAAATTCCTCTGTTGCAGGAGACACATTTGAGGATTAATGAACTAACCTCATTAACAAAAAACTAACATGCTAACTCGTTAATAAAATAATGTGTTCTCAGGTGCAAAATGGATGGAAAAGACAGGCTCTGAAAGTAATTTTAAACGAGCATCCAGATTTTTTTTTCTTTTTGCTGCTCTGTGCTGCTCTGTCCACAGTATTTGCAGGAAGCAAAGACTCGAATAGCAGGAAATCAGTTTTGTTACAGTTGCTTACTGTAAAAGATTTCAATTGTGTGCAGGAGGAGGATAGAACATGAGGGATTCTTATTGGACAAGCATCATATTAGAGGCTGTAACCAAGTGTTCTTGTAGAATCTGGGGGAAGGAGAGAGGCAGAATACATTTTAGACAGATAGGAGAAAGACCTGACCGGTAGCTGTGGAGTTCCTGATTGAAAAAGCAGATCCCAACTGCACAGCTGCAGAGACTGGGGATCCCAGACAATAATCCCCGGTTTGAGTAATGGCTGATGCCTGTTCTCACTGGGGGTGCTTGAAGAGGGAATTGCCACATCCAGAAGGCGACCAGCCGAAGAATTTCACATGCTGAACAGATTAGGTAATTATACATTGCAAAGTACGGGGGCAGTGTGCGTGAATGCGAAACTATTCAGTCAGTGTAGAAGAAAGAATTCCAGTGTCTTATCAACAGGTTTAATGTTGCGACTGCTCTCGTCGCCCTCTTCTCATTTTGTTACAGATAATGTTGACTGTGCTATTTCATTTATTTCTGTAAAAAGAGTAAGATCGTGTTTAAATGCAACTTTTATAATACACAAAAATATCTGAAAGCAGACGGGTAGTGTGTTTTATTTTCTCTTTCCTTTGTGCATTTACCATTACAGTGCTGATGATGTGGGGAGATGTTTAGACAGTGCAATTGTCATTTTTAAGGTAGCTAAAAATAAGACTTGGCTGCAGCTGTGTGCACGATTTCATTCAGTATGAGCAATTATAAATAACTGTGTGTGTGAAATAGCCTGCTGAAGGTAAATGAGTCAGCAGAAATAGAGACCCGAGACATAGTTCACTGTTGGGGGGTTCTGGATATTGGGGCCACAAATAAAACAAAGGAATTATGCTCACCAAAAATACCACCAACCATGCATACCAACCACGCATACCAACCACACATACCAACCGCGCATACCAACAAATGTATACCATCTAAATATGTCTGTGTACTGAAATAATGCATATCCACTGTATTATTATTATACATAACCCAATCTGAATACAAGGGGTGATTGTTGCTAAATTATTTTTTTCGGCGGTAAGAAAATACCACCAGGCCCCAAATCTACACAAAATACCCAACAGGGAACAATATAGACAATACTTTCACCTAACCCTACATTCAATAGCTGCTATTGTCATTTGTGGTCTCAATGAGCGGGAATATTTGTCATGGGTGGACTTTGAGAATGAGATTAGACATCAATTCTCACCTTATCAGTCTATACAGGATGCCAAAAAAAAGCAACTTATACTATGACGGCAAAGCCAGATATGTTCCCTAGCCAATACCTTCAAAATGTGAAAAGAGCATTTTCACGCTTTAATGTGGCCTTTAACCCTAACTCTGTAGAATTTAAGACTGCACACTTTTATGGACTCCAAAAAGAAATAGTTTCCCAGTTAATTTGTGAATTTGACAAGGGAAAACCACTAGAATGGATAATAAAACAGGGGACCAAACTATATGAAGAGATATTTGGTCCGAGAGAGGAGGGACCTAAGAATAAGGAGACAAAAGCAAAGTCTAAAGAACCCACGCCAGCGATTTTGGAAGTAAAATCTGTAAAGATACCGCTATGATCACCTAAAACTCAGGCAAGGAACAACATGACACCTAGCCAAAGGGCATGCCTCCACAGAGGACATCATCCCAAACTCCTATGTTCCAATGCATTGATCCCAGCAATAGGGATTATTACATTAGCCCTAGATATTTGGGTAATTCTCCCAGAGTGGGATTTCACCACCATATGCCAGGCCTAAATAACAATCAAAATCAAATGTACAATGGCCCATACCAGACACTAGGGGCTCAGAGTAGATTTGACCCTAATATTTTGGTATATGGCCACCAGGAAAGACCAAGATATGTGGATAGATTCAGTGAAAATGGAAACCAGCATAGGGGATAATTCCCACCGAATGAAAGACAACATATGAATTATGTTCCTCGCCAATATAACCAATCAGCACCAAAAATCAACCATGGTCAAAGGATGGTAACTAAGCGTTATCCACCTCACATGAATTCAGAGGTAACACAAATAGAAATCAATCTCCTGAGAGGTACCAGAATAGGCCTACTCAGGGTGAGTTTAATCATTACCGGCCCAGGCCACAAAGAGACAGGTTTCAATGCTTAGAAGCCAAAGTCAAAATGTTGTCTGAACAGATAGGAAAGTTATGTGCAGTTCAAAAGCAACAGCCCAGTGAACGTGCAGAATGTCATAGGTGTGATCTTGTGTGTTTTGACAATAAGTGACTAGTTGATAATCTCTGCACTGATGAAAACAGAAATGCCTATGAATCTCCTTTGAATAACATTTCTGAATTGCTTAATGATTTTAAAATATGAAAACAAATGATTGATAGTGAGACAGGGAATTTCAACACACACAAAATAAGGAGTGTGGTTCAATTTAGAGTTGAACCAGACTATTTAGGTGTGTGAAAACAAAGAACAAAAGGGGGAAAATGAACAAGAAAAACACAAAGAACAGAGAAGCAGATTTAAAAAGAGCATCCAATGAGAAAATAAAACACAATACAAAGAGTTAGGATCAACAGATAGATTATCCTCACTTGATAGTCAGAATACTGTTGATACCCATACAGAGCAAACAGTAGCTCAAAAAGCAGGTGCAGGTAAGTCATCTGAGGAGTATTTTGTACCACAGATATTTCAAGGGACAGAAATGACAGCCTCATGCAAAACAGAGATAAGTATCATGTGCCAGAAGTTGACAGGCTGTCACGTGACACTTGTGAAAATACCCAGTCAAAAGATTGCAATGTAGAAATAACTGTCGAGAACCCAGACAATGAGAAAAGTAAAATAAGAAATTGGTGTGTGAACACGAGTGGTCCCAAGTCACAGGGGCAGACAGTGACTACACTCCAAATGGGTTCTGAGCCCAGGAGAATAGACAAAGAAATTCAAAATGAAGTGGGCAAAAAGGAGGGTAAGATGTCATTTCATATGCCTGTTTGCCTAAGAAAGAGTAAACAAGAACTAAGGAAAGTAAGTCCTGAAATCAGTAGAAATTCACACTTTTTTATGTGCACTAGAAGAGGGTGAAGATAGGTAGTATGCTCCTATTACTATTGAAGAAAAATGTAATGCATTGCAATGATTGATACAGGTGCCCAAACAACGATAATGTTAAAAGAACTAGTGAAAAGTATCAATGAAGGGAGAACCCCACAAAATTATACAAAGGTGAGGCACAAAGAAGGCCCTGTGCACAATTGCAATAGGGAAGAAATACCTATCGAATGTGTCACTGAAGTTGACATAAAGATAGGGAAGCATCAGATGAGACAGGAAGTGTTGATCACACCCATTAATGAAATACCCTTTATCATAGGAATACATTGCCTGAAGAGGTTGTCACCCCTCATTGATGGGGTAAATGGTGTTTTGTGGTCCTTAGCTTAAAAGCCATTGAGACCCGAGAAAATAATGACATAAAGCAACATTGTTAAAGAATGCCACACAGTTGCTAAACCAGAACATGCAGAGGAAGTATATCTTCAAAGTGGCTGTGTGCCCAGCGTCACTGTCATTCTCACGTGTCAGGATGAAATGCAAGGAGAAAAAGAGAAGCAGTCATTGGAGATTTATTTGGACCTCAAGAGAAAATGGCAAATAGAAATAGAAGAAAACACATTGCGTTTTTTTCTCAAAGAAGAAAAACGCAAACCAAATGTCACTGCAGAGGTTAATAACGAAAAGCACATTTCAACCATCTCAGAAAAACACATGGGAAATGGGCAGCCATGGATTCCTATCTATGTGAATAGGCATCCTGAAATGATTTAAGCCATGTTAGCGCTTGAACATGAAAGGAGTTTCATTAATAAAAGGTACTCCAGCAAATAATTGACAGGGAGGAGATCCCAAAGTTCAGAATAAAGAATCAACACATTTTTGGCTTATATGACCCTGAGTTGGGACAAGGAATTGTAGGAAGATGCATGTTAAAGGTAACATTTGGCTCTAAGAGTATTCATCACAATGTGTGGATTGTAAGCGTGACACAAAACAAAATCTATTTGGGAAATGACATCATGCACAGGATGTGTATGGTATTAGAATTTCTCAATCAAAATGTTTGGTCCAGGTTGGGTGGAGCCGCACCTGAATTTGAAGACAAAAGACAAGCTTACCATTTCTCCCAAATGATACCATATGCAGTTGAACTGCAGGTGAAAAGGGATTTTATCATTCCTGCATTCACCAGACAAGTTACAGTATCGTTAAAATACAGAAAGGGACAACAGATAAAAGGTTCAGATGCATTTGTATGCCTAAATGAATCCATAAGGCAGCAAGGGTTAGAATGCAAATATACACCACTGATAGAGATTGTGGATGGACCCATTCAAATCCTGGTGGGCAATAAAAGGTATCAAGACATTCATTTGGAAGAAAATTCAGCAATAGGAATGGCAATACAGACATCTTATTACACTGCCGATTTCAGTAACGCAGTGATTGGGAACATTCCTGAAAGCTATGTGACCGCACAGGGTGAGTTACCAGAATCCCTGGAGTCTAAACCTAAAGGAATCTTTGAAGTTCAGTCTTTGTACCCTTTTGAGCCAAGTGAAATATTGTGCTGACGTCAAGATGGTTGTATCCTATTTGAATTAAGTGAATCTAAAAAAGAAAGGCAGCATATTGAAATGGAGGTCAATATTCCAAAATATTTGAGTGTAGCGACCCTCCAGAGAGACACTGCCACACGATTAGAGGAAAGTACAGAGGTTCCTCCTCTGGAGGACTTCACAGAGTTCACTAAAATGGTAGAGGAGAACATTGAAGCTGCAGATGCTTGTACAAGTGAAAAAGAAAAAGACCAATTCAGAAAAATATTTATGGAATTCAAACAGGTTTTTGCCAAAGATGCATATGATTGTTGGTTGACTGATTTTCATGTTGCCACACTAGCAGTAGGACATGTAGGGAACCAGTATTTGTGCAACAATATAGGTTACCCCTGCCATGTTTGGAATCACTAGCTGCAATAATCAAACACCTAGAATCTAGAGGAATCACTAGGCCTATTCATAGTACATCAAAACACCCTATATTAGGTGTGCTAAAACCTAATGGCCAATGGCGTTTGTGTGCAGATCTATGAGAATTAAACAAAAAGGTACCTGCTGGATACTGGTGTGTGCCACTAACTAAAGATAGTCAACATTTGTTTGCATTTTCTTTTGACAAATCACAATATGCATGGTCCCGGACGCCTTTTGGGTATGTCAATAGTGGGAGTGCGTTTGGGATATTTATGAGCAAGTCACTCCCGGATGAAGCTGAAAGGGGGACAATAGTTTATGTGGATGATGTGCTAATCAAAAATGAAGATCTGCAGAGACACTTCAATGAGATTACACTTGTGCTCAGTCAGCTACAGAATGCTGGGGCAAAAATATATGTACAGAAAACACTGTGGTGCAGATAAAAGGTAAACTTCCTAGGTCATGAAGTGACAGAACATGGATTAAACCCACAAAACAAAAAAGTGGAGGCGATTCATAAACTAAAAGATCCCACTAATTTGAAAAGTTTAAATAATTTGTTAGGAATGACAAGTTACATAAGGAAATGTATTGAGAATTATGCAGAGTTTACACAACCTTTAACAAGATTACTGAAGCAGGGTGTACCCTGGAAATGGGAAAAGCAACACAATGAGGCACTAGCCAGACTACTAAAAGAGACTCTAATGAAAGCACCATGTTTGGCAATGCAATGAAAAATCAGGATTTCTTTGTAGAAATAGAATTCAGAGATCAATGCATGTCAGCAGTGTTATATCGAAAACATGACACAAATAACAAAACTATTGCATATGCTAGCAAAGCATAGTCACATGTAGAGACCAAATTTAGTGAATGTGAAAAACGCTTCTGACCACTGTGTGGGTGTTACAACATTTCCACCCCATAATTCAAGGGGAGTGGGTGATGGCTGCAACAAATAACAAAAGTAAGAGAATCAGATATGGGAATTGGGCCCAGTCAAGAATTACTTCCTGGACATTAGTACTTCAGGGATTGCCTGTAGGAATGAAGTATGGAAAAATAAAAAGATCCCCGTTGCTCAAGGACTAGCAGAGTTGCATGATTGTGCAGCTCTATGTGCGCCTGGTGAGATAGAGCTAGAGGAAAGTTTGAATACATTTGAGCAATCCCCACACAAATAATTCAATGAAGAAACATGCATGGATGAGCTAACTGTATATGTAGATGGATTTGCATACAATGTAGAGAATGATACAGAAAAAGAGCTTGTAGCAGGAATAGGAAACATATGGTTTAAATATGAAAACATTCCAAGAGTAAGCATGAGGTTTGGCCCCAAAAGTAGTCAAGTGGCAGAATTGGCCACTATTTATGGAGGGATATGTAGTAATATAGAGCACTTTATAGTATTTAGTGCTTTAGAATATACAGCACTTCACTAAATATGATAAAGAAATGTGTTGCCAGCAATAATGTGGCACACACATATAGTCATTTTTATGTTGGCAGTGTAACACGTGAATATATGGCTGGTGGCATGCAAGGTACAGGATTCATAACATAGCAAAAGCTCAATGTGAAGCTGCAGAGAGTAAAGTGCACACATTTATGTTTTCTCTCGAATACCTCATACATAGAAGAACTACATTATATATATAACTGACTAACTTTAATTAACAATTACTAATCACTAATGCTAACTCATTAACATTATAATGTAGTCCCATGGACAAATGAGGTGAAAATACATATTTTGAAATTCATTTTTAAACGTGCACTGGATTTTTTTTTGTTCTCTCTTCTTTTCTCTTGCTGTGATGAATGCAAAAAGCAGAAAGGAAGGCAGCAGGAAATCGAAAAAGATACAGTTCTGAAGCTCCAATTGTTTGGGACATGAGGGTGTTAACAGAATACATTTTCTGTTAATATGATTGGAAGGAAGTGTCTGCAGATGTGTCACGTGATATGTGGGAAGCCTCTTCGTTTTTCTAATGGGGAGATGACAGAGGGAAGTCATTTGGTGTTGGCTGGGCTCTGGAGATAGACGATCTTGGTGTCACTGGCACTGGCTTGGAAGTTTTGCTGTGCATCCCAGACACCAAGATTACAGGGACAGTTCATGCTGACTGGGCCTGTTCTTTGGAGGCAAGAGAAAGGAAGGTCATGTGTGGGAGGGAGCCACAAATATTTCTGGTAAGCACAGACAGTTTAAGTGAGGTTATTGTTTGCCGTTGTATGAATGACTGATCTAAAAATATTAGGTAGGCAGAGTAGCCAGGGAAACCCTCTGCATCTTGATTCGTCATGTGTATAATGTTAAAAAACAAGTCCTATGTTTAAAAAGAACTTGTTTGCTATGTTTCTGTATTCTTTCTTCTTTTCTTTTTGTTACAGATTATGGAAAATGCTCATGGTAAGATTGTTATTGTGATTTATATTTGTTTGCAATACAAATAATATATAAAAGCGGATTGTGTAGAGTTTTTTTATGTTGCATTTGGGATTGTATTTGTGACACAGGGGAGATTCATTCTCTTGGGTAATACGTTTGTCAATTTGCCCATGCTGATAGAATAACAACCAAGAATAAGCAGTAATAAAATAAGTGTGTGTGTGTGTCCTCTGTGCATGTTGTTGGGGGATTCTGATATAATATATAGATCACTGGGGGTCTATGAACCAGTAATGATGCCTACGGGCGCATAGATCACTGGTGTAGATAAGCCTGTGATACCGGCCACAGGCTTTAGGTGGCACTCTATATAAAAGTGTTAGGTCCCCTTTTGTGTATAGGCCCAAGGCCCTCTATAGGTCACTAGGAAGGTTTTGTTTATGATGGGGTTAAAATGTAAGGAAGGAACCTATGCTCACCACTAAATAACCTATTACCACAAAATACCACCGGTAGTATATATTACTAGATTCTCTAATATAATATAACAAGGTATGGTCACTAGAATGATATGAGGCCAAACCCAATCTAAATGCAAGGATAAGTATTACCAGACTACTGCTCATTTTTTAGCGATAAGAAAATACTGGCAAAGCCCAAATTTACACAAAATATCCTACATACATGGTGCACTGGCCGGGAAAGTGGCTTTAGAGCTCCTACTGGGTGTGGCAAGTGTGTCTCACACTTCCATACGTACATTGTCTCAAATGGAGGCCACATTCCCAGAGCTAGTGCAATATCTAGAGGCAAAGCTATATGCACATGGGACATGGTCATCAAATAATCGCACAGAATGGCATGACCACATCTATGGTGAAGTACAGAAAGAACCATAAGACAGCATTTTTGCAGACGGCAGCATAATTCAGGTCAGCCTGTTGAGACTACTAAATGCAGCTGGTAATCATGCAGAGAAAGATTGTCTGATAAGGCTATGTGCCAAGACATGGTTTATCCTAAATAGATCCCTGCGAATGCAAGAAAATTATACCAAGCTGATTAACAGGTTTAAAGCTGATCTGGATGGAGCAAGTGAAAAGAGGAAATGTTAAGAGCAGAATTGGAGGTATGTCAAAAAGACATGCAGTCAAAATGTAGGGATCTTGACACTCAATTATCTCAAAGCAAGAAGCATTTTCAGGATAGTGAACAAGAATTGAAACACTTGAAAGCATTGGTAGACCATATTAGACAAGACAACGATGAGGTTGTTTTGGAAATGCAGGTTTTGCAAAAAGAACATTGTGAGAAAGAAAGTGAACTCCAAAATGCTGATCAGGAAATGGTTAAAATGTTTCAATAAAGAGACAAGAGAAACAAAGAATTCAATGAATGCCAAATGCAAATGGGTGATTTGCAGGAGGTAATCAATAAGATGAGTGATGAAAACAACTATTTGCATAAGGAGTCAGATAGGCTCCTTAAAAAGTGCAAGGATTTGGAACAGCAAATATACATTTCCAGGTCCCAGGATAGAGCGCAGGGCACCACACTCAATGGAGTTGAGGTGAATCCTATTTCTACACAGAGAGCTAGTGCCCCAGCGACTGGGCCGGTGAATGAACTTGGTTGCAGTGCCCTTGGGGGATCTGACACACCCATTGGCGGCCGCCACCAATCCCATACACCGGAAACCAGGGTTGAATCACAAAGTAGTGCAATCCCATGCATAGCAGCGAGTAGCCCCATAAAAATAATGAAATCAATCAAAGCTCTGATCAAAAAATTTAAAAAAGGAGGGCAGTGCTGTATAGAGGACCACTTACAAACGGTGCATGATATATTGAAAGCCCTCCAGATACCTAAGGAACAATACAGGCAGTACTTTCACTTAACTCTAGATGCTCCCACAGCCAGTATCATTAGAGGGTTAAATGAACAGCAGAACATGACATGGGCAGAGTTTGAAAAGGAGATTAGACGTAATTTTTCTCATTTCCAATCATTGCAAGAGGCAAAAAAGGTTGCACATACGATTACGGCTAGGCCTAACACGTCACCTCGCCAGTTTTTGCAAGACTTAAAAAGAGCTTTTTCTCGCTTTGATGTATCTTTTGACCGCAATTCCAATGAGTTTAAAACTGCCTACTATTATGGGCTACAGAAAGACATCATATCACAGTTAGTCAGTGAATTTGACCGTGACAAGCCCCTTGAATGGATTGTACACTAAAGCACAAAACTATATGAAGCACTCTATTGTCCAGGTAGAGAAAGTGATGACATGAAGGACACTAGACCAAAATCTAAAGAACCCTCAGCAACAGTGATGGAGATCAGGTCGGCCAAAATGTCCCTTGAGTCCGCTCAAAGTCCAGGTAAAAATAATTTGACACCTGAACAAAGGGGTAATCAACAGAGATTGTCACTCCCTGCACCAATGTTGTTTCAATCACATGATCCTAGTAATAGGGAGAGCTACATTAGCCCTAGGTACTTTGGAGACAGAACCCAAGCAGGATATCGGCCTGATATGTCAGGTATGAATAAAAATCAGAGACAAAGTCAGGATCAAAGAAATACTAGTCCCTACCAGACATTGGGGACACAAAGCAGATTTGACCCTAACACCATGATATATGGTAATCAGGATAAATCCTGATATGTGGATCGATTTACTGAAAATGGGAATCAGCATAGGGGACAGTACCCACAAAATGAGAGACAGGACCTGAGGCAGAATATGAATTATGCTCCACGTCAATACAATGAATCACCACCACCCGGGGACTACAACCAAAGAATGGGTGCACCCCGCTCCCCTCCACATATGAATCAAGAGTTCAGAAGCAATACCAATAGAAATCATTCTCCTGAGAGATATCATAATAGATTCAATCAGGGGGAAAATAATCAACATTGACCTAGGCCACAGAGAGAGGATTCTAGAGAAATGGAAAGATTCCAGTGTCTCGAGACCCAAGTGAAAATGTTGGCTGAGCAAATAGAAAAGCTCTGTACAGCACAAAAACAGTCATCAAAGAAGGGGGCAGAAAGCCAAGATAATGACCGGGTGGTTTTTGACAAGTGACTAAATATTAATGATACCTGCAATGCTAAGAAAACAGATTGTTCTGATGTGATTTTGCATAATGACTCTGAGATGCTTAGTGATTTAAAAATGAAAATACCGGCAAATGAACATGTGTCAGAATTTGCAAATACATATAAAAAAGAAGTTTGGTTTAACCTAGAGCTAAATCAAACAGTAGAAACTTGCGCAAATGAAAAAGAAAAACATGAATCCCCAAAAGAACAAAGGGACAGATTCAAGAAAGACAATTCATGCATGGGTAATACAAGTGAACAGGGAGTAAGTGGGGATGCTAGAATTCCTTCCCTGGGCAATCAAAACATTACCCAAATACAGGCAGAAACAATAAATACTCCAAAGGAGGGTACAGATCAATCACCTGAAGAGTTCTTTGAGCCTCAGATTTTTGAAGAAGTTAAAAAGACTGTTACCATATTAAGTAACCACAAATGCACAGAATTTGAAAATGGAAAATTACCAAGTGATGTTCTTACACATGTTCAGTTGGATATTGTAGTGTGACTTCTGATGATCTCTGGATGAATGGGCGAACAGTGGCCACACTCCAAAAAACCTCTGAATATGGGGAAATGAATAAGGTCTCTCACACAGAAATGGACAGAAAGGAGGGAACATGTTTTTCCATTTACCAATGTGCTTAGCCAAAAGTGAAAAAGGCCTGAGAAAGGTGAGTCCTGAAATCAGTAAGAATTCACAATTTTTATGTGTATTAGAAGAAGTTGAAGGCAGGTATTATGGTCCCATCACTGTGGAAGAGAAATGCAATACATTTGCGATGATTGACACCAGCGCACAGGCAACAATTATGTCCAAAGAATTGGTAAAAATTATCAATGAAGGGAGATCTCTACAGAATCAGATCACAATGAGCCAAAGTGAAGGTCCAGTGCATAATTTTAATGGTGAGGACGTGCCTATTTTAGGTGTTACTGAAGTTGACATAAAGATAGGAAAACACAGAATGAAACAGGAGGTATTGATCACATCTATTTGTGAAATTCCATTTCTGATGGGGACAGATTGTCTGAAAAGATTGTCTCATCTCATAGATGGGGTGAATTGAGTAGTGTGGTCCTTAACCAAAAAACCATTGAGACCTAAGAAAATAAAATCACAAAACAGCAGTATAAATGAATGACACACCGTTGCCAACAAATCATGCAGTGGAGGTATACCTCCAGAATAGCTGTGTACCTAGAGTTACTGTCATTTTGATGTGTCAAGATAAAATACAAAGTGAAAATGAAAAACAGTATGTGCAGATTTATTTAGATCCTAGGAAAAGATGGCAAATTGAAATAGATGAATATACATTGCGCTTCTATTTAAAAGAGAAGAAATGCAAACAGGATGCTACTCCTAAAACAGACACAGAAAAACACATTACCACTCTTGCAGAAATACACATGGAAGATGAGCAACCATGGGTTCCCATTGAGATAAATGACCATTTAAAAGTGATAAAAGCCACCTTAGTGCTTGAACAGGAAAGAAGCTTTATTAATGAGAAATTACTGCAGAAAATAATGGAGAGGGAGAAGATCCCAAAATTTAGAATTAAAAACCAATATGTCTCTGGTTTAGACAGTCCAGACTTTGAAAACCGAATTGCAGGCAGATGCATGCTGAAGATTAATATTGGGCAGAAAACAATTTACCATGTGTGTGTAGTGAGTGGAACACAAAATGACTTTTAAATGGGCAATAATATCATGCACAGAATGTGTATGGTGTTAGATTTCCTTAATCAAAAAATATGGTCATGGCTAGGTGGGCCTGCACCTGAATTTGAAGAAAAAAGAAAGGCTTATCATTGCGCACAACTGGTCCCATATGCAATTGAATTACAGGTTGGAAAGATACTACTATTCCTGCATTCACCAAGCAGGTTGCAATAACGCTAAGGTGCAAGAATGGACAGCAAATGAAAGATGCTGATGCATTTGTGTGTTTAAATGAGTCCATGAAGCAACAAGGCCTGGATTATGAATACACCCCATTGATAGATGTTGGAGAAGGATCTGTCAAGATTATGGTAAATAATAAAGGACATCAGGATATTCATTTAGAGGAAAATTCTTCATTTGGAATGGCCATACAAAAATCACATTATACTGCAGATTTCAATAACATGGTAATTGGAAATATCCCTGAAAGGTATGTAGATGCAGGCGGTGTATTGCCAGAATATCTGGATTCTCATCCCAAAGGGATCTTTGAAATTCAATCTGTGTACCCTTATGATTCAAATGAGACAGCGTGCTGTCACCAAGAGAATTGTATATTATTTGATTTAAATGAAAAAGACACAGAAAATCAGCACATTGAGGTGGAAGCTGATATGCCAAAATATTTAAAAGTGGCAGCTTTACAGAGAGACACAGCCACACAGTTGGAAGAAAGCACAGAGATCCCTCCACTGGAGGATTTCCCAGAATTCTCAAAAATGGTAGAGGAGCAGATTTCGTTAGCAGATGCATGTGATAGCGATGAAGATAAAAATGAAATGAGAAAAATAGTTATGGAATTTAAAGATGTCTTTGCTAAAGATGCATATGATTGTGGCCTAACTAACTTACATGTTGCCACATTACCGGAAGGGTGTAGTACGAATCCAGTATTTGTGCGCCACTACCACTTACCACTGGCATGTTTAGAGTCACTGGCAGAAATCATAAAAAATTTGGAGTGACGGGGAATTATCAGGCCCATTCATAGCACATCCAACACTCCTATTTTGGGTGTGTTAAAGCCAAATTGACAATGGTGTCTGTGTGCAGATTTGAGAGAATTAAATAAAAGAGTGCCAGTGTCCAGATGGCCATTGCCATTCATCGATCAAGGCCTTGCTCAGGTGCATGGCTCAAAGGTGTTTACTACATTAGATCTCACATCTGGATACTGGTGTGTGCCATTAGCAGTGAATATTCAGAATTTGTTTTCATTTTCATTTGAAAAGACTCAATACGCATGGGTTAGAACACCAATTCGGGAATGTCAATGGTGGGAGTGAGTTTGGTATATTTTTAAGAAAGGCTATGACTTATGCAGCAGAAAGAGGAACTATAGTTTATGTGGATGATGTCCTGATAAAAAATGAATGCTTAAAAAGCAATTTTGATGAAATTAGACATGTTCTTGGCCAATTGCAAAAGGCGGGTGCCAAAGTATCTTTACAAAAAGCACAATGGTGCAAGAAAAAGGTGCATTTTTTAGGCCATGAAGTGACTGAACATGGCCTAAACCCACAAAAGAAAAAGGTAGAAGCCATACAGAAATTAAAAGCCTCTAGAAGTGTGAAAGGTTTAAAATGTTTATTAGGAATGACGGGATATAACAGGAAGTATATTGAAAATTATGCTGAAATTACTCAACCATTGTCTAAACTACTGAAGCTGAATACACCTTGGAAATGGGAAAAAGAGCAATCTGAGGCAGTGGCTAAATTAAAGGAATGTCTTATAAATGTACCATGTTTAGCACACCCCATAAAGAACAGGGATTTCTTTATAGAAATAGGTGTCTCTGAACATTGTATGTCAGCAGTGTTATCTCATAAACATGATTTGAATCATAAAACCATTGCTTATGCAAGTAAGGCATTTTCTCAAGTGGAAGTTAAATTCAGTGAATTTGAAAAGGCCCTGTTGACCACTGTGGGCATTACAGCATTTCCGCCCCATTGTTCAGGGAGAAAAGGTAATCATTGAGACAAATCATCAACTTTTACAGTTTTTAGAGAGTAAAAGGATTACGTCAGGCAACCTAGCACAGTCCAGAATTACTTCATGGACAATGGCATTACAAGGTTTTCCCGCAGAAGTGAGGTATGGCCAAAATAAAAAGAGCCCAGTTGCTCAAGGATTGGCAGATTTACATGACTGTGCTTCTGAACATGTATCAAATGAAATAGAAGTGGAATCTAGTTTACAAGAGTTTGAACAATCACCACACAAAGCTTTTGATGAAAAGACATGCAAGGATTTGCCAACTGTATATGTCGATGGTTGTGCCTTTCACATTGAAAATGACAGTAATAAACAATTGGTATCAGGAATAGGAAATGTCTGGTTGAAATGTGGAGACGTTCCTAGCATAGGGATGAGAATTGGGGCTAGGAGTAGTAAGGTAGCATAATTGGTAGCCATTTATAAAGCAATTACTACTGCAGTTGATAATACATTTAGTGAAATTGTCCTGGTGACTGATTCCGATTATGCACGAAATAGCTTTGTGGAATATTTGCCTGGCTGAAAAGCAAGAGGCATAATGGCGTACAACAAAAAGCCTCTCAAACATGGAAAAATTATACAGGCCATAGACAAATTAGTGTCAGAGAATGATTTAACAATATACTGGAGGAAAATTCGTGGACATCTAAAAACTCCAGGAGAAGATAAGGAGGGAAATGATAAAGCAGATCATTTAGCCAAAATTGGGGCTGTGATGGGAGAATTGCTACCTATTGAACATTTACTTGGTGAAATATAGATTGATGCAGTTACACGTTCTAAGGCTCCAAAAGAGGTAGAAGAACCAGTAGTGCAATGGAGTTATGATACACCAGATCAAGATCTGATTAAGGTACAAAAAGATGTTCCAATTTTGGGAATCTATTATAATCATTTGATAGACCCTAAACAAAATCCTTTAACTTAAAATGATTGTGCGGGAAAAGAAGATTTGAGGGTGCTATTAAAGAATAAAAAACAAATCAGATTAAAGGATGGACTCATGATTAGAGAATCCATAACATGACAAATACAGTGGGTGGTACCCCTTTCATTTAAGAGGGCTAATGCTACACCATGCACATGATGCAATAACTGCAGGACACAGAGGTTCGCAAAAAACATTAGAGATACTGAAAGATTATGCTTACTGGCCACATATGTCCCAAGATGTAGAATTGTATATACTAGGGGGTGTCTAGTATGTGCCCAATTTAAACCTGCTTCACCGATGCATAGGGCCCCACTGATGAAAAGAGGGTTAACCCTTCCATGGTCAGATTTGCAAATAGACTATGTAGGGCCTGTAAAAAGGTCGAGCAGGGGGAACTGTTATATTTTAAGCGTGGTTTGTTTGATGTCAAAATGGATAGAGTCTATTCCTGCACCAGATTGTAGTGCGCAAACAGCAGCTACATTACTGGTGAAACATATATTTTCAAGATTTGAGTTACCACAAAGAATAGAATCAGATAGAGGAAGTCATTTTACAAGCGCTTTAATGAGTGAAGTGTGGCAGATACTGGGGGTGAAAAGAAAGTTGCATATTGCATACAGACCCGCCTCTTCTGGGGGTATTGAACGTTGCAACAGGCCTGTTGTGGATATTTTAAAGACATTTGTAGCAGAGGCAGGTTCCAGTTCGGATTTACTTTTATCCTTGGTTTTGATGGCAATCAGATCAACTCCTGCCAAAGCAACAGGTGTCAGCCCTCATGAGGTATTGAGGTAGGAAGATGGTATTACCATAACATTTGTTATACAGGACACACGAACAGACACGTGTAAGCGCATCTACAGTTCACGAATATGTGGATGAACTGAGAAAGCACTTACAACATGCATTTGCTTTTGTGCAGCGTAATTTGGAAAAAGCAGCTGACAGTGCAAAGTCATATTATGATAAAATGACATCTGTGAAAGAATATAAGGTAGGAGATCAGGTATATAAATTTAATTTTGGAAAAGGTAAACACAAAGTTTCTTGCGGCAAGGCAAGGGCCATTTAAAATTATAGATAAGGTGTCTCCAGTGGTCTTCAAAATCTTAAAGACAGGCCGATTCATGGAATTAATGTGCGCCGCAAATCTCCAAGCAAGTGTGCGAAAGCGTGCGAATCGCAGTGCAAGTGCGAAAATCGCAGCGAAAGCCACGCACTTCAATTCATGGAAGTCCGTGCGTGAGTAAATCCATGGATGTGCGCTAAAATCCTGCGTGGCGCACGCGGGCGCACACAGTATCAAACAGCATGCACTACGCCCACCCTCGAAAGCGCACATAGCGCGGCGCACACAACAAAAGTAGGCGTAACACGGGGCGTAACACGCGGAATGGGGAACAACGCGTGAATATGTGGGCGTTACAGGGGAAGTACAGGAGGCAAATGCGTGGAACGCCCACACTCGCGCCTACAACACGTATTCATGGAATCGAACAGGGCTAACGCGTGCGCCAAAAAAGACGCGCTAATCAGTATATGTATATGATAGTATATGCCAACTATCCAGGGTCCACCCATGACAGTTTCATTTACAGAATGTCAACCCTAAACTGGGACCTAGAAGCTGGGCGGCATGGAGATACATGGCTGCTTGGTGAGTATAAATGCTACTGCACATGCATGCATGCCAGATACTGAGCAATGTCACAACCCCACTAATGATACCCATCATTACCTCCCCAGGGGACAGTGCCTACCCTCTGAGCACCCACATGATGATGCCAATTCGGCCACCACATCACCCGAGGTAAGATACAACACAGCCCATATTGCAAACCGGGGCATAGTGGAGGGCACATTCAGAGTGCTCAAGTCACACTTTCGCTCCCTTGACCGCTCTGGTGGGCGGCTGCTATACGCTCCCCCAGTAGTGTGCAGGATCATAGTGGCAGCATGTGTCCTGCACAATGTTGAAACACGCTGGGGCCTGCCGGTGGACATGGTGGTACCCCCACATCCCAACCACAGGCATGGCCGCTGCGCATGGGAGGGGAAAGGGCACGTGGTGAGGCAGCCCGTACACAGCTGGTGGCTAATTACTTCACCTAAAATCACACCCCTGTGGAGTGCACACAGCCCTGGCACATACCAGCGGACAATCAATGATGATGACATAAGGGACAGTCAACTGTCACAACCATACCAGCCTGAGATTGGTCACCTGGAAGTGTCACATTGTGTGCATCCCTACCTACCGAAAGACAACCAATGCTGTGTCACAAAAAGGGACACATTTATGCAGCATGAATGACAACCCCCTTGCAAAATACAACATGAAAATAGCGCCATGTCACCCAACCCCTCCCCAACTCCGCCACCCAACACACCATGGCTTGTCATGCAATGTGAAAGCAAACAAAGGAATACACAATACCTGACACAAGTGTCACAAAGTGCACTGTCCCAAATGGAAACAGGCCACAGACAATATGCTCCCAGTAATCAATAACAAACAGCACACATAACCAAATACTTACCAGCAACACAATACAGCAACACAGCATGAAACATTGCCAAAATATGACAGTACAAACTCAAAGTAGTGCAAGTCTTACAACCTGAAAAAGCCAGCACATCGACCCCTTCCAACTGCAGAGTGTTGCTGTCAGGGAAATGTGTCAGTGTACTGCATACAACATGAACTGCATCTGCAAAGGAGACGGCCCTGTGAAGACATGAAGAAGGTACCTGCAAAAAAGGAGGAAGACATGGATGCACAAGCACATATCAATACACCATGCAGTGTTCAATACAACAACAATACCCATCAGGGATGTCCCCACAGTATTGACTACAGACTGCCCACACAGCTCATGGGAGCCCAATGTCACTGTGTAAGTCACTGTCACTTGGTCACACCCTTTGCAAGTCCATGGAACGGGAAGCAGGAGGGGTGTGTGTGTCAGGAACCCAAGCATCTAATCCAAACACAGGACAAGCCTGCATGTGCCCAGCCGGAATACACAGTGGATGCCCACGGGAGCCACACAAGGCAACACACTGTAAAAAAAAAAGAATTAAAAAAATCAAAAATGGCCATGTGGGGGTCAGGGGGGGAGACCACCCAGGAGGTTCGAGGACAGGGTGCACACCAACACCCACCTGCATGGATGTTGCGGAAAAAAAAATACCTCCATGGGCTCATGGCCTGCACGGCTATGCCATTGTGGGAGAACTGCTGTCGCTGTCATCACCCTCTGCTGCTGCATCAGGAGGTGGTGGTGCTATGGGAGGCAGCCCACGCAAAGCCCTGGTATGGGGCTCCATGGCAGCAAGCATGCGGGTGTGGAAGGTCTGATTCTGGAGGATGATAGTGCGGAGATCCCCATGCAGCACCTCACGGGTTGCCTGCATTTCTGCACGCATGGCCTCGCGTGATGCCCGGATCTCCTCTTGGGTAGCCTGCAGCTCAGCTGAGAGCGAACGTGTGAGCTGCTCCAGCTGCTGTTGTGCCCTAAAATTTTGGAAAGCCTCAAGTTCAACCAGAGTCTCCCTGACGTTATGGAGTTCTACCCTCAGGGCTTCCCTGTGGTCCTGTGACTCTATTGATATGGCTTCACGCAGAGTCTCCAGCGCCGCCCGTCGGTCCCTGTTGGACGCCAACATGTCTTCCCTGTGTGATTGGAAAATGGAGTCAGTTGCCTGCTGTTGTTGTTCCATCTGCCTTTCAGGGTGGAGAATGGAAGTGGCCACCATCATTTCAACCGATGCTCCCTGTTGTGCTGCTATACTGTAAATGGATTTTTCCCATACAGTATTGCCTGGTGACGTACGGTCACCGCGTCGGCGGGCACCACACCTGTTTGGGGCAAGGCGATCTGCACCTTGCTGTGCCGCCACTGCCTGAGGCTGCAGGACTGCATTCCCCCTCTGATCTGCTGGCCCAGGAACAGGATCAGATGTTGTGGAGTGTGACCCTGCATCCGTAACCGCCAAAGGCGGACCTACCAACACTGACATCCCTGGTGCAGGTGGGTTGGACAGAACAGAATCCCTGCCAGAAACACTCGCCTGCGACAGCACATAAGTCTCATCATCCAATTCAGCACCTGAAAAGAGGTCTGGGGAGGTGCACCCAGAGACACCCCTGGACAGTATGGTCTGCAGTAAGAAAGGGTTTTCACCCACCAACACACCACATCCTCCACTGGTGCCCGGTTGTGGCTGAGATTCCTCCTGGGTCTGCACCATCTCCTCAACCTCAACAGCATCAAGTGCGTCATCACCTGCAAAAACATGAAAGACAACAAATGGAAACAGGCATGAGCACCATAGCACACACATAGGCCTGACAAGCCAGAGATCCAGTACATGATTTACACATGTCCCACATGACAATAACCCTGGCATGCATGCACTGTCAATGAGTTGGAAGGGGAGGCAAAAAGCAGACACTGTGGACACCAAGATGGAAAAGCAACACATTTGCTGCATGCTGGGTAGCACTGGTATCACGCATTAGCCTGTAAGTGGCATGTCCAATACACATGCATGACACATGCCAGCACACAGATGGCATGTAGCATAGCCATGGTACATTTGACAAGTACAGCCATATGTCAGTGAATTAGTACTGTCACCCATCCATGTGAGATGGACATGATGAGATGAAAAATGCCAAATAGTGTGACAAAATATGCATGTGCCACACACTGCAACACATCTAGTGTACAATGATACAGTTATTGCAGGCAAATGTACACATCAATGGTTGGTCACTTCAACATGACCTGAAACAACTATCATGTTCCACAATCCAACAGGCCCCAAAAATGAATGTGAGCAGGCCAATACTCAATCAGCCTGAATGGTCTAATCATTCACATAACAAGGTAACAAATGTGGGCCAATGTGGGGTGTAATAAATGACAGAAGCATGTCACATATGTGGCATTAGGGCTGAAAAATGTGTTGCAAAAATGGGAGAATTGAAACAATCAGCCTGAATGAAAACTCAAAAATTCAGAACAATGTTGTTGCAAGATGACAGTTCAAGGGCAACTGCAGTAATGTGGCGC
Organism: Ambystoma mexicanum; assembly: GCF_040938575.1. Lineage (NCBI taxonomy): Eukaryota > Metazoa > Chordata > Amphibia > Caudata > Ambystomatidae > Ambystoma > Ambystoma mexicanum. The sequence continues at coordinate 331,290,159 of NC_090938.1, forward strand.
TAATTGCCTACTGTGGTCAGAAGGGATACTGTCATTCCCAAATCCAGGGCCGGTTAATGTTTTGGAGGAAGCACATGGGTGACCCATACCACGCAGGAGTACACACCCTCACCTGGCACTCATTCAGAACCTGTCACCCAAGCAACATACACATGGGTTACACACACATGCATGGGCACTCACCGGACAATGCGTCGGAATCTGGTAGGTCTCCTACGCCTTGGATCTGTTCCTCTGTGACTAAGGTTCCAGCAACAGACTCATGTTCAGTGAGTTGGTTGTCCTCTTGTGGAGACCCACAGCCAGTCACCAGAGTAGAGGCATGATTTGAGGCCAGCTTGTTCTTTGCTCTGCGTTTCAGGTCATTCCACCGCTTGTAGCAATCATCAGCTGTGCGCCTCACAAATCCAAGGGCACTAATGATGTCTGCGATGGTCTGCCAGTGTGCCCTACGTTGACCAGGTGTAGTCTTGCACCCTGCAGTCACCACCATTTCGCGGCTATGTGCCGAAACATAGGCCATAGGTGCATCAAGTTCGGCGTCATTAAAGCTAGGCTTCCTTGACGTGCCGGAGTGTGTAGCCGTGTCTGGGGTCTCAGCCTGTAGTTCCAGAGCACCCTTCTTCTTCTTTTGTTGAAACTCAGCCAAAAGGGCGTAGTGTGGTATTGTACATAAGGTATCACAGAAATACATGAGCCGTCTATCCAGAGTATATCAAGTCCAGGATTTTGTTTGTTGTTAGTTACCATGGTATAAACAATTATTAGGCAAAATTCTAAAATCAGTCTCACCAGTTACCACAATATATTACCAAGGATTATAAAACAACACCAAATACACCATTAAAAAAAGACCACGAGGTCATAGATATCACCCCAAAATATATCCAACAAGATTCATCTAGGACATCTAGGAAAAGAGACAGTGTCTATTTTCAACCCTGAGACGGAGAAACCGACTATTATCTGAAGAGGTATCATGGGAAACAAACCTTGAAAAGTCCCAGAAAAAAGAACAAAGGTAAGAGCCAGGGTCCCCTTCATGTAGAAGGGTCCCCTGCATGTAGAAGTCATTCTCAGAATCAGTATATTAAGGAGGGCTCTGAAAACAGTGAATGTGGTTTCAGCAGTAGCTCTGACTTTGAGGAAGAATGGTTGAAAGAGAGAATAAGGTAAGATCCCTAAAGAAGTTCATCAAAGTCCTCATAAAACAAATAAAAGCCATCAAAAGCTTTATGACCTTATATCACAAAAACATGTTAAATATTATGTATGGGAACATCTAGAGTTGTGTGAACAAATGATATCCTTATTTGGAATAAGGAATGATGTCGACAACACGGAGCCTGCAAAATGAACCTTCTCCCCTGAATGTCCCAGCTTCCTCTCAGGGCTGGAAGACAAAAACCACCATTAGTGGTCTACTTATAAGGTGGCCATTTTTAAAATAATTTTCTGGGTTGGGAGGGTAGCTCGGTGCATTGCGTTTGTCTTGGAAACAAGACAACGCCGAGCACCACAGGCTCAAATCCAAGTCCACACTTCGAGACTGGTTTCTAAAAGATTAAATAATTAATTACAAACAGAAACCCACAAGAAGCCATGTAGCTGCAAAGTATATAGTTTGTGGCAAGGACTAATCTCCAAGAGAATTTGCCCAAAGGTTAAAGCTTGCTTTCACACAGACTTCTCGGCAGGGTGCACCGTCAGTAGAGAGTTCTTTACTACATATTTTCATGCTCTTCCAAAACACATCCTCACCAGATTAATGAGGGACTTCGATGATTTGCGAAGGCTTGAATGGGTGATTTCTCAAGCTACAAGGATTTATGAGGTCTAAAAGCCTACAGAAAGTTAAAAATATCCCAAAAACCCAAACTACCCACATGATCTACCACCACGAAAGTGCTGGGAATGATAAGTGCATCTTCTTTGCATCTGGAGACGAGGGGGTAAAGAAAATGCTCCTCTTACTTACAGACAAAATGACCCACTGAGTAGTTCCTCTGCTGAGTCCCAATGGAACGGTGCTTAAACTGTGTCCCAAAATATAGACCATTTTGGCTCCTGTGCATGTATAGATCTATGGTACTTGGGTTTTCAGCCCATTGTTGGCAACCAATGCATAACCCAGAATCAGAGGGTGAATCAAAATCATGGATCAGTATTCCGAGGAAATCCTAATCATGATTTCTCATGGGAAAGAATTCCAACACCCCATCCAAATCAAAATTTTCAAAATACCCCCCTAAACTACATTTCCAAAACCACTTTCCTACTCTTCTCCCTAGATTCTGGGACAATGGGACAATACAGCCCAGAATCGGGAGGGAGGGCAAAAAATGAGCGTTACAGGACTAATTGTTAACAATTCCTGAGTTACCTTGCTAGGAAGGATAGGTACCCTTGCATCAACCAACAAAGGTATGAGCAGACACATTCCTGCAGTTCCTTTGGAGGCGAAAAGATCTCTCAACTTGCGTCACAGGTCAAGCAATTGACAAAGAACAGAACCTTCAGAATGCCAGCTTTCCCCAGACTTCTCCATCATTGGGGTCAGGTGTATTGGGGAGACAATGACAAGAGGCAATCCATGTTGGTAAGAGGGTCCTAGTGGGAGATGTCTTCCTTAACCATAAAAAGACCCCAAACAAAAAAAGAAATGTAGAAATTAGTGGTGACATCTCTTTCCACTAGAAACTAGAACCAAAAGAACAAATACAAATGTTGAACATTTCCAAGAAAAGAGTAATAAAATATTCACCATTTAGCCAGAGAACCCAAAAATCCAGAAAAGAAAGGCTTCTCTTTCAGAGATGGCGTAAAACCTCCTAAACAAAAGTGGGTCAAAATAGAAGACCCTAAGTCCAATAGTATAGAAATAGAGACCGAGATGTGCGAAGAAACCCTTAGACATGAAAGTCAATCGGATAAAAGAAAAATTATAAACCAAGAAAGTCTAGAAACGGTAGAGGTCCTCCCACCTAAGGATGCAGAATATTGCACCCTGAAAAGACAGTAAAGACTCTGTGGGGAGGGGTGATAAACCAACTTCATGTTTAATGTTCAAGTGCATGTTCATTCTGACAGGTCCCAAAGCTAACTAACATGAACTTGGTCTAAAAGAAGGACATGCATACATAGTGATGAGCCATGTTCAAATTTAAGAAATAAATGACTTTTGGAAAATTCATTCTGAGCTGTCCAATAACTCACAGTTATTTCTGTAAACTAGAGTATAAAGTAAGTAGATGTTACATTCCTATCCAGATACAAAGCCAGTTTGATTTATCAGGTCTGATGGACAGAAGATCACAGGCGACCTTGATTTCAAAACAAACTTTTGACCAACTGAACCTAGGAAGTGAATAGAATCATAAACTCCCTCTCAAACCTATTCTAGGAGAGCTCCAAAATGTTGCTATAAGGCTGTTTCGGCCAATACGATTGTGGAAATGAAGATCAAAATTGGGTGGCACTGTCTGAAACATCTGGGGATCGTTGTGGCTCAGAGGGTACACCTTGTTTTCAGGGAGCAATTTCCTTCTGAGGCTGTCCCCCTGAATGATTGCATGAAGAAGGTTCTCTGTGTCCAAACATTCTGTCCCATTAAGCTGAAGAGGAGGTCAATGATGTCAGGCTGAATAGCGCTTGTCACCTAATTGAAAAATGCTCACTGAATTTCATTTTTAGAACAATCAGGCTCCCTAGGTCACCGTTATCTCAGTAGGAGAAGAAAGTGGTTACAGGAAAATTAAACTCCCTCCCAACAACAAGTGGTCTTAGAGGTTTGAAGGGGATACCTTGAGGGTAAATCAGGAGAACCCTAAATAAATTCAAACCCCTGTTTTGGTGACTCAAAAAAGATCTGACCATTCCCTTTTATATTTTAAGAAAAAGAAATATAAAGTTGGCCTGGAAACCCTAAATTTAAAACATATATTACCAAGCAGGTGCAAGTTAAACATTTCAAATGGTTATAAAACTATTGACCATAATTGTTGGATCGTTGAGATGTGACATCTGAATTTTATCTCGGTGGTGACATTCTCCATTGATTTTGATTTTATTTGGATCTTATTCATAATACATTTTGGTAAAGACTGGGAGGTAACCCAATGGGCTTTAGCAATGTTGACAAAGCATTTTGGTCAGCTCAGTTGTTGCCATATGCTATTTAAGTCCAAGCAAAACACGATGTTACTATCCCAGGACAGGTGTGACAATTTACTGTGCAATCACAATAAAGAGAGGTGAAAACTCTGATGAATCAGGAAATATTCAAACATTTGAATTATACCCTCCAACAATGAGGACTGACCCTACATCGAATGCCATTAGTTGACCTCAATAATGACACCATTGGACTATTCGTGGTGTGAGAAACCAGAAGGTGTCTCACCCACTAGTCCGCGGGGATCTGTCATCCCGCCCCCCTTTTACAACACAAACACTTTCTCACTGACAGCCCCCTATGAGAGAAAACGGACTAACACCCGAGCTGTATACCTGATGTGTCCCAATAAAATGGTCAGGCAATTACTGACCATCACACATACCTGACTTCCATTAAGCTTACCCACATGGATAAAAGGCAGAACATGAGAGCACACTCTGAGCGAGGCAAATCACACAAGGACAAGCAGTTTTGAGATGGGAGCTGAAGGAGAGAAGAAGGACGGCTAAATCCAAAGGGGCTCGCAAGTAGGGAAGTTCCCTTGACAAGGAACCGTTAATTTCCAGAAACCTCAAGAATAGAAAGCTTAAGACCAGGAAACCAGGCTGAGGAATGCTGCATGGAGTGTCGGAGATACACAGAGCCCACCCGCGTCATCAATAATCAAGGCGGCCTTGGCTCCGTGAACAAAGCAGTGTCAGTGAAATCAACACAGCTGGTGAGTTGGGGAGAATGCTACAAGACCAGTCTGTGTTGAAGCCAAGGTTGTAAGCAGCAACACTTTATGGTAAGCGCTGGAATGAACATTGTTAAAACGGAGGCGATAAAAGACACAAGTAAAGTTGAACTGTTTGTTGTTTGTTAATGAGTGATTGAACTTTCTAAGCAAGATACAAAACCATTGACACAGTGGTCCGGCACCGCATGGGTGCTCAATCAATGGTCTCTGTAAGGTATTCAAGCTTAGTAGTGGCAAATGTGAAAGTGAGAAAGAGGTTATAGCGAGAAGTGAGCAAGTAATTGTGAATTAAAGTGGTCCTGGGATGGATTGAGCAAAATCCTCCGCACAGTCAAAAGTCTTCAATTTTTGAAATAAATAAATCAATGGTAAAGTAGACAAAGTTGGTCAGAGCCTGACACAGGGAGATCAGTTGAAAGTTTTGTGTTAAAGTGGGTCTGAGCCAGGCGGAGGGGCGCCCGGGGTGAAGCGAAATCACCCAAGAAGGCTTGGTGTTAAAGAGGGTCTAAGCCCGGCAGAGAGGGACCCGGGGTGAACAGAAAATCACCGGAGAATTTGTACATGAGAAATCGTGAGAAGAAAGGAACTTTGATGTTTGTCTTGTTGCATCAGGCCCTCTGAAATAAGAGACTTTGGGGGTCATTCCGAGTTTGGAGGTAAGTTCCGTTCATTACCGGCATGGTGCAAATACCGTGTCCAAGCTGGCAATAGACCGCTAACAGCGCCCTATTACGAGTTTGCGGGCACAAGCTTTGCGCCATGCCGGTAATGAACCTAGCGCCATGCCGCAAGAACGGCTGGAAAACCCTCTACCGGCATAAATAGCACCGTAGCGAACACTACTGCCTTAGAGTAATGCGGCAATAGCGGTGACTATAAATAGCGGTCACCGTTATTTATGGTCACCGTTAAATTACGCACCAGAAACAGCATCATCGCACAGGAACTGGAAGGAGCACGGCGGTCATCTTTAAAAACACAATCCATTGCATCCCTCACCAGACAGGACCCCCGGCAAACTTTCAACACTGTGGAAACATCCCATCATCAAGGAAGAATGCCCAAAGCACCAAAAAAGGGAGCTGCCCGCCTCAGGAAGGAGCGTTTCAGCCCTGATGAGCTCCAAGTGATGGTGGATACCCTCCACGAGCATGCCGACACCGTTTTCAGCACTGACATGCGGAGGGTGGCGGTAATAAAAAAAAAAGAGATCTGGGCTATGGTAGCGCAGAAGGTGAGCGCCGTGGGCAACACCCCCGCACCACTAAGGAATGCGGAAAAAGGTGGGACGACCTGCGGCTGAAGGTGCGGAGCATCCTCTCGGCCAATAGAAGCCAGGCCCTGGAGACAGGAGGAGGGCCAGGTTTACCCATGAAATTAATGCCGTGGGAGGAGACGTGTGCGCCCATGATAGGCCCCGAGGCCATCAAAGGGGTTGGAGATATGGAGTGCTGGGCAACGTCATCCGTTGATGGAGGTGAGTGTCCAAAGTCAATACTGCCACCGCAAATGTTAGGAAAGTCACTGCTAAGGGCTGGGCAAGAGGTCACGGCATGGTCAGTCACACCCCCCCCCTTTTAACTCATACCGAAACAAGTGTGACCCAGGGTAGTGCCAGGTGCAAGACCGTAACCTATATGAGACATGCCACATAAAGAGGCCCATTCCGTGAGGCACACAGGGCAGTAGATGTAAACAGTGTGCATGTGAGCCAGCACAGTACCCGGCCAACATGAGTGACACAGACATATCCATGCATTTACCACCTAAGCATAGAATAATGTTCCGTTCACCACCCAAATGCCGATAACCCACTGGTATCTGATTGTGATATTGTAGGCATGTCCAAATGCTGGCTCTCAAATCATCACTCATGCCGTCCCTCTCTTCCACCCCCACAGGCAGCGAGCATGACAGCGAGGACCAGGCAAGCAACCGGCCCAGCACCTCCAGGGGCCAAGTCAGGGCCTGCCGTATACCTGCGAGCAGGAAAACACCTGGAGGCACACCACCGGCTCCATCAAGGCCCGTGGAGGGTGCACAACCCCCACCCCCACCCCTACCCCACCCTGCACTGGCGGCAGACACATGCCCTACGCCGCGCTCTGAGGAGTCTAGTGTGGCTGGGGAGATTGCAGCCATGGCCACCCTCAATGTTGCCGACAGCTCCTTATCTATATGCGGAGCATCTGAGGAGGACACATATGAGATCGTCCACACCCGTGAATGCCCAAACCAACCCCCAGGTCTCATATAGGGACACTGGTGAGAGTGACACACCTGGGCTTATCGGGCATGGAGCAACACAGAGACATGCCAGTCCTGTGGCCAGTTCCCTTAGTGAAGCGCCGGAAAGACATATGAGCCCGATTCCCAGCAGGCCAATAACATCAGCCATTGATACAGAGCGGGCTCAGCAGCTCACAGGCCTCATCAATGACTTCATGCAAGACAATCGGCAGGCCAGGGAGGAGTGGCAGAATGAACTGAGGGCACTGGGTGAGGTCATTACAGACAGCACAAACCGGCTCTGTGAGGTCCTTGGCCGGATAACAGATGCTCTGGAGGCTGCACCTCCTGCACGACAGCCCCAGGAGGAGGACACACCTTCTTTATGCTCCTCCACCCAGACCAGCCCGCTCCGTCGGTCCCGATGTACGATGCGCCGCCAGGACATGCCTCCCCCTGGGTCTGGGAGCGCACAGTGACAATGCTGCCATCCACATGTGGCCTATGTGGTCCTTATGGGACTAGTGTGGAGTTGTTGTGGTGGGAGGGGGAGGGGGTGAGGGTGTGTTTGGGAGTAGTGGTGGGAGGGGGAGGGGGTGAGGGTGTGTTTTGGAGTTGTGGTGGGAGGGAGAGGAGGGGGAGGGTGTGTTTGGGAGTTGTGGTGGGAGGGGGAGGGGGTGAGGGTGTGTTAGGGAGTTGTGGTGGGAGGGGGAGAGGGGTGAGGGTGTGTTAGGGAGTTGTGGTGGGAGGGGGGTGGGGGAGGGTGGTGGAGGGTTTGTTTTTCACATCTGAACCTTCAATTTCAATACACTGGTTGTTCATCTAAAAAACCAGAGTGGACATTCATCATTGCGCATGTGTCATTCAATATTGCACAGTGCATAGTGTACATGTATCCCCACACCCAGTGCTCAATGTCCTCATATCCTCACACCCTCTGCTGACTTGTGTGTCAGAAAAATTGTCAAATCAATGCTTGCCGCACGGCACGTCCCTCCTGTGCATCGGCACCATGATGCTGTCCTGCCCCTTCTTCCTCCTCCTCCCCTTCATCATCATCATCAGGTGGTAGAAGTTCCATGTCAGGGGGTAGGGGCACGTTCCGACGGATGCATATATTGTGCAGTATTAAACATGCCATGGGGATCTTGGACACCTTCTCATGGCTGTAGATGAGTGCCCCACGCGATCGGCTGAGGCAACGAAATTGTGCCTCAACAGGCCAAAGGTCTGTTTAACCACCACACCTGTACGGGTATGGAAATGGTTGTAGTCCTCCTCGTGTCTGTTCTGTGGGTTTCAGACAGGGGTCATGAGCCACGGTGTCAAGGGATAGCCAACTTCACCTGCATGAGAGGGGAATGAAGGTAAGTGTTTGTATATTCATGGTGGACGACTGAACTAGTCTTACATGCCAGCAGGTGATTTCTGCCCATACGCACATGTCCCTGGATGCATTGACCCCATTTCTGGCCCCGCTATGTGTCCTGCGCAATGGAATGATGGAGGGGGTAGCATCTTCAGGATGGTTTATGGTGTGCTCTCACATCTTGTACCACGTGCATCGTATATGCATGCAGCAGTCTTGGGGTAAAATCATTGATGTTCTGTATTCTGTGAGATTTGGTAGTAGGGAGTGTTGGCTTTAGTCACTAGCATATTTGTCATTCTGCACCGATCAGTACCATGGTGACTTGCAGCGCTCCTATGGGTGTGGGGAACCAGTGACACGCTGTGGTATCCCTGTTGGGCTCACCTCAATGCACTCCCAGGGATGACTGTCCTGTGTGGTAGTATCCTGGAGGCAGCAACATAGTGCATATGCAGTGCATAGTGCTGGAAGCCCTTACGATGTGTGAGGGCCACCGATGAGTGGTGCATGTGTTGTTGAATGCGGCCAGGTTACCTGTTAGTCATGTTAGGTGTCGGCCTTACTTCATCACTGAGGGATTTGGTAGTCATGTGCCGTTTCACTTGCTTTGGGGCACAGTGTTCGATGAGGTGCACATTGCGCACTGGCTTCAACATTTCAACCCAGGTGGAGTATGCATCTCCCCCCCTTCCCACCCAGGTGGAGTATGCAGCCACCCACCTCACAACCCTGATGCACTGCCATGGCCCGGTCAGGCAACTCACCAAGCAGCCAGGCACGTTGTCCAGCATGCCGCTCCATATAGCGTGGTAGCGTGGAGTCCTGCAGTACCAAAGAGTCATGAGTTGATCCTGGATATCGGGCACAGCAATGTGTGTTGATCTTGCTGCCGTTACATACCATCTGCACATTGATTGAGTGGTATTGCTTGCGGTTGCAATCCGCCCCCTCCATGGCATGCGAGACCACCAACTCCACATGGGTGCAGTCGAGTGCACCTACACAATTTGGTATGCCTGTAGGTGCATGGAAGGCAACTTTTGTATTGAATGTCTCCTCGGGAGTCCGTGCTAGGGATATGTAGTCCCTTGTGTGCTTGAGGAGGGCATCCAGCACTTGGGTCAGTATCCGGGAAAAGCACTGTGTGCTGGTAAGTGCCTGTGGCAAGGAAGTGCAGGACAGACACTACCTTCAGTAGAGGGGGAATGGCGGTGTGTATTTCTATGAGGCTCACTATGTCGTTGTGTATGAGGTCCACTACGGTGGTGATGGTGTCATGGTCAAGCTGGTACAGGGTGTGGATCTGCTCAGGTGTTAGGTTGAAGGGGGTGGCTCTGTTGCGAGGGATTGGGGGCTGCCGGCGTGGTAACGGTGGCTGCACTGGTAGGGCATGCTGGGCCTGTCTCACACTCCTTCTCCTCATGTGTCTCCTGTGTGTTGGGGCCTGTTATTGTTGTTGTTGTTGTTGTTGTTGTTGTTGAGGCCTTGCAAACAGGGCCTCCTGCTCCAGTAATGCTACCACTATTGGTATCATCTTGCTGTGGGAGGGGGTGTGGTGTGTGGGTGTGCTCCTTTTGTACTGGCCCTGACTCCATTGCCTCCACATGTGCTGATTGTGTGCACCTGTGGCACTTGTAAACACTGCTCAGGGTTCTTAATACCTTCTCTGAGATGCCAGTATTTTCTCCATGCCTGTAAGGTCTTTTTTGGCCTTCAGGAGGCTGTTATTTGCATGCCCGCATTACTTGGGATCAGCTCCGGGTTACGGCATGCCGCTAATGTGAGCTTAGTGTGTGTCGCACGCGCGCTCTGACTGCTATTTACGGCATCATACTTTACGGTGCCGTAAATAGCAGTCTGGTTGGTCAGAATAGCCCGTAGCGGTAAGCGATGCCGGTAATCCTTTAGCGGCATCGTTTTTCCCTTACCTCCAACTTCGGAATGACCCCCTTTCAGTGGCAAAGAGTCTTTGGCACAGAAGGTCCTGATTTTGCAATTTTGAAATGCATCCTCGTGCTAGAGAAGCCAGAGACTGTGCTAACCTCAAGTGTGCCACCTTGTCCCATGCTGAAAACGCAGGGAAGAGAAGCCAACGGCTTGAATATCCTGACATATCATTTCTCAAACACTTTTCTTTTACATGGCATTGTTTCCCACACTATTTGTATTTAGAAGTAAGTATTGGCAATAGGTTTATTAGTATAGGCCCTTTCATTTTGACAGACTCGACTAGCACTGCGTTATTATTATTTGATGATCATAGCTTGCTCCCATCTTTAGATTTAGGTTTAGATAGGCATTTTCCAAACCCAATTGAAGTTCAATAAACACCCTTAGAACTATGATCACTTGTGTCTGTCTTACTGTTTGATACCATGCCTTCCTTACATATGGTGTCAGGTTTGGGATGTGACTCAATTGAGAGAAATTGGGGAACCCTACCTTTCCAGAAGCTTAGTCATAGAGCCTCAGATCCCTTTATTGCCACAGAAGAATCCATAGGTGTTGATATCTGTGGCAGCAGAGAGGCTACAATCCCTCCAGGAAAAAGAGGAATGATTCCCACAGACTTGCTCTTAATGCCCCCTTATGGGTTTTATATAAGATTGGCATCAAAATCTAGCCTGGCCTGGAAGTTGGGTGTGGATGTCCTAGCGGGCGTAATAGATCCTGACTTCCCGGTGAGACATAAAGGTTCTCTATAGAACTGTGGTGAAACTCCATTTGAAGTCCATCGTGGGGACAAAATTGTACATGGAATTCTTGAAAGGGCTCTATTTCCCCAATTTATAGAGAGTGAACCAGAAGAAACTGAGAGAGGTACCTTAGGCTTTGGAGAAGCTGATGAACCATCTACCACTGCGGCAAAGAGGAAAGAAGAACCTAACATCCTTCTGTTACGTTCACCTGGCTCCCACAGAGGCATCTATCTGAACTGGACAGCTGCAGTCTCCACCAATGTGACCCGTAGGGTCGAGATGACAGACTGGACTGGCCCACCTAGCTTCGTTTGCTTGGCCCGTAGGAATATTCTTCTGTAAATGGAGAAAGGGAATTAACCACCCGTGGGGTTGAGCGTAAATCCCCCCAACCCCGCTGTTCTCCCCACAGATCACCTTTGATGTCCCCTCTTATAGTCTCACTGATGGTTTGAAAAGATGAGCTCTCCATCCTCCATCCTCCATAACCAGTTGCTTCACTGGCTCAAAGGAATTGGTGAGTTCCAGAACAATATTGACTCCGAAAAGTATGTAGTTCGTAAGAGTTCACATGTCTGACTTTCACTCTTGTCTGATTCCTTGCAGTTTGCAGCTTGACCCCAGCGAAGAGTTCCTTGTGGTAGCTGACGAAGTTCAGGTAAGGATTTGGCTTATCCTACACAGTTCAATAAAATAAGGCCAGAATGTAACCTGTGGCTTGCTCCCTTATCCAGGTGTGGAGAGAAATATGAAGTTCGGGGAATAATGCCTCCAGCAGTAAAATTAGGTAAGTCTATTGTGGTGAGAAGAGTTCCCCTTGATTGTCCCTTCATCTCACCTTGTTGTCCTTTTGTTCCTCTTATGGGCTGGGGTACGGCGAGGATGCAATGGAGACTGCGCCGACCCATGAAGAGGAATAGTACCCCCGGCGGTAATCAGGTAAGTCTATGGGGGTAGTTACTATTGCCTCTGTTTATTCCCTTGGCTCACCTTTGCTGTTCTTGTGTTCCCCTTAGGTGCCAGAGTGCGGCGGGAACGTGCAGAAGGATGCAGTGGATTGTGAGGATGCTGCGAAGGCCGGTGAGTTCAGCGCGGTGCTGCAGCAGGCGAGGCGGCGCGCGTAAAATGCTTCTTTCTTTCAGCTCGAAGGCGCGGTGGACCCGGAATTCAGGTAGGGATCGAAGGTTTTGCTCTTATTCTAACCTCTTCTCCTTCTGTTCCTCCCTATTTCTAGGAGCTGCAGACTTGAGGCGGGCGTGGCAGAAGACTGGATGCAGGCTTGGAAACACGGTGAGCGTTACGCTGCTGGATGCACATTAACGGTAAGCATGTGCTGCTCTTCAGGCGTGGTTTAAATAGCCTCCAAAGTAGTCCCAGGTAAGTATTCCTCCCCAGCCCCACCCGAGTAAAAAATAGTCCCTAGGTAAAATAGTCCCTTCCAAGCCTCATTTGGCTTGGAGCTCTGCAGCATGGTCTGCATCAGGTAAGCTTGCAGCATGGTCTGCATCAGGTAAGTTCTACTCTATGAGCCTGGCGCCTATGGCGCCAGGACTGACTCTCCATATGAGCCTGGCGCCATAGGCGCCAGGACCGCACCCAAACAGCCCCTAGCAGGGGTTTTTGGGCTTGCTTAAAATAACTTGATGCCTGCTTCCGGGGTTGCTGGACCTGGTCTGGTTCCCCGGGGGTAGGCATAATGACATCTTCCCGATCTAACCTTCACCCAGCAAAATGATCCAGCACTCGCAGAGGCTTTCTTGCAGGCGATTCCTAAAGGGGAATGGTTAGAGAAGGGAAGTCCCTTTTTCTTCTTAAAGCAAGGATTAATGTACAGAAAGGAAACCTCCAGAGAAGGCCTAAGTAAAACTCAGTTAGTAATGCCCAAAACCCATCGGAAGATTGTGCTATTGATTGCACATTGTCATTTGACAGGAAGACATGTAGGACAATCTAAAACACATGCGCATATCAGTCGGAAGTTTTACTGACCAGGTATCCATGCTGATATAAGGAACTTCATTTAGACATGTGAAATATATCAGAAAACCAGTACACATATTCACTGCCTGACCCTCTGAACCCTTTACCAATAATAGAAGTCCCTTTCTCTCGAATTTGGCAATCGTTGGACCATTGGAAACCTCTACACTGGATAACAAATAGGTCCTCGTAATCATTGATTATGCTACCCGATACTTAGAGGTGCTCGTCATACAGAACAACACAACCCAATCATTTTAAAAGATCTATTGCCATATTTTTCCAGGGCTGGTTTCCCCAAGGAAATTCTAAGGGATCAGGGGTCCAACTGGTCACGCCTGCCTGCCCTTCTTAGACTCTCAGTCCACTCCTCCTCTTCTTTTTCTTCCGCTACCTCACCTTTTGATTTATGCCTGCGCGCATGCTTTGCTCTGCTTTTAAATCAGAGCATTGCTTCCTTTCTCCAGTCTTTAATAGTCTCAAATGCTGCAGGACGTGCTTTCTTTCTTATCAACACCCTTTCCAAGTTATCTATCCTCGCCATCTCAAAACTGCCATTAATCGGCCACTGATGGTCTTGTTGCTTTCTGGTTTGCCTATGCCAAGTCTCACAGAATATTATCGTACCCACTCCATACTTCACATACATCTCATACGCCGGCGTTCCCCCAGGTGGTACAATTTGGCCATCTTCCAAAGATTGTCTACCACAGCGGAAAAACCCTGCTAGGATGGACAATACCACAGGCATGTTTCAACCTTCCCCGTGGTTAATCAACCTTACCTAGGGCGTTTGATTTTGCAAAGTCAACCCTCAACCAATTTCAGGATGCTTTGAATCGGGGAATGACTCACCTGATAAATCAAGTCGTCTGTATACTGACGCACCAAAGGACGTTGTGTCTGCGTTTCTTGGCTTCTGCCTTGTTTCGGGACCCTCGCCTCCTTGTTCTCTAGCCAGGCACGTCGATCAGGGATCAGATGTGTGCAGATCTGCAAAGGAGTCTCTCATCACTTTTACAGGGTGCCCTGAACACCTCTTGATCCCGGCTCGATCGTCCCGTCCTCGCAGTTCTCTGCCTTTCTCAATTACAACTTTACGCGAAGGAACAAGTGGGGGAGGGTCCCTATTCAGGCGCCATCTTGAAAGGGGCCCCTAGGGGACCCTGACGTCTATGGAAACAAGGCGGGTCACCACACACGATAGAGACGCCAGACATGAGGTTGTATTCCCAAAGCTAGGGTTTATTGCAAAGCAAAAGTCTCAGTTGGCCAACTCGGTCTCACGCCCCGCGACGTGTATCTCTAGACCTCGAGGGACGCAAGAGAGCGAATTACGTACATCAGTTACATATATACAAAATGCATATCAAACAATCAGCTATGACATGTTTAACACCCCCCTTTATTGGGTTTCTTTGAACTTGGTGTGATGATGGACATCTCCGACCACTATGACACCTTCAAACATCTATTCTAGTAACAATTTGCAATTTGTGAGTGCGAAGGCATCTTTCGGTTATTGAATAGAACACAGCGCTTCTGTTCTTGGAAGCGAACTACATACGGGGGGGTTGCATTCCAGACCTTGCTATCTATCAGGTGCTATTCGCGTCCTGGGAGCCGACATGCTCTAACGGGCTCAGCAAAGGGGGGCCGTTAGAAAAGCATGATTCAAGCCTTTAGCGGTATTATTATAACATATTCTACCATATAACGAGACTGGCTGGCAGCTGTGAAATGATTAAATGCCCTGCAGCTCTGTTTCAAGGCTACATTCGGGAGGGAGCCGGGCATGGCATTCTTCCTGGCGAGCCTACGTTTGTGTTTAAATGAACTCTTGTTATCCTCACGGCCCTGTGGCCTTGTCCTTTTCATATACAAACAACAATGTTCCACAGTGGAGCAGTGTAAGCGGAAAATATACTGCAAAGCAATAGGAACAGAAAGCAATGAGCAATGGTTAGAAAACAAAATGGCGATTCTTGTTACATCAAAATGGCCGCTCATTGGCAAACTCGAAAACCTATATTCTGTCATATCGTGCATGAGGCGGTTGGCCCACGGCCACCAAAATGCGTTTGCGGTCTCAAAGTAGAGGTATCCGTATTTCTAGACTGACACAACTTTATGAGCAAACACATGGGTGAAGTCAAGGAATTGCTCCATATTTCCACCTTAAGAACCTCCCCACCACCTCAAACTGACAAATCGGTAAAAAGATTTAACAAGACACTTAAGATGATCCTAAGAAAGTTGGTAGATAAGGATGGGAAAGACTGGGATGGTATGATTCCCTGGGACCTATTTGTAGTAAAAATGACCCCTCAGGCGTCCACCAGATTCTCTCCTTTCGGTATGCTCTGGGAGACCTGGGAAGAAAGGTAAGAGGCATCTATTCTCCTCTCACAAACAGCTACCTGGTTGCAAGAGCATATGAACATTAAATGTAGTCTATAATCACATGGAAAAAGCCCAAGCACACCAAAAAGCCACCTACGACAAGAAGGTCAACTTAATATTTTATAAGTAGGACAAAAGGTATTAGTCCTCTTACCTACCTCTGAAAATAAACTTGTCTCAAAGTGGCACGGGCCATATGAAGTGCAAGAGCGAACAGGGACCTGTACCTATAAAATAGCCAAACCGAACAGGAAACAAAAAATCTACCTCTACCACGTAACTCTCTTAAAAGAGTCAAAAGAAAATTCTTCTGCAGCCACTGTCTCAATACTAGTAAGAGAAGAAATAGATAATTTTGAATTAATTCCCCAGGAGCTATCTAGTCAACAAAATGAAGCCTTAAAAGATTTAGTCATGACATTCCCTGATGTATTCTGCGACAAACCAGGAAGAGTGCACGGCACCTATCATTACATCAAAATTCCAAAGGGAAAGGTGGTCCATTTGAAACCATATAGACTGCAGGAAGCCTGTAGATGGATAGTGGTTGAGGAAGTGAACAAAATGCTATGGGCAAATTTGATCAAACCCTCTTCGAGCCCATGGTCCTCCCCTATCGTGTTGGTTTCAAAATCCGATCATTCGTGGAGGTTATGCATAGACTTCAGGGAGGCCAGCCTCATCACCGACTTTGATGCCTATCCTATGCCGTGCATCGACAAATTGATTGATAAGCTTGGAAATGCCACCTACCTATCAACCCTAGACTTAAACAAAGCTTATCAAAGTGATATTTCTGGCTGTGTTTTTCGTTGGGGGTATTTTCTGGGAATAGTGGTATTTTTGTGGTATAGTGGTGAGCCTAACTTTAGAGTACCATCTGATAATTGTTCTTATACTGGGATCACCAACGCTAAGCAAATACTGAACTTAGTACACTCTAAACAATTAACATATCCATTCTCAGTATCTTATTCACAATACTACATTATGCCCTTTTGGCTTGCATCTCAGAATACATTTACCATGTAAATGAAACATGTACATATATTCAGAGCCTCTCAGAGTAACAACAGTTACAGTGCCTAATTTGCATTTATATGTTACCACAAGTTCTACATCTATCTGCATACCAACCCAAAAAAGCTGAGCACTGAATAAGTACACTGAGGATAATTCACCCTTTTTGAATTATGATCCTTTATCAGAAGTTAGAAATATGCAAGTTACACAAAATGACATGTACAATGCATGACATCCACGTTTTATTTCAAACATAAACTAAGCCTTTCCTGCTATGGGTTTCAAAACATTCTATTTGCGATAATACACAGAGTTCTGTCAACATTGGCCTGGAACTTCGCAACAAAATTTGGCACACCACAGGCTTCTGTCTCATCTTACTTGAGCCAGTGAGTGAGAGAAAAAGCCCAGCTCTTTCCTTTTGCAAGCCATTTTGAGCCTTTTTCTGAGACCTAGTGTGTCATTCAAAACCACCTCCCTTTCGGTCAATCAGCCATTCCATGAATACTCGATTGTGTTCATCCCGATCACTTAGAAACTGAAGCAATAGCTACATCTATGTGCTGTTTTTGCTGCTCTGAGAGTTTTTTTAAATAATTCAATGTATTTAGTAGAACGGATCTCAAATTCCACACTTCTGATTTGTCACGTCCCTATTCAGAAACAATGCAGCTTTAAGCCTGCACATTTATTTTATTTCATTTCTAAACTATAATGCATTTCCATCAATCTGCACCAAGTTTATAGCTGACATGAACTGATTTGAAATGATTGTTAGGATGGGAATTGTTATATGTTAAATAGATCAAATGAATTAGTATTTTAGTTTCATGTTAGTTTTTATTTCAATGCAACTCAGCCCACAACCGTGACATTGTGGTACAAAGTGAGAACATCCTGTTCCTTAATTTTTCTAGCATGTGTTCTGTGCATTCCCAATATTGGCATCTATTAGATTCAGCCTGAGTCTCACACATGAGTCACACACATGAGTCTCACATCCTTGGCACCATTTAAAATTTTGACCTTTGCTAAAATGTGGATGTTGAAATGTGGAGCTACCCTTGTTGAAATTTAGAATACATTTCCCTACATACTCCTTTTTTTCTGCTTGGACACAACCAAAATCACTGCAGGAAAAAACAAACATGCAATAATCCTGGCTTCAACATATCATCAATGTGTGATTTTGGGCACGAATTTCGATTTTCCCTTTATTTTAAAAGTTAATCAAATCAAATAGAGCTATACGAATCAAACAACATGCAATTGGTAATAGTTGTACACAATAACATTATATATATGTATATATACATTTGTTTTTGGATAAATATCTTATTTTTGCTTTTGAATGTTTTGACATTTTTTTTTGTTTAAATTCTGTGAAATGTTTGAAGTGTGTAATCTTTCGATCACCTTTATCTTTTAGCTTCTTTTAATTAGTAATCTCAAATTTCATGTATTTATTTTTTTCATCTTTTTTAAAAATAAAATATTAAAAGAAAATAATATTTATTTCAAAACAACCATAAGTTCATATAATTCTGCAAGTGGCATCAGTCCGATCCCCCAAAAAATCAGCACCCTGTTGACCGAGGGTTTGGGCACTTTGTAAATGTAAAAATAAAATACACAAATTAAAATAATGTTGGGAAAAATAATAAAAATAAAATATGATGTTTAAAAGTCAGAAATTGTTCAAGAAATTGTTTATCGTGAAATAAACCTCTGTCCATTCCAGTGGCATCCTCCAGAGATCCGGGGCTGTCAGGGATCCGGCGCACTCCAACTGCCAGAGCGCTAACAGGATAATCAGTTATCAGGCAACAAGAAAAAGACAAATTAAGAATCAAGTACATCAATTTATTCACTTTCCCTTTTTATTTGGAAATCTGAAATCAAAAATTAATTATACACACAAATGCACAATATACACAAAATACAATATAACGTAGCAAGGACATCTCTTCGGGGCAATCTGAAACTAACATACACTAAGCACAAACACATAACACAACACTCTTCCAGGCACATATTTCAAACACAACCAATTTCAACACAGCATCTTATGAAAACAATAATGCAAATTAACTAAGCCTTTATCTATTTACAATACCCTTTCTCTTAGTTATCTATTTATATTTTTGTTTACTTCATGAACACTTGGGCGCATATTCCTTTTATCACATATCATTATAAAGATATATCTTTCCCCTTTTATCCCTTTAAACCCCATCTTGATATTTTCAAAATATGTACACCTATTTATCTGCTATGGTAGTTAATGTGTAAGCTCTCTATTTTCAGAACACCATCACATTTTTCACTCCCTGCTAGTCTCAATTTGCTCTAGCATGTTCACCTCTTGTTTCAGGTCGAAGGGCTTAATCTGTTCAACATGGACATATTGTTTCACTGTTCATTCTCCCTTCATTCGAGCAATTCTGTAGATTACAGGTGAAATCTTAGCTACAATTCTATATGGCACATGCCATGCTGCCAGCCATTTTGAGTTTTTATGCTTACCTTTCCCAAAGTTGAATTTGTAGAGATGGTCACCTATCTCATTCTCGCACAGATGTCTTCCTATCGTAATATGGCTTTGCATTGTCAGCAGTCTTTTCCAAATGTCACTGTGAAAAGGCAAACACATGTTGCAAGTGCTTTCTCAGTTCTCCCACATTTTCATGGATTGTGGATGCATTTACAAGAACCTGTTCATTTGTTTGGTAAAGTAGGTGTTGCGGCAAAACCATTATCATACCTCTCATAATTTTGTGGGGACTGAGTTTTCATGATCTAGATGGTTTCGACCTGAGAGCCATTAATACCAAAGGAAGTCAAAGATCCCAGCTAGATCCTGGTTCAGCTACAAGCATTTTCAGCATGTCAACTATTGATCTGTTCCACTGTTCTACTCCCCCTAAGGAGGAGGGCGGATAAGAAATATGTAGCTTCCTCTTCACGCCCAAGATTTGCCACATGTTTGTCATTACTGCACTAGTGAAATGGTCTGATTATATTCTTGGCGTTAAACCTAATCTTGAAAAAAATATGATTCACAAGTAAAGTGGGCACCGTTTGCACACTGCAGTCTGGAGCTGGAAAGCACCCCACCCATTTAGACATTAAACACATGACTGTTAACGTGTACCTATGTCCCCTGGCTGATTTTTGCACAGGTCCTATAAAATCTCTTTGTAGATCGTAACATGGGAGTGTCAAACCCCTTTTCCTTAATGGTGCTCTATGAGCTGGTGACGCAGGCTAAAATTGTGAAAACACTAAACACCCTCTGGTGTAGAGTTCAACATCATGGGACATGTGTGGACAATAGGCATACATTTTCTGTGAACCTCTGTGGCCTGCAGTTATGGCATCATGGCATTATATAACATCAATCCCCGAAATGACAAAGGCACTATCCATTGGATTTGGCCTGTCACAGATTCTTTAATCAACAGATCATCTTGTTACCAAATTCTCTTTTTGTTTTTTAATAATACCCTCAATTCCTCTTTCCCTTTGCTGTCCTCTTTAGCCAGAGGATTTTGTTCTGCATATGGCAAATTATTGTAAAATGGGCCTAAAATAAGGTCCTCTGTTTGTGCCTTAATCAGGTCTTGATCTGGAGTATCAAAACTCCATTGTGCCACAGGCTGTTCAACAGTTTTCTGAGTTTTGGAGTGTGTCATCGCATCTACCTGTATTTCACCGAGCAGGTGTTCAATACAAAATAACTCCCACATTAAAGCTCCAATTTTAATTAATTGATCTGCCTTGTCATTTCCTTCCTAATCCTCAACTGGTGTTTTCAAATGACCATGTGCTTTTCCTCCAATGGATTATCACGTCATTTTCTGAAACAAGTTTTTCTATGCTTGAATCATCTTGCCATTTTTAAGTGGCTTCTTGTTAAATGTGAGCATACCTTCACTTTCCAGCCAGGCAAATACTCCGCAAAATTATTTCAATCATAATCAGAATCAGTAAATAAAATTATTTCTTTAAGTCTATTTTCTAATGCTGTAGATTATAAATGGCGGCTAATTCTGCAACTTGACTGCTTTTGGGGCCTTTCCTCATACTTACTCTTGGAATACCATTGCATTTGAACCCCACATTTCCTATTCCTGCCACACATTCATTTTCAGCATAGTTTTCTATGTGGTATGCACATCCATCTGCATAAACAGTTGGTATATCCTTACATGTTTCTTCATTGAAAACCTTCTGTGGGGATTGCTCAAATTCATTTAAATGTTTCTCTAGCTCTTGTGTCATCAGGCACACAGACAGATGCACAATCATCAATTCTGGTAGTCCTTGAGCAACTGGGCTTTTTTTTATTGTGTCCCTATCTCACTTCTACTGGAAATCCTTGAAGGGCTAACATCCATGAAGTGATGCTTGACTGGCCAAATTTCCTGATCTGATCCTTTTACTTTGCAAAAATCACAGAGGCTGGTGATTTGTTTCAACAATCACCCGCTCCCCTTGATTTATGGGACGGAAATGTTGTATTGTCCAGACAGTGTTCAGAAGCACTTTTTCACAATCACTACATTTGGTCTCTACATGTGACAATGCCTTGCTGGCATATGCAATGGTTTTGTTATTTATATCATGTTTTTGTTACAACAGCACTGACATACATTGATCTGTCAATCCTACTTCTACAAATTAATCCTGTTTTTTCATTGGATATGCCAACCATGGCTTTTTCATTGGACACCGTTTTGGCATGGCCACTGCCTCACTGTACTCATTTCTCTATTTCCAGGGTACATTATGCTACAGTAATCTCGTCAAAGGTTTTGTAATCTCTGCATAATTTTTAGCAAACTTTCTGTTGTAGCTTGTCATTCCTAACAAGCTTTTTTAAACTTTTCAAGTTAGTGGGATCTTTTAGTTTCTGACTCGCTTCCACCTTTTTCTTTTGAGCAGTTTAATCCATGCTCTGTCACTTCATGGCCTAGGAAGTTTACTGTTTTTCTGCACCACTGTGCTTTCTGTAAATATACTTTTGCCAGAGCCTTCCGTAGTTGACTTAGTACATGTCTAATCTCATTGGAATGGCTTTTCAAATCTACATTTTCGATTAGCACATCATCCACATAAGCTATTGTTCCTCTTTCAACTGTATCCGGGAATGCCAAACTCACTCCCACTATTGACATACCCGAAAGGGGTCCAGGACCATGCATATCAGTCAAATGAAAATGCAAATACATTTGAATGTCTTCAGCTAGTGGTACACACCAATATCCAGCTATAAGATCTAAGGTGGTAAATACCTTTGACCCGTGAACCTGTTCAAGGCCCTGATCAATAAATGGAAGGGGCCACCTTGAAACAGGTACCTTTTTGTTTATTTTTTTGCAAATCTGCACACAAGCGCCATTGGCCATTGTGTTTAGGCACACCTAATATGGGAGTATTTGATGTACTATGAATAGGCCTAATGATTCCTCTAGATTCTAAATGTTTTATTATGTCAGCCAGTGACTCCAAACAGGGCAAGGGCAACCGATATTGCTGCACAAATACTGGATCCCGACCATGTCCTTCTGGTAGTGTGGCAACATGCAAATCGTTATTTTTCTTCTTCAATTGTGCAAGCATCTGCAGCTGGAATCTGCTCCTCTACCATTTAAAAGAAAACTCTGGGAAATCCTCCAAAAAGGAACCTCTGTACTTTCCTCTAACCACTACCCTCAACTATTTTGGAACATTGACCCCCACTTCAATATGCTGCTTTTCTCTTTTAGATTCACCTAATTTAAATACTACACAATCATCCTGATGACAACAGACCATTTCACTTGGCTCATAAGGGTGTTTCTTTTAAACAATATGCAGGTTGGAGAAACACCTAATCTAACCAAATCTAAGATGGGAGCAAGCTTCGACCATCAAAGGAAAATAAGGCAGTCCTTGTTGCGTCTGGTCAAAGTAAAAGGGGCCATCTATAAAAAATAAACAATTGCCTGTCCTTAAAACTAATATAGAAAGAGTGTGGGATGGGTTTTCAATAAAGAAAGAAGTGTTCTCAAATAATATGTCAAGATGTGCTTTAGCCAGGGCTCTGCCTTCCCCACATTTTGAGCATGGCATAATGTGGCAGTCCTGTGCACAGCACACGCTCCAGCTTTCCTAGCACAAGCCGACAGTTCTTTTGCAAGTATCAGGTTCTTCCATGGGTAAGTCTCTTTTCTATAAAAAGTCTCTTGCCTCCAGGGATCTGATGTGTTCCAAAAGTAACAAAAAAAGTTCCTTTCAAATGTTCGGTGGGTGATATCTTCACCTCTGGGTCCCCCTCTTCTGGGCGTAAACCAATAAGGAATCGTGTTCAACAAAACAAATACAAAGTTCCTTTTAAACAGTAGTTAGGATGATGATAGCCTAATAGTAAACTCCCCGTATTAAAGGCTCTGCTGATTAATGCCCGCTCTGCAGTTGCGCCCCTGGATGACTTTAGATATATTTTAGAAACCTACACTCCTAATATGTTTTGTATCACCGAACATGGTTTATTGTGCAGCTCCTCCCAGCTAACTATGACATATTGCAACTAGATCGTTCAATCCCCAAGTTTGGTGGTGGTGTCGCTTTTGTTCTCTAGAAATCCTATAATTGTCAGTAAGTACAATTTGAACACAATCTCCCATGTGAGCTACTTCTCACTAAATTGCAGGCTTCTCCAGAATAATCAGTTTATTTTCCCGCTGTGTACCGCCCCCCGGATATGTCACTAATCAATTTGTGGCTGACTTTGCACAAGTCATTGCGGACCTTGCCCTTATCTACCCTAACATAGTGTTGGTGGGAGATTTCAATCTCCATCTTCTTCAGCCCTTTGATCCTCATGTGCATATCTTTGTTGCTTCCCTTGAAGACTATGGCTTTTCTCTTTGGAATCATTGCCCCACTCATGTAGGGGGTAATAAGCTTTGTCTAATTTTCTCGAATCTTACTAGTTTGCAGGTTTCTAAACCTCTGCCCATGCTGTGGTCTGATCATTTTATGATCACTTTTTCTCTTCCCTGAATTTTCCCCAAAATCAAGCCCCCTCTCCCTATGAAATTTCAATGGCGATGGGCTCAGGTTCCCATTGGCACTATTTCTAAGGCTGTTGTTACATCTACTCAACAGAATAGAAATAAGGGCATGAACATTTGCAATGCACTGGCCATGGCTCTCAAACATCTGGCTGATGCTCTGGCCCCCCTTCAACTACTTCTCGCCCACACTGTGCCCTTAGCATTCTGGTATTCTCAAGTTCTGATGCTACTGAAACAGAGGTGCTGTCGCTTGGAGAGGAAATGGCATCTATTCTCTGACTTCCTTACTAAGGTGGCCTACATACAAGCTCTGAATCATTATCAAAGCTCCATAAAAACAGCTAAGGCCGTATTCTTAAGGCCACTTGTTCTTTAAAAGAGCTCTTTATGGTCGCTAAAAAACTATCCACTCCTGCCCAACCTCCTTCTACGACCATCCGCACTCAAGCCCACTGCAACTTTATTGCTTCTTTTTTTTAAAAATAAAATGTGCATTATACGGGAGAAGATTTGTGTGGCGAGATTTCTCTCTCTTGACAGTGTGGACTGTTGCCCTATCTCTTTTAACTTTGTGACAGTCATTGAAAGCTTAGTGATTGATGCTTTAATGAAGTTTAAATCTGCTTCTCCCGTCGACCCTATCACTTTGCACATCTTGCAGGATCCCTCTATGAATCTGGTCCCTCTGCTTAGTGAGGCACTTCAATATTCATGTGCCACCAGATTCATTGCTCCTCCTCTTAATCATGCAGTGATCGCTCTGTTGCTTAAGAAGCCTCATCTCGACCCCGCTGTGGTCGAGAACTACGGCCCTATCACGCTTCTACCTGCTATAACTAAATTGGTGGAATCTATTATAAAGCCTCAGCTCCCGGCCTATTTTGAGGCTAACAATATTCTTCACCCCTTTCAGGCCGGTTTCTGAACTGCGATGGGTACGGAATAAGTTATGGTCGCACTTCATGATTACATAGCGTTGTCTGTAAGGATATTTGGCGTGTTACAGCACAGAGTACAGCACTACTGCACAGGTAGCAATTTTTTTTGATGCAGCACCACCACATGGGTGTGGTGCATTGCTATATGTGTTGCCAGAGTAACATGGACATATAAGTAAAGACAGGCTATTCAGTCAAAAACGATTTTTACATATAAGATGCAAATCTATTTTTACAGTTAAAAGCACACGTGCACATTCAAAAATGCACACTATTTTTCACCTGAAATGCCTATGGTGCAAGAGACACATTTGAAAATTAATAACTAACCTTATTAATAACTAACCTGACTAATAAAACTGCATTTAACATAACCCACTAATAAAAATGTGTCTCCACTGCAGAATTAGGCCTACTCTGAAAGTGAACTTTTAAACGCACATTCATTTTTTTTTCTTTTTCTCTGCTGCTCTGTCCACATAACTACAGGAAGCAAAGGGCTCGAAGGAACAGGAAATCAGTTGGTTACAAATGGTTACTGTAGAAATGAGCCATTGTGTAGTGAGGGAGGAGATGGCATGATTGATTCTGATTGGAGCAGCGTCATAGCAAGTATCATGCTAGAGGCAGTGATTAGAGTTTTGCTGGGGAAGCTTGAGGAAAGGGGGAGGACAATTGAGATTTGGCAGAGCTGGGAGAAGGACCTGTTCCCTGGCTGAAGCATTCCTGCTGCAAAAGCTGAGAATTCCAGGCAATAACCCCGGTTTGAGAGCGAAAGACGCTTGTTTTCACTGGGGTTAATCTTCAAGGGAGCCAAATTCAGAAAGAGAACAGCCGGAGAAAACTCATGCTGAACAGATAAGGTAATTACAGAAGTATGGGGGCTGAGTGTGTACGAGAATATTCAGTCAGTGTAGGAAAGGAGATTCCTGTGCTTTACTCACGTGTTTAATGTTGCAAATTGAGTTCTTGTCTCCGCCACTCTCTTTTCGGTGTATCACAGATAATGATGTTACTGTGCTATTTTATTTATTTCTGTAAAGAGTGAGATCGTGTTTAAATGCAACTTTTATAATACACAAAAATATTTGAAAGCAGACGGGTGGTGTGTTTTATATTTACCAATACAGTGCTGATGATGTGGGGAGATGTTTAGACAGTGCAATTTTTCAAGGTAGCTAAACATCAGATTTGGCTGCAGCCGTGTGCACAATGTAATTCAGTATGAGCAATTAAAACTAACTGTGTGTGTTGTAGTTTGTCGGAGGTCTATGAGTCGGCAAAAAGGGAGGCCCGGGACATAGTTCACTACCGTATATAAGATAGTGACAATACCACATGATAGCTCGCTGCCGTAGATAAGACAGAGAGAAATTGCCCATGGTGGCACACTAAAAATGAAAATGTGGTGTTCCTGAAATGCAAGCCTGAGGTCTCTCTAGTGATTACACGAAAAATCTAAACAAAAATAAGGGGTTCTGGATATTGGGGCCACAAATAAAACAAGGGAATTATGCTCACCAAAATACCACCAACCACGCATACCAACCACGCATACCAACTACGCATACCAACTACGCATGTCTGTGTGCTGAAATAATGCATGTCCACTGTATTATTGTTGTACATGGCCCAATCTGAATACAAGGAGTGATTGTTGCTAAGTCATTTTTCGGCGGTAAGAAAATACCGTCAGGCCCCAAATCTCCACAAAATACCCTACATATTTATGGTGCGTTGCAGGCCGGGAAAGTGATCATAGAGTACCAACTGGGCGTGGCAAGCGTGTCTCACACTGCCATTTGCACATTAAAGGGAACCCATTTTATAATAGCAGTGTGCCACTAAAAACGAATTTCAGAATGTCACAAAAGGAAACCACATTTTCAGACCTAGTGCAATATTTAGAGGCAAAGTTGTTTGCACATGGGACGTGGTCGTCGAACAGCACGTTAGAATGGCGTGACCGCATTCAGGGTGAGGTGCAGAAAGAAAAACTAGACAATATTTTTGCAGAAGGCAGCATAAATCAGGTCTGCCTTACAAGATTATTGAATGCAGCCGATAAAAGTGCAGAGAAAGACTGTTTAATATGGCTATGCGGCAAAATATGGTTTATTTTGAATAAGTCCCTGCGAATGCAGGAGAATGATACTCAGCTAATTAACAGGTTAAAGACTGAATTAGATGGGGCAAGTAAAAATCAGGAAATGTTAAGAGCAGAATTGGATGTATGCCAAAAAGACATGCAATTAAAATGCAGAGACTTTGATGCTCAGTTATCCAAAAGCAAGAAACAATTTGAGGATAGTGAGCAAGAATTGGTACACTTAAAAGCCTTAGTGGACCACATTAGACAGGATAAAGATGAGGTTGTTTCAGAAATGCAGATTTTACAAAAAGAACATTGTGAAAAAGAATGTGATCTCCAGAGTGCAGAACAAGAAATGATTAAAATGATTCAAGAAAGAGACAAGAGAAATAAAGAGTTCAATGAATGCCAAATGCAAATGTGCGACATGCAGGAGGTGATTAATAAGATGAGTGATAAAAACAACTATTTGCAAAATGAAGCAAACAGACTCCTTAAAAAGTGTAAGGACTTAGAACAGCAAATGTGCATTCCCAGGTCCCAGGAGAGGCGGCAGGGTACCACATTCAATGGAGTGGAGGTGAATTCTAGCTCTGCCCAAAGAGCTAGTGCTCCAGTGACTGGGCCGGTGACTGAACTTGGTTGCAGCGCCCTTGGGGGATTTGATACTCCCATTGGGGGCAGCCACAAATCTCATACACCTGAAAACAGGATTGAATCACAAAATAGTGAAATTCCATGCATTGCAACAAGTAGCCCCATAAAAATAATGAAATCCATTAAAGCCCTGATCAAACCATTTAAAAAGGGAGGTGAATGCTGCATTGAGAATCACTTAGAAGCGGTGCATGACATTTTTAAAGCACTCCAGATACCTAAGGAACAGTACAGACAATATTTTCATTTAACTTTAGATGCCCCGACGGCCAGCATCATAAGGGGATTAAATGAACAGCAGAATATGACCTGGTTGGAGTTTGAAAAGAAATTAGGCGTCATTTTTCTCCTTTTCAGTCATTGCAGGAGGCAAAGAAAGTCGCTTACACAATTACTGCTGGACCTAATACATCCCCTCGCCAATTTTTACAAGACTTAAAAAGAGCATTTTCTCGCTTTGATGTATCTTTTGACTCAAATTCCAATGAGTTTAAAAGTGCATACTTCTATGGGCTACAGAAAGACATCATATCCCAATTGGTCCGTGAATTTGACCGTGACAAGTCCCTTGAATGGATTGTACATCAAAGCACAAAACTATATGAGGTACTCTATTGTCAGGGTAGAGAAAGTGATAAAATGAAAGATACTAGACCTAAATCTAAAGAACCCTCAGCCACAGTAATGGAAATCAGGTCAGCCAAAATGTCCCTTGAGTCTGCTCAAAGCCAAGGTAAAAATAATGTGACACCTGAACAAAGGGGTAATCAACAAAGATCGCCATTTCCTGTACCAATGTTCCAATCACATGATTCTAGTAATAGAGAGAGCTACATCAGCCCTAGGTATTTAGGGGACAGACCCCGGGTAGGATATCGGCCTGATATGGCAGGTATGAACAATAACCAGAGACAAAATCAAGATCAAAGAAATGATGGTCCCTACCAGTCATTGGGGACACAGAGCAGATTTGATCCCAACCCCATGATATATGGTAATCAGGATAGACCCGATATGTGGATCGATTTACTGATAATGGAAATCAACATAGGGGCCAGTAGCCACAATCTGAGAGACAGGACATGAGGCAAAACGTGAACTACAATCCACGTCAGTACAATGATTCCCCACCAGGGGACTATAACCAAAGGATGGGTGCAACCCGCTCCCCTCCACAAATGAATCAAGAGTTCAGAAACCATCCCAACCGACATCAATCACCTGAGAGGTATCAGAATAGATCCAATCAGGGGGAAAACAACCAATATCGACCTAGGCCACAGAAAGAGGATCCTAGAGAGTTGGAAAGGTTCCAGTGCCTTGAGGCCCAAGTGAAAATGTTAGCTGAGCAAATAGGAAAGCTCTGTACAGCGCAAAAACAACCTTCCAAAGAGGGGGCTGATGGCCATAGCAATGACCGGTGGGGTTCCGAAAAGTGACTAAGTACTCATGATAACTGCAGTGCCAAAATGACAGATTGCTCTGATATAATTTTGCATAACGACTCTGAGATGCCTAATGGATTAAAAATGAAAGTGCCAGTAAATGAACTTGAAGTGGGAGAATGGAACAACAGACTCCCGCCAATCCCCTCTCGCGCTTGGCCTAGAGGATCACGGCCTAGGCACCCGCCACGAGATGAGTTTGCCCATCTACCAGACGACCAAATACCTTGGTACAGGAACCTACGGATGTGCCCACCTACCTGCCCTACCTGCCCAGCAGCTCGCCCTACCCAGGCCGACACCTGCAACATGGATCAACTCGACTAAACCAACACATCGTTAGAGATGCCATGACGACCTAGCCAACGGTCACACCTGTACGACCATGCACACTGGACACTCCTACACCAATCTACACGAAGAATATACTCAGCGCTATGACATAGGTGACGGACACATCCACGGACGTGCATCTTTATTATTTTTCACATAGGCTTTTAAGATGCAGAACCGCAAGACGCACAATGAACTTATCTAAATGGCTTGCTTACGCTTCGCATAAACCCTATAACCTAAAGCACCTGTGCACTCAACGGCTCCATTATGCACCTGATTCAAGTAGGCCGCAAGCAAGAGCTTCCATGAACATTAAAATGAACAAAAGTCCAGTTGCTGATCCTGCAGAATGAGCTCGGCGAAAGGCAGACAGCCATGCCACAATGTTGCAATCTCGCACGCCGCACACCAACGTCAAGGTCACACCTGCAAATTAAACAAGGCAGACAGTGGGAAAAACAATATTAATTGTGCAGAATTCGGCCTCAAACACGGTCCCGCCTCACGTGACCAAGCCAAACCTGAACGGATGCCAAGGATAGGAGAATGGAGGCGCCTGAATCTCTCGTTACAAGACACAAGCAGATACAAATAAAAGACTCAATGGACATCTGCGACAGTAGGAGTAGTCGGCCTTCCAGTCCATGAATAAGTCCTCGCATTGTCTGCACGTACCCATAGTGAAACATTGTTGCAAATGACAGGTGCACCGCGAGCTGGGAACGGCGATGGTCCCAGGCTGGGAGGCTCGCGGGCGCACCAATCAAAACATGGGGCTCTTATCACTGACGCCATTAACGTTGACCAATCCTCAGGGGTCTTCATGTAACAATTGTCATGTATCTAATTGCAGGGACAACCCAGGTATACCACCTGACTGACCCTCAGCCACTAATATCCTTCTCTATATGTATGCTATACTAACCCTACCACTCAAGTAACCAATTCAGAGTGGAGATAGGTTTTTTGATAACTTTTCGAGGTGACGCAAGTAGCGCGTCATATCAAGGTAAAAAGGGCCTGCGAGCCCCACGATTGTGTGTGTGTCAGGACGGACGCGTACGCTCCTTGACCCATCCCTGCCGTTTGTATAATAAACAGCAGAACCATCTTGCTTCTTGTGTGCGCCTCATACTCATTTTTGTGATACGCGGGAGGAGTTGGGGCCTCCCTGCCCGGAGGTCCGCGGACGGCCCAGCCGACCCTGGCAGAATTTCCCCCCGACAAGTTGGAGGCACTGCTGAGATGTGTTTAAGGTCTGCTTTTATTTTTATTTTTCCGAGTGCTCCTGCTGCGAGGAGGCCCGGCGGCGCGGCCCCCTCTGCCGCTGCCCCCTTCTGAGGACTACAGGACCATCGCGGAACTGCGAGAAGACCGGACAGCGCAATCCGGATAGAGGCCTTCGGGAGCCGATTGAGAAGTATCCTGCCCGCGGTTGGCGAGTGTCCAGACGTGGTCCAGACGAGGGGAGGTGGCGAGCCGCTTGGAGGGGTGCACGCAGTCGAGCGGCCCCGCATCGAGAGAACTTGGTGAGTATGCCACACCCAACAAGCAATGTGAAATTGTGAGGGTGGGGGGAGGAATTAAATAAGGGAGGAGGGAGGTGTTGCACAGGTGCGCGGCGAAGGTTTGACAATTTAGTGTTGGCTATGAAATGAATGGTAGCCGAACGAGTGCGAGAGCAGTCGGCTACGCTACGCGAGAGAGGGGGGCGGAGCACGAAAACATCACGTGCGGCCGCTCGTAGACACTGATTGGCCTAGGTCGCGACTACGTGTATGGGTGTGTGTGCGCGGTTTCCTACGATTTGGTAATTATTGATCAATGAGTAGATGAGGATCCCTATTGATCGAGCAAGAAACTCGATAGGTAGATGACGTTTCCCTGTAAGCGGTAGCTAGTTGGTTGCCCAATACGGAAGATAATTGGCTGGTTAAGCCCTCCTGTCGAGGGGCGTATCACACGCGAGGCGACGCAGTGTGCGCAGTCCGGTTATATATTGTTGATTACCTTGTTCCAGGCGTGACAGGAAGACAGCTGTGGGGTTAATGGGGGTAGAGTGCCAGTGTATTAAGAACTGACTAATAGTTTGAAGAGATCGGTGACGTCACCAGTAGGGCTTTCATAGGATATCCCGAGCACAAGGCATTTCTCTCTTTTCGGAGGGTGGTGGGGAAGAGAATTGTGGTAAGGGAGTGGAAACGGAGATAAGCGGAAACGAGGCGATCAGGGAAAAGGCGAAACGGGGGACGTGGCTGCGCACGGAGAACGCCGGCCACGGCCAGTGTAGAAGAGGGAGGAGGAGCAAATGAAAATAGGACGACTGTATAAGAACGTCACAAAGGGTACGCAGCCGTAGGGGGCTACGTGCGCCTTGGCCGCAGGGGGCCGTAAGGGTGTTCTGTAAAGGAAGACAAGGAAGAAAAGAATATGCAAATGTAAATACTATATTTTAATAATTTGCCTTAGCGGACTATCGCAAGTCCCCAAACTGACGGGGCCAGGTAAAGGTAAAAGGTTGTGTATTATAGGTGTTATTTAAATAACAGCTACCAAACGGGGGAAGGATAGCAAGTGGAGCGCTGCTATGTCCCACGGAGCAGGATTGGGAGGGTGGGGGAACACCCTCACTACACCACTACAGCACATATGCAAAACACTGTCGCCCCATCGGGAGAAATTGATCAAGTATAGCATTGAATGGACACAGGGGACGGACAACAAAATGACAACCCCATGGCCACCTAATGGTAGCTTCGATCCATATACCCAACATTCACTGTTAAACCATCTGCATAATACATACAAGGGGAAGAAATTGACTAACCATGTGGAAATGTTTAACTTATGGCGGATGTTCCAGGGGTCCCGACCAGGACCAAATGGAATGTTCACTGTGGGGGAAACGCCGGAAGAAAAAGAGATTAAGGAGGAAGGAGAGAGCGGGGAGAAGAAGAGTGAAGGCCCAAAGAATACGGGGAACGGACAAGAGGGAGGAGAAAAGAATAACAACCCAAAAGAAAATGAACTAAAAAAGGAACAGGGCGACGATATAACCCTAGCAAGGGTAGTGAAAACAGAGGGAGGGGGGTTGTACCCTTTAAGGGAACTAGGAGAAATAGGAAGAGAACAACTAAGGGCGGCTGAGGGGTACTCGAACCCAACATACAGCCCACCACCATATGCGGTGACGGGTGTCCACAAGGAAGGGGAACGGACTAGTACGACGGGATCAGCATATAGGAAGATGACAGAGGGGGAGGGGAGGACTGGAGAAGAGCAAAGTGAGGAAATAGGAAATGACGAGTGGGTAGCTGCACAGATACTATTAAAGTTACGAGGTACATTAACCGGAGAAGAGAGGGAGGTAGTGAGGAAGATGGACGAGGATAATACCAGGGAGAGCGAAATAAGGGGAGAAGAGCTGATAAGACGAAAGGAAGAGGTTTTGGAGGAACGGCTAGCAGAGCTAAGGGACGAGCAGAATGAACTAATCAAACAGCTCGAGAGGGAGGAAAGAGAGAGAGCAAGGGAAAGGAAAGAAGGAAGGAACCAGTTGGAAAGAATAAGGGGACGAAATGAGGAGCAAAGGAGAGAAGCAGAAAGGGTGAAAGCAGCAGCAGAAAGGGTATCAAGAGCAGTACTACGAGAGAGGAAAAAGGAAGAAGAAGAGAAAGAAAAAGAAATGTCAATGTGGAAGAAGAGATTACTATCAGAAACGACAAGGAAATATGAAGAGGGGAGGGTGATAGAGAGTATATTAGAAAGGGAGAGGGTGAGGAAGGAAAGGAAGGAAGAGGATGAAAGGGTATTGGGAAAGATGAGTAGAGAAGTAATGGAGGAATTTAAAAGGAAAAGGGAGGAGATTGGAAGAGAGATGGAGGAGAGAAATGAAGGGGAAAGAGAAGATAGAAGAGGAGAGATTGAAGAAAGGAGGTATGTATATAGAGATAGAGAAGTAGCAACAACATCAGCACAAAGGGGAGCGGGTGGTAAAGGAGAAAGAGGAGACACAGACCTAATAGACTTAAAAACAGTAACGATCAAGGGGAGAAAGACAGAGTGGGGGCAGCCACATACAGATGACTTTTGTAGTGAGGAAGAAGAAGGAAGGGAGAAGGAAGGAAGAAACAGTGACAGGGAAAGCCTAGATAAACTATACACCACTCGGACCAATACAGACTCACCCTGGATATGTATGAGAAAGGATGAACTGGAAAAAAGTGAGGAGGAAGAGCGAGGGATAGCGAAAGGGCAGATACATGAAGCCACACCCACTCCCGCCACTGTCACACCCTCACCATCCTACCATCAGTCAACTACCCCACGCTCACTACGTGCATCTAAACTAGCGCCTTTCACAAACGAAATGACACCTTATGTAGGTAGGCTTAGAGACCTCCCTAGACGTAGGCAGGAAGGACGAATACACACGCCCACATTAGATACAAGAGATGATGAAAAAAGGGGAAAAGATGGAGAAGAAAGAGTTACGAGCAGGGGAATTACGGACAGAGTAGACGATATAAGAGAGAGGGAAGAAGAGGAGGGGTGTGGGGACTCAATTTTATGGAACCCAAGGGATATGACGGGACACAACTTAATGCCACTTCTGGAGAGGGGAGGGGTGAGACCACAATACGTCCCTTGGAAGCATGTAGACAAAGAAAATATAAAGTGCAGGCTCCCATCATTAAGTGGAGGTGCAGGTAAATGGATATATGAAATGGAAAAACACACCGCAGGACAGAAACTGGCAGTGGGGGATGTAAAGGGCCTTCTAATATCAATATTAGGGGATGCAGCGGATGACATTTGGAAAAGAGCAGGATTTACTGGGGTGACAATAACCAACACATCACACGATGGGGCACCATTCGCAAACTGCAGACATGCATTATGGCAGGCCCTAAGGGTACAGTACCCAGACACATCAGACATAGGAGCAATTACCTCACGCAAGATGCGTGAGAACGAAGATCCTGTTGATTATATCCAGGAAATTCAAGAGAAGTGGCGCATGGAAACTAGAGAACAATGGGAAAAAACACCAGCAATATTTTATCATATACTAGTACAAGGGCTCCCAGAAGGAGTTCAGAAACAACTAAAGAAAGTGGTGGGAATGGAAGCAAAAGCATGGCCAGAAATACATCTGACAATAGTACACCATTGTAGGACATGGCAAGGTAAAATGAAACAAAAGGAAGAGGACAGGAAAACGGAAGAGGCTAAACTTGTACAGAAAAAACTTACTAAATACACAATGGAAGGGGCACTAATAACTACACCTGCAACAATGACCCAAAACCCCACACAAGTAGTGGCTGCACAAGACCCCTCCCAAATACAACCCTCCCAGACTATAACACAACAGATGTCGCCACTCCAACCATACACGTCCAACTTGGGAGGAGGATACTCAACGCAAGGAACTGGGTATTATAACTACAACGGGGAAGAGGAGGAATAATGAGAGGGAGAGGATACGGATATAACACACAACAACAGGTGGGAGGACTTAGAAATTACTACCCCACCGGCCAACCAGTATACCAGGACAACTCAGGTAGCTTCCCATGGCAGAGTAGGGAACCACCAGTGTGTTGGATTTGTGGCATGATAGGGCACATGTCACGTACGTGTAGAGTAAGACCAGGGACACCATTATGGAACGAGCAGGGACAACTAAGGCCCACACAGGAACAGCAGGGGATACAGCAACAGCAGACGTTGCAACAGGGAAATGACCAGCAACAACCAGGAACACAACAACAGCCACAGGCATTTTCACTGCCACAACAACAGGTGATGGCAACACCACAACCCCAAGCACAACAAATACAACTGGGTAGGGTGACAGTACTAGGACACAACCCTTACACGGGAAACGGGCAATCATTGTACCCTCAATAGGACAGCCCACAGACGGCCTTGGTGTGTCCCATCCTGTCAGTAACCCCTAATAGTGCGGAGGAACCACGCATAGAGGTGACGATAGGTGACAAAAAGTTATCATTTCTTGTTGATACCGGGGCGACCCGGTCTTGCATAAGGGAAGGTAAGTTTAAGATGTCAGGCGAAGCCATGAACACCCAAGGATTTTCTGGGGCTAGGGGGTTGGTTCCCTTTACTGATAACGTTCCCTTATCAATAGGGGATTATGACATGTCAGTGCCACTTTTATATTCTAGGGCCTCACCAGTAAATATATTGGGGAGAGACATCATGAACAGGTTGAATATGACGATTTCCTTTACGGAAAACGGCATAATTTGCTCTACCCCCGGGATCAACATGCTCACAGCACGACAAATCATGCAAGCATACTGCGGACAGACAGCGATTAGGGCTGAGCCAATTGATGGTGAACTATTCCAATACGGGACAGACATGGCATTTGCATGGATGCCAGGGATAGAAAGAAAGATCTGGAGAAGGCCAGCAGCCTATTTGTTCAGACCAGAAACACCAGCCAATGAACCAGAAGGAAAGGTGATTTCAGTAGACATAGAGAGCATTATAGCAACAGCTGATTACATTGCAGTGCATGCACAAGACAGCGAAGGAAGAGCATGGAGAGCAGTAATAGCACTAGCAGAGGGATGTAGACTCACCCAGGTGTCAGACGAGGAGCTCTTCTCAGAAGAAAAGGAGGAAGGTGAAATGGTGTTTATGATGAGTGTGGAGATATGGCTAAGAGTGGCGTATAAACAAGTGGCACAAAAGATTGCAATGGCACTTGAGGCACCCGCATCCACCCCAGTTCCCTTCTTAGAGGAGGATATGGCAAGGGTACCCACGTCACTATGGACTACTAGCCCCTATGACGTGGGATGCATAAAAAGTATCGGAGGGGTAAGGATAAAATTGAAAAAAGGTGCAATACTCCCCAGAGTAAAACAGTACCCATTATCAAAAGAGGCAGATGAGGGCATATATGAAACCATAACGGCCCTCATAAATAATGGCATACTAGTACCATCAGAATCACCATGCAACACAGCCGTATACCCAGTGCGCAAGGCTAAAGGGGGGTCTTGGCGCTTCATACAGGACCTCAGGCCCTTGAACAACATAGTGGAAGCAGAGTACCCCATAGCAGCAAACCCGGCCACAATATTGTGTGGCATTCCAGCAGAGGCATCACGATTTACAGTGATCGACCTTAAAAATGCTTTTTTCTCAATACCATTGCACCCCGACTCAAAAGATTTGACAAGCTTCACATACAGAAACACAAAGTGGAAACATACTAGATTGCCACAAGGATACTGCGAGTCACCCTCAATATTCAACAGAGTAATACAGATGGATTTGGGTAACATTGAAGTAGGAAGCACAGTGTTGCAGTATGTAGACGACATAATAATTTGCAGCACAAATGAAAAAAGATGCAGAGAGGACTCATTAAAGATGCTGACAATATTGGCTGAAAAAGGTTACAAGGTAGACATGGAAAAGTTACAGTACTGTCAGGAACAGGTACTTTACATTGGTCAGCTCATATCCCAACATGGAAGAAAGATTGCACCACAAAGAGCACAGGCCATCTCAAAAACGCCATTGCCACAAACAGTGAGGGAACTACAGCAGTTTCTAGGTCTGTGCAACTACTGCAGAGCATGGGTATTTGATTACAGCTCATACATAGGACCCCTGCTTGAAGGGTTAAAAGAAGCTAACAAAGGGGAGAAAAAGTTGGGATGGACGATGGAAATGAGAGAGGCTTTTGATGAATTGAAAGATGCGATATCAACTGCTCCAGTACTGGCCACCCCAGATTATGAGCGACAATTTTTCATATTTTCACATTGCGACTCAGCAGTAATGAAAGCAGTGTTGGCTCAAAAAACAAGCATGGGCTACAAACCAGTAGCGTTTTACAGCGGCCATTTAGACCCTGTAATGTTGGGTCATTTCCCTTGCGAACAAGGCCTCGCCGCAGCTGCTTTTGCGGTAGAAAAGGCGTCAACAATAACCATGGGGTGCCCAACCACACTATTTGTGGAACATGCACTATTTGCAATATTAAATAAACCCAAGTCCACCCTAACCACGCAGAGGGCATCAGGTTATGAGATAATATTATCCAGAGCTGAACTATCAATTGTTAGATGTAGCACAGTCAACCCTGCAAGGTTTTTAGCAGAAGTAATTGAGGAAGGAGATTATGCACACGATTGTACGCAAACCACTGAAATGTACTCATGTGCTAGAAAAGTTGAAGAAAACGCACTAGAGGGAGGTGAGCTCCTGTTCATTGATGGGTCTTCAACAATTGACCAAAAGGACGGGATAAGGAGAACTGGGGCAGCAGTGGTGAAAATGATGGAGGTACCGGTGTGTGTGGCAATGAAATGTGTGCAACTACCACAGCATTACTCTGCTCAAGCTGCAGAACTAATTGCTCTGATCTTGGCGTTGAAGGAAAGCTTTAATAAACGAGTGACCATATATTCTGACAGCGCATATGTTACGTCTACTGTCCACTCAGGGCTGTCAAAATGGAGAAGAAGAGGGTTTAGAAGAGCTGACGGCACCCCAGTGCAACATGCTCTCTTACTGGCTGAACTAATTGAAATAATAAACAACCCCCAGGAATTAGCATTGGTCAAATGTACCGCACATACTAATGGAGAAGATTATGTCTCAAGAGGGAATGCAGCGGCAGACGCACATGCGAAGTATGCTGCATACTTTGGTGAGATATGGAACCCCCAAGAGTCAGAGAGAGGGAGAGGGAGGGGAATGGCTAAGGAGATGTTGATAAGAGAAGGATATACCCATCTCCCCGCCACACAGATAATGGAGCTACAAGCAGCTGCACCAATGGCAGAAAAAGAAATATGGGTAAAAAGAGGATGCACAATGTCACCAACTGACGCATTATGGCGCCAGGGTAACACTGGGAAAATTGCAATACCACTGGCACTATTGAATACCGCCCTGAGCCAACTACACCACCCAGCCCATACAGGCAAGGAAGTAATTGCAGCACGAATTAGGGAAGACTGGTTTTGCCCCGAGTTAAATTCCCATGTGTCAAATTTCATAAGTAACTGTCTCACATGTCAACAGTTTACGGACGGTCACACTTTGAAGGTGATAAAAGGTACCATACCCCGGCCAGAGGGACCCTTCCGACACCTCCATATTGACTATGTTGATATGATCAACGTATGTCAAGGAAACAGGTATATGATTGTAGTAGTATGCCCATTTTCGAGATGGATTGAAGCAGGGCCATGCTCTCACCCAGATGCATTCAGAGCAGCTAAATTCCTAGTGAGGGAGGTCTTCCCCAGGTGGGGGGTGTGCGAGGTACTGCGGTCAGACAATGGCCCGCATTTCGCAAACGAAATGTTCCAGCACATCACGTCCTTATTGAGCATCAAGCATAAATTTGCATGTGCATACCACCCACAGGCCAACGGTATATGCGAACGCCTGAATGGCCTACTAAAGGAGGCAATTGCAAAAATACAGCAAACAACAAAAAAAAGTTGGTTGTATTGCCTTCCGTTAGCCCTATTCGAACTAAGAAATAGGCCGGGCTCCGACCACCACCTCACCCCGCACGAGGTGGTTACCAGACGCCAAATGCGCCTTCCTCTGACCCCAACATCAAGAGCATTCTCAGACCAAGATAGCACTGCCACTGTTTTTGGTGATGAAATGTATCAATATGTGTCTTCTTTGATTACTAGTGTAGTGTTTGTGTCTCAACAGCTCGAGCGCACACGGGGCGGGTCTAACAGCGACCAACAAGAAGACGCGGATAAAGAACAGGAAAAGGAAAGACTGTGTAAAATTGCTAAAGGTGACCACGTGCTACTCCGCAACTTCAACGGGAAGTGGAACAGTCCACGTTTCACTGGCCCCCACCTGGTAGAGGAAACATCAACGAGAGCAGTAAAGCTACAGGACAAACGTGCCTGGAACCACCTACATGACGTAAAGATCTACAAACTCCAGACCCGCCCCAGCGCCACCGACAGGGCCATCGGAAGAACAACAACGTCACCAACGGAGGAAGAACCTTCTACCATTACTGACGGCTTAAGCGTCCCCATACCCTGTCAACCCCCAGATCCCCCAGAGACAACTATTGGACCCACCCACCCCATGGTCACCCGATCAAAGAGTAAAGAGACTTCCGCCAGCTAAGCCCCAAACCTTCTGCCCATTGACCCCCTACCCACTGTAGTAACAACCGAACTGAAGGACATTGTTTTGCACCTATACACACGTAAACACTTGAATGTTCTCCTTTTCTTTTCCCTCGCACATGCAGGTACTGCGTATTATTGTACTGTTAAGAAAGTAGTTAACTAACAAATTCACTGCCTAGGAGTAGATGGTACCCTCAGATGATAACTACCCAGAAGAATTGTCACACCAATTTGTATATGAAGTAAGAAGGCCAACGTACCTGAACAAAAGGAGGGTACGTGTATACTACACAGCATTCCTCTTGGCCATAGAATATTCAATGCCCCACCTCCACCCATACTTGCCTGTACTAAGAGATAGATCACTTAGAGTGGCATGGGAACAGCTCTTTGCCTGGGCACTGAATGACTATCTGATAGGGAGGGCTTAAAAAACAACCACTAAACCTAATAACCAGCATATTGAGAATTTTCAGGCGGGCAACTTTAACGTCGCAAGAATACGCTGCCGGACTGCAGCAAGGTAAGAGCAAAATGCCGGTGAAATTAGCTTTTGTAATAAAGTTGATAGGGATTTTGATGGTCACCGGGTTCTTGGCTGCCTCTGTATGGCAGTACAACTATGCTACGAATATTGTTGCTGTACCCAAACCTAATATACCCCCACCCCCAGCTGCAACAGGTGTTACGCCAGGTGGTATTAGTATAATCCTACACAAAGGTAATAGGGTTAAACGCAGCACATACTCAGATAATAAAGGTATTGACAACTACATACAAGATTCAGCGCACATCTCAAACAACATGTGGTATCAACACATGACCCACATAGGTAAGCAGACAACAGAAGACAGCTGCTACGTTTGCTCATTAATTCCATATGCCATGAGCGCTTCTCGAACATTTGTTGCCACAGAAATAGATGAAAAAACAGCACGATGCATAATATACCTGGCACTGTTCCAAATGAAAGGAAGGTTTCAAGGGAGAGTGGTGCAACTGGTGTGGAAAACACGTGACTCATATCCATATGAAAACAACTTTCTCAAGACTTATTTAAGTTACCACAAGAAAAGTTTACACACTGAAGCCTTCAGATACATGACGAGTGGTCCCGAAAAAGGAGAAACAAAGAAGGTAACACTACAGTACCTACCATGTGATTGGTATGCCACTGAAGTTGCTGGTAAAACAGGATGTTGGGAGAGAGCACTAGTGACGATAACAGGGAAGGTGTACTTGAACAACAAATGGGAAATAGGAGTGGTTGGCAGCAACATGATAACAAAAGAAACTATTTCAACTATCGATGGACACAACCACAGATGTTGGACGACTTGGATCAAGTACGTACCCATGCTCACGTGGATAGAGAAGGATGAAGACCCGATAATAATACTGCCACTAACTGCGCCTAATGTATGCTACCAACATAAAGGAGAGGTGGACGTAGGATACAACACCAACTGTGCAAGCGTGGTGGAGTTACCTGAGGGGGGAGCAGGGACAGCAGTGATAATGGACCACTACTGGGCCTGCGGAGAGAAAGCATACCACACACTGCCCCCTCTGTGGAATGGTATATGCACAATAGTCCACGTCAATGTACCATCACTAGTGGTACCCCAGAAACACGTGAATATGGCCAACTTCCCCAAAATGGATGAAGGGAACGAGAGGAAGAAGAGGTCTGTAAAACCTCAGAAGGGGCCGGAGAACGAAACCAACAGCAATAATACTGTCCTGAATAGAAAGAAAAGACAAGGAGAACCTCTGACGGGAAATTACCTATGGGGAAGATCAGAAACAGCACTCTCCTCAATTCCGCCAGAACACAGACTGTTCAGCAGAGCAGCAATGTTCTTCTCCTCGATAATACATCCGGGATTACAGGCTTACGCAAATGCAAAATGGCTCCAGATAACTAGATGGGAACTAATGATGACCATCAACTCTACAGTGAATGGATTTAACGCCATAAAAGAGGAACTGCGCGCAGTAAGAATGGTGGCACTTCAGAACAGATATGTACTGGACCTCCTCACAGCAATGGAAGGAGGGGTTTGCGCAAAGATAGGACAATCATGCTGTACATTCATCCCTGCCAACGATCCTGACAACGGTACATTGACAGAAGCAGTTTCACAATTGGCCCAGATGCACTCCAAAATGATGGATGAAAG
The DNA here is from genome assembly GCF_040938575.1 of Ambystoma mexicanum. NCBI lineage: Eukaryota > Metazoa > Chordata > Amphibia > Caudata > Ambystomatidae > Ambystoma > Ambystoma mexicanum. The sequence continues at coordinate 331,331,671 of NC_090938.1, forward strand.
TAAAGGTGTAACAAAGGATGGAAGCTGGTTTTCAATATTATGGTCATGGATGCCATCTTGGCTGTCAGATGGACTGAAAATTATAGTTGGATGTACGATTTTGGCTGGAGCTACATTGATCATAATAAGATTTTGGAAAGCCCGGAAGGCACGCACCACAGATGAAATGATTGAAATGGCCGGTATGCACCCCTTGATGCCAGCAGATGACGGCCAACACACAGGCATGATAATACAAGAGAGAGAGAGGCTGCGTAACCAAATCACCACCAACCACCTGGACCCACCATCTGTGAAGCTCGAAAACCCAAGAAACCCAAGGAGCTACATAGGGAAATGGGTGTACTGCACTCCTGGAGGAACCTGTGCATACATGTATTGGTCATTTGAAGACCATGTCAACCACTATGGACATTTGGGAGGAATAACTAAAATATGGAGAGTGAGAGGAGATAGAGAAAAGGATATGTTTGTGGTCGACAAGTCGACCAGAGGGGGGACTGAAGTGGGAGAATGGAACAACAGACTCCCGCCAATCCCCTCTCGCGCTTGGCCTAGAGGATCACGGCCTAGGCACCCGCCACGAGATGAGTTTGCCCATCTACCAGACGACCAAATACCTTGGTACAGGAACCTACGGATGTGCCCACCTACCTGCCCTACCTGCCCAGCAGCTCGCCCTACCCAGGCCGAAACCTGCAACATGGATCAACTCGACTAAACCAACACATCGTTAGAGATGCCATGACGACCTAGCCAACGGTCACACCTGTACGACCATGCACACTGGACACTCCTACACCAATCTACACGAAGAATATACTCAGCGCTATGACATAGGTGACGGACACATCCACGGACATGCATCTTTATTATTTTTCACATAGGCTTTTAAGATGCAGAACCGCAAGACGCACAATGAACTTATCTAAATGGCTTGCTTACGCTTCGCATAAACCTTATAACCTAAAGCACCTGTGCACTCAACGGCTCCATTATGCACCTGATTCAAGTAGGCCACAAGCAAGAGCTTCCATGAACATTAAAATGAACAAAAGTCCAGTTGATGATCCTGCAGAATGAGCTCGGCGAAAGGCAGACAGCCATGCCACAATGTTGCAATCTCGCACGCCGCACACCAACGTCAAGGTCACACCTGAAAATTAAACAAGGCACACAGTGGGAAAAACAATATTAATTGTGCAGAATTCGGCCTCAAACACGGTCCCGCCTCACGTACCAAGCCAAACCTGAACGGATGCCAAGGATAGGAGAATGGAGGCGCCTGAATCTCTCGTTACAAGACACAAGCAGATACAAATAAAAGACTCAATGGACATCTGCGACAGTAGGAGTAGTCGGCCTTCCAGTCCATGAATAAGTCCTCGCATTGTCTGCACGTACCCATAGTGAAACATTGTTGCAAATGACAGGTGCACCGCGAGCTGGGAACGGCGATGGTCCCAGGCTGGGAGGCTCGCGGGCGCACCAATCAAAACATGGGGCTCTTATCACTGACGCCATTAACGTTGACCAATCCTCAGGGGTCTTCATGTAACAATTGTCATGTATCTAATTGCAGGGACAACCCAGGTATACCACCTGACTGACCCTCAGCCACTAATATCCTTCTCTATATGTATGCTATACTAACCCTACCACTCAAGTAACCAATCCAGAGTGGAGATAGGTTTTTTGATAACTTTTCGAGGTGACGCAAGTAGCGCGTCATATCAAGGTAAAAAGGGCCTGCGAGCCCCACGATTGTGTGTGTGTCAGGACGGACGCGTATGCTCCTTGACCCATCCCTGCCGTTTGTATAATAAACAGCAGAACCACCTTGCTTCTTGTGTGTGCCTCATACTCATTTTTGTGATACACGGGAGGAGTTGGGGCCTCCCTGCCCGGAGGTCCGCGGACGGCCCAGCCGACCCCGGCAGAATTTCCCCCCGACAAGTTGGAGGCACTGCTGGGATGTGTTTAAGGTCTGCTTTTATTTTTATTTTTCCGAGTGCTCCTCCTGCGAGGAGGCCCGGCGGCGCGGCCCCCTCTGCCGCTGCCCCCTTCTGAGGACTACAGGACCATCGCAGAACTGCGAGAAGACCGGACAGCGCAATCCGGATAGAGGCCTTCGGGAGCCGATTGAGAAGTATCCCGCCCGCGGTTGGCGAGTGTCCAGACGTGGTCCAGACGAGGGGAGGTGGCGAGCCGCTTGGAGGGGTGCACGCAGTCGAGCGGCCCCGCATCGAGAGAACTTGGTGAGTATGCCACACCCAACAAGCAATGTGAAATTGTGAGGGTGGGGGGAGGAATTAAATAAGGGAGGAGGGAGGTGTTGCACAGGTGCGCGGCGAAGGTTTGACAATTTAGTGTTGGCTATGAAATGAATGGTAGCCGAACGAGTGCGAGAGCAGTCGGCTACGCTACGCGAGAGAGGGGGCGGAGCACGAAAACATCACGTGCGGCCGCTCGTAGACACTGATTGGCCTAGGTCGCGACTACGTGTATGGGTGTGTGTGCGCGGTTTCCTACGATTTGGTAATTATTGATCAATGAGTAGATGAGGATCCCTATTGATCGAGCAAGAAACTCGATAGGTAGATGACGTTTCCCTGTAGGCGGTAGCTAGTTGGTTGCCCAATACGGAAGATAATTGGCTGGTTAAGCCCTCCTGTCGAGGGGCGTATCACACGCGAGGCGACGCAGCGTGCGCAGTCCGGTTATATATTGTTGATTACCTTGTTCCAGGCGTGACAGGAAGACAGCTGTGGGGTTAATGGGGGTAGAGTGCCAGTGTATTAAGAACTGACTAATAGTTTGAAGAGATCGGTGACGTCACCAGTAGGGCTTTCATAGGATATCCCGAGCACAAGGCATTTCTCTCTTTTCGGAGGGTGGTGGGGAAGAGAATTGTGGTAAGGGAGTGGAAACGGAGATAAGCGGAAACGAGGCGATCAGGGAAAAGGCGAAACGGGGGACGTGGCTGCGCACGGAGAACGCCGGCCACGGCCAGTGTAGAAGAGGGAGGAGGAGCAAATGAAAATAGGACGACTGTATAAGAATGTCACAAAGGGTACGCAGCCGTAGGGGGCTACGTGCGCCTCAGCCGCAGGGGGCCGTAAGGGTGTTCTGTAAAGGAAGACAAGGAAGAAAAGAATATGCAAATGTAAATACTATATTTTAATAATTTGCCTTAGCGGACTATCGCAAGTCCCCAAACTCACGGGGCCAGGTAAAGGTAAAAGGTTGTGTATTATAGGTGTTATTTAAATAACAGCTACCAAACGGGGGAAGGATAGCAAGTGGAGCGCTGCTATGTCCCACGCAGCAGGATTGGGAGGGTGGGGGAACACCCTCACTACACCACTACAGCACATATGCAAAACACTGTCGCCCCATCGGGAGAAATTGATCAAGTATAGCATTGAATGGACACAGGGGACGGACAACAAAATGACAACCCCATGGCCACCTAATGGTAGCTTCGATCCATATACCCAACATTCACTGTTAAACCATCTGCATAATACATACAAGGGGAAGAAATTGACTAACCATGTGGAAATGTTTAACTTATGGCGGATGTTCCAGGGGTCCCGACCAGGACCAAATGGAATGTTCACTGTGGGGGAAACGCCGGAAGAAAAAGAGATTAAGGAGGAAGGAGAGAGTGGGGAGAAGGAGAGTGAAGGCCCAAAGAATACGGGGAACGGACAAGAGGGAGGAGAAAAGAATAACAACCCAAAAGAAAATGAACTAAAAAAGGAACAGGGCGACGATATAACCCTAGCAAGGGTAGTGAAAACAGAGGGAGGGGGGTTGTACCCTTTAAGGGAACTAGGAGAAATAGGAAGAGAACAACTAAGGGCGGCTGAGGGGTACTCGAACCCAACATACAGCCCACCACCATATGCGGTGACGGGTGTCCACAAGGAAGGGGAACGGACTAGTACGACGGGATCAGCATATAGGAAGATGACAGAGGGGGAGGGGAGGACTGGAGAAGAGCAAAGTGAGGAAATAGGAAATGACGAGTGGGTAGCTGCACAGATACTATTAAAGTTACGAGGTACATTAACCGGAGAAGAGAGGGAGGTAGTGAGGAAGATGGACGAGGATAATACCAGGGAGAGCGAAATAAGGGGAGAAGAGCTGATAAGACGAAAGGAAGAGGTTTTGGAGGAACGGCTAGCAGAGCTAAGGGACGAGCAGAATGAACTAATCAAACAGCTCGAGAGGGAGGAAAGAGAGAGAGCAAGGGAAAGGAAAGAAGGAAGGAACCATTTGGAAAGAATAAGGGAACAAAATGAGGAGCAAAGGAGAGAAGCAGAAAGGGTGAAAGCAGCAGCAGAAAGGGTATCAAGAGCAGTACTACGAGAGAGGAAAAAGGAAGAAGAAGAGAAAGAAAAAGAAATGTCAATGTGGAAGAAGAGATTACTATCAGAAACGACAAGGAAATATGAAGAGGGGAGGGTGATAGAGAGTATATTAGAAAGGGAGAGGGTGAGGAAGGAAAGGAAGGAAGAGGATGAAAGGGTATTGGGAAAGATGAGTAGAGAAGTAATGGAGGAATTAAAAAGGAAAAGGGAGGAGATTGGAAGAGAGATGGAGGAGAGAAATGAAGGGGAAAGAGAAGATAGAAGAAGAGAGATTGAAGAAAGGAGGTATGTATATAGAGATAGAGAAGTAGCAACAACATCAGCACAAAGGGGAGCGGGTGGTAAAGGAGAAAGAGGAGACACAGACCTAATAGACTTAAAAACAGTAACGATCAAGGGGAGAAAGACAGAGTGGGGGCAGCCACATACAGATGACTTTTGTAGTGCGGAAGAAGAAGGAAGGGAGAAGGAAGGAAGAAACAGTGACAGGGAAAGCCTAGATAAACTATACACCACTCGGACCAATACAGACTCACCCTCGATATGTATGAGAAAGGATGAACTGGAGAAAAGTGAGGAGGAAGAGCGAGGGATAGCGAAAGGGCAGATACATGAAGCCACACCCACTCCCGCCACTGTCACACCCTCACCATCCTACCATCAGTCAACTACCCCATGCTCACTACGTGCATCTAAACTAGCGCCTTTCACAAACGAAATGACACCTTATGTAGGTAGGCTTAGAGACCTCCCTAGACGTGGGCAGGAAGGACGAATACACACGCCCACATTAGATACAAGAGATGATGAAAAAAGGGGAAAAGATGGAGAAGAAAGAGTTACGAGCAGGGGAATTACGGACAGAGTAGACGATATAAGAGAGAGGGAAGAAGAGGAGGGGTGTGGGGACTCAATTTTATGGAACCCAAGGGATATGACGGGACACAACTTAATGCCACTTCTGGAGAGGGGAGGGGTGAGACCACAATACGTCCCTTGGAAGCATGTAGACAAAGAAAATATAAAGTGCAGGCTCCCATCATTAAGTGGAGGTGCAGGTAAATGGATATATGAAATGGAAAAACACACCGCAGGACAGAAACTGGCAGTGGGGGATGTAAAGGGCCTTCTAATATCAATATTAGGGGATGCAGCGGATGACATTTGGAAAAGAGCGGGATTTACTGGGGTGACAATAACCAACACATCACACGATGGGGCACCATTCGCAAACTGCAGACATGCATTATGGCAGGCCCTAAGGGTACAGTACCCAGACACATCAGACATAGAAGCAATTACCTCACGCAAGATGCGTGAGAACGAAGATCCTGTTGATTATATCCAGGAAATTCAAGAGAAGTGGCGCATGGAAACTAGAGAACAATGGGACAAAACACCAGCAATATTTTATCATATACTAGTACAAGGGCTCCCAGAAGGAGTTCAGAAACAACTAAAGAAAGTGGTGGGAATGGAAGCAAAAGCATGGCCAGAAATACAACTGACAATAGTACACCATTGTAGGACATGGCAAGGTAAAATGAAACAAAAGGAAGAGGACAGGAAAACGGAAGAGGCTAAACTTGTACAGAAAAAACTTACTAAATACACAATGGAAGGGGCACTAATAACTACACCTGCAACAATGACCCAAAACCCCACACAAGTAGTGGCTGCACAAGACCCCTCCCAAATACAACCCTCCCAGACTATAACACAACAGATGTCGCCACTCCAACCATACACGTCCAACTTGGGAGGAGGATACTCAACGCAAGGAACTGGGTATTATAACTACAACAGGGGAAGAGGAGGAATAATGAGAGGGAGAGGATACGGATATAACACACAACAACAGGTGGGAGGACTTAGAAATTACTACCCCACCGGCCAACCAGTATACCAGGACAACTCAGGTAGCTTCCCATGGCAGAGTAGGGAACCACCAGTGTGTTGGATTTGTGGCATGATAGGGCACATGTCACGTACGTGTAGAGTAAGACCAGGGACACCATTATGGAACGAGCAGGGACAACTAAGGCCCACACAGGAACAGCAGGGGATACAGCAACAGCAGACGTTGCAACAGGGAAATGACCAGCAACAACCAGCAACACAACAACAGCCACAGGCATTTTCACTGCCACAACAACAGGTGATGGCAACACCACAACCCCAAGCACAACAAACACAACTGGGTAGGGTGACAGTACTAGGACACAACCCTTACACGGGAAACGGGCAATCATTGTACCCTCAATAGGACAGCCCACAGACGGCCTTGGTGTGTCCCATCCTGTCAGTAACCCCTAATAGTGCGGAGGAACCACGCATAGAGGTGACGATAGGTGACAAAAAGTTATCATTTCTTGTTGATACCGGGGCGACCCGGTCTTGCATAAGGGAAGGTAAGTTTAAGATGTCAGGCGAAGCCATGAACACCCAAGGATTTTCTGGGGCTAGGGGGTTGGTTCCCTTTACTGATAACGATCCCTTATCAATAGGGGATTATGACATGTCAGTGCCACTTTTATATTCTAGGGCCTCACCAGTAAATATATTGGGGAGAGACATCATGAACAGGTTGAATATGACGATTTCCTTTACGGAAAACGGCATAATTTGCTCTACCCCCGGGATCAACATGCTCACAGCACGACAAATCATGCAAGCATACTGCGGACAGACAGCGATTAGGGCTGAGCCAATTGATGGTGAACTATTCCAATACGGGGCAGACATGGCATTTGCATGGATGCCAGGGATAGAAGGAAAGATCTGGAGAAGGCCAGCAGCCTATTTGTTCAGACCAGAAACACCAGCCAATGAACCAGAAGGAAAGGTGATTTCAGTAGACATAGAGAGCATTATAGCAACAGCTGATTACATTGCAGTGCATGCACAAGACAGCGAAGGAAGAGCATGGAGAGCAGTAATAGCACTAGCAGAGGGATGTAGACTCACCCAGGTGTCAGACGAGGAGCTCTTCTCAGAAGAAAAGGAGGAAGGTGAAATGGTGTTTATGATGAGTGTGGAGATATGGCTAAGAGTGGCGTATAAACAAGTGGCACAAAAGATTGCAATGGCACTTGAGGCACCCGCATCCACCCCAGTTCCCTTCTTAGAGGAGGATATGGCAAGGGTACCCACGTCACTATGGACTACTAGCCCCTATGACGTGGGATGCATAAAAAGTATTGGAGGGGTAAGGATAAAATTGAAAAAAGGTGCAATACTCCCCAGAGTAAAACAGTACCCATTGTCAAAAGAGGCAGATGAGGGCATATATGAAACCATAACGGCCCTCATAAATAATGGCATACTAGTACCATCAGAATCACCATGCAACACAGCCGTATACCCAGTGTGCAAGGCTAAAGGGGGGTCTTGGCGCTTCATACAGGACCTCAGGCCCTTGAACAACATAGTGGAAGCAGAGTACCCCATAGCAGCAAACCCGGCCACAATATTGTGTGGCATTCCAGTAGAGGCATCACGATTTACAGTGATCGACCTTAAAAATGTTTTTTTCTCAATACCATTGCACCCCGACTCACAAGATTTGACAAGCTTCACATACAGAAACACAAAGTGGAAACATTCTAGATTGCCACAAGGATACTGCGAGTCACCCTCAATATTCAACAGAGTAATACAGATGGATTTGGGTAACATTGAAGTAGGAAGCACAGTGTTGCAGTATGTAGACGACATAATAATTTGCAGCACAAATGAAAAAAGATGCAGAGAGGACTCATTAAAGATGCTGACAATATTGGCTGAAAAAGGTTACAAGGTAGACATGGAAAAGTTACAGTACTGTCAGGAACAGGTACTTTACATTGGTCAGCTCATATCCCAACATGGAAGAAAGATTGCACCACAAAGAGCACAGGCCATCTCAAAAACGCCATTGCCACAAACAGTGAGGGAACTACAGCAGTTTCTAGGTCTGTGCAACTACTGCAGAGCATGGGTATTTGATTACAGCTCATACATAGGACCCCTGCTTGAAGGGTTAAAAGAAGCTAACAAAGGGGAGAAAAAGTTGGGATGGACGATGGAAATGAGAGAGGCTTTTGATGAATTGAAAGATGCGATATCAACTGCTCCAGTACTGGCCACCCCAGATTATGAGCGACAATTTTTCATATTTTCACATTGCGACTCAGCAGTAATGAAAGCAGTGTTGGCTCAAAAAACAAGCATGGGCTACAAACCAGTAGCGTTTTACAGCGGCCATTTAGACCCTGTAATGTTGGGTCATTTCCCTTGCGAACAAGGCCTCGCCGCAGCTGCTTTTGCGGTAGAAAAGGCGTCAACAATAACCATGGGGTGCCCAACCACACTATTTGTGGAACATGCACTATTTGCAATATTAAATAAACCCAAGTCCACCCTAACCACGCAGAGGGCATCAGGTTATGAGATAATATTATCCAGAGCTGAACTATCAATTGTTAGATGTAGCACAGTCAACCCTGCAAGGTTTTTAGCAGAAGTAATTGAGGAAGGAGATTATGCACACGATTGTACACAAACCACTGAAATGTACTCATGTGCTAGAAAAGTTGAAGAAAACGCACTAGAGGGAGGTGAGCTCCTGTTCATTGATGGGTCTTCAACAATTGACCAAAAGGACGGAATAAGGAGAACTGGGGCAGCAGTGGTGAAAATGATGGAGGTACCGGTGTGTGTGGCAATGAAATGTGTGCAACTACCACAGCATTACTCTGCTCAAGCTGCAGAACTAATTGCTCTGATCTTGGCGTTGAAGGAAATCTTTAATAAACGAGTGACCATATATTCTGACAGCGCATATGTTACGTCTACTGTCCACTCAGGGCTGTCAAAATGGAGAAGAAGAGGGTTTAGAAGAGCTGACGGCACCCCAGTGCAACATGCTCTCTTACTGGCTGAACTAATTGAAATAATAAACAACCCCCAGGAATTAGCATTGGTCAAATGTACCGCACATACTAATGGAGAAGATTATGTCTCAAGAGGGAATGCAGCGGCAGACGCACATGCGAAGTATGCTGCATACTTTGGTGAGATATGGAACCCCCCAGAGTCAGAGAGAGGGAGAGGGAGGGGAATGGCTAAGGAGATGTTGATAAGAGAAGGATATACCCATCTCCCCGCCACACAGATAATGGAGCTACAAGCAGCTGCACCAATGGCAGAAAAAGAAATATGGGTAAAAAGAGGATGCACAATGTCACCAACTGACGCATTATGGCGCCAGGGTAACACTGGGAAAATTGTAATACCACTGGCACTATTGAATACCGCCCTGAGCCAACTACACCACCCAGCCCATACAGGCAAGGAAGTAATTGCAGCACGAATTAGGGAAGACTGGTTTTGCCCCGAGTTAAATTCCCATGTGTCAAATTTCATAAGTAACTGTCTCACATGTCAACAGTTTACGGCCGGTCACACTTTGAAGGTGATAAAAGGTACTATACCCCGGCCAGAGGGACCCTTCCGACACCTCCATATTGACTATGTTGATATGATCAACGTATGTCAAGGAAACAGGTATATGATTGTAGTAGTATGCCCATTTTCGAGATGGATTGAAGCAGGGCCATGCTCTCACCCAGATGCATTCAGAGCAGCTAAATTCCTAGTGAGGGAGGTCTTCCCCAGGTGGGGGGTGTGCGAGGTACTGCGGTCAGACAATGGCCCGCATTTCGCAAACGAAATGTTCCAGCACATCACGTCCTTATTGAGCATCAAGCATAAATTTGCATGTGCATACCACCCACAGGCCAACGGTATATGCGAACGCCTGAATGGCCTACTAAAGGAGGCAATTGCAAAAATACAGCAAACAACAAAAAAGAGTTGGTTGTATTGCCTTCCGTTAGCCCTATTCGAACTAAGAAATAGGCCGGGCTCCGACCACCACCTCACCCCGCACGAGGTGGTTACCGGACGCCAAATGCGCCTTCCTCTGACCCCAACATCAAGAGCATTCTCAGACCAAGATAGCACTGCCACTGTTTTTGGTGATGAAATGTATCAATATGTGTCTTCTTTGATTACTAGTGTAGTGTTTGTGTCTCAACAGCTCGAGCGCACACGGGGCGGGTCTAACAGCGACCAACAAGAAGACGCGGATAAAGAACAGGAAAAGGAAAGACTGTGTGAAATTGCTAAAGGTGACCACGTGCTACTCCGCAACTTCAACAGGAAGTGGAACAGTCCACGTTTCACTGGCCCCCACCTGGTAGAGGAAACATCAACGAGAGCAGTAAAGCAACAGGACAAACGTGCCTGGAACCACCTACATGACGTAAAGATCTACAAACTCCAGACCCGCCCCAGCGCCACCGACAGGGCCATCGGAAGAACAACAACAACGTCACCAACGGAGGAAGAACCTTCTACCATTACTGACGGCTTAAGCGTCCCCATACCCTGTCAACCCCCAGATCCCCCAGAGACAACTATTGGACCCACCCACCCCATGGTCACCCGATCAAAGAGTAAAGAGACTTCCGCCAGCTAAGCCCCAAACCTTCTGCCCATTGACCCCCTACCCACTGTAGTAACAACCGAACTGAAGGACATTGTTTTGCACCTATACACACGTAAACACTTGAATGTTCTCCTTTTCTTTTCCCTCGCACATGCAGGTACTGCGTATTATTGTACTGTTAAGAAAGTAGTTAACTAACAAATTCACTGCCTAGGAGTAGATGGTACCCTCAGATGATAACTACCCAGAAGAATTGTCACACCAATTTGTATATGAAGTAAGAAGGCCAACGTACCTGAACAAAAGGAGGGTACGTGTATACTACACAGCATTCCTCTTGGCCATAGAATATTCAATGCCCCACCTCCACCCATACTTGCCTGTACTAAGAGATAGATCACTTAGAGTGGCATGGGAACAGCTCTTTGCCTGGGCACTGAATGACTATCTGATAGGGAGGGCTTAAAAAACAACCACTAAACCTAATAACCAGCATATTGAGAATTTTCAGGCGGGCAACTTTAACGTCGCAAGAATACGCTGCCGGACTGCAGCAAGGTAAGAGCAAAATGCCGGTGAAATTAGCTTTTGTAATAAAGTTGATAGGGATTTTGATGGTCACCGGGTTCTTGGCTGCCTCTGTATGGCAGTACAACTATGCTACCAATATTGTTGCTGTACCCAAACCTAATATACCCCCACCCCCAGCTGCAACAGGTGTTACGCCAGGTGGTATTAGTATAATCCTACACAAACGTAATAGGGTTAAATTCAGCACATACTCAGATAATAAAGGTATTGACAACTACATACAAGATTCAGCGCACATCTCAAACAACATGTGGTATCAACACATGACCCACATAGGTAAGCAGACAACAGAAGACAGCTGCTACGTTTGCTCATTAATTCCATATGCCATGAGCGCTTCTCGAACATTTGTTGCCACAGAAATAGATGAAAAAACAGCACGATGCATAATATACCTGGCACTGTTCCAAACGAAAGGAAGGTTTCAAGGGAGAGTGGTGCAACTGGTGTGGAAAACACGTGACTCATATCCATATGAAAACAACTTTCTCAAGACTTATTTAAGTTACCACAAGAAAAGTTTACACACTGAAGCCTTCAGATACATGACGAGTGGTCCCGAAAAAGGAGAAACAAAGAAGGTAACACTACAGTACCTACCATGTGATTGGTATGCCACTGAAGTTGCTGGTAAAACAGGATGTTGGGAGAGGGCACTGGTGACGATAACAGGGAAGGTGTACTTGGACAACAAATGGGAAATAGGAGTGGTTGGCAGCAACATGATAACAAAAGAAACTATTTCAACTATCGATGGACACAACCACAGATGTTGGACGACTTGGATCAAGTACGTACCCATGCTCACGTGGATAGAGAAGGATGAAGACCTGATAATAATACTGCCACTAACTGCGCCTAAGGTATGCTACCAACATAAAGGAGAGGTGGACGTAGGATACAACACCAACTGTGCTAGCGTGGTGAAGTTACCTGAGGGGGGAGCAGGGACAGCAGTGATAATGGACCACTACTGGGCCTGCAGAGAGAAAGCATACCACACACTGCCCCCTCTGTGGAATGGTATATGCACAATAGTCCACGTCAATGTACCATCACTAGTGGTACCCCAGAAACATGTGAATATGGCCAACTTCCCCAAAATGGATGAAGGGAACGAGAGGAAGAAGAGGTCTGTAAAACCTCAGAAGGGGCCGGAGAACGAAACCAACAGCAATAATACTGTCCTGAATAGAAAGAAAAGACAAGGAGAACCTCTGACGGGAAACTACCTATGGGGAAGATCAGAAACAGCACTCACCTCAATTCCGCCAGAACACAGACTGTTCAGCAGAGCAGCAATGTTCTTCTCCTCGATAATACATCCGGGATTACAGGCTTACGCAAATGCAAAATGGCTCCAGATAACTAGATGGGAACTAATGATGACCATCAACTCTACAGTGAATGGATTTAACGCCATAAAAGAGGAACTGCGCGCAGTAAGAATGGTGGCACTTCAGAACAGATATGTACTGGACCTCCTCACAGCAATGGAAGGAGGGGTTTGCGCAAAGATAGGACAATCATGCTGTACATTCAGCCCTGCCAACGATGCTGACAACGGTACATTGACAGAAGCAGTTTCACAATTGGCCCAGATGCACTCCAAAATGATGGATGAAAGTAAAGGTGTAACAAAGGATGGAAGCTGGTTTTCAATATTATGGTCATGGATGCCATCTTGGCTGTCAGATGGACTGAAAATTATAGTTGGATGTACGATTTTGGCTGGAGCTACATTGATCATAATAAGATTTTGGAAAGCCCGGAAGGCACGCACCACAGATGAAATGATTGAAATGGCCGGTATGCACCCCTTGATGCCAGCAGATGACGGCCAACACACAGGCATGATAATACAAGAGAGAGAGAGGCTGCGTAACCAAATCACCACCAACCACCTGGACCCACCATCTGTGAAGCTCGAAAACCCAAGAAACCCAAGGAGCTACATAGGGAAATGGGTGTACTGCACTCCTGGAGGAACCTGTGCATACATGTATTGGTCATTTGAAGACCATGTCAACCACTATGGACATTTGGGAGGAATAACTAAAATATGGAGAGTGAGAGGAGATAGAGAAAAGGATATGTTTGTGGTCGACAAGTCGACCAGAGGGGGGACTGAAGTGGGAGAATGGAACAACAGACTCCCGCCAATCCCCTCTCGCGCTTGGCCTAGAGGATCACGGCCTAGGCACCCGCCACGAGATGAGTTTGCCCATCTACCAGACGACCAAATACCTTGGTACAGGAACCTACGGATGTCCCCACCTACCTGCCCTACCTGCCCAGCAGCTCGCCCTACCAGGCCGACACCTGCAACATGGATCAACTCGACTAAACCAACACATCGTTAGAGATGCCATGACGACCTAGCCAACGGTCACACCTGTACGACCATGCACACTGGACACTCCTACACCAATCTACACGAAGAATATACTCAGCGCTATGACATAGGTGACGGACACATCCACGGACGTGCATCTTTATTATTTTTCACATAGGCTTTTAAGATGCAGAACCGCAAGACGCACAATGAACTTATCTAAATGGCTTGCTTACGCTTCGCATAAACCCTATAACCTAAAGCACCTGTGCACTCAACGGCTCCATTATGCACCTGATTCAAGTAGGCCGCAAGCAAGAGCTTCCATGAACATTAAAATGAACAAAAGTCCAGTTGCTGATCCTGCAGAATGAGCTCGGCGAAAGGCAGACAGCCATGCCACAATGTTGCAATCTCGCACGCCGCACACCAACGTCAAGGTCACACCTGCAAATTAAACAAGGCACACAGTGGGAAAAACAATATTAATTGTGCAGAATTCGGCCTCAAACACGGTCCTGCCTCACGTGACCAAGCCAAACCTGAACGGATGCCAAGGATAGGAGAATGGAGGCGCCTGAATCTCTCGTTACAAGACACAAGCAGATACAAATAAAAGACTCAATGGACATCTGCGACAGTAGGAGTAGTCGGCCTTCCAGTCCATGAATAAGTCCTCGCATTGTCTGCACGTACCCATAGTGAAACATTGTTGCAAATGACAGGTGCACCGCGAGCTGGGAACGGTGATGGTCCCAGGCTGGGAGGCTCGCGGGCGCACCAATCAAAACATGGGGCTCTTATCACTGACGCCATTAACGTTGACCAATCCTCAGGGGTCTTCATGTAACAATTGTCATGTATCTAATTGCAGGGACAACCCAGGTATACCACCTGACTGACCCTCAGCCACTAATATCCTTCTCTATATGTATGCTATACTAACCCTACCACTCAAGTAACCAATCCAGGGTGGAGATAGGTTTTTTGATAACTTTTCGAGGTGACGCAAGTAGCGCGTCATATCAAGGTAAAAAGGGCCTGCGAGCCCCACGATTGTGTGTGTGTCAGGACGGACGCGTACGCTCCTTGACCCATCCCTGCCGTTTGTATAATAAACAGCAGAACCACCTTGCTTCTTGTGTGCGCCTCATACTCATTTTTGTGATACGCGGGAGGAGTTGGGGCCTCCCTGCCCGGAGGTCCGCGGACGGCCCAGCCGACCCCGGCAGAATTTCCCCCCGACAAACTTGTGACAGAAAGTGCAAATACTTCTAAAAAAGAGGTACGGTTTAACCTAGAGCTAAATAAAACAGTAAAGATTTGTATAAATGAAAAAGAAACATTAGGAATTCCAAAAGAACAAAGGGACAGATTTAAGAAAAATGACTCATGCATGGGGAATACCAGTGAACAGGGAGTAAGTGGGGATACAATAGCTCCTTCCCTGGGCAAGCAAAACAATGACCAAACACAGATAGAAAAAGGAAATACTTAAAAGGAGGGTACAAGTCAATCACCTGAAGAATTCTTTCAGCCACATATTTTTGAAGAGGCTGAAAGGGCTGGTATCACACTAAATGATCACAAATGCACAGAATTAAAAAATGACAAATTGCTGAATGATGTTGTTACACATGTTCAGTTGGAAGGTTGTAATGTGGTCTCTGATGTTACCCAGATGGATGGGCGAACAGTGTCCACACTCCAAAAAACCTCTGATCAAGGAGAAATGAATAAAGTCTCTCGCACAGAAATGGGTAAAAAGGAGGGAAAAATGTCTTTCCATTTACCAATGTGTTTAGCCAAAAGTGAAAAAGACCTGAGAAAGGTGAGCCCTGAAATCAGTAAGAATTCACACTTCTTATGTGTATTAGAGGAAGTTGAGGACAGATATTATGCACCCATCACTGTAGAAGAAAAATGCCACACCTTTGCAATGATTGACACTGGCGCACAGGCCACAATTATGTCCAAGGAGCTGGTAAAGAGTATCAATGAAGGGAGACCCCCACAGAGTCAGATCACAGTGAAGGAAAATCAAGGCCCAGTGCATAACTTTAATGGGGAGGAGGTGCCCATCGTAGGTGTAACTGAGGTTGACATAAAAATAGGAAAGCACAGAATGAAACAAGAGGTATTGATCACATCTATTTGTGAAATTCCATTTCTGATGGGGACAGATTGCCTGAAAAGATTGTCTCCTCTCATAGATGGGGTGAATGGAGTGCTGTAGTCCTTAACCAAAAAACTATTGAGGCCTAAGAAACAAAAATCACAAAACAGCAATATAAATGAATGTCACACCGTTGCCAAAACAAATGATGCTGTGGAGGTATATCTCCAGAATAGCTGCATACCTAGTGTCACTGTTATATTAATGTGTCAAGACAAAATGCAGAGCGACAATGAAAAACTACCTGTACAAATATACTTGGACCCAAGGAAAAATTGGCAGACTGCCATAGATGAGCACACATTACGTTTTTATTTAAAAGAGAAAACATGCAAACAGAATATTGCTCCTAAAACAGATTCAGAAAAACACATTACCACTCTGGCAGAAATACACATGGAAGATGAGCAACCATGGGTTCATGTTGGTATAAATGACTATTTTAAAACAATAAAAGCCACTTTAGCGCTTGGACATGAAAGGAGTTTCATTAATGAGAAATTGTTGCAAAAAATAATGGAGAGGGAAGAAATCCTGAAATTTAGGATTAAAAACCAATATGTTTCTGGGTTGGACAGTCCAGACTTTGAAAACCGAATTGCAGGCAGGTGCATGCTTAAAATTAGCATTGGGCAGAAAACAATTTACCATAATGTATGGATAGTGAGTGGAGCACAAAATTAATTTTACATGACATCATGCACAGAATGTGTATGGTGTTAGATTTCCTTAATCAAAAAAATATGGTCACGCCTAGGTGGTCCGGCACCTGAATTTGAAGACAAAAGAAGGGCTTATCATTGTGCACAACTGGTTCCTTATGCAATCGAATTACAAATGAGGAAAGATACTATTATTCCTGCATTTACAAAACAGTTTGCAATAACACTGAAATGCAAAAATGGACAGCAGATGAAAGGCTCTGATGCATTTGTATGCCTGAATGAATCCATAAAACAGCAAGGCCTGTATTATGAATACATTCCATTGGTAGACATTGGTGAAGGATCTGTAAAAATTATGGTAAATAATAAAGGTTGTCAGGATATTCATTTAGAGGAAAACTCCCCATTAGGAATGGCCATACAAAAATCACATAATACGGCAGATTTAAATAACATGGTGATTGGAAATATTCCTGAAAAGTATGTAGATGCCAAGGGTGAGTTGCCAGAACACTTGGACTCTCAGCCCAAAGGAATATTTAAAATTCATTCTGTGTATCCTTATGATTCAAATGAGACAGTGTGCTGCCATCAAGAGGATTGAATAATATTTAATTTAAATGAAAATGAAACAGAAAATCAGCCCATTGAAGTGGAAGCTGATATGCCAAAATATTTAAAAGTGGCAGCTTTACAAAAAGACACAGCCACACAGTTAGAGGAAAGCACCGAGATTCCCTTACCAGAAGATTTTCCAGAATTTTCCAAAATGGTAGAAAAGCAGATCTCCTTAGCGGATGCGTGTGAAAGCAATGATAGGGACAATCTGAGGGAGATATTTATGGAGTTTAAGGATGTATTTGCAAAAGATGCTTATGATTGTGGTTTAACTGATTTACATGTGGCCACACTACCAGAAGGGTGTAGCAGAAATCCAGTGTTTGTACGCCAGTATAGACTACCGCTGGCATGTTTAGAATCATTGGCAGAGATTATTTAAAATTTGGAATCGCGGGGAATCATCAGGCCCATTCATAGCACATCCAATACACCTATTTTAGGTGTGTTAAAGCCAAATGGTCAATGGCAGACTTGAGAGAGTTAAATAAAAGAGTACCAGTATCTAGATGGCCACTGCCATTCATTGATCAGGGCCTAGCTCAGGTACATGGTTCAAATGTATTTACCACATTAGATCTCACCTCTGGATATTGGTGCGTGCCATCGGCAGAGGAGATACAACATTTATTTTCCTTTACATTTGACAGGACTCAATATGCCTGGCTTAGAGCTCCGTTTGGGTACATCAATAGTGGGAGTGAATTTGGCATATTTTTGAGAAAGGCCATGCCGGATGCAGCGGAAAGAGGAACAATAGTTTATGTGGACGATGTCCTGATAAAAAATGAAAGCCTGAAAAGCCATTTTGATGAAATAAGACATGTACTTGGCCAATTGCAGAAAGCAGGCGCCAAAGTATCTTTGCAAAAAGCACAATGGTGCAAGAAAAAAGTGAACTTTCTAGGGCATGAAGTGACTGAACATGGGCTAAATCCACAAAAGAAGAAAATAGAGGCCATACAAAGATTAAAAGATCCTAAAAATGTGAAAGGAGTAAAAAGTTTATTAGGGATGACAGGCTATAACAGAAAGTTCATTGAATATTATGCAGAAATGACTCAACCATTGACTAAACTGCTTAAACTGAATACTCCCTGGAAATGGGAAAAAGAGCAGTCTGATGCAGTGGCTAAATTAAAGGAATGTCTTGTAAAGGCACCATGTTTAGCATACCCCATAAAGGACAGGGATTTCTTTATAGAAATAGGTGTTTCTGAACATTGTATGTCAGCAGTGTTATCACAAAAACATGATTTGAATCACAAAACCATTGCCTATGCAAGTAAGGCATTTTCTCAAGTTCAAATGAAATTTAATGAATTTGAAAAGGCCCTATTAACCACTGTGTGGGCGCTACAACATTTCCGCCCCATTGTTCAGGGAGAAAAGGTGATTATTGAAACAAATCATCAACCTTTGCAATTTTTAGAGAGTAAAAGAATTAGATCAGGTAATCTAGCGCAATCC
Organism: Ambystoma mexicanum; assembly: GCF_040938575.1. Classification (NCBI taxonomy): domain Eukaryota; kingdom Metazoa; phylum Chordata; class Amphibia; order Caudata; family Ambystomatidae; genus Ambystoma; species Ambystoma mexicanum. The sequence goes on from NC_090938.1 coordinate 331,350,398, forward strand.
AGAATCACTTCATGGACGCTGGCATTACAAGGTTTTCCCGTAGAAGTGAGATATGGACAAAATAAAAAGAACCCAATTCATGATTACATAGCGTTGTCTCAGGAGCACAGAGAGATGAGTATTCTTATATTACTTGATCTCTCTGCGGCCTTCAATACCATTGACCACCAGATAATATTTCAGTGTCTTTCGGGTGCTGAAGTTTTGGGTGTACCTCTGAAATGGTTTTCGTCTTTTTTTCTGAGCATACCCAGGTGGTGTCTCTCCCCCCTTCACCTCTCCTCCTATGGTGTTTGAATGTGGAGTCCCTGACAGTTCAGCGCTCTCCCTTTTGCTTTTTAACGTATATATGGTGGCATTGGCCAGGCTCATTGCTAGCTTTGGTGTGCATTTCTTTATATATGAGGATGATACTCAGATCTTCTTTCATCTGAATGCTCCTTAGGATAGCCCATTTGAACTCCTGAGAGACTGCCTCTCAGCAGTTTGTCAGTGGATGGCTGATAACTGACTTAAACTAAATGGGGAGAAGACAGAGGTATTGGTGATTGATCAGGCCCCAAATGGGTGGACCACTGACTATTGGCGCGCCTGCCTGGGACCCTGCCCAAAACCTTCCACTGGTGTAAAGAGCCTCGGCATTGAGGTTATGACTTCGGGCTCCAGAGAAGCGCAAACAACGGCGTATGCCAGAGTGGTTTTGCTACATTGAGGGTTTTAAACAAGGTGCTTCTGTTTCTTTCTAATGATGCTCGGAGTAAAATAGTTACCGCCTCCATTATGGGTGCAATTGACTATTGCAATGGCATCTACCTTGGCCAGCCAGAGGCGTTACTCCAATGGCTCCAGATCCTCCAGAATGCGGCAGCCAGGCTCGCTTTTAGTGCTCCTAGACTATCCCATTCCCAGGATCTTCTTCAGTGTCTCCATTGGTTGCCCATGAGAACCCAGGTGAAATTCAAGGTCTTCCGTATGGTGCACCATGCCGTCCACTCGGCCGATGCTGTGTTTTTGCAGGCAAAGCTCTCTTTCTATTAGCCTGAGAGACTCCTTTGCTCGTCCAAGCAGTTTTTGCTGACTGTTCCCTGTTTCGACGTGCTCGTGCGGGAGGCAGATCTTTTTCCATACTGGCCCCGTCTTTATGGAACGCTCTCCCTTTTCATCTCACGAGTAATTACATTCTATCCACCATTCGCAAGCAATTAAAAATGTTCCTGTTTTAATGTGTGGTGCTCTCCTCTCCTCTCTGGTGACTTCACTCTCCCTGGCACCTTGATGCTTCCAGGCCTTTGTCACGCTTTATAAATCTTGCTACATACATACATATATACATAAATACATAATTGCTCACCCCTGGGTCCCGCTCTAACGGGTGCTGGCCCTTCTCAATTTTCAGCCTCCTGCATTCAGGTTCACTATGGCTTTTCCTTGGTTCACAAATCTTAATGTCTTTTTAACCAGTTCATGGTGAGCCTCCCTTTCTTGGGTTCACCCTCAGCACTACTGTTCATTGAGGCATCAGACTCTGCCCCTTTTTTCATACAATTTTGGGGTGTGGTTTTTCACCCCTGGGTCAACCTCTTCCGGGTGCAGACCGCTCTTGAATCTCAGCCTCCCTCTGCAGGGTTCACTATGGCTTTTCACACAATTTTAAGGAGATGGGTTTTCACCCCTTGCTCCCCTTGTTCTGGGCTCAGACCCCTCTCAATGAAATCCCTCTGCCGGGTTCACTTTTGCCAACCTTCTCTCTCACCATGCAGTATTCATTAATTACTTTCCAGTCAAAGACCTTCGACTGTACACCGGATGTTGCTCAACCTCTGTAGGACCACTTTGACATTCTTCTTGGGGCTCTCGCAAAGCCTTCTGGTTTCTGTAGTTTCAACGCAAAACAAAGGGGGGGTGTCAGCCAGAGTCTTTCGCATGAGCACCCACTTGGTGCCGGAATACTCTGCAGCAGGTTGAGCAAGTTTTATTTGAGTCTTGTAGTTTTACCACTCAGTCTCCCTCTGTCAGGCTCAGAACCTTCTTGAGGTTCTTCAAGGTTCTCCCTCGGCCGGGCTAAGATCCCTTTTTAGGTTCACAAAGGCCTCCCTCTTCCAGGTCAGACCCTGCTTGCAAAAGTCACAATTTTAACAAGACGACTTGTAGTCCAAGAATGCACTGGGCTGATTTTGCTCCCACTTCATTGCTCCCCAAAATGGCACTTCTTATCATTGGAAGCTGCAGGAGCCTAAAGGTGATTTTTGTAGCAGGTCAGTGTCTCTCCCTTTGCCCGTCGGAGACCTGGGTTTGCCTGCATGGCCCAAGGGAGGGGTTTAACTGTTGGTACCACCAGGCAACCCCAGCTGCCCCTAGTCCTGCCCTCTGACAGGACTGTTTCCTCCTCCACACTGCAATCTCCTATCTAGTAGCAGGGACAGTGTTTGGGTAGTTTTCTTTTTCTCCTTCTCCTCTGGGTCTCCCCACCTCACTAGGGCTCTCGCCTGCTCTCCAGTATCTTCCAGCATCCACAACTCACTCACAATGATGTTACTGGGTGTTGCTTTTATACTCCAAGCAACAGTTAATTGGAGTCAGGTGTGAATAGTTGTCCTTCCCTGCCTGACTCTGCCTGACCTCGTTATCATGACAACATGGAGCCTGTCCATAGGAATCCATTGTCCATAGATTCCTAAGGGTATTCCTCATGGCTCTCATCTGCCTCTATTATGGGAGCTGTAGTGTTGTCGAGAGGTAAAATTCATATTGGGTTTTAGAGGTAATTTAAAGTTCCCCTGTTATTTTCTCTGTCTTTCCCATAGGGGAAAGTGCTGGGGTGCAAGGGGTTGATTTTGGTGACAAAATCCCATAAAGACTGCTGGGATATCGGGTAAGGGTGCATTAGAAAAAATGGGATACTGCATCCCCCCCAAGGGCGCTCCTCTCTCAGTCTCAAATGACCCCCTGCTCAGGCTATTCACCCCTCGCTCGTCCACCCCCAGGGTTGGGATCCAAGAGCAATGGCCCTACCCTGGCCACCTGAACAAAGGATCCCCAGGAATAACCTGAGAGAAACATCTCAGCTTTCTCACAGTACACAGACTGAACTTTAAAGATCCCCTTTGTCTTATAATCCAATGATTCTGGTATTTCACCCTGTGAAGTCACATAGCTTTCAGGGATATTCCTGATCACTGGGTTACTGACATCAGCAGTGTAGTAAGACTTCTGTACTGCCATTCTTCCTAAAGCTGTTTTTTCTTCCAAATCAATGTCTTTAAACCCTTTATTGTCCACTAGGATTTAAATGGGTCCATCCCCAATCCCTACCAATGGTGTATGCATGCTGCTTTGTGGATTCATTTAGGCACACAAATGCATCTTTTGTATTTGTATTTTGGAATTTGTAGTGCACACAGAACTGACCGAACCGTTTAACGGCACTGATGAAAACATAATTCAAACAAAACATAGCTAGACCCAGATACAGAACCGCCGGGATATAGAGGAACCCTATTTAAACATGATAGTTTTTAATGCTCTGCAAAATTGATACAGTGATCTAAGGGTCCTCAATTCTAGTGGTAAGGAGTTCCATACTTTTGGACCAAATACCGTAAATCTTCTATCTCCACAGGATTTATACACTGAATGGGGTATCGATAAAAGATGAGAGTCGCTTAAATGCAACTGTCTGACGGGCTGCTATGAATAAATCTTGCCCTCATATAGTGAGGGGCAATACCATTAACACATTTAAAGATAAGGCAAGCTGCCTTAAATCTAATGCGGTCCTCGATCAGCAACCAGTGCAATTCATGGCGGAATGATGACACATGAGCTGTTCTGCCCAGCTTAAAGATCATCCTGACTGGCGTGTTTTGTGCTTTTTGGAGTTTGTAAATTTGATTAGCAGGAATTCCCAGCAACTTGCTAGTGCAGTAGTCCAAGTGCACGCTAGTCAAAGCACTGACCACAGACGCATGATGTTCTGTGGGAATGTATGGAAGTGATTTAGGTAGAAGTCTCAGAATGAAGTGTACTGCCTGGACTTTTGCTCCCACTTGATCTTCGCTGCCAAGATTATCTTGCCAAACACAGCCCAGATTCTTTACTATGTGATCCATGTCACATCTGCCATTCAGCCTTCTACATGTCATTGCCAGATGCATCCATGTTGCATCACAGTTGCACACTTGTCAAATACACACACATGCACATGTATACAGTGCAGATACATGCAGCTGGAACAAACATCCATGTGAAACACCACAACCATGCCAACGTACATACACAGCAATTCAAACATGTGTGCTCCCATATCTGCATTTGGCCTACATGCTTACCCACACATACACCATCCATGTGTCTTACACATGACAGGACTCACATGTGTCAGCCTCACGCCCCTGTACATACACATCCATACATGGCCCTAGAAAAACACATGTGCAACCTGCACACTACTGGCACACCACGACACGCACAGCGTCCAATCAGTATGCATGTACACTTACCGCTCGACTCCAGACGGGTCTGCCTCTCAAGGACCTGGACTTGGAGCGCTGGGCATATGCGTTCCAGGACCCTCATTTGGTGGTCGGACAGGTGGCCCCGGCGCCCCTTGGCATCCGCTGCCTTCAAGAGGCACCAGGCCTTGTCGAGGGTCCTGGACCTGAAGTCCTCCCAGCGCTTCTTGACATGTTTGAAGTTGCGGACTGCCACCCCCTCCTCGTTGATGGCAGTCACGATGTCCATCCAGATCCTGGTCCGTCCTTCATAGTCGGCGCAAGAACTTCCAAAGAGGGCATCATACTGCCCCAGGACTTGCTCCACCAGGACACCAACTTCCCTGGCACTGGAGCTGGTGGCCCTCTGCCTCTCTGGCTGGGGGTTGCCAGTGGTGCCAGATGGTGGTGTGCCCGACATGGCAACCCCAGAGGCAGGTGTGGGTGGGCAACTGGGTCCTGAGGCTGGGCTGTGGAGCGATGGTATCCCAGTCGGGAGTCTTCAGTTCCAGCAGGGGTGGTCACAACAACTGCACCCCTGCAGATGGATGTTGTACAGGCAGCAAATAGTAGGGCACATGGGTAGCAGGCAGACAGGCAGTAGCAGATGGCAGGTGGGAGCGTGCTCGGAGCTCTGGGGAGCAGTAATTCGGCCTTCTGGGCAGGAGCGTGGTCTTCCATGTGTTGTTGCGTGGCCAGCTTGATACGGAGTGATTTGACACGTGAAAATCTTGCACGTCTGCATGTAATTCGAGGAACGGCCCTTCGCGCGTAAGCGTGTCAGCACACGTATGCGGTTTCATTGGACCAAAGGCCCTTAGCGCATAAGCACTTCTGTGACGTGACTCACGCGGGCATTTCCCTGGTGACATGGGCATAGTGGTTCAGTGCACGTGAAAAACTGCACATCCACGTGTGAATGCGTGTAATCCAGGAAAGGGCCTACACGCGTGATGTGACGCGCGAGGGCATTTACATCAACACGGGTGCATGTTCATCGTACACGTCCAAAAACTGCACGTTCGAGTGTCAGCTCGTGTAATTGGAGGAAAGGGCCTTAGCGCGTACACGCGTAAGTGACGCTGTACGTGTGGGCTGCTTTAAAAGGTACGTGTAGGACCCCATTTCCTTGTACGTGCTTTTCGTGGAGAGCGAGTGGGTGAATTCTGTACTTCTTGTCGGTTCACATGCGATTACTTCAGTGTTTCAAGTTCGTACTCCCTGTGACCTCTGACAGCGTTCATTTTATTTTGGGCCTGTTTCCTCAAACAGCGTACAAATCTTCTTTTGGCGGGGGTGTTGCCAACGCGCATTTTTTTCATGTTCTTTTTCCAGGCAGATGGTGAGTCGCGCACGCATTTACCAACTGTGCTTGCCCCGTGTGTCGCGCACCCCTTCAGAGGTCATTGTAGGCTGCGTGTAACACGTGTATGCTTATTTTTGTGTTTCTGGGTGCCACAGCGTACTGCGGGTTCATTTTTCCACGCACGTGGTCTACGAGGGGCTGCGTGCACGTTACTTTTTGTTTTTGGGGTGCCTGTGCGCTGCGTGACCCGTCATCTTCCCCCAGGGGTCACAGACAGCCTTGCTAGAGCACTAGGGTATACACTCCCAGTACCCAGTCCACCTGCGCTTCTGCCCCTACTGACCAGAGCGGCACAAGCCACTCAGGCTCTGCTCCACCTTTGAAAAAGAGGAAGAAGCGTGCTCTGGCACTACAGGCTGAGACCCCAGACACGGCTACACAGTCTGGCGCGTCAAGGAAGCCTAGCTTTAATGACACCGAATTTGTTGCACTTGTGACCTATGTGTCGGCACAGAGCCGCAAAATGGTGGTGACTGCAGGGTGCAAGACCATACCTCGTCAAAGTAGGGCACACTGGCAAACCATCGGGGACCACATAAGTGCCCTTGGATTTGTGAGGCGCACAGCTGATGATTGCTACACGCGGTGGAATGACCTGAAACGCAGAGCAAAGAACAAGCTGGCCTCAAATCATGCCGCTACTCTGGTGACTGGCGATGGGTGTCCACCAGAGGACAACAAACTCAGTGAACATGAGTCTGTTGCTGGGACATTCATCACAGAGGAACAGTACCAAGGCGTGGGAGAGCTACCTGGTTACAAGGCATTGACCGGTGAGTGCCCATGCATGTGTGTGTAATCCATGTGTATGTTGTTTGGGTGACGGGTTCTGATTGAGTGCCAGGTGAGGGTGTGTACTCCTGAGTGTTATGGGTCACCCATGTGCTTCCTCCAATACATTCATGTGCCTTTGATTTGGGTATGACAGTATCCCTTCTGCCCAGAGTAGCCAATTAGCCCCACATTACTACTGTTGCACTTGAACTATCATCTTGCAACAACATTATTCTGATTTTTTTTTGTGTTCATTCAGGCTGATTGTTTAGATTATCTCATTTTTCATATGCTTTTTTCATCCCTAATGCCACATATGTGACAAGCTTCTGTCATTGTTTATACCCCACATTTTGCCACTTTAGTTACCTGGTTATGTGAATGTTTAAACCATTCAGGGCGAGGGAGTATTGGCCTGCTGAAATTTATTTTTAGGGCCTTTTTGCATGTGGAACATGATAGTTGTTTCCTGTCATCTTGAACTGACCAACCATTGATGTGTATAACTGCCTACAATCACTGTCTAATTGTACACTGGATGTGTTGCAGTGTGCGGCACATGCATATTTTGCAACACTATTCTGCATTAATCTTCTCATTTTGTCCATGTGACATGGATGTGTGACAGTACTCATTCACTGACACATCGCTGTAGTTGTCTAATTTACCATTGCTATGCTACATGACATCTGTGTGCTGGCATGTGTCATGTATGTGTATTGGACATTCCACTCACAGGCTGATGTGTGATGACAGTGCTACACGACATGCTGCAAATGTGTTGCTTTTCCATCTTGGTGTCCTCATTGTCTGCCTTTTTGACTCCCCTTCAGAATCATTGACAGTGCATCATGCCAGGGTTATGGTCATGTGGGACATGTGTTAACCATGTACATGATCTCTGTCTTGTCAGGCCTATGTGTGTTCTATGGTGCTCATGCCTGTTTCCATTTCTTGTGTTTCATGTTTTTGCAGGTGAAGACGCACTTGATGCTGGTGAGGTTCAGGAGATGGTGCAGACCCAGGAGGATTCTCAGCCACGACCAGGCACCAGTGGGGGATGTGGTGTGGTGGTGGGTGAAAACACTTTGGTACTGCAGACCATACTGTCGAGGGGTGCCTCTGGGTGCAGCTCCCCAGACCTCTATTCAGGTGCTGAGTCGGATGATGAGACTTATGTGCTGTCGCAGGTCAGTGCTTCTGGCAGGGATTCTGTGCTGTCCAACCCACCTGGACCAGGAGTAGAACCCTCTATGGGGATGTTAGTGTTGGTAGGTCCGCCTTTGGCGGTTACGGATGCAGGGTCACAGTCCACAGCATCTTATCCTGTTCCTGGGCCAGCAGATCAGAGGGGGAATGCAGTCCTGTAGCCTCAGGCAGTGCCAGCACAGCAAGGTGCAGATCGCCTTGCCCCAAACAGGTGTGGTGCCCGCCGACGCGGTGGCCGTGCGCCACCAGGCAATACTGTATGGGAAAACTCCATGTATGGTATGGCAACCCAACAGGCAGCATCAGTAGAAATGATGGCTCAGGCAATGGAGAGGGTTGCCACTTCCATTATCCCCCCTGAAAGGCAGATGGAGCAACAACAGCAGGCAACAGACTCCATTTGCCAATCACACAGGGAAGACATGTTGACGTCCAACAGGGACCGATGGGCGGCACTGGAGACTCTGCGCGAATCCATATCAATAGAGTCACAGGGCCACAGGCAAGCCCTGAGGGTGGAAGTCCATAACCTCAGGCAGAGTCTGCTTGAACTTGAGGCTTCCCGAAATGTTAGGACAGAACAGCAGCTGGAGAAGCTCACACGTTCGCTCTCAGCTGAGCTGCAGGCAACACGTGAGGAGATCCGGGCATCCCGCGAGGCCATGCGTACAGAAGTGCAGGCAACCCGTGACGTCCTGCATGGGGATCTCCGCACTTTAATCCTCCAGAATCAGACCTTCCAGACCCACATGCTTGCTGCCATGGAGGACCATACCAGGGCTTTGCCTGGGCTGCCTCCCATAGTGCCACCACCTCCTGATGCAGCAGCAGAGGGTGAAGAGAGCGACAGCAGTTCTCCCACAATGGCATAGCCGTGCAGGCCATGAGCCCATGTAGGTATTTTTTTTTCTCGCAACATCCACGCAGGTGGGTGTTGGTGTGCACCCTGTCCTCGACGAACCTCCTGGGTGCCCCCCCCCCAGACCCCCAGATGGCCATTTTTTTTTTTTTTTTACAGTGTGTTGCCTTGTGTGGCTCCCGTGGGCATCCACTGTATTCCAGCTGGGCACATGCAGGCTTGTCCTGAGTTTGTGTTAGATGCTTGGGTTTGTGACACACACACCCCTCCTGCTTCCCGTTTCCATGGGCTTGCAAAGGGTGTGACCAAGTGACAGTGACTTACACAGTGACATTGGGCTCCCATGAGCTGTGTGGGCAGTCTGTAGTCAATACTGTGTGTACATCCCTAGTGGGTATTGTTTTTGTATTGTACACTGCATGGAGTATTGATATGTGTTTGTGCATCCATGTTGTCCTCCTAATTTGCAGGTTCCTTCCTCATGTCTTCACAAGGCCGTCTCCTTTGCAGATGGAATTCATGTTGTATGCAGTACACTGACACATTTGCATGGCAGCAACACTCTACAGTTGGAAAGGGTTGATGTGCTGGCTTATTCAGGTTGTAAGACTACCACTACTTTGACTTAGTACTGTCATGTTTTTGTAATGTTTCATGGTGTGTTGCTGTATTGTGTTGGTGGTAAGTATTTGTTCATGTGTGCTGTTTGTTATTGATTACTGGGAGCATATTGTCTGTGGGCAGTTTCCATTTGGGACAGTGCACTTTGTGACACTTGTATCAGGTCTTGTGCATTGCTTTGTTTGCTTTCACATTGCATGACATGCCATGGTATGTTAGGTGGCGGAGCTGGGGAGGGGTTGGATGACATGGTGCTATTTTCATGTTGTATTTTGCAAGGGGGTAGTCATTCATGCAGCATAAATGTGTGTTTTTTGTGACACAGCATTGGTTGTCTTTCGGCAGGTAGGGATGCACACAATGTAACAATTCCAGGTGACCAATCTCAGGCTGGTATGGTTGTGACAGTTGACTGTCCCTTATGTCATCATCATTGATTGTCAGCTGGTATGTGCCAGGGCTGTGTGCACTCCACAGGGGTGTATTTTTAGGTGAAGTAATTAGCCACCAGCTGCGTACGGGCTGCCTCACCACGTGTCCTTCCCCTCCCATGCGCAGCGGGCGTGCTTGTGGTTGGGGATGTGGGGGTACCACCATGTCCACGGGCAGGCCCCGGCGTGTTTCAACGTTGTGCAGGACACATGCTTCCACTATGATCCTGCACACTACTGGGGGCGCGTATAGCAGCTGCCCACCAGAGCGGTCAAGGGAAAGCATGACTTGAGCACTCCGAATGTATGCTGCACTATGCCCCAGGTTGCAATATGGGCTGTGTTGTATCTTACCTCGGGTGGTGTGGTGGGGTTCCGAATTGGCATCATCATGTGGGTGCTCAGAGGGTAGGCACTGTCCCCTGGGGAGGTGATGATGGGTATCATTAGTGGGGTTGTAACATTACTCAGTATCTGACATGCATGCATGTGCAGGGGCATTTATACTCACCAAGCAGCCATGTATCACCATGCCGCCCAGCTTCTAGGTCCCGGTTTAGGGTTGACATTCTGTAAATTAAAGTGTCATGGGTGGACCCTGGATAGTTGGCATATACTGAGGTGATGATTCCCCTGGCATCACATACTACCTGCACACTTCTTCAGCTGCCTTAGCGCTCAACCTGGCTCTGTTGCTTAGTAAGCGGTCAGAGTCACCTATATCTGAGTTGCCCATGAGAGAGGTTCCTCCGACATTTGTCCCAAAGGTTGAGATTCCCGCTAATGCTGGGACTGGTGCACCCGCTGTGGACATCCCTGCACATTATGTATCGCAATTTGTTCACGTCCCGTTTTCACGACAGGAAGTGAACACTATTAAACAATCAATTCCCGATATCAGGAAAAACCCGACAAAGAGATAGAGTCCGTTTTGCAGTCCTCTGTTTTCACCTTAAGTGATATTGACTTGCTATTCCCTGTACTCCTGCCCGTAGATTTATGGAAGCAGGTTCAAACAATAGACGATGTGCCAGGGTTGGGAGATACGTGGGCTAACATGAATAGGTCTGATGGGGAAAGACCAGCTGGTGAGAAATCACCTCAGTTGATACTTACTTTGCCTGATAGAATTATCACAAAATTAAAAACCATAATTCCTGAGAAAATAATTATTTGGGACAAGCTTACGGCCTGTGTTCAAGGAAAAACTGAAGGTGCCACTGAGTTCTTTAATAGATTCGAACAGGTATTCTCTGACTTCAGTGGACAGGACTTGGGCACAGAGTCTGGGAAAAGGTTGTTTGTGGACAAATTTGTACGTGGATTGTTGCCCGACATCCAGTCACAGATTATGTCCTCTGAGAGTGCTTGGCAGGCGAAATCCCAATCTGAAGTTTTGCACATGGCTCAGTATTACGAGAACCGTGTTAATAATGAAAAAGAGAAAATAGAGAAGAGCAAAGGAGATTTGAAGACTAAAGTATTGTTGCAACAAATTGTTAGAAATCCCAGAGGAGGTATTTCACAGACCAGAGGTCAGTATGTCCCGAAAGGAAACGCTCCTTTGGGTCCTGTGAATGTTAATCAATGTGCCTATTGCCGCCAGGAAGGTCATTGGCGAGCACAGTGCCCCGTCCTTCGCCAAAGGTCAAACAATGCATTTGGGAGTATGGGTAGATGACCTAGAGGTCGCCCCAGAGCGGGGGGCCCTGATAGAGGTCAGTTCTCGCAAGATCCTCAGCAACCTTTTTCACGGGAAAATCAGACTCTGAGTGTGGACACGAGAAACATATTTGATCACCCTTCTGCTGCCTACCTTTCTGAAGAGCTTCCTTCCGATGACATTTTATTTCGTTAGGACTGCCCGAAGCAGGGTTTGGAACCTTCACCTATTCCCGTTAATCAGAAAGGTCCCTACATTGAATTGTTAGTGGGGAATAGGAAACATCGGTTTTTGATAGACATTGGAGCACAGAAGTGCTCCATTGATCATTCCCGGGTTCGCCAACATTCCACTGTCAGGGCAAACAAATGTTTCTGTAGGGTTTTCTGGCATACCAATTGCTTGCCCGGTTTCTTCGCCGGTGTCTGTTTCTTTGGGTCCCTTCACGGACCATTGTCCCTTCCTCCTGACTTCGAACTGTGGAGAGAATTTGCTGGGGTTAAATTTGTTGAAGAAATTGAATGCAGTAATTCATTGTTCCTCTGACAGAGTGCGACTGACGGTTTCACCACAGCAACTTCCCAATTTTCAGTTTCTGACTCGACCATTGACTCCTGAGTTTAGCGTTGTTCCAGAATGTTTGTGGGCGGTTGACGACAATGATGTCGGGGTGTTACAGATCGAACCCGTTAAAATAGTTTTGAAACATGGAGTTAAACTACCACGCATTCCGCAATATAAAATATCGGTTGAGGGCGAGCGTGCTTTGAAGTGCATTGTCTCCGATTTTGTGCATCGAGGAGTGATTGAAGAGATTGCAGGTAGTTTATGTAACAGACCGATTTTGCCGTTATACAAGAAAGGCGACAATGAAATCCCGTACCGTTTTATAATTGATCTACGTGCTATTAACAAAGTTGTCGCCCCACAATTTCCAATTGTGCCTGATGTAACAATGATACTAACAATGATCCCTGCTACAGCTATGCACTTTAGTGTTGTGGATCTGAAGAATGCTTTCTTTAGTATTCCTATACACAAGGAGAGTAGATATTTGTTCGCGTTCACCTTGGGGGGACGTTCGTTCACATTTACTCGTGCACCTCAAGGGTATACTGAAAGTCCAAACATTTATAGTAGGGCTTTGAAAGAGCAGCTTGACACCCTCAAATTGCCACCTACTTGTACATTGCTTCAGTATGTCGATGACTTACCTTTAGCTGCAGATTTTGAAAGTGCTTGTAAAGAAGGCACTGTATTGTTGCTTATTCATCTGGCTGAAAACGGTCATAAAGCTTCGCTCAAAAAATGTCAATATTGTTGTCAGGAGGTCGCCTATTTAGACTACCTCCTGTCAAAGGAGGGGAGAAGATTGACACCTGAAAGAATAAAACACATTTCTGGCATGTCTGTTCCAAATACACAGAAGGAAGTCAGAGCCTTGATAGGTATGGCTTCTTACTGTAGGTTGTGGATCCGGAACTTCTCACTAGTGATAAAACCGATGTTGGCTTTGACAAAGAAGGGCATTTCTTTGCCGCTGCCATGGAAATCGGAACATCAACGATCATTTGAGCTTCTCAAAACTGCGTTATGCTCTGCACCGGTTCTGGGTACTCCAAATTATGACAAGGCCTTTGTGTTGTTTGTGCATGAATGTGATGGATGTGCTTTGGCTGTGTTAACACAGGAACACAGAGGGAAGAATAGACCGTGCAGCTACTACTCTTCCGCCCTTGACCCTGTCGCATGCGCCTTGCCAAGATGTTTGCGAGCTGTCGCTGCTGCTGCCGCATCTGTAAAACAGAGTGAGGGAATGGTCCTAGGCCATGATTTAATTTTGATGGTACCTCACTCTGTAGATGTTCTATTGAATAAAACCCAAACGCAACACCTCACCTCTGCACGGCTGACGAGGTATGAATTAATTCTGTTTGCCCCCCACATTCAAATTAAGAGGTGTTGTGTTCTTAATCCGGCTGAACTCCTACCTTTCCCGCAAAATACTGTTTGCGGTGACGAAGAATTACATGACTGCCTGTATACCACTGAACAGGAAACGAAGGGCAGGATAGACCTTATAGATACTCCTTTGGGCAATGCAGAAGGGGAGCTGTTTTGTAATGGCTCCTGCTTCAAACTCCCCGATGGTACATCTACAGCTGCCTACGCAGTTACTACATTGAGTACGGTTGTTGAAACTAAGAGAATTCCGCATAACTCCGCGCAGGCCGCAGAGATTATAGCGTTGACCCGAGCTTGTGAACTCTCCGAAGGGCATACAGTAAACATATATACTGATAGCCAGTACGCCTTTGGGGTGGCTCACAACTTTGGGAGGCTTTGGTCGGAAAGAGGGTTCCTAACCTCACATGGGACCAAGATTCAGCATGGTCCCCTGATAGTGCAATTGCTCTCGGCACTCTCGCTCCCTAGTCAGTTAGCGATCATGAAATGTGCAGCACATCGTAAGGTCATAGATGATGTGGGGAAGGGGAACGCTTTTGCTGACCAGATAGCCAGGCAAACGGCCACAGACCTTGGCGCAGACATGTACGCTCTAAGGGAAACAAAAGATGCCTATGTAATGGATGAGGGTATCGGGTCTGTGCGAGATATCCAAACTGATGCCACAATAGAAGAGTCTAAAAAGTGGGCCGAAGGAATGGGGAAACTAGATGACGATGGGTGTTGGGTGGATACATCTGAAGGGAAATGGTTGCTCCCTGATTCATATGTGCTGGCGATGCTTACGATGGCACACGGTCCTACGCATGTGTGTGCTCAGCAGATCACGAAAATGTTAGAACAAGTCTGGGTGAATGATAAAATTTCGAAGATTGCACAGCGGCATGTTCAGAATTTTATGATTTGCTTGCAGTATAATGTGGGGAAGGGGACAGTAACTCCAAGGGGTAGCTTTGGGCCCCCTTCTGTTCCCTTCGAGGTCATCCACTTTGATTTTATTGAGATGGAACGGTGTAACAATCTAAAATATGTTCTTGTGATTATTTGTGCTTTTAGTAAATGGGTTGAGGCTTTCCCCGTTAGGGATGCTACTGCCATGACCACTGCAAAGACTATGGTAAAAGAATTCTTTCCACGATTTGGGCTTCCAAGGGTAATTTGGTCGGACAACGGTCCCCATTTCGTTGCAGCAGTGATTTTGCAGATATGCACAGCGTTTCACATTGAAAAGCGATTTCATTCAGCTAGGCATCCTCAAAGTGCTGGGTTGGTAGAGAGACATAACGGTATCCTAAAGAATAAGCTTGCCAAAACATGTTCCGGCACCAAACTGAAATGGCCGGATGCCTTACATATTGTATTGTTAGCCATGCGTACCACACCTCAAACTAAGACCTGGCTCTCTCCATTTGAGGTAGTGATGGGGAGACCTGCTAACATTTGGGGCCTTCCGAAGCCCAAAACCCTGAGGGAGGTCGAAAATGTATTGCTTGTAGACTACTGTAACCAGTTGACTAAAAATCTGTATCTCATTTACCATCAGGTCCAATCAGCTTTACCTGTACGGTTTAAGGGCCCAGGACACGATATTCAGCCTGGAAGTTGGGTCCTAGTGAAGGCCTACGAAAGGTCTTCCTGTCTCGCGCCTCGCTGGCGGGGACCCTACCAGGTGCTGTTGGTCACCCAGACAGCAGTGCGGGTGGCTGGAAAGAAGCATTGGATCCACGCGACACACTCACCCGACGCCACACGTTACAGAAGAAGCAGAACCCCTCGCTGATGCTACAATCTCTGATCCTGGAGTAGCAAACAGCGCTGTGAGTGTGTCGGAGACATTCTCTGAGCCCGTGGAGCTTGGGGAACAGTCCATTTTGTCTCCACACTCTTTGAAAAGGTCGCTTCCGGAAAACGTTGTTTCAAGTTCTGCGACTTCCGTCGCCTCTGATACGTTGCTTCCCTCAGGAAGTGAAAGTGACGTTACCCTATTTCCGGATCAAACAGTACTGGGTACCACCAGGTACGACCTTCGACGAAGAAAATAGAACTACGGCACAGGTTTTTCCTGTGCATCTGGGAAGAAGAAGTGATTGAAAGTTTACTCTTGTAAAAGAAAGTTCTTTTTGAAAAAAAGGAAAAAAGGGATTCTGCTGGCTAGGGTTGGGGAAGGACTAAGAAGTCGCGCGACCGTAGTGTCGCCAGCAACGAACATTGGGGTCGTCGATTGAGAAACTACGATGCCTGCCACCTCCACCGCTGCTGCTCGCATTGGACTTGTAAATAAGGGGGTGACCAACTCGGACAACGAACAATGTGCCTGGGCCCCGAAAACGTATTGCTGTGTTGTGTTAATAGTAATTGGAATTTGTATAATTACTGCTGTGGGACTTTGGTACTTTGAAGAAATTTACCCTCTAAAACCTCTACTGCCAATTGAAATTGTACCTACTGCTTTGACTCCCTCTGTACACCTTCATACTTTGTCGCCTAGAGACTCCCAGCATAGACAAAAGTACCACAATAACACTTTAATGATAATAATGAATTCAACGCATGCCATTTTTAATAAGAGTAATTGCTGGATTTGCACCCATTTACCGCAACATGGGAACAAGGGGCTAGGATGGTATATTCACCCTTTACCTTTAACGACTGCTTGCTATGCCTCTCTTAGAGCACTATTCTTTGGCCGTTGGAATGATAGCATCTCAGGGAACTTTGATGGAACCAATATAAATGATTTTGGGAAACGTGAATTGACTCCCCTGGGATGCTCGCTTTTTGCAAATAGAAGTAAACCTAATGTTGCTTCTATTAGGCCATCTGATAAACTATCTCTTCCTTTTCAAACTGTAATTTCCTTTAAAATGGCTCTGATAGGCAATAAGGACGCTGTGCCTCCTTCCTACTCTATTAATCATAGCCCCGATTCAGTCCCCTTTTTTCTACAAAGGAATGGCACTCGGGCAATGGGAAACTTTGAAGGTTGCGTGAATATTGTAAATTTGACCGGGGAGAACAGGCCTCTGTATGTAGGGGGGCCTGTCTATTTCATTTGCGGTAGTTCAGCATTTCCCTGGTTGCCCAAGGATTGGCAGGGAACCTGTTATTTAGGAATCCTGTTACCTGGGGTATTCATAGCTAGTACATTGGAAGTTTCTAAGGCTCGCCCACGGCGGGACGAGAACGGAGATACCCCTGGGCAAGTATTGGGAGATATAGCAAAATCAGTTGTGCCATTTTGGGGACAGATAGCAAATTCTGAAAATATTAGGGGGCTAGCAAGGGTACTAGAGAGTACCATCAATCGGACCACGGATATACTCTACAATATGACACTAGAACAGAAAGCAATAAGATTGGTAGCACTCCAACATCGGATGGCATTAGATGTTATCCTGGCAGAACGTGGTGGAGTATGCAAATTAGTGGGGTCCGCTTGCTGTGTTTTCGTACCAGATTCATCACCGACAATTTTCAAAGCAATACAGAACTTGCACATCCTTAGTTCTGAAGTGCATGTTCCTGAGGGAGATTGGAATATTAGCGCTTGGTTCTGGGATTCTCTACGATCCTGGGGTTGGAAGGTGCTTTCTGTTATACTGGTTATTTTGAGAATCCTGCTATTCCTTTGTTGCTGTTTCCAATGTCTACCTAGTATATGTGCAATGCTAGGGGGATGTTGTGCTCAGGCAGTGAGCACAATAGGGCACAAAATGTATGCCCCAGATACAGCATCTAAAGAGTTTGTGTTACAAGAGGTTCTGATGAACGACCTAATGGCTATAGATTCAGGATGTATGGACGATGTCTTTAACAAGGGAAACATTGTTACATTGTGCGGTATCATAGTGAAGATGAAAGTGTTCGGAAAACGTTTATGCTGAGAAACGTAGTTGAAGCTCAAAGGTACCGTGTCGTAGTATCTCATGACGGTTGATCTGCAGGAGCTCAGGAATGCTCAGCAGTCACTCTGACAATGGTGATGTCAGATGCCCTGCAGAGTGAGATGGCGCAGTAATGGAGCGCTGTGCCCACAACGTTTGGTGAGAGCTGTCGTAACTCCCATAGAGCGTTAGAAAGCAAGTGTAAACACAGTCATTGCGGTGGAAGGGCCAGGCTCAGATGCCGAGTAAAGCACCTGGCTATCCCACGTTGGTGTAATGATGTCATGTTCCCTGGCGTGACCAGGAAGTGAAGAGGCGTCGGGTTGGGGAATGGAGTGAGATTCTCTCATGCTAGCATATGTATAGCGCGCATTGTGTGCCTCATTATGGTTGAACTTTCTTCTGTCATCAAGATGTCGTCATCAAGAGTCTGAGGAGGCATGCTGCCACGGACGGCGTGTGGATGAAGTATTGTCTTAGTGATCGGGAGGTTAGTAGGTGCGTCCACAGATCGTCAGGGAATGCATGGCTGGGAAGAAGAGATGGACGTGCTTTGAACTCTCAGTTGGTTAGGGGAAATGGTGTGGCTCAGCACGTTTGCAATGAGGAATTCCATGTGTGACCATGGTATGGTGTGGGACAGATCGCTGTAGTATGGAACTGGGCAAGATGGTGTTATGATGCTTGTCCTCAGGATTGAAGGAAAATGGACTTAAGTATCCTTTCATAAATTATCCGTGTTTTTTTATTTTTTTATTTACTCTGACATGCATGGATAACGTTCAGTCGGGTGTCTGGTGTTTTAGGTGCGTAGCATAGAGTGAAATATATGCCATGATGCAGAGTGGGTATGAGAGGTAGTGTTTTCTAAATTTGTAGATTTAACTACTTGGAGGCTTTTCAGGGTTACATTGTCCCATGACAACATGGACTCATAGGTTTAATGGTGATTGCAGATTAATGTATGGTGTGGTATGCTGCATGATGGAATTTAGTGTACATATAAAGTCCTAACACTTTTGATGGATTGCAGTTTGTTAGGTTGCCCTTTGAAACACAAACATGTAGGTGATTGCAAACATTTATATTTTAACAAACAATTGCAATATGGACATTAGGATTGGTTTTGGATTGGGGTAACGGCATATGTTGGTATGGACATAAGTCATAACCCTTTGAGGATTTTCAGCAGTTAGGTCGCTTGAACGAGACATGGACTCTTAGGAATGGATTGGGTTTGGGATTCATGATATATGGTGTTGTAAAAAAAAAGAAAAAAGAAAATGCTTCTATTCGCAAATGTATAGAAGGTTGCAATGTGAAATGCATAGTGAGATTGGGGGAAGCGCCTTCAATTGTCCTTTGTATAGGTGTGGATATGATTGTTTGGTGATTGCGGGGGTAGCTCCTCCCATGTGTTTGGTTTTGGGTGAAGCTTATATGCAATATATAAGTATGGTTTTGCTGCTGGTGTGAGTGCCATGTCAGCATGTTTGTGCCTTCCAAATGTGATTTGTGGGGGTAGCGCCTCTAGTCATGTTTTCAATATGGGTGTGGAATGGTATGACACAAAGGCATTTGGGAGGTAGCGCCACGTAATGTGGTATCTGGGGGTAGCGCCTCCAGCACAGTATTGGCGTGATTGTGTTGAGTCGCGCATGGTTAAACAGTGTACGTGTGTTTATGGTGGTAGCGCCACCATATATTTCGGGGCATGACTATAATGAGGTTATGCGTGGTTATCACACGTATGGCTGTGTGAGGTGGTAGCACCACCAATTGTTGGAGCTTGACTGAGGTTAGTCAGGCGAGCGGAATGGTTTGGTGTCTGGGTGGTAGCGCCCCCAGTATGTGTAGGGCTGTGACTGCAGTATAAGTCACCATAGTTAGGGCAATGTGTGTATGGGTGGTAGTGCCCCCAGTTTTGGTATGGGTGTGTCTATGGTATTAGGCATTTCATGGTCACACATTACCCAGATTGTGTGGTTTATTTACCACAAATAATGTATTTTTCTATTCTCTGTGCACATGCAGTGCAGCTGTTTTTAGCTGTACTGTGTGCGCTTCTATGACTCTTTCCACCCTCATCAGGGTCCTCAGTGTGAAAGTGATATTGATTGTTGATCCCGGTGTGCCTGGCCAGTGCATCGGGTATGAGGTGAGTAGTTGACTGTAAAGCATGTGTTACATGCTACCCCTGATGATGTGAGTCGGTGTGAATGTCTTATGTTGGTGTGTATGGAGGTGTGCTGTGTAATGTCTTGCACTGTTGTCGGAAGAGGGGAGGTGTGTTGTGTAATGATTTGCTGTGTGTGATGTGCAATGTAAGGGGAGGAGATGTGTTGTGTATGGCTTGGCTTTGCAGAAGGAATGTTGTGATGTCATGTGGAGTGTTTACCCCTGAGTGATGGAATGCATGGGTGAATGTTCTAACCTGGTCAGTTGGTGAGCCCTCTGCATGGGTGATGGGCTGCCAGTGTTTTATATGCCCTACTTGTAACGTATATGTAACCTGATTGACTGCTTGTAAAGATACCCATGAAGCTGGTAATAACCTTAGCATGTCAACCTAAGTAAGCTGGGAGCTGCTTCGTTACAATCAGTCGATACAAGAGGCCAAAAAAGCAGCGTATACAATGACTGCCAAGCCAGCTATGTAACCTCGCCAGTTCCTCCGAGAATTTAAAAGAACATTTTGCTGTTTTGATGTGTCCTTTAATGCTAATTCTGTAGAATTTAAGACATCATGATTTTATGGTCTCCAAGAAGATATTACATCACAAATAATTCGTGAATTTGACATGGAAAAACCATTAGAATGGATAATAGAACAGGGGACCAAACTATATGAAGTAATCTATGGTCAGAGAGAGGAAGGACAAACAGAATAACGAGACAACATTGAAATCTAAAGAATCCACACCAACAGTAATGGAGTTAAAATTTGAAAAAATGCCACTAGAATCAGCCCAAACTCAGGTCAGGAACAAAATGACCCCTAATCAGAGGGTCATGCCACCACAGAGGACACCACCCCAAACTCCTATGTTACAATCAAATCATCCAAGCAATAGAGAGTCTTACATTAGCCCTAGATACATGGGCCATGACCCTAGGGTAGGATTACAGCCCGATATGTCAGGCATGAGTAACAATCAAAATCAAATGTGCAATGGCCCGTACCAGACACAGGGGGTGCAGAGCAGGTTTGATCCTAATACAATGATATATGGCCACCAAGAAAGACCATGGTACTTGGATAGATTAATTGAAAATGCCAATCAGCATAGGGGACAATTCCCACCAAATGAAAGACAAAATATTAATTATGTTCGGCATCATTATGACCAATCACCACCACCAGTCGACCACAGTCAAAGAATGGTCACGCCGCATTCCCTACCTCCTATGGCCCATGAGTTCTGAAGTAACCCTAATAGAAATCAATCTCCAGAGAGGTACCAGGATAGGCCCAATCAGTGTGAGTTTAATTAATATCGACACAGGCCGCAAAGAGAAGAATCTAGGGACATGGACAGGTTTCAATGACTAGAGGCCCAAGTTAAAATGTTGTCTGAGCAAAAAGGAAAACTCTGTGCAGTTCAAAAGCAGCAGCCAAGTGAAGATGCAGAATGCCATATGAGTGAACTTGTACGTTCTGACAAGTGACCATTTAATTGCGACTGCACTGATAAAAATATGGAAGCCCATGAATCACCTTTGTATAACGGTCCGGAATTGCTTGCTGATCCAAATATTAGAATACAAATGAATGAAAGTGAGACAAGGAATGCCCACACACTAAAAATGAGTTCGGTTCAACCAGACTATTGAAGTAGGTGCAGATGAAGAGCAAAAAGGGAAAAATGTACAAGAGAAACCTAAAGAAAAGAGACACAGATTTAAAAAGAACACTACTTGTGAAAATAAAACACCCGATTAAGAGGTAGTGTGAGTCAGAATACTGGAGAGCTCCAGACAGAAAAATTGTAGCTCAAAAGAATTGTGCAGGTCAGTCAGCTGAGGAGTATTTTGACACACAATTATTCCAAGATACAAAAAGGACAGGCTCCATGCAAAACCCAAATAAATATAATGCGCAAGAAAATGACAAGCTGCCAAGTGACACTTGTGAAAAGGTTCAGTCAAAGGGCTGTGGTGAGAACACTAGTAGTCCCAGGTCAGAGGGGCAGTCAGTTGCTACACTCCAGATGGGGTCTGAGCACAGGAAAATAAACCAAGAAATCCAAAATGAAATGGGCAAAAAGGAGGGAAAAGTATAATTTTGCATGCCCATATGTTTAACAAGAAGAGAAAAGGGGCTAAGAAAGGTGAGTCCTGAAATCAGCAAAAACTCACACTTTGTGCTGGAGGAAGTTGAGGACAGGTACTATGCTCCTATAACTGTGGAAGAAAAATGTTTGCTATGATTGATACGGGTGCACACGCCACGATAATGTCCAAGGAGTTGGTAAAAAGTATCAAAGAAGGGAGATAGCCACAAAATCAAATCAAGGTGAGACAAAACGAAGGCCCTGTGCACAATTTTAATGGTGAGCAAATACCTATCGAAGGTGTCACAGAGGTTGACATAAAGATAGGGAAGCATCGGATGAGACAGGAAGTATTGATCACATCCATCAGTGAAATACCTTTCTAGTAGGGACTAATTGCCTGAAGAGGTTGTCACCCCTCATTGATGGGGTACATGGGGTCTTATGGTCCCTAGCCAAAAAAGCATTGAGGCCTAAGAAAGTGATGTCACAAAACAAAAGTATAAAAGAATGCCATGCAGTGGCTAAATCGCAAAGTGCAGTGGAAGTGTATCTTCAGAATTGCTGTGTGCCTAGTGTTACTATTATTCTCATGTGTCAGGGTACAATGTGGGGTGAAAAAGAGAAGCAGTGTCTGGAGATTTATTTGAACCCAAGAAAAAGTGGCAAACAGAAATAGATGAAAACACATTACAATTTTATTTAGAGGAAGAGAAACACAAGCCACTGTCACTCCAGAGATAAACACAGGAAAGCATATTTTAACCCTTTCTGAAATACGCATGGGAGATGTGCATCCATGGATCCCTATCCATATAAGTGGACATTCTGAAGTGTTAGAGGCCACTTTAGCACTTGAGCAGGAAAGAAGTTTCATTAATGAGAAAGTACTCCACCAGATAATTGACAGAGGATTGCACAATTTAGTATAAAGAACCAACACATTTTTGGGTGGGATGCCCCGGAATCAGGACAACAGGCTGTAGGAAGATGCATGTTAAATATTACAATTGGTCCTAAGAGTGTCCATCACAATGGCCCTCATTACGACCCTGGCGGAATCCGAAAAACGATGGCGGAAATGGAAAACCGCCATCGAATACCGCCCGTTGCGATTAAGACCCGTCACCGTAAAGTACGATGCCATCAGCGACACCGTAGTGAACGCCAACGCAAACTGCACCAAGTACGCGCACGCGCGCCCTGCAAAACCGTAAATACCGCCATGGCGCAACGGTACGCGAATGCCGACCCCAGCGGACATCCACATAACGCCATCAAGCATGGCGGAAAGTACCATTCCGCCATGGCGAGAACTACGGCATCGCGAACCAACCATAAATGGCCCTGCTGAGTGCCCGTACTCCACTACCTGGCCACATAGCACAACTCCCCGTAGGCGCAATGTAGTCACACCATGCAACCAGTGGAATGAACAAGTCCCCCATCGCATGCCACCAGTGTAAACATGCAAAGCAGCAACCTGAGGGAGACCGCACCAGCCCTGTACACATGCCAGTTGCCAAACCAACCATCAGCACAAGCACGTACCACACAACTGTACCCAGAAGCCGGAACCCAATGCAGATCACCTCACAACACATAGCGCCACAAATCGGGATATGCCACATTACCAGCAAAGAATAACGCCACACGGGCAATATCTGAATAAAAATGTAATGCACATCAAAATCACCAAGCCCATACAGCCATACGAACATAAACTCCCAACTGATCATCATTACTGTGGGCTGCATCCGCAAGAAATGACCAGCTGCCCCTTGTGTGACGCCCTGTACCCCCATGGCACACAGGGGCTACATCAACGTCCAAAAAGGCAACATGGAAGCGGCCAGGACCGCAGGGCCGTCCCATGAAGTAGGCACTAGTCCAGCTGGAAGGTAGGTATGCTGCTCCTAGCCACTAGTACTGCGTAAGGACATGTGGCCCATTGACGATCGTCCCACAAGACCGTAATGGAGCTCCACTGATTAACCCGAAGCTGCAGGTGTCGACTGAAGAAGCCATCTGCAGGAGTGGCGTACAGATGGCAGCGGCAGAAGGGGAGGAGATACCTGTCACCCGAATGAAAAAGAAAATGGCATGGGCATCCGAACTCCATACGAATAACTCACTACATGCAACACACTAAACATACAACCATATGCATGCTAGGCCACCCAAACGGACCAATTCCACCCGAAAATCACTTGCGAAATACAACGACATTAATCGAGGTGGATACACTATCACAAACGAGTGTCTGTGTGCATGCGCCTGTCAGTACAGGATCCATCAGATGGGATTATCAACGTGCATAGACACAAGTGATTGAAGGCGCGTCGAGACAGGGAGGGTCCAACAAGGGCAGACAGACGATGGTCCCACTATGCCAGCTTTGCATCACATAGCGCAGGGGAAGGGGACAGATTCCAAATAGCCATGTACATGGCAGACCCCCAATTAAATCATCTGTCCATGCATCCATCCATCCATCATTCCCTCATCCCGGTATGAAAATGCCAGAATATCCACTCACATGACATTAGAAATTTCCATTGAGTCTGTGCGTAATGCAGCCTGCTAAATCCACTGTGCTCCTGCCCGGATTCCCAGTGTAGTGAAGGAACATGTATTTGGGAACGTCCTGCCTAATCGTCCACTACGCTATTGCGATCCCATACAATTCATATCAATCATTGTATACCCGTCATGGGCCCTGTCCCAAGGACATTCAACAATGGAACGTTATATTTCCCGTCAGACCTGTGGGCGTCTCCACGCCGCTAGTTGAGACCCGAAAGCGCTGTCCTTCGAATTCCTAATTTGCAACATCACGTCGATAAGGCACCTGTGTACGCTTAAATTCACAAATTCATCCATGCAGTGCGGCTGTGTGTGAAAATGGCAACTGCACCCAATCAGTAATGGAACTCCCCTCCCGTCGGTGCACGTCGGTACGGTGCTGCATGAGGGTCCACCGTTGATCGAGTACTACATTCCACTGACCCTTCACAAGTCTGCTCGCGAATGCTAATATAGTATGTGGAACAATGGGGCCATAGCAGAATCAACAAATAAACCAATATGCCACTGCCATCCGGATAGAAAACATGAATGTAAATGCAAGATGCCATGCGTCGGATTGCAGCGTTGTGTGCGGGACGTGCTCGCACGAAAGGCATCGCAGCTGACACAGGTGGAATGAATCACCACAGGTGAAGGCTATACAGCCTGAACACACATAAATTGCACGGCCAACCCCCTCCCCAACCACACCCACTCCAGAATGCTACCGGCAGGACTAGCGATGTTGGGCCTGGGGGACCTGATTGCACTGCAAGTACTCCAACTGCAGGAAGAAGACGAACGCCAACTACTCCAACAACCGGCCGCACAGAGGAGACGCAGGAGGAGGAGGAGGCGGAGGAGGGCCAGGCAGGGCCAGCAAGCCCCACCAGCACCACGCAGGCAGCCCGCAATCCCACGCCTCCGAGCTAATCCGTTCAACCTCACAGCTGAGCAGATCCACACCCTCTACCGCTTGGACCGGGACACCATAGCCGCCATTGTCAACATGACACACGCCGACCTTGTCAGCATGATAGATAGCCCAACCGCCATCCCACCCCTACTGAAGGTGGTGTTTGTACTCCACTTCCTGGCCACAGGCACCTACCAGCACACAGTCGGACAGTTGCATGGCATCTCACAGCCACTATTTTCACGGACACTATTCCAAGTGCTTGATGCCCTCCTGAAGCACTCAGACGACTACATCACTTTACCACGCTCGGAGCAGGAGATTACAAACGCCAAAGTGGGATTCCATGCACTTGGCGGCATACCGGGTTGCATTGGTGCCATCGACTGCACCCATGTGGAATTGGTTGTCCCACATGCCATGGAGGTGCAGTACCGCAACCGGAAACAATATCATTCTATCAATGTACAAATGGTGTGTGACTCCAACAGGATCTTTACACATTGTTGTGCACGATTTCCAGGATCAACCCATGATTCTATGGTCTTGCGGAACTCTAGGATACCACGCTACATGGAGCGACACGCAGGGCACCGATCCTGGCTACTCGGTGAGTCTCATTTTATGCATGAGTATGTGGGGTAGGTGATGCGTGAATGACCTGGCAGGAAGGGGGGGGATGCGTACGTAGCAATGACATTCCACAAACATCCTTTGTTGTCCACATACAGGTGATGCCGGGTATCCACTGAAGAGATGGCTCCTTACACCAGTCCGGAACCCACAGAACCAGCATGAGGAGGACTACAACCATGCCCACTCACGTACCCGTGTGGTCATAGAACAGGCATTCGGCCTACTGAAGGCTCGTTTCCGCTGCCTCAGCAGGTCTG
Organism: Ambystoma mexicanum; assembly: GCF_040938575.1. Lineage (NCBI taxonomy): Eukaryota > Metazoa > Chordata > Amphibia > Caudata > Ambystomatidae > Ambystoma > Ambystoma mexicanum. The sequence goes on from NC_090938.1 coordinate 331,376,314, forward strand.
GCGGGGCACTCCTGTACCGCCATGAGAAGGTTGCAAAGATGGTCATGGCATGTGTCATGCTACACAACATGTGCGTACGTAGGAATGTGGCCATGCCCCCCGACGCAGAACTGCAAGCACCTGAAGATGGTCATGATGAGGGCGGGGATGTGGCAGCACCTCAAGGAGGCCGCGAGGCACAGGAGGCCCGTGAGATTCGTCAGAGTATCATAGATGCATGCTTCTAGCACTCACGCCTGGTGGCTGTTACATGGACACGGGACTTGTGGCACTGTGTGTGTCTGGGACATGCACATTGTGGACTGTACGCATAGATAGGCCTCGTACACAAAGATCAATGTCCACACATCTCATAGGATGATTGTGTAGGATTGTATTGCATTTGTGAAATGACATTACACACCCAATCGACCCGCCACCCAATGTAGCCCAACACACCCCCTACACCCTCCCACCTCCCCCCTGAACACCAGTGTCCAGAGATTCTCATTGTCAGTGGGCAGACGCTATTGCAAGCCCCCTCTCCGGGTATCAGGGGCACCCCTGCCTGTAGAGCGCCGGGTCCTCCCAGATCTACGTTGGGGGCTGCCCTGGACGGAACTTGCAACGGATGATGTCTCTGCCTGCTCACGTCCATGCATGTCCCTAAGGGTTTGTGAGAGCTCAGTGAGCACACGGCGCACAGCGGCAAGTTCACCACATACGTCTTTGGACGTCGCATGCAGTTCCCCCCTCAGGCTCTCGGTGCTTCTCTCCATCTGTTCCCTCAGGCTCTCGGTGCTTCTCTCCATCTGTTCCCTCAGGCCCTCGGTACTTCACTCCATTTCTGCCCTGAGTGTCTCAGTAGATGTTTCAATGGCTGCCTTAGAACCCCCACATTCAGCAGCATGGTCCTTGAGGAGCGTGGCCAGTTGCTGCTGTTGCACGATCATGTGCTCGAGGGACTGTTGCCTCTGCTGGGCCATGCCCATTTGCGGTGGTGTCACAGAGGGGCTGGACGCCTCATGTTGCCCTGCCACAGGACTTGGGGGGGTTGGCCAGTCGTCGTCTTGTGGGTGCCCCTGCGTGGTTTCCTCATGGTGTACGGGATGAAACAAACAGGGGGATTGAGACAGGTCATGGATGGGTCCTACGTCGACAGCACCGTTTTCTGTGTCGGAGCATGCTGGCATGAATGCAGTGTCACCCATGGTGCTGCTGCCACCAGAGGCAGTGCCTTCTGTGGCATCCGTTGGGGGGACCTGTGGTGCTGCTGTTGTGGACGTGCTGGCTGCTGGGGTGCCTGTTGGAGTCCCCTCCAGTGTGCTGCCGCTTGATTTGTGCTGCTGCCGTGTCTTGATCCGTGCAGCTGAGGTGGAGGGTCTTTGGCCGTTGGTCTTGGCCCTCTTTGCAGGTGTGCTGGTAGGGGTATCCTGGAGCTCGTCGTTTGAATCGGACCCTGTGGTGGAGTAGAGGAGGGCGAGCGTTATTCATGGGTCTGTGGTAATTGTAATGGCATTGTATCACATGCATTGGGGTGGTACCTGAGGGTGATTTGGGTCAGGGCCTTGGAGGTGGTCTCATTTTAGTGTGGATTGGGGATGCAGTTATTTTGCAGTCTGCAGTTAGGGTGTGCATGCTGCACATGTAGGGTGTGTTTTTGGAGTTTTTAATTATTTATGTATTTATTCTGACTTTTAAAGGGCGCTGTCATGGCGATGTATGTGGTCGTTCTCCTGGACATGTGTTCCTATTGCACTATGGGGACACATGTACTTCACATGGTTGGTAATAGTGGATTTGGCATAGTTTCAATTGGGCCACCTACCTAATTCTTCGGATGTCTGCACTCCTTTCTCCATCCCTCCGACTCCCTCTATGCTCTCCATTCCAATGGTGGAGGCACAGATTTCTTCCCAGGGGGTCAACTTGATGGGTGATTCCGATCCTCCCCCGGTGGCTGTGGCGATGTTCCGGTTGGCAGAGAGTATGCTCCGGACGCGTATCCGTAGGTCGTCCCATCGCTTTCTGCATTGCTGTGGGTTGCGGGGTGCGGTCCCCACCGCACTTACCCGCTGTGCCACCAGGGCCCATATGGCCTTCTTGTTCGCAAGGGCCGTCCTCGTCATTTGCGTGGAGAAGACGACGGCAGCATGCTCCTGGAGGGTCTCCGTGAGCACGGTGAGTTCCTCATGGGAGAAGTGGACCTGCCGCTTGCGGTCGCACGCTTTTTTGGCTACTTTTCCCATTTTAGTTTTTTAATCTGGGCTGGCTGACGGGTTGGGATGTGTCTCGGGGTCGGAGTTTTAATGGTTGTGTGGGGGTTCTGTTTTATAGGTGTACGGTGTGCTGTTTCCCGTTCCGGCCCCATGTTTTTGCTTCCGTTTCCGTATATTTACGGTGGCCGTAGTTTGCGCCGGCCGCTCATTCCGGTGACCGCTGAGATGGGTGGCGGTATTGCACCTAGGGCGGCGTACGACGGCGGTAAGGGGCGTTTTGGGGTCATTTCCGCCGTCGCAGACTTTGCACTTCCACCATGGCGTAATGCTCGTGCCCGATGGGTCGGAATCAGCCGCACTTTGGTCCTTCGTGCAGTGGCGGAAACGCTGTTTGCGCTATGGCGGTCATGTCAGTTACTTTCCGCCAGGGTCGTAATGAGGGCCAATGTGTGGATAGTGAATGGAACACAAAATACATTTTACCTGGGAAATGACATCATACACAGAATGTGTATGGTGTTAAGACTTCCTTAATCAAAAGGTTTGGTCCAGATTGGGAGGGGAGGTGCCTGAATTAGAGGATAAGAGACAATCTTATCATTGCACACAGATGGCCCGATATGCGATTGAATTGCAGGTGGGAAAGGATATTACCATCCCTGCATTCACCAGACAAGTTACAATAGCCTTAAAATACAGAAAAGGGACAGCAGTTAACAGATCCTGATGTATTTGTCAGCCTAAATGAATCCTGTGGGATATATTTACCCACTCAGCTATACTCCCTTCCATAACCAAGCTGCACTTCAGCAGAAGCAGCAGAATTGCTGCAAAGGCTCCTGTGAGCACCACTGCCTCACACCAAAACTGCGTTTTCAGCTACAAAAATGTGGCTGCACCATCTTGTCGAGCACATATTGGGCAGGATGGAACAATGGGGCACACTGAGAAAGCCTGTCAGGGTGTTCTTACATGTACACAAGAAGGAGAGTTAAAAAACAGTGCTGCTTTACTGCAAGCCCAAAGTTCCCATGGAAAAAGGGAAATATTTACATTTAAAAATGATGCCGCTATGATGCTCTTTTTCCTCTGTTCCTCATCACAATACCTTTATTAATGAGACCTTGTCATGCTTATCCACCTTCACATTGTGCTCCAGCAAGCAAGAGCAGTATTCCTGAATGACAGGCTGTTGTTCAGATCTGAAGAAATCAAAAGAAGCTTTACTTCAGCTACACGGGAACTGCTTTACTTTTTGGCTAAAAAATCCCAATAATCAAAGGGAAAAGCTGTGGTGTTCTTTTGGGAAGCATCCTGAAACCAGACTGGCCTTTTGCCCACTAACTGCATGTCCGCTGCAACCCTGCCATTCAGCTGTCCTGATTATCCAGTAACCAGACAGGCCCAGCTATTGTTCTGCTAGGAGAGTCCGCTGCTACCTGGTGATACAAGCCCTGGAGACCAGAAACTGGTTGACTGTTCCTAATCCCAAATTTAAGAGCACACTGTGATTATCTCCACCCCCTAAACCGTAGTCTACCCCATCTTGACTTTTGTCATTGTGCCACTCTCTAAGCAACCCTATCCATACCCTGATAACTTGTATAGACTGTTCCAATTTTCTGTGCACCCTGTTCTTGTTTCCTAGCGTTAGTACAACTCTTTTATTCCCCTCACCTTGTAACTCATTAGTGATATTTGGAATCATTTAAATTAATTCCCACATATATCAGACCACAGTGGGAAAAGGTTAACATTGCAAATCAATCTTTGAACGTACCATGGCTTTCTTTAACAATATAGTCTAAATAATTTAGTTTACGTAAAATGTGCCTTTCATTTTTAAACCGATTTTCTCTTTTGAACTGCTCTATTTTCCTAAAAATGAACCTCAGTCTACCTTCCAAATCTCTCTCAATTCACCAGCTATAGCCCTCCCTTCACTTTATATTGTCCCTGTGCTGTGCATCTATCCCCCTGCCCAAATACCGCATTCCAATTCAGTGTTTTTCACTCATTTTTTGAAAAAAAACATTTTTGCATTTAAAACTGCAAACCAGAAAAAATACAACTTTTCCATGTGTGAATTCGGCTGCACTGGGTTTTCAATTTCAATCTGTTTTGTGAACTGTATGCTTTTTTTTTTTTTAATTCAATTTTTATTGATTTTTGGAAAACAACAGCATAGGTACGCAAATTACAAGATTTGGGCAATCGCCCTCAAAAAATCAAACTATAAGCCATTATTCCCTGCGTTTGTATTGCAGCCAGTCTGTCTCTATTTGGGTACTTGAACCATGTAAAGCCGCAGCAAGTCTTTCCATTAGGAATATGTCTTTGGCAACCATCACCCATTCTTTCTTCGAGGGGAGGGCGGGCCTCTTCCACGTTCTAGCGCGGGCCGCTCTGGCTGCCAACAGTAGGGAGTGCGAGAGGTCGGTAATTTTTCCCAGTGGTCATCCTTATGCTGCAGGCCAAACAGTATCAATATCAGGTGCAGCGGGAGCACACCTTCTCCCGCCTCTTTCAGCCAGCTAAGGACTTCGGCCCAGTAAGTTTGGACCATCCCGCATGTCCACCACATGTGCCAATAGTTTGCCCTTTCCCCATACCCGTGCCAGCAAAGGGGGATTACGTCTGGGAACATCCTAGAAAGTGTGATCGTGTCATACTGCCATCTGTGCAGGAGTTTGACAGCATGGGTTTTGTATTGGCAGGAGATCGAGGTCTTAAATGATCTACTACAGAGTCGCCCCCAGAGACCGTCTCCGATCCTACAACCCAAGTCTCTTTCCCATTTCCCCCTGAAGCTTTTGGTGGTTCCCTCCCGTGGGGTTAAAAGGGCAGAGTAAAGGAGTGAGATGAGGCCTCTCATTTCTACATGGGTATCTAAGATTTTTTCAACTGGGGTGAGTTTTCTTTGTAATTTGGGCTTTAGTTTTGGTTTCATTAGGATTCCCTTGAGTCTCAGGTAGAGGAGTGGGGAGAGCCTACCTATTCCCAAGGATTCTTCAAGCTTCTGGATGCTTATAAAGGACTGCGCCCTGACCAACTGACCAACTCTGCATAGGCCCGCGTCAAACCAGGGCTGATAGTGTTCATGGCCTGGGATTTCCTCTAAAACTGGTGTGGACCAGATGTGACTTATTGGGGGAGGGCAGAGTGGTCACCTTATCACCGTGTCCCTTACCCTCCAACGCCTTCCACATTGTTACTAGTATTGGGTGATCCCTGATTCTCCTTGGCAGCTTTTTCATCGGGACCCATAACCACTCACCCACTGCGACCGGGCTCAGGAGGGAGTTTTCGAGAAAGACCCATTGTTTGTTGGGGTCCTCTCTGAGGTGGGGGGCCAGGGTTCTGAGCTGGGCTGCTCTGTGGTAAGTTCATAAGTCTGGGAGGCCGACCCCCCCTCTATCCTTAGGGAGGGTGAGTGTTTCGTAACCTATTCTGGGTCTCTGGCCTTGCCATATGAATCACGTTATCCGTTTTTTGGCTTCTTTAAGAAGTGCGTCTGGGGCTTCCAAAGGGAGCATCTGGAAAACGTACAGGAACCTGGGGAGAAGGTTCATCTTTACAGCGTTTATCCTTCCCGTCCATGGGATTTGCCCCTTACCCCATGTCTCCATATCTTTAAATAAGTTGTCAAACAGCGGGGGCTAATTTGCCTGGCTTAGATCTTCGTGGGGCCGGACGATGTTGATCCCCAGGTATTTAATCCCTTCGGTGCGAATTTGTAACCCCAGGGGGGACAGCTCTGTGAGGTCCCTGTCTGTGTCTGGGGCAAAGGGGAAGATCATTGACTTCCCTATGTTCATCCTGAAGCCTGAGAATTGGCCGAACCGTTCAATAACCCAAACGGACGCCGGGACCGAGCTAGTAGGTTCCCTCAGGTGGAGCAGTATGTCATCTGCATAGAGGCCGAGCCTGAAGGTCCGACCCCCAACAGCAATACCATGGACCATCGGGGCACATCTGATGTACTCCGCGAGTATTTCCATGGTCATGGCGAACAGGATTAGGGAGAGGGGGCAGCCCTGCCTCATCCCCCTTTGAAGGCTGAATGTTTGTGAAAGGTGACCATTCACCATGACTCTAGCTGAGGGGTCTGTGTATAAGGCCTTAATGGCTCGCCTGATTCCCTCGCCAAAGCCTAGTTTGACAAGGACTCCATGTAGAAACTCCCAGTCCACCCTGTCGAACGCCTTTTCGGTGTCGATGGCCACCAAGACAGGGTTGTCTCCCTTCGGGGCCACTTCCCTCATCAGATCAGGGTCTTTTGGAGGGTGTCCGCCCCCTGTCTCCCCTGTATGAAGCCCACCTGGTCGGAGTGGATGAGTACCGGCATATGGCTGTATAGCCTCGTGGCTATGATCCTGGTGAACAGTTTAGCGTCCACATTCAGGAGGGAGATTGGTCTATATGACCGGCAGTCTGTTGGATCTTTGCCCTCCTTCGGGATGACTGTTATCAGTGCTTTGCCAAAAGACAGAGGCGCCCTCCCGGGCCTCATGATATTTGTGAACAGGCCCGCCAGAAACCCCGCTAGTAAGCTGCCAAAGGCCTTATAGAAGCCTGCGGTAAATCCGTCCTCCCCGGGGGCCCTGCCCAGCTTAAGACCCGATATTGCCTTGAGTACCTCCTCGCTCGTTATTGGGGCGTCTAAAGCTGATGCCTCTGGGGGGTCCATCACAGGTAATGTTACTCCTCTGAGGTATGCTCCCAGTGCCTCCGCCTCCACTTCTCCTTCCCTCCCGTAGAGAGTCTCATAGAACCCCGCAAATTCCTCCACTATTCCCTCGGGATCCGTTTTTGTCCCCTCATCCCTGCATGAGATCCTTGACACCCATCAATCTCTCAGTTGGCCCCGGAGTTTGGCCGCCAGAATGGCGTCGGCCTTATCCCCTTTCTCATAATACCTTTGGCGCAGGTGTTGGAGGCCTGCTACAATTTTCCCCATCTCCAATGCTCTCAGCTCTTGCCTTTTCTCTCTTGCATCCCCCAAGTCCCTTTCCCTCTCCTCATCCCTCTTCCCTTCAGATCCCTCCAATGCTATTATCTCCGCCCGTAGCCTATGAGCCAGGAGAGTCCTGGTCCTTTTTTTGGAAGCCCCCTCTCTAATAAGAACACCCCTCCAGGTCACCTTTGCTGCCTCCCAGACTGTCTCTATGTTGACTTCAACCATGTTATTGAGTTCAAAATATTCATTGATCGCCTTCTCCATCTCCTCCTTAAAAACCACATCCCTTAGCAGGAAGTCATTGCATTTCCACAGGGATTCTCTGGGTTTCAGACCCAATACACTAATATCTGCCCAGACCATGTCGTGGTCCGACCAGCTAACCGGGCGGATGATGCAGGACTCCACTCGGCTCATGTTCTGGTGCCCCATGAAAAGATAATCTATTCTCGTTCTGGTGCCATGGACCGCTGAGAAGAAGGTGTATCCCTTACCCTCCGGATGCAATTCCCTCCATGTGTCCACGAGCCCATAGCCCCACATTAGCTCCCGGAATTTCCCCTGGGGTCTGCCCCCTCGGCTGCCTAACGGGATGGCCCCTCCACTATGATCTAGTTCCCGATTTGCCCACATGTTAAAGTCTCCACCCAGTATAAGGAGCCCCTCTGTCCTGGCCATTATCTCTCCCATCGCCTCTTTGAGAAATTCAACCTGGTCCACATTAGGACAATAGATTGCTGCTAGGGAAACCCTGGAGTTGTGCAAGTCACCTGATATAATCATGGCTCTACCGTCTTCCCTCCCCCACCTGGTTACCTCTGTGAGTCTCTGGTTTTCTGCAGGATGATCCCGACTCCACTCCGTTTCGTCGGAGCGGATGCCCAGAAGGTCTGGCCCACGTGTGCTCCCGGGATGGCCCTCTCCTCTCCCGTGAACGTTCTAGTTTCCTGTACGAAGAGGATATCTATTTTAGCGTTCTTCATTTCCCTCCCAAAGAGGGAGCGCTTTGCTGGGGAGTTCAGACCCTTTACATTGAGTGAGCCAATTCTCAGTGACTCAGCCCGGCCCCTATTCTCATTGTCCGCCATTGGGTCCTTGTCTTGTGTGTACCTTCTTCCCGGATCTGTGCTTGCTGCCACCTTCCAATGTGGTTTTGAGACTGTGTGGCTCCATCCACCGCAGCCCCCTTGTTAAGCTCAGCGTCCCCGGCCGGGGCTGTTTGATTCAATCTCTCAGTCTCACTAATAGCGAGCCTCTGATCACTTAGTCCCCTTCGGCTTCCGTTGTGGGGGTGTTAAGTTTCTTGAATTTCCTTCGGCCCTTTATCTTCTTCTTTGTGGACCAGGGGCCCTCCGGTTCCCTCACAGCGCTCCGAGGCTCTTGCGCCTCCATCTCGTTTCCTTCCTCTGGGGTACCCCCTTTGAGTACCTGCAGCACTTGGGGTGCCTCCTTGCTGCTGGTTACTCTATAGTCCACTGCTGAGTGTTCAAAAGACAAGGCGAATGGGAAGGACCACCTGTATCTTATGTCTTGGCAGGTGAGCCACTGGGTGAGTGGCCGACACTCTCTTCTGCGGGTAAGAGTGAAAGCCGAGAGGTCCTGGTAAATCCTCACTGTGTCTCCTTCGAACAAGAAACTCTCCAGCCTTCTCGCTTTCTCGAGGACCTCCATTTTCTCTCTGTAGTGGAGGAAGCGCACAACTATGGACCTTGGGCCGCCCCTCGCTCCACCTCCCCCTCAGTGGGCTCTTTCCAGCTGGACTTCCTTGCCCCCCTCAAGTGTGAAGAGTTGGTTGATGAGGCCCTGAACCTTTCTCCCCAAGTCTGCGGCAGTCTCACCTCTCTGTTGAGTCACACCCATAATGCGCAGGTTGTTTCGGCGTTCTCTGTTCTCTAGGTCGTCCATTTTCAGGGCTATATCCTCCTCTCTGATTTCTAGGTCTGTTAGCCTCGCTTCATATTTCATGTCTAACAGGTCCATTTGGAGGTGATTGTTTTCCATTCCCTCCATTTTCTCCTCGAGCGTCTCCACTCTCCCCCTGAGATCAACTATAGAGGCTTGTATGTCCGTTCGAATCGCTTTTATCTCCTGGAGGATGTCCTTGAGGTCGTCCTTCGTTAGCACTGCGGGGGGGTCGGCACTTGAAGGCATGGTGACTCTGTGTGGATCACCGAGGGGTGCGTCGGACCGGCGGAAGCGTTGGAGGGAGCGGATTGCGCACGTGGGATGAGTTGGTTCCAGGGCTCCAGTCTCTGGGTGCCCTTTGGAGTATGAGTGGGGGTGGGGGGTGCCGGTGGGGGGTGCCTCTCACACTGCCTTAATGCCTTGAGGTTTCCTCTGGTCGTCTTGGGCCCTCCCCGCTTCCACGGGGGCAAGCTTGCAAGTGATGGCTCCGGTCCTCATGAGGGGGGCTAGGATTGTGATTGGGGCCCGTTTCCCCAGATGCGTCACGGCTGAAATGTTCCGGGGGACCCCTGTACTCCAAGGGGGAGGGCCGTGCCAGCTTTTATCGGGTGAGTTGCACTGGTCCGTGCTGAGGGTGCCGGGGAGGCCAAACCCAGTCCGCCAAGTATCAGTTCTCCCCCCTGCGCTCCTCACCTTCTCCGGGCCGTCGAGGGCCTCCACACGTCCATTGTGGGCTCGGACCCCTTCACTGGGGGCTCCTTTTCAAGTAGGCCTCCGTGCGCGGGGGATGGGTCGGGAGGCTCCCGGAGTCCTGATTTTCTGCTAGTTGTACGCACCGGAGCGGCGCTTGGTGGCGTGGGGCTCCCACCTGGGCGCCCCTCTCGTCCCTGGCCTCGTGCGATGTCCACACGCCACCGAGGCAGAGCTCCGGGGCCCGCTCAGCGTCTGCGCACGGTGTGGGGCATGCTCCGGCGTCCCCCCCTCGGTGTTATGGGCGCGGGCCGCGGCTGCAGAGACGACGATCGGCTGCTCCGGGTTCCGCGGCAGGTCCGGCCGAGGCCCGGGGCCCCACGAGAGGTGACGCCCTCAGTGGCTCCGCTACAAGGCCTCCGAAAAGGTGTCCTCTCTGTTGCTTGGCGAGCGGGGCCTCAGATCGGGGCCAGGCTATATCCACTTTCGGAGGGGCTCTCGATTCGTTGGGCCGCTGCCGCGGGGGCGCACGTTCCCGTCGGGGTTACTCCAAACTCCCGGCCGGGGATTGGCTCAGAGTGCTAGGCCCTGCGGTGGTGGAGGAGCGCTGGTCTCACATGTCCAGCATGCTCCGCGCCCCCTGGCGGTCATCGAACTGTATGCTTTTGTGATACCTTGCCTGATGGTTGGTAGTGAGATAACATCCCTAATACTGTGATAAAGCATATGGATATAATTATTTAACACACATATAATTATTTTTTTTTCAAAATCCAAGTGTCATTTTACGCCTTTGCAAAGGGTGCTAATTAGGAATTAAAAATCAGTTCAATGAGATTAGACATGTGCTTAGCCCGTTACAGAAGACTGAAGCCAAAGTATCTTTACAGAAGGCACAATGATGTAAAAAGAAAGTGAACTTTTTAGGTCATGAGGTGTCTGAAAATGTGTTAAACCCGCAAAAGAAGAAGGTGGAGGCTATACATAAATTTAAAGATCCTACTAATCTGAAGAGGTAAAAGATTTTATTAGGGATGACAGGTTATAACAGGACATTTATTGAGAATTATGCAGAGATTACACAACCTTTAACAAGATTACTAAAACAGGGTGTACCCTGGAAATTAGAAAAAGAGCAATGTAAAGTGGTGGCCAGACTGAAAGTATGTCTCATGAAGGCACCATGTCTGGCATATCCCATAAAGAACCAGGGTTTCTTTGTAGAGATAGGGTTCGCTAATCAGTGCATGTCAGCCATATTATATCAAAAGCATGATGTGAATAACAAAACTATTTCCTTTCCTAATAAGGCCTTATCACAGGTTGAAATGAAGTTCAGTGAATGCGAAAAAGCACTCTTAACCACTGTATGGGCGTTACAGCATTTCTGTCCTATAATTCAAGGGGAAAGAGTAATTATTGAAACAAATCACCAGCCCCTGCAGTTTCTGCAAAGCAAGAGAATTAGATCAGGGAATGCAGCTCAGTCCAAAATTACGTCCTGAACATTGGCACTTCGGGGATTTCCTGTGGAAGTAAGATATGGACAGTGTAAAAAGAGCCTGGTTTCCCAATGGCTAGCAGATTTGCATGATCGTGCAGCCGAATGTGCACCCGGTGAAGCAGAAATAGAATCAAGTTTGAATGATTTTGACTAATCCCCACACAAAGCATTCAATGAGGAAGTATGTAGCAATTTACCAAGGCCCTCATTACGACCCTGGCGGAGTTCGTGGTGCAATATGCACCATGGAGCACGGCGGAAAGCTGCCGATACTGCCATGGGGGTTGGCGGATTTACCGCCCCATGCCGACCTTGGCGGGGCGGTAAATCCCCAATCCCCATTTTGCCCTTCCCCATTCCCATTTTTGCCCCATAGGGTATAATGGGAGTGGGGAAGGCGTTAATTACGCCACCGTAAAATACGGTGGCGTAATTAACAACAAGGTCCCGTAGCGCCATGGATTTCTCCGCCTGGTAAAACCAGGCGGAAAACGGCGCCATGGCGCTACGGGAACTCGTAGTAGGGCGGACGGGTCCGCCGCGAATACCGCTGGCGTAGACCCACTCCGCCAGGGTCGTAATGAGGGCCCAACTGTGTATGTAGATTATTGTGCATACCATGTCGAAAATAATGCAGAAAAAGGGCTTGTGGCAGGAATAGGGAATATCTGGTTTAAATGTGACAACATTCCAAGAGCGAGCATGAGGATTGGGCCTAGAAGTAGTCACGTGGGAGAGTTGGCCGCTAATTACAAAGCAGACGCTACCGCAGTTGAAAACAAACTTAGAGAGATAGTTCTAGTGACCAATTCTGACTATGCACAAAATAGTTTTGTAGAATATTTACCTGGCTGGAAGGTAAAGGGTATGCTCACCTAGACCAAAAAACAACTTAAACACGGCAAGATGATGCAAGCCATAGACACACATGTATCAGAAAATGATTTGGTAATACATTGGAGAAAAATACATGGCCATTTGAAGACGCCAGGTGAGGACAAAGAGGGGAATGACAAGGCAGATCAGTTAGACAAAATTGGAGCCGTGATGGGAGAATTGTTTCCTATTGAACACCTGCTTGGTGAAATACAGGTAGATGTGATAACATGCTCCAAATCTCCAAAAGTGGTTAAGCAGCCTGTGTTGCAATGGAGTTTTGATACCCAGTTCAAGACCTAGTCAAAGCTCAAAAGGAGGATCTGATTTTAGACATATTTTATAATCACTTGTTAGATGCAAAGCAAAATCCTCGGACTGAAGAAGATTGTAAAGGGAAAGAGGAATTTAGGCTGTTGTTAAAAAGCAAAAAGAGAATTAGGTTACAAGTAGGACTAATGATTGGAGAATCAATGACAATCAGTAGTGCCCTTGTCATTTCGGGGACTGATATGACATCATGTGCGTGATGCCATCACTGCAGGACACAGAGGTTCCCAGAAAACTTTGAAAATTTTAAAAGATTATGCTTATTGGCGACACATGTCCCAAGATGTTGAACTATACACAAGAGGTTGTCTAGTGTGTGCACAATTTCAACCTGCTTCACCTATGCATAGGGCACCATTAATGAAAAGGGGTCTGACCCTCCCATGGTCTGATTTGCAAATCGACTATGTCGGGCCTGTAAAAAGATCAGCAAGAGGAAACAAATATATGTTAATGGCAGTTTGTTTTATGTCCAAATGGGTGGAGTGCATTCCAGCACTGGATTGCAGTGCGCAAAAAGCAGCCACATTACTTGTGAATCATATTTTTTCAAGGTTTGGGTTACCCCAAAGGATAGAGTCAGACCGAAGAAGTCACTTTACTAGTGTATTGATGACAAAAATATGGCAAGTTGTGTGTGAAAAGGAAACTACACATCTCATACCGGCCGGTCAATTGTGGATATATCTAAGAAATTTGTGGCTGAAGCAGGTTCTAGTTGGGATCTTCGGCTCCCATTGGTATTAATGGTCATTAGATCGACTTATGCTAAATCAACAAATCTCAGCCCTCATGAAATACTGACAGGGAGAAAAATGGTGTAGCCACAGCAACTACTTTATTAGACCCATGAGCGGACACTTGTAAATGCCTCCACGATTCACGAATATGTGGAAGAGTTGATGAGGCACTTACAACATTCATTTGCATTTATTTATTTATGTATTTATTTATTTATTTATTTGAATTTACACAGCGGCCCAGAGGCATCGTGGCACTGTTACAGTACATTCACTTTGATACAACTTAAAACAGATTCTTCAGAACAGTATTAATGGGGTTCAATGACAATGCTGTGGAAGTGTTCCATGATTACAGGGGAACATCATTCAGGTTCTGTCTAGTTGAATAACTTGGTTTTAGCGCTTTTCTGAACGCTGTGAGAGAGTTTTCCTTTCTTAGGAGAGTGGAAGGGCGATCCAAGCTTTTGGGGCTAATACTTCGAAGCTAGTGCCACCGGCTTTGGCTCTATTGAATGCCGGGACTGAGAGAAGGTGAGAGTATTGGTCTCGTTTTGGTCTGTGGGTGGTCACCTGATGCATTCGTTCAACTAGGTAGGAGGGGGACGGACTGAGGGAGGCATCTGTGTGTGATGGTGAGGGCCTTGAACAATATACGCTCTTTGATCGGGAGCCAGTGGGCATCTTTCCTGGCCTGAGAGTTGTGCTCTGTCCTAGGGATACTTAGGACCGCTCTGAGAGCATTATTTTGCATGGTTTGCAGTTTGTTGAAGTTATTTTTCAGATGTACCTAGAAGTAGGATGTTACAATAATCCAACTTCGCGCCAATAATAGCTCTTGCAATGTTGAGACAGTTTTTTGGTGATAAATGAGGTTTGACTGCGTTGATGATTTTTGTTCTCAGGGTAGCAGATGATGAAATGGCGCTGACTTGTCTTCCCATTGATAAGGAGGAGTCCAAGTATACACCCAGGGTATTTACTGCAGCAGAGAATGTAATAACATTGTTCTCAATGCTGAAGGAGCTGTATTTGTTGTCTAGTTTATTCAGGGACTCTGGGGCCTACCAGTAGAATTTCTGTTTTTCCCCATTGAGACACAGGCCATTAGCTGCCATCCAGGCCTGGATGCGAGCATATGTCTTCTGGAGAGTGTTGAGGTCTTGCTCATAGTCACCTGATAGCGGGAGAAGAATTTGTGTATCATCAGCATAGTTGGTAAAAGCTATGCCAAACTCTTCTAAGGCGCTGAACCGGGGTAGAGTGAATAGATTATAGAGAGTGGTGATGTGCAGGATCCTTGTGGGACTCCACATCCAATGGGGGAAGGATTGGCTGATGCCTGATCAGAAAAGACCCACATGGCTCGGCCCTCCAAGAAGGATGTAATCCAGGTAGTGGTTTCTTGGGAGAAATGTGCAGTATCCGAAAGGTGTTTGCACAGGATCTTGTGGTCAAACAGGTCGAAGGCAGCCGAGAGATCAAGGAGTAGGAGGAGTGAGGACTTGCCCTTGTCCATGGATTTAAGTAGCTGATTCCTAAGATCAAGCAAAGCTGACTCTGTGCTATGACGAGGACGGAAGCCAGATTGGCTTTTACTGAGGATATTGTATGTTTCCAAGTATCAATGGATCTGCAGGTACGCAGCCTTGTCCAGAATTGTCAGCAAGAACAGAACAATGGTGATTGGACGGTAGTTGTTAGGGGAGTCGGGGTCAAGGGTAGTTTTTTTTAGCAGCGGCCGAACCTAGGCTTCCTTAAGGGCGGATGAGACGCTACTCGAAGCGAAGAAGGCATTAATTAAGGCAGTGAAAAAAGGGGCCAGCGCTACCGGACAGTCTTTAACTAGGCAAGCTGGGCAGATGTCACCTTTACAGAGTGAAGGCTTAATATGCTTCATGATCAGTAGGACTTCAGGTATTGTGACTTCCATAAAGGCAAAAGGTTTTGGTATGTTTGTGCCCTGTGAGCCACCTGAGGCTGGCATGCTGGCAGAGTGCTTTGATTTAGGTGAAGCGACCTTAGGCAGGTTGTCGAATTGTGTCTTGATTTATTTCTGGAGTGTTTTGATTACGTCTAGCATGGCATGTTGAATGTTATTACACCATGTTTCATTTTTCTCTGTTGGTTGTGTAGAGGTGGGGGGGATAGTCAGCTGATTAAAGATAGCAAACAGTTCTTTGATCGGGGAGTAAGCTTTCTGTATTGCATTGTATTGTATTGTGGTATTTGTAACGCGCACCTGGCGAACTGAATCGTGACTGGGCGCAGATGTTTCAATTGACATTTGTCTATAAATGGTTCACTAGGTCTTATGAGAGTCACTTAGCAAATTTACTCTATCAGAGGACTAACAGAACAAATAAGTATTTACAGCCCTCCAAAAAGCTGAGAGGCTTTTAATGTTGCAGATTTCTCTGGGTAGTTTGTTCCACACTCTGGGCCCGTAAACAGAGAATCTGCAATCCCCTTTCTTCACACATTTGGTGCCTGGTATGTGGAGCAATTTTCTCAATTCTATTGTTGTAGGCAGATGCTTTGGCTGTAGAAATAGCCTTTTTATATTGTTTAGCAACTACCAGGTAAGTATCTCGTGTGGACACGCAAGGGCTTAATTGCCATAAGGTCAGTGCTGCCCGTTTGGCGGTTCGTATATATCTAGAAGTTTGTGGGTCAACCATGAGTTAGCATGTAGTATGTGCTTGGCTCTTTTTTTCCAATGGGCTACAGCGTCTACTGCCTCAAGTGTGGCATTGTAGAGCTCTACTAGTTCTGTAGGGTTATTTGAGATTGGATGTGCTAAAGCTGAGACTTCAAGGAGAGGGAGAATTCTGTCTTTGGTGAGTAGTTTGTTTGACCTTGCCATAGCAGCTGGCACGGATGGGCTAAGTTTTCCTCTACTTTTAGAGGGTATAAGGAAATGCAGTAGATGGTGGTCGGTCCAGGGGTGTGGAGTGTTGGAGCTGATGTTGGCAGCACAATTGTGATCAGCTATTTAGTCAAATATGCAACCTTTAGTGTGGGTCGGGTTGTTGACTAGTTGGGTAAAGCCTAGTTCCAGGATGGCTTTGGCGAGAGCTTTGGCTTTCTTGTCTTTGGGGTCTTTGAAGCCAAGATTAAGGTCTCCTAGGAGAATGGCTCTTGTATTAGTTTTAAGGTTGTCACCCAGGAGGTGTGTGATGTTGGCTTGGAAATCGAGAGGGGGGCCTGGAGGGCGGTAGACAACATGTAGTCTTATAGTGTCATTTGGTGAAAATTATATTTTTGATGATAGAACGTCAAAGTTGTCCACCTTCCCAGTTTTTATTTGTCTGGAGTTGAGAGTTTCCTTGAGAATTAGGACAACACCTCCTCCTTTGCTGGTCCTGTCTTGCTGGAATATAATGTAGCCTGGTGGTAGGGTTTGGCAGATGGCTGGTCCGGAGGCTTCATGTAACCAGGTGTCTAGATCCGAGTCTGTGATAAGGTCATGAATCTGTGTGGCATGGGCTGGCATGGAACGTCCATTGATGAGTGCACATTGGATTTGGGTGGTCAGGTTTGTCTCTAATTTTGTTTTAGTGGAGACATTGTTATTGTTGGCAGCGGTGCCTGGTGTTTTTGGCAAGGGGGTGGTGGCCGATGAGGGCGAGTGATGAGATTGCTTTCCTAGGTGTTTTTTGTGAGTAGCATGGATGTGGGCAGAAGGATACCTAGCCTTAGATTTCTCAGATAGAGGGGTAAGGGGTATGTAAAGGCTTGTACTTCCCGAGGTGACTTGGGCATTGTAGTGGTGTGGCTGGGTGTGTGGGTGGGAGCTGATGTGCCAATAGTGGCACAAGGGTTTGGAGTACCTGTAAAGAGTGCAGGAAGGAAAGGGGAGTGGTATAGCATAAGAGCAAGGCAGTATAGGTGGCATGTTGTAAGAATAATGCTCATGAAATGTAATCAAATACAGTGGGCTTTTGCTAGTATGAACTGTGGCAGTGCTAGTCAATTACAGTGGCCTAGTAGTAACAGGAATTGAGATGGTGCATTCATTATGATGGGCTAATGCTAGAAAAGAACTGGCAGTCAAGTGCATTGTGCTGGTGATAGACAAGAATTGTAGCAATGCAGTCAAATACAATGGGCTAATGCTAGACAGGAGCTGAGACAATCCAGTCCATACAATGGGCTAATGCTAAACAAGAACTGGCAGTCAAGTACATTGGGCTGGTGCCAGGCAAGAATTGAAGCAATGCAGTCAAATACAATGGGATAATGCTAGACAGGAGCTGTGCAGCAGAACTTGGAAAAGGCTGCTGTAAGTGTGTAGACATCTGTAAAGTAGTACGAGGTAGGAGATCAGGTTTATACATTTAATTTTGGAAAGGGGAGGCATAAAAAACTCTAGATTTCTTGCAGCATGGCAAGGGCCATATACCATAATAGACAGGATATCACTGTGGTATACAAAATAGCCAAAAAGGAGGGTGAGTTGACAGTGGAACAGTTTGTCCATGTAAATCAAATTAAACCTTTCCACCCGAAACATGAGGTGAAGAGTCTTGAGCAAGTTGAGGCTAATAAAAAAAAAAAGACAATTCTGAATGAGTGCAGAATGAAAGGTTGTTCTAGCCAGGGAGTCAATGTACATCTTAATAATATATGGAAAATACTAAAGGGTTCTGGTATGTGGTGAGGTGTATTTTTGAAATTGTTTTGGTTGCATGACATGATATGTATGTCTCTGATTGGTATAATAATACATTTATTTCCAGGTGTTCCCGTGTGGCGGACGAGTACCTGTGGTTGCGCTAAATAATGATACCATTTATTTCAGGTGTTCCAGTATAAGAGGGATGAAAAATGTATTGTGCATGGTACTTAATTTGTCTTTTTCTTTTTACTCTAGAAAATTAACTGATTAACTCATCTGCGCCGGATCCTGGGACCCCTGGAGGATGCAACTGGATTGGAGGCCCCTGGAAAGCCCCCGGGACCAACGAAGGGGGGTGAAGATAAAGTCTTCAGAGACTGTGAAGATGATGACCGGACATGAGGACTGGCTGTTTTTTGTAGTGTTAGTTCTGAGCGTATGCGGTGCCATGGTCACAAAGGCACAGGTCCTAATGGAGCCAGGACTGGCATCTGGGAGTGCATTAGAGGAACCATCGGGATTTATCTTGGGGAATAGAAGGTTGCTGTATCAGAACATGTATTTTAGCCTAAATCCTGATTTCATAATTGAAAGATTTTTGAATGAAACAGAAATTACGTCAGATCAGGTGAAGGAATGGGTGCAACCCCGCAAAAAAGAAGCTCGAAGGACAATTGGAGAGATCATCCTGCAGTTAGAAAAGACTTTTGTGAGTTCATCCGGTATAAAGAAAAGGAGAGGGAAACGAATTGTGAGTTTACTGGTGGCGTCCATTGTGATGACTATCATTGGCGCTGAGGTGGCACAACAATGTCCACAGCCAATGCCATGTCTGTGGGTGCTTTGAGTGCTAAAGCGCAGGAATTAACTTATGATTTGAAATCTCTGCAACAAACGTTATAAGTAATAATCGGTGGACAAAATTAGGCAATCAGATACATGAATGAGACTATCTTGATACTAAACGAACAAGCCAATATTGTGGAGCATAGTACTAATGTCATTGTTAAATATGATCAATTGTACTTGATATTTTAAATATAGTAAACCCAATTGAGAGGTTGATGGAGGAATATTTGTGGGAAATTGAAAGTGCAATACCTCAATTAATTCAAGGACATATACCCTTGTATTTTGTGTAATTTGATATCATCTGTCAAATGATAGCACAGATCACACAAAGAGAGGTGGAAATAATACAGGAGAAGATTACATTTGAAAAGGGAAATGGGATGCCATTATACATATGCAGAGGTTTTCTGTTGCTTTCCATATATCCCTCGAGAGTTAATTTATCAAACCAAGTTGGTGCATAATGTAGGTTTTTGGCAGGGTGAAAAATACATTCAGATTAGAACTCCAGAGATGACAGCGTTTCAATCCTGGGAACCTGATATGTATCTGATTCCAAATTTAGATACTTGTGTGAAGTTCAAAGAACAAAATTATATTTGCCTAGGCAAGCCATTGATTCCAGATGCATTAGATGCTATTTCTGGACTGAAATCAGATCCTGTGGTATATGGGGGGGTGTGAGGTCGTCATTAGTAATCCCGGGGTAGACAAACTGGCCCATGCCAAGCTAATTAAGGATAAGTGGTTGGTGAGTACATCCATGAAAAACTATACGGTTACCCACCCAAACCATGGATCTTTTATTGTAAAACAGGTGAAGCATAGTGTGTTTTACACATTTGTCCCAAAGGATACAGTGGTATCGGTAGGTGGGCTGACTCTGTTTCATGCTGATGGTGATTTGTGGGAAGGGAAGGTAGAAAACATTGATTTTTTTCAGAAAAATATGTTTCCTAGTGATCCATATGTGGAGTTCTTACTGAAGCATAAAAATGTACACACAATTAGATTGAATCTGAAGAAGGACAATATTACTGTAAGCAGTCTAGACATGGTAGAGGCGGAACATTTCAATTGGGGAACTTAGGTCGAAAGAGGTTAGGTGATGTTGGCATTTCTAATACTATTGATTGTGGGTGGTTGGTTGTTTTCACCATTAACATGAAGATGTTGATCCTGGTTTTGATGACAATGGGGAGGGAACAAATGTAATTGGGGGCAACACATACATTTTAAAGTATTTCATTTTGTTTTCTCCTGCAGTGATGAACATTGGACCCCAGCAGTAGAAAAAAAGAGGGAGTATGTTGGGTTCTTGTGCGTGAAGTGCAGGGATTCATACCTATGTAGTAGTAGTGGGTTCATATAGAAAATGCAAACATCATAAATGGACAGCGTGTGCAGCAGATGAAAATGCGCACATCATCGCAGTGAGCATGTGCTAAATTAGTTCATTTCAAGGAAATGTTCCATGTGACTGAATTTACATCAAATGTAATAACTAATATATGTTAACATACTGACTTAATCTTCCTTTTAGCAAATTGAATTCCCTATACTTAACATGGAGTGCAAATTAGTTTACATGGGGATAAATGTTCTGAATCCGAATTTGAAATGCCCTTCTGCAATGAGTTATGAGCTGGAAACGTTCAACCTAGCAGAGGCTGCGAATATGAAATATGTGTTGCTAAAAATGCCATTTTGTTTTCACAGGAAGCAGAAGAAAGAGAGATGATACATTTATAGTTTAGCAGGCGTTTGGAAACTTACTGAGCAGCTCGGGTGATGTGGGCATGTTCAGGAACAGAGGCAGGTCCTCTTGAGTGACAGGAGTAGCCTTTAAAAGTGGCAGCAAGAGGGTGTGAATTTAGATGGCCAGGCTGACTTGCAAGGAGACGTGCAGGGATACTGTGCTGGGAGCTGGGCTCTGACAGACGGTCTGTGGCGCTTTTCTGGCTGAGACAGTGCTGGCGAGTTGCTGAGATCGTGACCTTGTCTTATCGGTGGCGAGCCCAGAAAGAGGGGTTTTCCAGAGCTAGCAATGCAGGAAACTCACCAACCTCTAAGGTGAATATAGGTCATAAGTGAGGTCGAATGCATGGGTGCATCTTTAGTAGCCAGTCAGGGGCAGCAGGTTGATTTCATTTCATTGATGTTTAAAATGAACACAGCTTGAAAGTTCATTAAAAGGTTTGCTTTGCTGCTGAATTGTTTTTTCTTTCTTTCTCTCAAGCTGCATCGGCTGGCAAGTTTATTCGTCTACAAGGACAGTAGTAAGATAAAACCAAAGGTGCCCCTTGATGAGGGCGAGCTGTAAAATGTAACATCATTTTCCACGTTTTCTTTTGTACACAAAGCTTGTACTGTATGAAAGGTTTTATCTGAATAGCTCTAAATATCATTGCATATAAACGATAATAAACCTAAAACAGATTGAATCAAGTTTTCTGTGCATGAATGCACTCACTGGCACAGAGGTTGAAAGTTCACAGGGACTAGCCCCATTTTTACTGCAGGTGGTAACTCATTTTCTTTCCCCTCCTCAGCCTGAAGGAGAAGGATGTACTCCTTTTCCATCGGAGTACAGAGCCTGCTCTTTCTTTCTGCAACAACGCTTTGAATTATGCTCTCAGCCTGATTAAGATGGCCACCGCTCTGTTTGCCCTCCTGGATGTTTGGATGTGCCTGAAGGCACCTACTACCATGCAAGCCTCCGATTGGTTGCTGCCCGCAACAAATTAACGCACCCGACCGAGCCGGGAGGCGAAGCCGGCCTATTTGAAAGGGCTGTGTGCAAGGGCCCTGTCTTTCCCTGTCCTTACCTGGCATTGCCCCTGCCTGCAGGGCAAATAGCTGGCAGCCAACACCTCTGCGCTCTGCAGCACCCGGCTTCCTCTCAGGTAAGAGGCGCTCCTCTACTGGCAACCCCTCATTCTGTGTCACTTTCCACCTGCTACTTACTCCTTTCTGGCATACAAAGCCTTCCGTCTCGTCTCCTAAGTTACCTTCGACCCTCTCATGCCGTATGCCCTGCCCGATCTGCGTTTCCATAGCCGCAGACATTCTGCATCCCACACGATCATCTTCTGGAACTGTGTTTGAATTGTCTGAATAATATGAAAATCTATGAACAACCATTCTATGCTCCCATCCCTCCTTACTGCTTGCTGCTCTGACACTCATTCAAGTCTCGGCATCTTTGGTCCCCCTTCCCCTCCTATACTAAGAACTCTCATCCTGCTACCCATACAACGGATAACCCCACCCCACCATGACAATAAGTACACTTCTACTCATACACCTACTCAGCCTCTTAGGCTAAGACAATTATGCAACTTCTTCGTTTCTTTCAGTGCTTCACCTTGTCTATATGCTGCACTATCATGCTCAACGCATCTGCCGATTTCACTCATTTCACTGATGCGACTGCCCTCGCCTGATACATGCATTCTAGTGTTTGCTCCTTGGTCATCTGTATCCTTACATATTGCACCCCCTGCCTTGGTTGTGTGTTCGAGTGTATGAGCCCCTCTAATTTGACTGTGCAAATGTGTGTAGCTGCCGCCATGTAACTCGTGGCTGGCACCATGTATCTGCCATTGTATTTTTGCAATATGTAGCACTTTATGTAACGGTAACTTCTGTGCCATCTAACCTATACTGACTTTATGCATTGTATGGTGTTGCCACCCTTCAAGATGGGGTTGTGCACCATGTCTGTGCCATCTTCCCTATATAGACTTTATGTATTGTATGGTGCTGCCACCCGTCAAGATGGGTTGTGCACCATGTCTGTGCCACCTTACCTATATTGTTGTTTGCATTGTATGGTGCTGCCACCCTTCAAGATGGGGTTGTGCACCATGTCTGCGCCACCTTACCTATATTGACTTTATGCATTGTATGGTGCTGCACCCTTCAGGATGGGGTTGTGCATCATGCCTGTGCCACCTATACTGTGTTATGCATTATAGCTACTGCCACCCTAAATTGGAATAGGCAAACTATATATCTTTGCTAGCATTTATGTAACTAAGTAAGCCTTCTTAACAGCGCTGCAATGCCCGAGGGCAGTTGTGTGCTTTACAAATGCAAATAAATAAATAAAGAAAGAAATAATAAATACATACATTTTACCACAGGTGGTAAAGTCTGAATTGAATTTTTGGTTTTCATAGTTAGTTTATAAGTGTGTGATGTATGTGTATCCAATGAATTGTTCATAATGAAAGATGTTTTGTGATGTGGCTGCTAGAGCATAGCTCAGCATCGTAGATAAGTTGCTGAGAAAAAAGGGATGCTGTCACATATAAGTGTAATAAGTCCGGTAGCTATTATTTTGAAAGACCCAGGGATGAAGGACAGGGGTTAGGGTATATTCTGAGAGGAGCGTTACCACTATCAATAGGGAAGCCACCAATGAGTTACCACAATAAAATATACCACAATTTTACCCCAATAACAAAATGCCACAAGATTAGGTGTATCTCCTTCAGAAAATATTTCTAACATGGCGGTTACTTGCCTATTTACCAAATTTATTGAATACCTCCCAGTCCCAAATTGTAAGACTGAGTGTGATCACATTATTTCTTTATCACCAACCTGACAATTAAATATATAAACAGCAAATAACATGTCAGGGGCCATATGATAGACATTATGCACCAACTCAAGTTCAATTTTGCACAGTATTAGAACTAGGGCAAAGTTTGCCCTAGTGCAAAAAACATTAGAGCCACATTAGAAAACCTTTGGCCAGTGCAAATTTCCATGGTATAAGCACAAGGGAAAAAAATGCTGTAGTGCAAAAAACATATACTATCAATGCATTTTTGAGCAGGGCAAACTTTGCCCTTTTGATAATAAGATATAAAATGGCACTTGTAAGGTTTTCTAATGTGGTTCAAATGTTTGCCTTAGTGCACATACTATGTAAAATTGCACGTGCACTGGCTGAAACCCATGAGTTATTATTTTGTACTGCCAAATAGCAGGAGAACATAGCACCATCAACGTAGTTATCAGGAATGCCTTAAGATA
Source organism: Ambystoma mexicanum (assembly GCF_040938575.1). NCBI lineage: Eukaryota > Metazoa > Chordata > Amphibia > Caudata > Ambystomatidae > Ambystoma > Ambystoma mexicanum. The sequence continues at coordinate 331,400,039 of NC_090938.1, forward strand.
CCAAGAAATATATTTTTCTTTTCACACAGAACATATTCTGCACAATTACAGCTTCAATTTTCGAGGCTGTCTCTCACATTTTTGAGCCAAAGGATATCCAATCTCCCCTTTTTGGCTTAAGATGTCGTTTAATTATTCTCTCTAACCTGGAATTTTGGGTGATGTCTATGGCTTAATATATTTGCATATGGTTTTACAGTGCACACGTTTGACACTGGCTGCCATGGCTCAAATCACACTTATTCATGACGATGAAATAATCTGTAGAAGGTTTGGTTACAGAAGGGAAGGTCTATCACTTCGCATTGTATGGAAAACAACAGAGGGTGACACCCTGAAGAACCTCCCTGCAGTTTGGAAAGGAATGTAGCATCTGTAAAACAGGGGTGGGGTAAAGATTTTTCACTATACAGTTCTTTGTGTTCTGATCTCTGATGTAATAGATCATGTTTGCTACAGTCTCTTAAAGTCCCTCTTCCTGTTATGGTGTCATTGGAAGTGGATTTGATATGATATGATATGATATGATAGGTTATTTATAACGTGCTTAATACCAAGAGGTTTCTAAGAGTGGACCTAGAAATCAAACCATTGTTGCTGCATATCGTCTTGCGTCCAAAGGCAAGCAAGTTGCCCCTGAGCCATCTTCCCACATGTGCATGAAAAGCAGCAGCTTCTCTCATCAACATTGGAACGTGTGCAATAGGCCCTATGTCTGGGCCCTGGGATTCTTTTGTGTACCATGTGCAACCGCTAGGTACAGAGACGGCAACCCTCTGGAGGACAAAGCATGTCTGCCCCTGCTATGTGATGTGGGTTGATTGCCTTTTGGATCAGGCAAGCTAATAGATCCACCAACCACTATTGCCTCCACAATCAACATTTAATGAAGTGAAAGTCTTTTGTCAAATAGTGTGTCTTCAGTTAGTCCTTCATCATGGTAGGCAGACAGTTGCCTGTCAACTCCACACAAGACTGTTTTGGGGGATAGGAAGTGTGTGGCTGATAGGATGGTGGTTGTGGAGAGAAGGAGTAGGTCTGAGGAGTAAGGAGGTGGAGGAGTAGTGGAGGTATGAGTGGTTGATGTGGCCCACAAGGGTACACAAGAATACTAGGCCTGCACTGTGTAGTATGCTGGATAAGTGGGTGAGGAGGACCAGGGGTGGTTTAGGATGGGTATGGGGAGGGACAGCCCCGTTTATAAAGAGTGTACACTGAGGGGACAAACCAGGGGTGAATACGGATTAACACATGACCAATGAACGAGCAGAATGGGACCATCTTGAGCAAAAGGGCAAACGCACAGTTCAGCGCTGTGTCAAAAAAACATTAGGAAAAAGAGAACATTATGAAAAAAAATGGGTTGCGCTAAGCATGACAAAAAAGAGAGTAGTTCAAATAAGAAGTCAATCCATATAGAACCTTGCATGCAGCTCTGTTTTTTGTTGATACAGACATGTATCACCACCAGTGATCATTGTGCTTTCTCTTCACCCTAATGGTGAAAGATTGCTTAAAACAAGCAACCTATTGTGTGCATCAACTTTGCAAACCAACGGGCCGAAGAAACACAAAAACTGACTGGTAGTATGTGTGTAGACTGGAAAAGGCTGTAACTTTATGTGTTTAGCTAGCCATTCAGCTGGTGGCATCGTAGTCCATGCAATCCTTTCTTTGTGGTCCAAAAACGTATCTAGAAACCTGATCTGACCTTCTATGGAATCACTATAGATGCAACATACCTCACTTTTGCCAGATGATGATGGGCTTCTAATAAATGGCTCCACAAGTGTTTGCTCCCCCGAGCCTTTGTTTGTCAGTTCCTGCACAGAATCAAGACAAACATCAATGTCTATGATTTTATTGTAAGTCTCACAATTATATGGTTTATTGAATGGCAGGTTGAATTTTGGAAATAAAGGAACATTAACATCTTTTTCAGTGACCAGCTTTTAAGTTATCACCTATGAAAAGATAATGTTATATTACATAGTGACATATGGGCAGAACACCTTGTTCTGTGTTCCACACTGTAGGAAGAAGTAGCTTATCTCTTCCACTTTGCTAAACTTTTTTTCTGGACCTTAAGCTACGCACCCGCAGACTCAGTACTGCAATTTTATGACCTCAATGTAGTCACTTCGAGAGGCAAATAAAGACTGCCACACAAGTTCGAAATTATGCATTTCATATAAACAATCTCATCCGGTTGAATCAGTCAATTGTTTTACATAACTTGTGCACAGACACAAACACACACGAAACAGCTAGTTTAAACTACACGTGCAAGTCAACATTAACTTTGGCATAGCATTAATAATGTATACAATGTATTAGATTTCTCCATTCATTGGTTATTGTAACAATATATAAAAAACATTTGTTTTTCAATGTTCTGTGTCTCTCCCTTGCTCATCTATTATTGCATACTTTGCAAATCTGACACCTTGCCAATCATTCTACAAGAGGTATTTTATATATTTTGCTATTTTTATACTGACCATCCAAATGATTTTCTTGGCTCCCTGTAACTTGGATGGACCATCCCGCACTTCGGCTTTTTCTTCCCCCACGTTCACAATTAGAAAGCTCCTTTCCTTCAACACGGTAGGCCTCAGCACATCCTTGTCAGACCAAACGCCACTGAGCCAAACCTCAAATACTCCCCAGCCACTGCCATGAGCAATACTCCAACTACCAACTCCCTCCTCTTTTTTCCAATATTTCAACTCCCTCTCTCCATCTACTCCCCTCTCACCATATCACGTGCCAACTTGCGTAGTTTTCCAGTTCCTATCTCGACCCATGGCAAGCTTTGAACAACATTCCATTTGGCACCATCTCATGCTGCTCACAGAATACAATTACTCTTATATTCCTTTCTTTCCGTTCTGTTCTAACTTGCACAAAGAATGATTGGTTTCTTTCAAGACTAATCTCACTTATTCTACATCCTCGGCACACTATGAATCTTTTTCTTCATGAAGCATTGCTGTTCACAGTTGATTGTGTTTCCAAAACCCTGCTATATTTATGAACCTGCAGCTATGCTAATATTTCCTTGGCCCAAGTAATTCTAACCTTACTCTACTCCCAATTCTAAATGTTAATGCACTGTGAGAAAAGCAGAGGGTGTTTCGCAACCTAGTCCCCAGTGATCACTTTTGAATCCCAACCCTAGGATTAGACAAGCGAGGGAGGATCACCTGGATAGGGGGTCCTTTGGGAGTGGGGGAGAAGCACCCAATGGTGAGACATGGTAACATCCTTTTTCAACAAACTATCTAACCACTATCCCTATTTATATTATGGGAAACCACAACTTCCATAATTACTCCCTGCTGTACTCATTCATGTACACCTGCCATTTATTAACACTCCCTGCAAAAATAAAAGGTGGTGCACACAGGCACTCTTTGAGCGTGGCTGGGTACGGTAGGAAAAGCTCTTCCAGGGCTGATATGAACCAGGCTGTGGGAGTTGGAAGGCCAATGGGCTGATCAACAGTTGAGAGGATCGAGAGAAAGCCAGGCAAGACTTCCAAGCTTTTCAGAAGCCGTGAGTGTTTGAAAAGCAGAGGCGAGCAAGTGTAGGAAAGAAACCTTCAGGTTGCCATGAAAGGGCCCACGACCCTCACAGGTGAACAATGGAGCTGGGGAGGAGCAGGGGAGGCGTTGATAACAGCCTTGGGCTGCAGGAAAAACATAAAAGAAACTAATTCAACACAACCAGTGAGTTATCGAGGGCAACAAAAGTCTGGTTGAGGTTAAAGGGAAAGTGACTGTGATTTGAAAGTTTAAGGTTGCAAGTGTGCCAACAAAACGTGAATGAAAAGAACAATTGTTAAAAGCAACGGGCACAAAGTAGCAGAGTGGTCCAGTGAGAGGAAGTCTCTGTGAAAGTCTCTGTGAAATGTTATGAACTTTGAAAGATATTACAGGCAGAGATGAAAGGAAAGAAAGATGAAATATGCAAATTGTGAAATATGCCAATGAGGCAAAAGTAAAATATAAGAAACTTGGAAAAAGTCCAAGAAGGCAAGTGAAACAGAATAAGAACTACAAGTGCCAAGAGGCATTGGTGCTGCAAGAGAACATTGTGAATTTAAAGGATTATTGAAACCGAGGTCGAAGTGGCAATGCAGAGGTTCATGTAAATTCCTTGCAATTTCAAAAGTCTTCGACAGTGAAAGATATCTTAGATAAAACATGGGAAAGGGACCCCCCACGAAGAACAAAACAGGCCTGAGCCCGGCAGAGGGAAGCCTGTGCAGAACTGTGAAAAATTTGGTGATAAAGTGAAAAAAGACAGACTCGAGCCCGGCAGAGAGAAGCCTGTGCAGAACTGTGAGAATTTGAGAACATATGAACTGAGCATTGATGGCAAGGCAGGTGAAGCCTAAGGAAGTTATTGAACTACCAGAATCTGACAGCCTAAGATAGACCTTTTGTAATGTACCAGTAAGCTAAAGTGTGCAAGACTGATAGAATTGTACCATCCACCTATTTTTTGTTTATTAAGGGACTTTAGACCCTGTGAGGTTGAACCTGGGGAAAGGAGTTGGTACTGAAGCCATTCCGACATTTCTTTCTGAGACACTATTTTCCTTTTTGTATTCCCTTAACACATTTGTTATCTAGAGAAGGAGGGCAAGGTTAGGTTTCCTTAATATAGGCCTTTTTATTTTGACCAGACGTATTTGTTATTGTTTAATGCTCGAGATTACTCCCATTTTAGATTTAGGGCCAGTTAGGAATCCTACCATCCCAATCAAATTAGTAAATAAAGGTTTTCAAAACTTGTATCCATTGTGTCTGTGTCCACTGATGGATACCATGACTTGCTCACATATGGTATCAGGAGTGGGACTTGTCTCAATTGAAACAAATTGGGGAACCCTACATTTTCAGAAATTAAGTGGTAGAGCCTCAAACCCCACTGTAGCCACAAAAGGTTCTATTGGATTTGACATTTGCAGTAGTATGGAAGTAGCCATCCCTCCAGGAAAAATGAGTATGCTTCCCCTCTCCCGGATGCTACATCAGACTAGCCCCCAAATCTGGTTTAGCTTGGAAAACCGGACTGGATGTACTTGCAGCAGTTATTGATCCGGATTTTAGGGGAGATGTGAAAGTACTTTTGCATAATCACGGAGAGACATAGTTTGACAGACATCCTGGGGATAAAATAGCACAAGGGATTCTTGAAAGGGTTTTACTACCCCAGTTAAAAGAAGAGCCAGAACAGGAGGTGACAGAGAGGGGAAATCTAGGTTTTGAAGAGGCTGATGGTCAATAGTAGCCAAGATGATGAACCAACTGTCCTGCCAAATTTAGCTTTTACTCAGAGAAATTACCCATTACCAGTAGAAGCTTTCCTCCAAGTAATTTTGGAACCTGAAGGCCATAATAAAGGAGGTCCCTTCTTTTTCATAAGAGAAGGACTGCTATATTGAAGGGAAACCTCATGGGAAGAGACATGTAAAACTCAGTTGGTAATTCCCAAAACCCATTGGAAAATAGTTCTGGAAATTGCCCACTCACATTTAACAGGGAGACACCTAGGACAAGTTGAAACTCAAGCCCATATTAGTGGAAAGTTTTATTGGCCAGGAATATATGCTGATTATTAAAAACTTTGTAAAGATATATGTCAAAAGACCAGCACAAATATTCCTCTACCTACCCCTTTAAATCCACTACCTTTAATAGAGGTCCCATTCTCCCGAATATGGATGGACGTCATTGGGCCACTTGAAACATCTAAACTGGGCAATACATTTGTCTTAGTGATTGTTGATTATGCTACCAGGTATCCGGAGGCCTTCCCCATGAGGAATAGTATGACCCAGCAGATATTAAAACACCTGCTACCATTTCTTTCCCGGGTCGGGTTCCTGAAAGAAATCCTAACAGATCACAGAACACATTTGATGAGTAGGCTCATGGGAGAAGTTAAATAATTACTACAAATCACTTTGTTAAGAACCTCAGTTTATCATCCTCAAACAGATGGATTGGTAGAACTATTTAATAAGACACTGAAGACCATTCTAAGAAAGTTAGTTGATGAAGGCGGGTAGGATTGGGATTGCATGATTCCATGGGCCTTGTTTGCTGTAAGAAAAAACCCTCAAACGTCTACCGGATTTTCACCCTTTGAGCTATTGTATGGTGGAGAGCCAAGGGCTGTCTTGGACATGCTCAGGGAAACCTGCGAAGAGAGGGAGGAGACCCAATACCACTGTCTCAAACCGCAAATCAGTTACGAGTACACATGAACTTAGTCAGGTCTTTAGTCCATGCCCACATGGAGAAAGTTGAAAGCCAACAGAAGCTTTCATATGATAAGAAAGTAAACCTAAGAACATTTTCAGTGGGTCAAAAAGTTCTGGTTCTCTTGCAAACTTCAGAGAATAAATTAATCTCGAAGTGGCACAAACCTATGAGGTATTGGAACAGGTGGGAACATGCAACTAAAGAGTAGCCCAACCAGACAAGCTGCAAAAGACCCATATCTATCACATCAACCTCCTAAGAGTGGAAAGAAAATCCAGAGTACTCCCATACTCCAATATTTTCTTGTTTGGCACCCCAAAAAATTGATAATATAGAGTTAATACCCCAAGAACTCCCCCTTGAAAAACAAGAAAGTTTGAATTATCTTGTTTCCGCATTTCCTGATGTATTTTGTGACACACCAGCAGGGTACACAGAACTTACCATTATATACAGACACCACTGGGTAAAGTTGTTCATTTAAAGTCCTATAGTCTCCCAGAGGCAAGGAAAAAGATAATTATTGACGAAGTAGAGAGTATTTTCAGGGCTTATGTCATCAAGCCTTCTTCAAGTCCTTGGACATCTCGCATTGTATTGGTGACTAAACCAGACCAAATATAGAGATTTTGCATAGATTTTAGGCAGGTCAACGCTATCTCAGCCTTTGATGATGCATATCCCATGACTCGTATAGATGACCTGGAAATGCAGTTTTCTTGTCAACCTTCGATTTAATTGGCAGGTCCCATACAAAGAAAAAACTGTCTTTTCAACACTGACAGAACTTTTATCATTCACGGTCGTACCTTTTGGTTTACACCGTGCATGAGCGACTTTCCATAGACTAATGGTTGGGCTTTTACAGCTCTATTCTGATTTTATTTTTTATAACCCAACATGGGAAGACCATCTTTATCATTTCCATACCATAATGAGAGACCTACGAAAAGCCGGCTGACTGCTAACATAAAACAAAATAAATTAGCTTAATTGGCTGTAAAATATGTAGGCTTTATGGTAGGAAATGGTAGTATACAGCCTCAGCAAGAAAAAGTAAAAGCCATTCTAAATGTACCAACACCCAAGAAAAAACAAGATCTTAGAGCATTTTTGTGTTTAATTGGACACTATCGCAGATGTGTCCCTAATTTCTCAAAAAAACATCTCGATTGACTGATAAGCTAAAAAACGCAGAACCGTAAAAGATTTGTTTGACTGATGAGGATGAAGTCTGTAATAATAACTTAAAACACACTTTATGTCAGAATCCCATAATGAAAGTGGTGGTTCATACTTCAGATTGACACCTCTGTGACTGGATTGGGGGCTGTATTATCCAAAGTACACAATGGCTTAAAACACCCTATATTATTTGCCAGTCGCAAGTTATTTCCCAGAGAGAGAAATTATTCAGTGTTAGAGTTAGAAGCGTAAGCCATCAAATGGGCCATCCTTTACCTTAAATATTACCTACTGGGAAGAAAATTCAGTCGCGTTACTGATCCCTCTCCCCTTGTCTGGATAACTCAGCAAAAAAAATCTAACCCACGGGTTATGCAATGATTTCTGGACTTACAGCTATACTGATTCACAGTGGAACATCGGAAAGGCAAAGATCAGAGCAACATGGATTTCCATTCACTGTTCCCCCGTGAAACAGATACGTCCACATTGCATGAGGGAAAGGTATGTGAGACACCAGAGTGTGTTTCACAACCTAGTCCCCAGGTATCCCGTACTCAGGTGGCCAGGGAGAGGCCATCGCATTTGGATCCCGACCTGGGGGGGTGGACTAGCTAGGGAGGATCACCTCAGTAGCGGGACCTCGGGAGTGGGGGAGAAGCACCCAATGGTGAGACATGGGATCCCCCTTTTTCCACAACCCTGTAACACCTCTCCCTGTTTATTTTATGGGAAACTACAGCTCCCATAATTACTCCCCACTTTGTTTTGACAAAGGTACTGCACCAACTAAGATGAGCAATGAGGTCAGAAGAATGACCACCCCTGACTTGCATTGGCCCTGTCCCTGTAATGAGGCCAGGCACAGTCAGGCACGTAGCTCTAATCATGTACACCTGCCACTAATTAACACTCCCTGTGAGAATAAAAGGTGCCGCACACAGGCTCACTTGGAGCGAGGCTGGGTAAGAGAAGGAACGGCTCTTCCTAGACTGATATGGATGAGTCTTTGGGAGTTGGAAGGTCAATGGACTGATCAACAATTGAGAAGATCGGGAGAAAGCCAGGCAAGCTTTCCAAGCTTTCCGGAAGCCGTGACTGTTCAAAAAAGCAGAACTGAGCGAGTAGAGGAAATGAACTTCAAGTTGACCGGAAACGGCCTGCGACCCTACGGGGTGAACAGCAGAGTTGAGGAGGAGCAGAGGAGGCATTGGTAATGGACTTGGGATGCGGGAAAAACATGAAAGAAACTCATTTAACACAACCAGTGAGTTATCGAGGGCAACAAAAGTCCAGTTAAGGTTAAGGGGAAATTGACTATGATTTGAAAGTTGAAGGTTGTGCGTGTGCCGATAAAACGCAAATGAAGAGAACAATTGTTAAAAGAAAAGGGCACAAAGTAGAAGAGTGGTCCTGCGAGAGGAAGTCTCACATCCGAAAGTCTCTGTGAAATGGTATGAACTTTTGAACGCTGTTACAAGGGGAGATCAAAGGAAAGAAAGTTGAAAAGAGAAAGATGAAACATGTAAATTGTAAAATATGTCAAGAGGGCAAATGTAAAATATAAGCACTTTTGAAAAGGCCAAACAGGCAGTGGAAAGAGAATAAAAACTACAAGTAGCAAGAGGCATTGGTGCGGCAAGAGAAAATTGTGAATTGATGGATTATTGAAAGAGAGGTTGAAGTGGTCATGCAAAGTTTCTGGTAAATTCCTTGCAGATTTAGAAGTCTTTCAACAGTGAAAGACATCTTAAATAAAACGCTGGGAAGGGAACCCCCACCAAGAACAAGACAGTCTTGAGCCCGGCAGAACTGTGAGAAATTGTGTGATTAAGTGAAACAAGACAGGCTTGAGCCCGCCAGAGGGAAGCCTGTGTAGACTGTGAGAAATTGAGAACATGTGAACTAATCATTGATGGCAAGGCAGTTGAATCCTAAGAATGTGATTGAACTACCAGATGTTGAAAGACTCAGATTGAACTGTTGAATTGTACCAGTAAGCCAAAGTGTGCAGGACTTATAGAACTGTAACATTCACCTATTTTTGTGTTTATTAAGAGACTCTCTAGACCCTGTGGGTTTGAACCCGGGGAAGGGAGTTGGTACTGAAGCCATTCTGACATTTCTTTCTCCAACACTATTTTTTCCTTTTTTATTCTCTTATCACATTTGTTATCTTTAGAAGGAGGACAGGGTTAGGTTTTCTTAGTATAGGCCTTTTTACTTTTACCAGACTGACTTGTATGCTTTTGTTATTGTTTAACGGTCAAGATTACTCCCATTTTAGAGTTAGGGCCAGTTAATATAGGTTGTGTTCATTGTGTTCGTGTCTACTGCTCGATACCATGTCTTCCTCACAACACCTAGTGCACAGACACTTTATCTCTTACATTCTCTAACATTCTCCCCTTTTCAGCAGGGACACTGATCAAAACACAGGGACTCTACAGAATGATAACTGCTATAGCTTGAAATCATCACCACATTTACAAGTATTTTCCTTTTTTTCCATAGCTGTCAGAGTAGCTACACTGGGTCTCATTACAAGGTTGCCGGTAACATCACATTACTGTTTCTGCTGCCTGACATCCCAGTGTTACTGGGATATCACAGGCGGCGGCATTATGGTAAACTCCCATTCCCATGGAGCGCGTTAGGACTCCATGGGAATGGGAAAACTGAAGCACCGGCACCGTTGTTAACGATGCTGATGCTTCAGTGAAAAAACTACCAGTAGAGGCCTCAACTACCAGCATTTCAGGCCTGCCCATATTTCAGTGCCCCTGTCGGCAGAGTCGGAGTGACCCAGTGTGGAAAGAAAGGTCCCAGGTTTTGTTACTGACACCTTTATTTCCAGACTGGGTAACTCATATTGAGGCCCATTGTCATGTATCTTTACGGTATCTTTATTGTAAGTGCCACTAACCATGTTATACTAATAAATATAGACATTCCTACGATTATCAATCCTATCTCTGTCCATTGGAACTCCTATCATGCATCTATATTTTCATTTGCCAAACTCAGGTCACTCACTGTGATATTATCCTTTTGAATATTCAACTTCATTGAAAGACATCCCTTGTGTTTCAGGAGATACTCTATATTAGGATCCATATTCTTTTGAATAGCTCTTTTGCTTCTGCACTTCCTTCCCATAAATCACCATCTACATAGAACAATGTTAGTCTTAAAACCATTATCATGGTGTCCTTAGGTACAGTTATAAAGAACACATTGGGCCTCATTACAAGTTGTGCGGAATGCGTTTAACGGCGCCGGTAATGGTGCCGGCGCCGTTAAACGCATTCCGCACTATTACGAGGTCCCCTCGCGGGACCCGCTCTGGACGTCTGATTTATCCAGACGTCCAGAGCGGGTCCCGCCAGGGGACCAGGGAGCTAACAACGGGCCCTCTTGTAATGGCCCCGTTGTTAGCTCCCTCCCCATTCCCATTGAGCCCTATGGGGGCTCGAATGGGAATGGGGAAGGACCGGGCCCGGGTTCCCTGAAGGAGGAAATAATGGGTCCTCCATACTCAGAATGGCCCGGTATTTCCCCATTCAGGGAACCCGGACCTGGACCCGATTTTGGAGGCAGCCATGACTTTGGAGGGGCATGGCTACCTCCAAAGTTATAATGATGCCCATCGTGTTGCAATGGCCCTACTGCAAATGAGGCATGCAATGATATGATAAGACATTTATAACACGCCTGTACACAAGTGTTGCTAGGCGTGACAAGACAAGGGATGGAAGACAGAGGGAGGACAAGACAAACGATATTACTAGGCCTTGTGTCATTCAGATTGTGCAAGTGTGACAATGCAAAGTGCAGTGGGAAAGGTGGGGGACGTGTCAGGAAGAAAGAGGGGGAGTGCAATCAGGGCAGGATTGCTCTGAGTAAGTTCAGCCAGGGTAGCACGGCTATGGGTAAGTTCAAGGAGGCAGGAGACTGTAGAGGTTATAGTTACAGCCCCTAATTGCGTATTAGGCCTGGAGGCAGTGCAGGGGAGACTGATCATGGAGGAGCCTGGCAGCCTGTGAGACTCTGGAGGTACCAAGCAACCAGTCAGCGCTGCATGCAGGTAGGTCAACAGGGGAGGGAGAGAAAGAAAGCAGAGGAGAAAAAGATGGTATGTAGCTGCTTCCCATATTTTAGGTGGTCCGGCTCAAGTTTGAGAGGGGCATGGGGGCCATTCCAGAGGGAGGCACCTGCAGAGGAAATACGTCTACCCCCCACTCTCTGCCTGGAGAAGCATCTGAGCATCAGAGAATTGGAGGTAACTAAGCGAAGGGAGCAAGAAGGAAGGGATTTTGGAAGAGAGAGTTGGATGTAGTGCAAGCCCCAGCCCCATAAAGCCTTTTGGGTGATGCAGAGGGTCTTGAACTCTATCCTAGCAGCCAGCGGGAGCAAGTGGAGGGATTTCAGGGCTCGAGAGCTATGTTCCCTGGGATTGAGGCCAAGGATAAGTCTTGCAGCCTGTTCTGGATTAATTGCAGAGGGCAGAGAGTAGAGGAAGGCAGATTGAGATCCATGACTCAGGTGTGTGACTGTATAATTCTCTACACATGTACTGACAAACCACCTATGCTTGATTCATTTGGCGTGTGCTAATACCTCATGTTTTGGATTACTTATTGACACCTCAAATCCTTCTGTACCCCCTTTATCTAACTGTAATCCGCATAGAGGATTTGTTGCATCAGGTATGAATGGTTTTCCAGGGCATATGTAATTTTGCTCCTTGCACTTCACATACGTGTCTTATTTTGGAATTAGGTAAATTCCCATCTCCTATGTCTGATTCACAATTGTTATCTATTTATCATTGTGCCAGAAGCTTACATTATGTACAATGTTGGTTTGATATATCAATCCTGGGGTGATAGATAAAATGCTCAATGAAAACCCAATCTTCATTCAATCGTTATCTATTTACAGGGGAATCACACTTCTGACCTGAAATGCAATTTTTTCTTGTATTGATTCTATTTCCCACCTTGTTATCCATGCCATCATTTGTCGGATGATTCAAAATACCGAGAATGTGGCTCTGTCTCGACTCTTGAATTTCTCTTATACATTTTGTTACTACTTCCATTGGATTCAGAAAATTCATCATGTCCTGCCATAACACATCCTGCCAAACCATTACATTTATTCTATGCTGAAACAGGAATGACTGATCATTCAGGGTTACAGTAGTTTGATTTACATACTGAACCAATTGCTTCTGTTCTATTTCAATCTTGTCTAATCTTTGCTGTATCATCCTTAAATTTTGGCCTAACTCTCAGGCCTTGTCATCTAGTGTGTTCACTGATACTGCATTTGCCGTTGACACAGTTGTCCCAACAATAGCCCTGATCTTCCAGACTACAATTTCCACTTTCAGAAATCCTGCCATTCTATGTTCCCTTTTTCTCTTAGCACTTGATTTCTTTATACAAGTCTTTTCAATTGAGCCAATATATCTTTTGAGCTCCTTCCCTACGCACCTGAACCAACTGTTTCACTGAATGGTTTTGACCTCAGTAAAATAAACATTTCTGTCCAAAATATATATATATATTACATGGCCACGCTAGTGGCCATGTAGTTATGGTTAAGTTGGTGTTTCCATAGGAAGAGCACTTTTTGGGTGGCTTATAACTTCGGTCCCCCTGGATGAATCCTCACCAAACTTTGCAAAAAAGTATATGGCCCACTCTGAATTTTTTTGCAAAGTTTGGTGAGGATTCGTCCAGGGGGGGAAAAGTTAGAGGGGGGTCCCAAAACGTTTGTTTTTTCCCATAGATATAATAGGAAAAAACTTTGCTCATGCCTACAGCCCAAACCGCTGGACGGATTTACACCAAATTTGCGGCAGGAGCGGTGGCTTGGTCCCCAAAGCGTGCTTTGCTTTATTTGGTGTAAATCAGTCCAGTAGTTTTTAAAAAAATGACAAAAATGTAAGTGAAAAAAATTAGTGATATCTGTGTTCGCTTCGCGGACACACTTCCCTGTTCGCTCCGCAGACAGGACGGTGATTGGGCAAGCAGCTTGCGTGATGTCCGCGGACATCTGACGTGCTCTCTCATTGGATGCGGTGAAAGCGTGCAGTGCGTCTGGCTTCAGAGACGCCCGCCATCTTTGTTCCTCGCATGAGAGGCTTTGTCAGCCGCCTGCACAGTAAGTCTGCCCGTGTCTGTCTCCTGTTCCTCCCACCCCCACTAATGCTCCGTGTCTCCCCTGTTCCTCCAGCCCCCCGCTCACGCCATCGGCACACGGTGGCCAGCGGAGGGCCGAGGAGCGGGATCTGCCGCATGCACATGAACGCTGTGTGTCTCTCTCCCTCCCCCCCACCCCCCGCTCATGCCCCATGTGTCTCTCTTCCTCCCCTCCACCCCCCGCTCATGCCCGGTGTGTCTCTCTCCCTGCCCCCCACCCCCGCTCATGCCCCGCGTGTCTCTCCCCTTCCCGCCCACATCCGCTCACGCCCTGTGTGTTTCTCCCCCTCCTGCCCACCCCCGGCTCATGCCCCGTGTGTCTCTCCCCATCCCGCCCACCCCCCGCTCATGCCCGGTGTGTCTCTCCCCCTCCCGCCCACCCCCCGCTCATGCCCTGTGTGTTTCTCCCCCTCCCCTCCACCCCCGCTCATGCCCTGTGTGTCTCTCCCCCTTCCGCCCACCCCCCGCTCATGCCCCGTGTTTCTCTCCCCCTCCGGCCCACCCCCCGCTCATGCCCCGTGTGTCTCTCTCCCTCCCGCTCATGCCCCGTGTGTCTCTCCCCTTCCCGCCCACATCCGCTCACGCCCTGTGTGTTTCTCCCCCTCCTGCCCACCCCCCGCTCATGCCCCGTGTGTCTCTCCCCATCCCGCCCACCCCCCGCTCATGCCCGGTGTGTCTCTCCCCCTCCCGCCCACCCCCCGCTCATGCCCTGTGTGTTTCTCCCCCTCCCCTCCACCCCCGCTCATGCCCCGTGTGTCTCTCCCCCTTCCGCCCACCCCCCGCTCATGCCCCGTGTTTCTCTCCCCCTCCGGCCCACCCCCCACTCATTCCCCGTGTGTCTATCCCTCCCGCCGCCCACCCCCCCGCTCATGCCCCGTGTGTCTATCCCTCCCATGGCCCAACCCCCGCTCATGCCCCGTGTCTCTATCCCTCCCGCCACCCACCCCCTGCTCATGCCCCGTGTCTCTATCCCTCCCGCCGCCCACCCCCTGCTCATGCCCCGTGTCTCTATCCCTCCCGCCGTCCACCCCCCACTCATGCCCTGTGTCTCTATCCCTCCCGCCTCCCACCCCCGCTCATGCCCCGTGTCTCTATCCCTCCCGCCGCCCACCCCCCGCTCATGCCCCGTGTCTCTATCCCTCCCGCCGCCCACCCCCGTCTCTCTATCCCTCCCGCCGCCCACCCCCCGCTCATGCCCCGTGTGTCTTTCCCACCCCCCGCTCATGCCCCGTGTGTCTCTCCCCACCCCCCATGCCCCACCCCCTGACCCCCTGCTCATGCCTCATGTGTCTATCCCTCCCGCTGCCCACCCCCCACTCATGCACCGTGTGTCTCTCCCCTCCCCCCAGCCCCTGACCCCCCGCTCATGCCCCGTGTGTCTATCCCTCCCGCCACCCACCCCCCACTCATGCCCCGTGTGTCTATCCCTCCCGCCGCCCACCCCCCGCTCATGCCCCGTGTGTCTATCCTTCCCGCCGCCCACCCCGCGCTCATGCCCCGTGTGTCTATCCTTCCCGCCCACCCCCCGCTCATGCCCCGTGTGTCTCTCTCCCTCCCGCTCATGCCCCGTGTGTCTATCCCTCCCTCCCACCCCCCCCGCTCATTCCCCGTGTGTCTATCCCTCCCACCGCCCAACCCCCGCTCATGCCCCGTGTCTCTATCCCTCCCGCCGCCCACCCCCTGCTCATGCCCTGTGTCTCTATCCCTCACCCCGCCCCCCACCCCCCGCTCATGCCCCGTGTCTCTATCCCTCCCGCCGCCCACCCCCCACTCATGCCCTGTGTCTCTATCCCTCCCGCCTCCCACCCCCGCTCATGCCCCGTGTCTCTATCCCTCCCGCCGCCCACCCCCGTCTCTCTATCCCTCCCGCCGCCCACCCCCCGCTCATGCCCCGTGTGTCTTTCCCACCCCCCGCTCATGCCCCGTGTGTCTCTCCCCTCCCCCTCTATCACCCACCCCCTGACCCCCTGCTCATGCCTCGTGTGTCTATCCCTCCCGCTGCCCACCCCCCACTCATGCACCGTGTGTCTCTCCCCTCCCCCACCCCCTGACCCCCCGCTCATGCCCCGTTTGTCTATCCCTCCCACCGCCCACCCCCCACTCATGCCCCGTGTGTCTATCCCTCCCGCCGCCCACCCCCCGCTCATGCCCCGTGTGTCTATCCTTCCCGCCGCCCACCCCCCGCTCATGCCCCGTGTGTCTATCCTTCCCGCCCACCCCCCGCTCATGCCCCGTGTGTCTATCCCTCCCGCCCACCCCCCCGCTCATGCCCCGTGTGTCTATCCCTCCCGCCGCCCACCCCCCGCTCATGCCCCGTGTATCTATTCCACCCGCCGTCCACCCCCCGCTCATGCCCTGCGTCTCTATCCCTCCCGCCGCCCAGCCCCCGCTCATGCCCCGTATGTCTATCCCTCCTGCTGTCCACCCCCGCTCATGCCCCGTGTGTCTATCAACCCCTCACTCCCACACCCCGACCCCACGCTCATGCCCTGTGTGTCTATCCCTCCTGCCGCCCACCCCCACTCATGCCCCGTGTGTCTATCCCTCCCGCCGCCCACCCCCCGCTCATGCCCCGTGTGTGTATCCCTCCCGCCGCCCGCCCACCCCCCCGCTCATGCCCCGTGTGTCTATCCCTCCCTCCCACCCACCCCCCGCTCATTCCCCGTGTGTCTATCCCTCCCGCCGCCCACCCCCCCGCTCATGCCCCGTGTGTCTATCCCTCCCACCGCCCAACCCCCGCTCATGCCCCGTGTCTCTATCCCTCCCGCCGCCCACCCCCTGCTCATGCCCCGTGTCTCTATCCCTCCCGCCGCCCACCCCCCGCTCATGCCCCGTGTCTCTATCCCTCCCGCCGCCCACCCCCCACTCATGCCATGTGTCTCTATCCCTCCCGCCTCCCACCCCCGCTCATGCCCCGTGTCTCTATCCCTCCCGCCGCCCACCCCCCGCTCATGCCCCGTGTCTCTATCCCTCCCGCCGCCCACCCCCGTCTCTCTATCCCTCCCGCCGCCCACCCCCCGCTCATGCCCCGTGTGTCTTTCCCACCCCCCGCTCATGCCCCGTGTGTCTCTCCCCTCCCCCCTATCCCCCACCCCCTGACCCCCTGCTCATGCCTCGTGTGTCTATCCCTCCCGCTGCCCACCCCCCACTCATGCACCGTGTGTCTCTCCCCTCCCCCCACCCCCTGACCCCCCGCTCATGCCCCATGTGTCTATCCCTCCTGCCGCCCACCCCCCACTCATGCCCCGTGTGTCTATCCCTCCCGCCGCCCACCCCCCGCTCATGCCCCGTGTGTCTATCCTTCCCGCCGCCCACCCCCCGCTCATGCCCTGTGTGTCTATCCCTCCCGCCCACCCCCCGCTCATGCCCCGTGTGTCTATCCCTCCCGCCCACCCCCCCCGCTCATGCCCCGTGTGTCTATCCCTCCCGCCGCCCACCCCCCGCTCATGCCCCGTGTATCTATTCCACCCGCCGTCCACCCCCCGCTCATGCCCTGCGTCTCTATCCCTCCCGCCGCCCACCCCCCGCTCATGCCCCGTATGTCTATCCCTCCTGCTGTCCACCCCCGCTCATGCCCCGTGTGTCTATCAACCCCTCACTCCCACACCCCGACCCCACGCTCATGCCCTTTGTGTCTATCCCTCCTGCCGCCCACCCCCCACTCATGCCCCGTGTGTCTATCCATCGCGCTGCCCACCCCCCGCTCATGCCCCGTGTGTCTATCCCTCCTGCCGCTCATGCCCTGTGTGTCTATCCCTCCCGCCCACCCCCTGCTCATGCCCCGTGTCTCTATCCCTCCCGACGCCCACCCCCCGCTCATGCCCCATGTGTCTATCCATCCCGCCGCCCACCCCCGCTCATGCCCCGTGTGTCTATCCCTCCCGCCGTCCACCCCCCGCTCATGCCCTGCGTCTCTATCCCTCCCGCCGCCCACCCCCCGCTCATGCCCCGTATGTCTATCCCTCCTGCTGTCCACCCCCGCTCATGCCCCGTGTGTCTATCAACCCCTCACTCCCACACCCGACCCCACGCTCATGCCCTGTGTGTCTATCCCTCCTGCCGCCCACCCCCCACTCATGCCCCGTGTGTCTATCCATCGCGCTGCCCACCCCCCGCTCATGCCCCGTGTGTCTATCCCTCCTGCCGCTCATGCCCTGTGTGTCTATCCCTCCCGCCCACCCCCTGCTCATGCCCCGTGTCTCTATCCCTCCCGACGCCCACCCCCCGCTCATGCCCCATGTGTCTATCCATCCCGCCGCCCACCCCCGCTCATGCCCCGTGTGTCTATCCCTCCCGCCGCCCACTCATGCCCCGTGTGTCTATCCATCGCGCTGCCCACCCCCCGCTCATGCCCCGTGTGTCTATCCCTCCTGCCGCTCATGCCCTGTGTGTCTATCCCTCCCGCCCACCCCCTGCTCATGCCCCGTGTCTCTATCCCTCCCGACGCCCACCCCCCGCTCATGCCCCATGTGTCTATCCATCCCGCCGCCCACCCCCGCTCATGCCCCATGTGTGTATCCCTCCTGCTGCCCACTCCCCCGCTCATGCCCCGTGTGTCTATCCCTCCCGTCGCCCCCCCGCACATGCCACGTGTGTCTGTCCCTCCCGCCCACCCCCGCTCATGCCCCGTGTTTCTATCCCTCCCGCCGCCCACCCCCCGCTCATGCCCTGTGTCTCTATCCCTCGTGCCGCCACCCCCGCTCATGCCTCGTGTCTCTATCCCTCCCGCCGCCCACCCCCCGCTCATGCCCCATGTGTCTATCCATCCCGCCGCCCACCCCCGCTCAGGCACCATGTGTCTATCCCTCCCGCCGCCCACCCCCCGCTCATGCCCCGTGTGTGTATCCCTCCCGCCGCCCGCCCACCCCCCCGCTCATGCCCCGTGTGTCTATCCCTCCCTCCCACCCACCCCCCGCTCATTCCCCGTGTGTCTATCCCTCCCGCCGCCCACCCCCCCGCTCATGCCCCGTGTGTCTATCCCTCCCATCGCCCAACCCCCGCTCATGCCCCGTGTCTCTATCCCTCCCGCCGCCCACCCCCTGCTCATGCCCCGTGTCTCTATCCCTCCTGCCGCCCACCCCCCGCTCATGCCCCGTGTCTCTATCCCTCCCACCTCCCACCCCCGCTCATGCCCCGTGTCTCTATCCCTCCTGCCGCCCACCCCCCGCTCATGCCCCGTGTCTCTATCCCTCCCGCCGCCCACCCCCGTCTCTCTATCCCTCCCGCCGCCCACCCCCCGCTCATGCCCCGTGTGTCTTTCCCACCCCCCGCTCATGCCTCGTGTGTCTATCCCTCCCGCTGCCCACCCCCCACTCATGCACCGTGTGTCTCTCCCCTCCCCCCACCCCCTGACCCCCCGCTCATGCCCCGTTTGTCTATCCCTCCCACCGCCCACCCCCCACTCATGCCCCGTGTGTCTATCCCTCCCGCTGCCCACCCCCTGCTCATGCCCCGTGTGTCTATCCTTCCCGCCGCCCACCCCCCGCTCATGCCCCGTGTGTCTATCCCTCCCGCCCACCCCCCCGCTCATGCCCCATGTGTCTATCACTCCCGCCGCCCACCCCCCGCTCATGCCCCGTGTATCTATTCCACCCGCCGTCCACCCCCCGCTCATGCCCTGCGTCTCTATCCCTCCCGCCGCCCACCCCCCGCTCATGCCCCGTATGTCTATCCCTCCTGCTGTCCACCCCCGCTCATGCCCCGTGTGTCTATCCCCTCCCCCCCAGCCCCCGACCCCCCGCTCATGCCCTGTGTGTCTATCCCTCCTGCCGCCCACCCCCCACTCATGCCCCGTGTGTCTATCCCTCCCGCTGCCCACCCCCCGCTCATGCCCCGTGTGTCTATCCCTCCTGCCGCTCATGCCCTGTGTGTCTATCCCTCCCGCCCACCCCCTGCTCATGCCCCGTGTCTCTATCCCTCCCGACGCCCACCCCCCGCTCATGCCCCATGTGTCTATCCATCCCGCCGCCCACCCCCGCTCATGCCCCGTGTGTCTATCCCTCCCGCCGCCCACCCCCCGCTCATGCCCCATGTGTGTATCCCTCCTGCTGCCCACTCCCCCGCTCATGCCCCGTGTTTCTATCCCTCCCACCGCCCACCCCACGCTCATGCCCTGTGTCTCTATCCCTCGTGCCGCCACCCCCGCTCATGCCCCGTGTCTCTATCCCTCCCGCCGCCCACCCCCCGCTCATGCCCCATGTGTCTATCCATCCCGCCGCCCTCCCCCGCTCATGCCCCATGTGTCTATCCCTCCCGCCGCCCGCCCCCCGCTCATGCCCCGTGTGTGTATCCCTCCCGCCGCCCGCCCACCCCCCCGCTCATGCCCCGTGTGTCTATCCCTCCCTCCCACCCACCCCCCGCTCATTCCCCGTGTGTCTATCCCTCCCGCCGCCCACCCCCCCGCTCATGCCCCGTGTGTCTATCCCTCCCACCGCCCAACCCCCGCTCATGCCCCGTGTCTCTATCCCTCCCGCCGCCCACCCCCTGCTCATGCCCCGTGTCTCTATCCCTCCCGCCGACCACCCCCCGCTCATGCCCCGTGTCTCCCTTGTGTTACCCCCCACTCATGCCCCGTGTCTCTCTCCTGGTCTTCCCGACCCCCTGCCGATGCCCTGTTGTGTTCTCTTTATACACCCTGCCTTCCCTTTCCCTGGTGTCCATCTTGCTAAAAGATTATCCTTCCTACACCGGGACGCCTGCCTGCGGTGTCCTGGTTTGGGAAGGAAAATCTTTTTTTACCACCCCGGGTTCCCACTTTGAGAACCTAGGATACTAGTGGTCTTCCTCCATTGAAAAGGACGTTATGGTTACGTTGCACTAATAAAAAACTATGAAATTCAGTAAAAAAAACTGCGTTAAAGGGACGTTATGGTTAAGTTGCGCTACTAAAAACCTATGAAATTCAGTAAAAAAACTTTGTTAAAGGGACATTGTGGTTAAGTTGCGCTACTAAAAACCTATGAAATTCAGTAAAAAAACTTTGTTAAAGGGACGTTATGGTTAAGTTGTGCTACTAAAAACCTATGAAATTCAGTGAAAAAACTTTGTCAAAGGGACGTTATGGTTCAAAGTAAAACCGAAAAACCCCTGAAATTCGGCAGTTATGGTAAGATAAGCAACCATAACTCGTGCCACCATTTCAACTTCACCCCACACTATTTTAAAATCAAACTGTTCTAGAGCGGTTTCATTTTAAAATAGTGTGGGATGAAGTTGAAACTCGCACTTTCAGTGCACTGCACTGAACGTTTCCCTAAACAGCAGGTGATGTGCACTGGGGTGCGGCGCACAGAGCAGAATTGATCTGCCGGGTTCACAAGGGTGGGGGCTGTGCTTCTCGGAGCAGACTGCTCCGAGCAGCACAGCCCCCACCTTTGCAGGCCCGGCTGTGTACTCTGCGTGGCTGTGGTGCCTGCATGAAGAACTCGCAGGACATTTATGTGCGGCCAGTTCGGCGTGGGCTGCCGCGCTGTGCCGCGCCGAACCGGCTAATGCGCCGAACCAGCCACGCCAAATCGTCCCGCGCCGAACCGGCCACCCCGAAATGTCCTGCTCCGTGCCCCGTGTCTCTCTCCTGTTGCCCCCCGCTCATGCCCCGTGTCTGTCTCCTGTACCCCCCCACCCCCTGCTCATGCCCCGTGTCTGTCTCCTGTTCCCCCCACCCCCCGCTCATGCCCCGTGTCTGTCTGCTGTAGCCCCCACCCACCGCTCATGTCCCGTGTCTCTCTCCTGTTGCCCCCAACCCCCCCGCTCATGCCCAGTGTCTGTCTCCTGTTCCCCCCACCCCCGCTCATGCCCCGTGTCTGTCTCCTGTTCCCCCCACGCCCCGCTCATGCCCCGTGTCTGTCTCCTGTTCTCCCCACCCCCCGTTCATGCCCGTGTCTCTCTCCTGTTGCCCCCCACCCCCTGGTCACACCCTGTGTCTGTCTCCTGTACCCCCCCACCCCCCGCTCCTGCCCCGTGTCTTCCTCCTGTTCCCTCCCACCCCCTGCTCATGTCCCGTGTCTTCCTCTTGTCACCCCCTCCTATGATGCCCCTTGTTGACCTCTTGTTCCCCCCACCCCCTGCTCATGCCACGTGTCTCCCTTCTTCCTGCCCCACCCCCCACTCATGCCCTGTCTTCCTTCCCCCCCACTCTCTGCTCATGCCCCGTGTCTCCCTTCTTGAACCACCCCACCCCCCGCTCATGTCCCGTGTCTGCACTGTTGGAACAGGGCAGACACGGGGCATGAGCGGGGGTGGGGGCCCCACCTTGCCCTACCCCCGCTCATGCCCCGTGACTCTCCTGTTCACCCCCGCTCATGCTCCGTGTCTGTCTCCCTCCTTTTCCCCCCGCTCATGGCCCGTGTCTCCCCTGTTCACCCCTACCCCCCGCTCATGCCCCGTGTCTCCCGTCTTTCCCGCTCATGCCCCGTGTCTCCCTTCTTTCCACCCCCTGCTCATGCCCCGTGTCTCCCTTGTGTTACCCCTCACTCCTGCCCCGTGTCTCTCTCCTGGTGTTCCCGACCCCCTGCCCATGCCCTGTTGTGTTCTCTTTATACACTCTGCCTTCCCTTTCCCTGGTGTCCATCTTGCTAAAAGATTTTCCTTCCTACACCGGGATGCCTGCCTGCGGTGTCCTGGTTTGGGAAGAAAAATCTTTTTTTACCGCCCCGGGTTCATACTTTGAGAACCTATGATTCTAGTGGTCTTCCTCCATTGAAAAGGACGTTATGGTTATGTTGCACTAATAAAAAACTATGAAATTCAGTAAAAAAAAAATGTGTTAAAGTGACTTTATGGTTAAGTTGCACTAATAAAAACCTATGAAATTCAGTAAAAAAAAACTGTGTTAAAGGGACGTTATGGTTAAGTTGCGCTACTAAAAACCTATGAAATTCAGTAAAAAAAACTTTGTTAAAGGGACGTTGTGGTTAAGTTGCGCTACTAAAAACCTATGAAATTCAGTAAAAAAACTTTGTTAAAGGGACATTATGGTTAAGTTGTGCTACTAAAAACCTATGAAATTCAGTGAAAAAACTTTGTTAAAGGGACGTTATGGTTCAAAGTAAAACCGAAAAACCCCTGAAATTCGGCAGTTATGGTAAGATAAGCAACCATAACTCGTGCCACCGTGCACTGTTAACACTAACACCCAGGACATCAAAGATGACCTCAAAAATGTCATTGATGACATCACTGATGACATCACATGTGCATTTACTTTTCATGAAAACTCTGTACAAGGGATTCTTATAATGCTGACCAAAAACTGTCAAGGGTCATTGGGGATAAATATCATGAGCTAATTAGTGCATTAAGCAATGCATTGATATAAATAGCATTCTATTATGAAGTTCTATCCAGTATACTAAGCTACTCATGCAGAAACATAGGCAGTGTGTGCAGCATACAAGATGAAGGTGCAATATTCATAATCTTGCCATGTTGAATAGTGAAATGATAACTGCTTTCTTATTAGAGTTTTGCGTACTGTGAAACATGTAATAAGTAGATAATAAAACTCACTTAATACATAATTATTACAGACAAAACACAAAGAGACAACAACGCATAAAATTTGACTATATACAGGGACAGTGAAGTAAACAAAAAAGCAGAAGTAGTAGCAGAAAGAGTTCATAACCTAACTGATTGTCTTTATGCAGAGAAATTATTGCTCTGTTTTAAAGCTGCTACTTACCATATGTATGTGTATCACATGATGTGACTGCGCCCTAAGGAAAGGAGAGTGAGTACATTGTATACAAATATGAGCATATACAGGGAAGGTAGAGTAATAAAAATAAAACTATGAGAAAGTGCTGATAACCCTAATGATTATCTTCATGCACAGAAAGGATTGCTCTCTTTCAAGCCTGTGTCTTCCGCTATGTATATGTTTCATATGATGTGACTTGACCCTAAGTCTACAAATATAGTACCTTTTCAATATTTACTTCCTGACTGTTACTGAAGAAAACTATGTGGCCTAGATATGTCAGTAAACGGAAAAAGGGAGAGCCAGACATATGATGTCATCAGTGATGTCATCAATTACATTTGTGATGTCATCTTTGATGTCCTGGGTGTTAGTGTTAACAGTGCACGGTGGCACGAGTTATGGTTGCTTATCTTACCATAACTGCCGAATTTCAGGGGTTTTCCGGTTTTACTTTGAACCATAATGTCCCTTTAACATAGTTTTTTCACTGAATTTCATAGGTTTTTAGTAGCAAAACTTAACCATAACGTCCCTTTAGCAAAGTTTTTTTACTGAATTTCATAGGTTTTTAGTAGCAAAACTTAACCATAACGTCCCTTTAACAAAGTTTTTTTACTGAATACATATATATATATATATATATATATCACTAAAAAAACTTTGTTATGGGGACGTTATGGTTAAGTTGCGCTACAAAAACCTGTGAAATTCACTAAAAGTTTTTTACAAACGTGACATAATACAAAAGTCTAATTATGGTTCAAAGTAAAACCGAAAAACCCTTGAAATTCGCCAGTTATGGTACACTAAGCAACCATAACTCCCCGCAGCACTGTGCACTGCTAACAGTAACACCCAGGACATTAAAGATGACATCACAAATGTCATTGATGACATCACTGATGACATCACATGTGCATTTACTTTTCATACAAGGGGTTGTGAAGGTAATTTTGCCAAAAAATGATCAGGGATTATCGGGACATGTGTAATAAACGTAATACTTCATCACGCAATGTAGGCGTGTAACGAAAATTCCATTGCAGTGTTCTTTCTAGTACAGGAATCTGCACTTACAGAAATGTAGGTATTGGCTGCAGCATACACCACAGAGGTGCTATATTTGTACTTTCCAAAGTTGTATAATAAAATGGTGAATGCTTCTGTATGAAACTTTTCTGGTCTGTGAAACATGTACTAAGTTGCTAATAATGCATTGGTTAGTATATATTTCTAGTAATACACACAAAATGTAAATAGACTACAATGCATACAAATATGGGGCTTATATATGGAGAGAAAAGTAAGCAAACAAGAGGCAGTATCATTAGCAACTGTATAGAATGTACATGATAGTATTGGCGCACAAAAATGATTGCTGTGTTGCAGGCCTGATTCTTCCCCTATTATAAGATGCGATTAATTTCTAAGGAAAGTAGTGTAAGAACATGTGAGAATATCAATATCTATAAATGTAATACCTTTTGAAAGCTAAGTTTCCGACTGTTAGTAAATAAAGCCACCTTGCCTACATATGGCACTGAAGAAAAACGAAGGGGCTACACATGTGATGTCATCAGTGATGTCATCAATGACATTTGTGATGTCATCTTTGATGTCCTGGGTGTTACTGTTAGCAGTGCACTGTGCTGCGAGGAGTTATGGTTGCTTAGCGTACCATAACTGGCGAATTTCAAGGGTTTTTTGGTTTTACTTTGAACCATACATAATGAGACTTTTGTATTATGTCACGTTTGTAAAAAACTTTTAGTGAATTTCACAGGTTTTTAGTAGGACAATTTAAGTGTAAGGTCTTGCTAAGAAATACATTTTGTACTGCATGTCACAGATTTTCAGTAGGACAACGTAAACCATAACGTCCCTTTAACAAGAGTCGTTTGGCAAACAGTATACACCTTGCAAAGAATGCCACATGAAAGTATGCTGGCGTACAGCACCGTGACATGTCCCGGAATTAGTACACACTTAACTGTACCATCTATGCCTCAATGGCAGTGTGGAAATAGATTTTATATTCATGTCAGAATGTCCACCCTCACCATTTGCCGTACACAACGCCAATATGTATTGGTATGCAGGGATTACCAATACACTACACATTATATATCGTTAGCAAAAGTTGTACTTATCTGAAAAAGACATCAGCTAAAAGCATCCTTCCTCCCTACGAAACAGCAGCACTGGTGTTATGAGAAAGCATAAGAAACAGTGGCGCTACCTTGCACATAACAAACGGACAATATGTATCGCCATACATCTACCAACCCATATTACTGTTTATTGCCTTTTTGCTCATTGCGGTTCGCAAATTCCCTTATTGCCTGCCGTGGCAAAAAATAAACCCACCCGTAAACAAGGATAATAATGCGTTAATAACAACCTTTCACAGTGTAAGGAAAAAAATAATAATAATTTGCATACACTCCAAATACTGCATATTTCTCAGTAAAGTGCATAGACTCCATAATCTTTGCCAGTAATACTCTAAATTAGCAAAACAGTAACATGTGCTACTGAAAAGGATGATTAGTTGTTGTAATCCGGGGCAGAGGTCGCAGTTTGGATTACAAAACTAAATCCTCTTTCAAGATGGCCGCCATAGAAAGGGAAGGCGGTTATTCCATACATAGCCCCTCTTCCCTTTCCATGGTAGGCTGCAAAAAGCACAAGTACGTGATGTGACGCCGCACTTGTAAACAAACATACAGCGACCTACAACCTAATAACTAACATTTGGAAATGATGCAGTTGAATGTAAAAGAAAATGTGAAAATTCTACACTTTGCAAAGTAGGTTTATTTAACAACAAAGAGGCAGAGACCATCGGAGTAAGGGCATTTTTAGTACAATCATAACAATACTTCTAAGGGCGGCATTGTAAATGTCAAAGATCATGAACACATTGTTTTTTTGGCAGACAAACATTTTGGGATTTCGTTGAAGCAGTCGCTTTGTTTCCACAGTGATTTCCCAAAAGTCGTCATGACCTTCAGCCTACAGCACCATAAATTAAGTGACGTTGCTCCGCATAGCGAGTTCAGCATACGGACAAAGCGGGCTTAAAGTCTCATTCCACATAATTGTTATGGACAGGCAACCGCTCACCAGCTGCTGCATTTGCCGTCCGAAGAAGCCGTCACTCGGCAAGTGAAACCCATTACAAGCACAATACGGCAAGATGTACCTAGGCGGGAAAGGTTACAGAAAATACGTGTCAATAACCAACCTGTACCAAAACATTTTAAAAAAGACACATAAAATGTGCAAACTACTACACAAAGGTACGTGTTCAAACATGACATTTTAATAAAATGTTACTAATGTCCATTTGTACCTATAGTGCCAAGCTACAAACGCCGAGATTTTGCATTCACCGTAAGAGAAAAAAAAAATGGCAACTACAAAGGAAGAGGATAATTCAGTTATGAAATGAAAAAGGAAGGGAGAATGAAAAAAAAATTATGGCGCAGGATTTCAAAGAAGACTAAAAAAACGTGCAAAGGTTTACACAAAGCTATGTGGATATAGTTAACGTTTCAAATAAGAAATAGTAATGCTAAAAAGAATGAGTGCAGTCATACACTACAAATGTACAACCTGGGCACTCTCAAATAGTACTGCAATAATGTAATAGCGCAGAAAGATAATACGACAATTATATTGGCACAATTAGGTGTGCGGTAAGAGAACAATAAAGCGCGGTTCGCTGCAGAGTGGGCAAAATTAAACTTACACAATATTTACTGCCTCCATTCTGTTTGTGCAAGTTACACCAATGTGTTCTCATGGAAGATTCTTCATATACTGGTATTCCATGTCCCTTACAAACTTTTTAAAACATAACGTTATCAATTGCTATTTTTTTCGACCCTTTCATTTCGTGAACTACCAGTAAGTTTCCCTTTTCACTCAAGGTAAAAAAACAATTGCCCCTTATAAATTCACTCAGATGCGCGGGCGTATTGAGCGGTCAACCAAAAAAGCAACTCATGTGGCCTTGACTCGTAAGCCAAATACATTCTTTCTTTGAAGCAACATATTGCAATCCAATTATGAGAACCGCTACTCCTATACACATCCCGAAGGGATGTTTCCAGCAAACCGTGCAGATGGTTGCCGTAGTTGACAAAACTGAGGACACCAGTCTGACGGCAATTTTATTCCAAAAACATTTTAACCCACACGCAGTAATTGGTCGTGGAATAATAAGCAGGAACTTCCATTTAAACATATCACTTTGGTGAGAAAAAAGCTCCACTTTTTCATTTTGCGCTTCCACATCCCATTCCGCCCCCTCAAAGGTCACCTTCTGAAATACTGTTACATGAGTGTGTCAAGTCCAATACAGTCTTGTTTTCAATGTATTACTGGCGATATCCGCGTACACTAAAACATGAATAAAACGTAAACATTAGAACCCACACGCAGTAATTGCTCGGGAAACAGTAAGCAGGAACTTCCATTTAAACGTATAACTTTGGTGACAAAAAAACTCCACTTTTTCTTTTTGTACTTCCACATCCCTTTCCGGCCCCCTCAAAGGTCACCTTCCGAAATACTGTTACATGAGTGTGGGCCTCATCACGACTTTGGCGGTAACCCTTAAATCCGGCGGTCGCGCTATTACCGCCGGATTTAAGGGTCCGCCAAATCAGGGCTTCGGCGGATTTCTCCCAAGCTCTGAGCTGGGGGGAAATCCGCCGAAAATTCGTACTATTACCACCGGCGGGAAATCCGCCGGCGGTAAGAGCGCAAAAATTCCCCATTGAGCCCAATGGGGAATGGGGAATTCCCGAATGGGCTCAGTGGGGAATGGGGAAGTCCATTACCGCCAAACCCGTGATCCAGCGCTAATAGCGCCGGGGGGTTTGGTGGTAGGGCTAATACCACCAGCGGTAATACCGCTGGCGTTACCACCAAAGTCGTGATCAGGCCCTGTGTCAATTCCAATGCAGTTTTGGTTTCGATGTGTTACTAGCGATATCCGCGTACACTAAAACATGAATAAAACATAGGGGGGGCACCGAAAAAAGCTCCCTTACTTTACGCTGTTGTACAACCTATCAGGGAATGAGTCACATGTTCATGTGCACAAACTTTTCCCCCATTCAATATAAGTGGGAAAATAGATGTTTTGAGAACCCCTGCCCATTATAACGTGTGCCCCCCAGCACCAAACTTTATCAAACTTTCCGAAGAAAGTCACACAGTGTGCAATACAATTTTTTTTGCAAACTTTGGTGACGATTCATCCAAGTATAGCACAGGTATAAGGCAGTCAAAAAGTGTTCTTCCTATGGAAACAGCAACTCCACCATAACAACATAGACACTAACGTGCCTGTCTAATATGCTGTAGTGGTTGTTGGCTGGACCTACAGATTTGGATATATGTCCTCATACATTTGAATGTATACGTGTACATTGGCTTATAACTCCACTGCTTATAAGGTTGTTTCTGAGTGCATGGCCTTCGGCCATGCACCCAAGACGGTACACCCTCACCAGAACCATCTGACATGCTAACATATACTACAGGTGTGTGCATTGCTTTAATATGATGCAGTGGACGTGGGCAGGGCCTAGGGTTTTAGGAGTATGTTGTATGGGCTATAGCCTGCAGCCATGCAACCAAAACTGTACATCCTGTCCACAACCACCTCAGTGATGTGCAGTAGTACGGGTGTATTGATAGGTGTAGTTTGCTTCACTTGTTCCTTCCAGAGACTGCACTCCAAGCTGCAAGTCCAAAGATATTGGAATGTGTCGGTGTGCACTGACTTACACCTCCAGTGCTTATAACTTTGTTCTTGGGTGCTGTACACACTCCCCACAACTATGTAATCATTAGTCAATACTACAGGTGTATCCATGGTTGTGACATTCTGCGGTGGTTGTGGCCAGGGCCTACAGTCTTGAAAATATGGCCTCCGGCCTATGGCCTGCGGCCATGCATCCAAGACTGTAGGCCATGGCCACAACCACTGCAGCATGTCATAACCATGGTGGCATACTAATCAATAACAGACCCATAGGAAAATGTAATGTAATAACGTCATGTACTCAATTTGAATGGTCAGTAACACAACGCGTGTCCTTTGAACATTTTCAAGGTGCCTCTACTCACCACAGACTAAAATACTGCCCTTATCGCACCCCTCATTTTCTGCATGTACAAATATCCTGAACAAGGCGGCAATGGAGAATACATCATTAACAGTTGCCGCCCAAATAAGTACATTATTTCAGTCATCTCTTACGCTCTGAACCTCTTCAAGCACTGTAGGTGTTCAGAAGACTTTACCAAACACCATTTCGCATGGCGAATACATCATTACCACTTGCCGCCCAAACAAATACAATATTTAAGCCATCTCTTACTCTGTGATCCTCCCCACGCACTGTAGGAGAGCAAAACAGTTTCCAAAACAGCATTTCGCCTCTGGTGGCGACCGCGCTGTCTTCGGATCCAAGATGTCGGGCGCATCCACATATTCTAACGCACATCACGGCTCGCTGTAGCCAATCGGCGAAGACATTGCAGGTCCGTGGTCATGACGCCACCCCCCTGGCCAATCAGTATCTTGTCCGAAGAGCGAACAGGGAACTGTGACCACGGAGCAGACATACATATCACTAATTATTTTAGACATATTTTTTGTTCGTTTTAAAGGAAACTACTGGACGGATTGGCACCAAATTTACAAAATCACACTTTTGGGACCAAGCCCCTGCCCCTGCCGCAAATTTGATGACAATCCGTCCAGCGGTTTGGGCTGTAGGCATGTGCAAAGTTTTTCCCCCTTTCAGTCTATGGGAAAAAAAGACATTTTGGGACCCCCCGTATAACTTTTGCGCCCCTGGACCAAACATCACCAAACTTTGCAAAATAATTCAGAGTGGCCCATATATTTCTGTTGCAAAGTTTGGTCCAGGGGGAGCGGAGTTATAGGCCGCCCAAAAAGTGCTCTTCCTATGGAAATAGCAACTTAACCATAACTACACAGCCAATGTAACAACTGTCTGTTCCCTAAAATGAATCTGGGTGAATCTTACATTACAATGCCTGATGCAGGACCAGGCTCAAGCACAACTTGCCCATCTGCTGGTGTGGATTGTATCCATGTTGTTAGCAACATTATTACTAACGTTTTGTTAACAATAGTCAAGTCTTTAGTTCTCTTCTTCCTTCCATGTAACATGGACTGCCATCTTGTCAACTTGTCTTCTTCTCTGCAACCACCAGCCTTTTTCCATCTTGGGGACTGCTCCTTTTCTTGTCTGAGGACTGTGCCTTTTCTCGTCTTGGGGACCCTATTCCCGAGCTGCATTGTGGGCATCGGGTTCCAGGAAACCTTTTTGGAGGAAAGGAAGTTACTCATTTCCAGAACTGAGGAAACAGAGAGAGAGGTTAATGACACAGCACTAATAATTATATCCAAGGTTTTCCTTCTTTATTTCTGAAGATCATATCTCAACATTTCTTCCATTCCTTCAGGCACACTAACTAAGAACCCATAATGACCTGTTATGATTAATCCTTTTCCTCTAGAATCTGTGTCCTACCCATTGTGAATCACTTTACTCGCCTATATTATGATGCATCTCTGTTCCTTATGTAGCCAGTATCCTTTTAACCCTTGTTTGTTACACTTGGCTGTGTATTCTATGAAGCTTGTGTTGTGGCTGGAATGGTTTGATTTGATTAATGTGGAAAAACGGTTCCACTACCAGATCGCCTTCCTTGATTAGTATTGTATATACCACAGACAAAATCTGGTTGACAATTTTCAATGGGGCACTCCAGGATGCCTGGAACTTAGAATTTTTGTTTTTTCCTTTCGCAAAATGAAATTGATATATTTGGTCACCTTATCTTGCATTCTCTAATGGTTGAATTTCTATCATAGAAGGACTTGGCACCCTCAACTACTATTTCTAGAATGTTCGGTGCAAATGCATTTTGCAAATGCTTCCTTAAGTATTCCATATATTCATGAAATGTGGATTCCTTTACCAAGACTTGCTCACTTGTCCTGTATAACAGAGCTGGGGGGAGTACCATTTTCCTGCCTCTGATTAACTTGTATTGGCTAAGATGTGTTGCTTTTGATGGTGTTGATCTAATAGCCATGAGTACTAAAGGGAGTCAAATTCCCAATTAGACCCTGCTTCAACCACTTTTTTAGGATATCGATAAGTATCTATTGCACCTGTCCAATGGAGGATGGATGATATGAAATATGTAACTTCCTCTTCACCCCCGAATTCTCCACATTTTGGTCATTCCTGCACTTGTAAAATGACGTCCATGATCTGACTCTATTCTCTGGGATAAACCAAACCTGGAAAATATGTGATTCACCATTAAGGTAGTCGTGATCTGTGTACTTGTTAATATGGGGGTGCAACATCCTAAACGTAAGAGAAAATATAAGACTAGGGACTGCTATTAACATCAGTGTCTCTCTCATTGTTATTGAATTAGGCCTTATTTCTGTATCACTACAGAGTCCATGGACTGCCAAGTACGTGGCAGAGTAAACAAGCAGAACAAATATTAACCCTTGTATCAAATGTTAGGCCTCTGAGTGTTCCGCAATATATTTTTAAGTCATTCTGCCATTTTGAATTAGATTCTGTTTCTGTCGCACCCAAGAGAGCCTTAGAGCTGCTGAGTACATGGCTGGATGACCTGGCAGTACAAATATAAGCTATTATTCTAAGAGTCAGACCTTCATTACACTTTCTCATGAAATATTTCCCAAGCTAGTTGAGCACACATTGAAATCATGGGTTTTGTCGTTGGCATATCCAGACAAGAATGCAATAGTAACGAGGACAGGCATTGAAGTGGGATTGCTGCAGGTGTGGGGAGGAGCACAGAATTCCAAGTTGCCTCATTTTACAGTGGAAATGTGGCCTAATATTTTGTTTATTGCTGAGGATGGCATATTTTACTCTTCATACTGACTGCACATGATTAGGTCATCTGTGGCGGATGCACATCCAAATGTAACCTGTTATTGTACTAACCAATCAGAATATGGAAATGTGCTAACCAATTAGAACAGGGCAATTCATGCTGACTTAGGTTTTATATAGGCAGCAGCAAATAGGACCCTTAGAATGTAGTTACAAATAATGTTTAGATTGTACACACATGTATTCTAAATGTTATCTTTATGTACCATTGTTTTTTTGTTTAGCTTCATATACTACTGTCTGATGTGGGTGGGGTGAGTTCTCAGCTTTTTGGTCTCATGAGAATGACTGCCTCTGGAAGTTATTTTGCATTTGCAATAAACTTGTGTTTTCTACAATTCGGGCCCTGTCATCATTGATTGGATTTTCTTGAGGGTCTACAAAGTGGTGACCCTAAAGTGATCGCCTGTGCCCACCTGAGGGTCCCCTGCAGCACATCCCAGGTTGTGGCACCTGCTCCCTGAAATCAGTTGTGCGCACACTAAATGGAGAGGTGAGAACTCACTGTTTCTCTAAAGGTCTGCCTGGTTGCTTGCTTGGCAGCGCCGGGACTGAACCTGGGGACACCACTAAAAATCAGACGATTTTAGCAATTGATGACACAGCCCACAAGCAGGTGGAGGTGGCATTACAAAAAGCAGAGTAGTAGCTGAGACTAGCATTACACGAAAAGCACAGGCAACTGGGGCATAGGGAGGGGAAGAGCACACCTATAGGTAGTGATGAATGGAGGGTGGGAAAGATCCTCTTTAAGATCAATGGCAAAGTTCTCCCCAGATTACAGTAGCTCACCACACCATGGGGCACCAGTGAAGAATCACAGTTCATGGGCAAGGATGGCGTGTGGTGGGTAGAGATTTATGAAGTGCTGAGGGAAGCTAGGGGGAAGACAGCGATGAGTGGGAATCAGAGGCCTTGCAGGAGGTAACACCATGGAGCCACAGACTTCGATCACGGCCAAAAGCAAGATGCAAGTGAGGGCCTTCAAGCATAACCAGCACAGAACCCAGTTTCCATTGTTACAAAAGGGACAGAGGATACCTCATTATGTGCCTTTGCCCCTCATGGATCGGGTCAAGTTTATGTATACTTTGCCCTGTGGGAGCTGGCAAGTGGATATACGCCCTTGAGAAACAGTCATCAGGCATCACCCTAGCTGTGGAGGATATAAAGAATGAGTTAGCTTCCCTGCTAGGGGAGCAGGCAGATGAGATATGGAGTAAAGCTGGGCACCAGGGGTGACAATGAATAGTACAACCCATGATGGCACCTTGTTTAATAACTATTGAACACACGTATGGAAGGTTTTGAATAACATGTACCATGACAGACCTGATATGAATTCTATCCTAGCCTGCACAATGAAAGCAATTGAGGACCCCGCCCGTTACATACAACACAATTCCGGAGATGTAGCGGTTAGAAACAGGGCAGGTTTGGGGCAAACACTGCTGTTTTTATCACATGTTACTCAAAGGGCTTCCTTTGGAAGCACAGGCAGATTTAAATAAAGTGGTTGGATTGGAAGCTAAATCATGGCCCGAGATACAGGTGCACATCACACATTATTGCTGGCAGAGAAAGGAGAAGGATAAGGAATGGGCAGAACAAGCACAGATGGCAGAAGCAAAGTTGGTATAGAAGAAATTACCAAGGCTGAGTGTGGAAGATGCAGTAATAACTAACACCACACAGGAATGGGTAAAAGGGCCTGGAGATTCGGAAGTGGAGTAGGAGTTTTTCAGAGAGGAAGAGGATGTTTTTATAGAGGCAGAGGGAGAGGTATGGGAAACATGTGGCCCCCGATCAGGGATGGAATGCTGGTATTTCGGGAAGAAGGTAATTTTGCACAAGATTGCAGGCGCATGCTGTCCATGCCATTCAACCATAATGCCCCAGTCTACCATCTTGCCTTTAATCCACAGCCCCAATTTGCCCCATATGCCCCAGGTGCCATGTGACAACAGCAAATGCAGTCACATGCACTAGATTTTACAAAGCCACCTGCTCAACCATGGGCTAAGAATTCCCTGCCGCAGGGCCCAGTCACTTACTATATAGCAGTGCCCATGTTGGGGGCAGCACCTTCCTGCTCCCTGGAACAAATGCTTACCCTGAATAGGACAGATCAGAGGGAGCTTTGGCGTGCCTAGTACTATCAGTAACTACTGATCCAGAACAGGAACAGGAGTAGGAGTGAAGATAGGGGATCAAACATTTTCTTTTTTGGTCAACACAGGAGCTACCAAATCCTGTATTAAAGAGGGGACATTACCCATGTCGGGAAAAAAAATAGTCACACAACGGTTGTCTGGGACTGTCAAATCGATTCCTTTCACTGAAGAGTTACTGGTCATCATAAGAACACACAAATTATCAGTCCCTTTATTATAGTTACAGGACACCCCAGTAAATCTCCTGGAAAGGGACATCATGAGCAAATTGAACATGAGCATCTCATTCGCAGAGGAGAGTAAAGTATATTCTGCCCCAGGCACATTTCATGCTAGCGCTTTCACAGTAATACAAGGACTGTGTGGCCACAGCACCCTGTGAGGTGCCCCACTCCATCTAGACGTGTTCCTCTATAGGGTAACAGCTGTGTTTGGGTGTCAGGGATTAAGGATAAGATTTTGAGTGTACCTGCAGAGTTCTATTTTGATCAGCCATCCTGCAGGAATGGGTGCCAGGCACCATTGTCATGATATATTTGCAAGCAAAATCACCAACGCAGACATGCTAATCCTGTCCAGTTTGGACGAGGAGGATCTTGAATTGCGCAAGGTTTTATGTAGAAACCTCTGAGTATTAAGCGCATTATAAATAACCAATTATAATTATAAATGTACCCAACCCAGCAATTGAGGGATGTGTCTGATGAACAGATGTTCAAAGATACCGAAGATGAGGGAAAAATTATATTTTAAATCTCCATACCGTGCCAGGTAGTAGTGGAAAACTGAGAAGTACCACATACCCTGATTATTTCCAACACAATATGATCACAGTTGCAGGAAGATTTATGCTGGGTGCCGAGTCATTTGTGAACCAGTGGTCTACACGATATAAGCCTGCTAAAAAGCATAGGGGTGGATCACATTAAATTGAAACCAGGAGCAGGTTTGAGCTCAGTAAAACAATATCCCATGTCAAAGGAAGCAGAGGGAGACATTTATTCCACCATAGAGGCCTTATGGCAGCAGGGCATTCTACAGCCATCTGAATCCCCATGTAACACGGCTACTTACCCCGTGAAAAAAGCAAAGGGGTGAACTTGGAGGATGGTGCAGCACTTAGGCCCGTTGTACAATATTTTAGGAGCACAATTCCCAGTTTTATATCACTATGGAGGCTACCTATTTTACTGTTATAGATCCCAAGAATGCATTTTTCTCCATCTGATTATACCCTGAGTCACAGCCCCTTACAGCGTTTACCTACAGGAGCCAAAGGCTCCAACACACTCATTTGCCCCAAAGGTACTGCGAGACCCCAGCATTTTGAACAGGGTGTTGCAAATGGATCTAGGAAACTTACAAACACAGAGCACAGTGATTCAGTATGTAGATAACCTCCTGGGGCCAGATTAAATGGTCTTTGCACCAGTATAAGGGTAAGATTGCATGGTATTAGCACTAAGGAAAGGTTTGCCCTATTTTTAAAAATGATGGGACATATTAGAAAATCTTTGCACCATGGCAAGTGCAGTTTAACATGTTATAAGCACAAGGTTCAAAATTGCCCTAGCGCAAAAAGCATACATTTTCAATTAATTTTTAATCCTGAGCTAACTTTGCCCTAGTTTTCTCACCAGTCTGTATTAGCATTAGGACAAACTTTGCTCTGGTGTTAACATGTGTTCATAATGTATCTGTTTTGCACAAGGTCAATTTTTGCCCTGGTGCTTATCGCATGCCAAACTACACTTGTCACTGTGAAAAGGTTTTGTAATGTATCGTAGTGTTTATAAAAATAGGGCAAACTTTGCTCTAGTGCTTATACCATGCAAACTTACACTTGCACTGGTGCAAAGTTTCTGTAGTTTGGCCCCTGGTGTGTAGCACAGAAGAGCTATGTAAGTATGATTCAGTAAAACATTATGAGACAGATCTATTCCATGGATGAATATGGTGTTAATGAACACGTAAGTTGCACTTCAACTGCTTAATATCCATCCGCGATCAAAAACAAACTAAAATATACTCATATTAATTAACCACATGTATTGTTCATAATCGTGTCTACCTTACAATGCCACCTATCTACTGCTTCATCTATGATGCCAACTATTTGCATGCCTTTCTGCATAAACTACGGTCTAAATGTTGCACTGTTCAAACTTGCCATATTCAACTGTTAGTCATATAGTCCTACTAAATGCTTAGTCCAATATATCAAATGTCATGACTTATGTCTAAGAACCGAGATATAATATCTTACTGATCTCCTGCCTGCTACATCCTTTAGTGTGTGACTGCCTACCCCACTCTTAGGTGCCTACCTGCGTAGTCAGGCCACTCACCTCTCCATTATGGCACCTAAGCTGCCTTGCTCTGACCTGATCCCACCTACACCATTCCTTCCTGCTCTATCCAAAGGCTCACCAGCCCCACCAGAAAAGGCAACCATCATAGCCTCGTTCACAACACCTTTTGCTAGCAGACACAAGCAACAAGTTGACTCGCATGCCCCCATACTCACCGGTCCTACACCCTCCTGGCTGCGGAACCAACGGCTAGGAACCCGTCCGAGTTGTGTCCCATCCGTCCACAAAAGGTTCCTAGGAACGCATGCACACCTTTTGCCCACACCTCCTACCTCCGCCAGCCCAAAGCCTCCTGGTGCAAACCACAAGGATCCCAGTGCCAAAAAACCCAAAATAAACAGAAGCACTACCATCCCCCCACCAGTGAAATTCAATGTGCCCTTATCAATGCACGTTCTATCCCAGGACACGTCACAGAGATCAATGACATGATTTAAGATCTGGATCTCGATGCCCCAGCCATCAGTGAAACCTGGTTACACAGTGCATCCCGACCAGCCATTTGCCAATCCCGCCCACTAGATTACACCATATTCCGTCAAGATAGAACTCCCAAATAAGGTGGAGGTGTCGCCATTATTGTCAAGGAATCACTCAATGACCAGGCAAATAAAATCTGCTACTGTAGATAACTTTGATTCCTTGTCAGTCAAAATACCCCTCTCACCCAAAGGCACTTTAACTTTTCACATTGTATACCACCCTACGGGCCCCCTCCTTGACTTCCAAAGTAATCTGCTACATCTTCTAGGTGACAATCTAAAACACAGCACCAGAATAATGCTCCTAGGAGACCTTGGATTCAATGACCCAAAAGATAAAAAAGGCAAAACTTTTGCTAAAGCTCTGTTAGACATGGGCTTTATCCAAAAAGTTACTAACGCAACCCACATTAAAGGTTGCATATTGGATGGATAGCGGATCACAACTGTGAAGCCGACATCAGCTCCAACACCCCACTACCATGGACCAATCACAATCTCCTACACTTCTACCTACCACACAGGGCCATAATTAAACTTAACACCTCATTGCCTTCTACCATCTCGGTCTCGGGAGGGTAGCTCAGCGGCAACGTGCTCGCCTTGGAAGCAAGACGACACGGAGCAACAAGAGGTTCGATCCCTGGGTCCACACTTAGAAACCTCTGGGTATTAAGCTCATTATAAATAACCTATAATATCATATCATACCATGGCCAGATCCAAATGTCTACTCACCAAAGACTGCTGCCTCACTTAGAAGGTTTAGCTTTTAAACGCCCTTTCTCAAAAAACCCTGTAGAACTGGCTGAGCTCTACAACGCCGCCATCAAAATAGCAATAGATGCTATTGCCCCACTGTAGAATAAAAATGCCAAGACAGTCAAACATGTCAACTCATGGTTCACCCAGAACTACTTGACTTAAGAGCCCTCAAATGTGTAGCACTCTCTAAATGGCAATCTTGCCCTTCGGATGCCACACAATAAGCTTATAAAACTATTGCCAAGCAATATAGAAAAGCCATCTCAGCATCCAAAGCCTCCTCATACAACCTTAGAATTAACAATGCCAAATCACAGTCCAAAGAACTGTTTGCTACTTTTAAAGAGCTTGTCATACCTCCAACCTCTTCACAACAAACAGTGAAATAAAAAGAGTGGTGTAACAACATTCAACATGCCATGCTCGAGAAACTCAGTACCCTCCAGGAAAAAATTAAAGACCATCTAAACGCTCTGCCCAAGATTATAAATCCTGACACCACGCCTGTAGGCACAGAGCCAATACCCAAAGACACTCTGCTGAATAAAACCCCCAAGCCCTCTGCCTTCAGGGATATAGACGAATCAGAAGTCTTACATATCATGAGACACACTAAGCCTTCTCTTTGCAAGGGTGACACCTGCCGAGCCAGCCTGATCAAAGATTGCGCGGAGACTCTAGCGCTGTTTCCCACAGCTTACATCAACGCCTGATTTACTTCAGGCATCGTCTCACCTTCCCTTAAGGAATCATGGGTCAGACCATTTCTAAGAAAACCAACTTTAGATCCAGTCTCCCCTAACAATTACAGGCCAATCACCACCGTGACTTTCTTGTTAAAATGTTTAGATAAGGTGTCATATCTGCAAATTCATTCCTACTTGAAATCACACAACATTCTGGGGAAAAGGCTATCTGGCTTCTGACACGTCATGTTACAAAGTCAGCCTTGCTAGACCTAAGAAATCAGCTACTAGAAACAATGGATAGGGGCAGGCCTGCCCTTCTCCTTCTCCTGGACCTGTCGGTCGCTTACAACTTGGTCGACCACAAGATCCTATGTAAACATCTCACAGAGGCTGCGCATTTCTCACATGAAGCTACAGCCTGGATCACCTCTTTCCTGGAAGGGCGAGCCATGAGGGTCTTTTCAGACCAGGCCTTGGCCTCTCCCTCCCCCATTGACAGTGAAGTCCCCCAAGGCTCATGCACCTCCCCCACCCTCTACAATCTTTTCACACTACCTCTCTTTAATGACTTAGATGACAACAGCATTGCCTTTACTAACTACGCCTATGAAACACAAATTCTTCTCCCTCTCTCCGGCTCTTACGAGCAAGACCTCAACACTCTAAGAGAGATCTATGCACTCATCCAGGCTTGTATGGCATCTAATGGCCTATGTCTCAATGGGGACAAAACAGAAATCCTACTGGTAGGCCCTAAGGAAATTCTGAACAAACCTGACAGCCAATACAGCACCTTCAGCTTTGAGAACACTGTAATCATGGTCTCTGCTGTAGTTAAAACACTTGGTGTATATCTTGATTCCACCCTATCAATGATACATCAAGTCAGTGCCATCTCATCTTCACCAGCTATCACTATTAAAATCATCAATGCCGTTAAACCTTATCTCTCTGCCAAGAACTGCCTCAATATAGCCAGCGCCACCATAGGTGCAAGGCTGGACTATTGCAATGTCCTGCTCCTAGGCACCTCAGCAAAAAACTAAACAAACTACAAACAATACAAAACAATGCGCTCAGAGCAGCTCTTAG
The DNA here is from genome assembly GCF_040938575.1 of Ambystoma mexicanum. NCBI lineage: Eukaryota > Metazoa > Chordata > Amphibia > Caudata > Ambystomatidae > Ambystoma > Ambystoma mexicanum. The sequence goes on from NC_090938.1 coordinate 331,439,996, forward strand.
CATTCTTAAGAGGGAGCACATATCCCAGGCCAGATGGGATGCCCACTGGCTCCCGGTCAAAGAGCGCATACTCTTTAAGGCCCTCACCATCACCCACAGATGCCTCTCACAGTCTACCCTTCCCCCTACCTATCAGAACAAATTTACCAGGTGTCCGGTAACAGACCAAAAAAGGTCAAATTACTCACACCAACTATCAGTACTGACCTTTAAAATAGCTAAAGCTGGCGGCGCAAGTTTCTCGTTACTAGCACCAAGAAACTGGAATGCACTACCACTCAACCTTAGAAAAGAAACCACATTCACCCTGTTCAGAAAAACATTGAAAAATAATCTGTTCAACTAGATTATACATAATGTTGTTTCGCTGTAACCATGGAACATGCTTACCTGTATTACTGCATCAAACCTTTTGTAATGTTGTGTGTTATCTCCTTTCAAGCAAATACTCTGTAACAGCGCCACGATGCCTGAGGGCTACTGAATGCTTTACAAATTCAAACAAATAAAAAAAATTAAAAAAAATTCTTAACTTTATTGGCAGAGAAGGGTTACAAGGTAGACAAGAGTAAACTGGAGTATTGTGAGCAAGAAGTTGTGTACAGATGCCGAATAATATAATCAGTAGGCAGGAAAATAACTCCAGAAAGAGCCACAGTGGTGCAGAACACACCTCAGCCCACCACAGTTAAGTATATGAAGCAGTTTTTAGGTTTATGTAACAATTGTCGAGCATGGATATTTGACTATTCAACAAACACCAAACCCCGGCTGCAATGACTAAAGTAAGCACAAAAAGCAAAAGGGCCCATTGTCTGGATAAGACCAGATGATTGAATCATTTCAGGAGCTTAAGAAAGTGTTCAGCAGTGCCCCGGTTCTAGGCACACCAGACTATAAAAAACTATTATTTTTGTTCTCCTATTCAAAATTCAAACGGTCAGTTGTTGACAGCCCTCACACAAAACATCCCACTGGGACATAAGCCTCTGCCTTACTAGTGTGCGCTCTTAGATCCGGTCATACAGGGACACTTTCCATGCAAGCAAGGTCTAACAGCGGCTGCCTTTGCCATACAGAGGTGCTCTGCCAACACAACGAGATGCACTGTCACCCTTTACATGGAGCATGCACTTTTTGTGATATTTAGAGAAATCGAAATCTACTCTCACCACCCAATAAGTATCAAGGTATGAACTACGTTTTTAAAACACCTTGATATAATGGAGGTACTAGGGTCCAGTATGTTGTAATAAAGGTTTATTATGTAAAGTAGTTACAGGCAAGTAAGTACCATGAAGGAAGTACCAGGACATCTACACTCAACCAGAGCAGCCTTCAACTGTCATTACTAGAGTCCTGGAGCACCAAACCCTGCCAACCGTCCATGATACCTAAAGATTCTACATGACCTCACAGCTCAAGTAAGCAGGTAAGAACACTGAACTCGCACACAGATGTAAACACCACCAAAAAGCACTCAACCGCATAATCAAGCTACAAGCTATGATTATGACACACCTCCATTCACATTGTCAGGTGCCACAGTGTTGATCGAGCTACATTCATTGCAGAACCAGTACAGCCAAATGACACAGTACACTACATATGAGGACTGCACTGTTGACATTACTTGCTTTAAATAAGACGCACTCGAAGAGGGTGACAGAGGGAGTCGGGATCCTAGGAACACCCCCCCTCCCATCAAGTTCATGACAGTGGAAAGGCAGAAAACACTGCAAGCATCCATTCTATTGCGGTCGAATCCCAAATTCACCAATGATCAATAAATACACTGCCCTACCGACCTGGCACAGTGCAGATCTATCCATGTGTAAATGAAGAGCCGCAAGCCATGGTCAGAGATACCTATATGGACAGCCTGGACTAAGTACCAAGAGGCCATGTTGCTGACATTGCTAGAGACACCACAACATAGCAGTGTTAGACATGAAGCACACATGCCATCTGCACTTCGTGACACAAACACACACTCGAACATATGAAAAACACGAGTACACAGTTCTGTAGTTAGAGGACAGATAAATATACATACTGTCATTGCTTTTATTATATTTGTCATTAGCTAAATTCAGCAACACAGAAACCGCAAGACACAAGAGATCCTGAGCAAAGCTTGCAGATGCCTAAATGCGAATAACCCTATGGAACTGCGGAGCAGCTATAGAACCTGACTGAGCCAAGTGTGACTAACCTATGGAGAATATAGTATAGCGTGGACAATGTAGAAATCGCATTATAAGGTTTAGGAAAGTTACAGCAGGCTTCAGAACACTGAGCAAGGGACGAGTTGAGCTGATTCAGGCTGGACAAAGAGCAAGATGTGTGAGACAGGAGCCAAGGTCAAGAGATACGGAAGACATTCTAATCCACAGACGACAAAGAGACCAGCTGCAGAAAAAGGGAATAAATCCTTATAATTCGGAGCTGCAGAGCTCAATTTTGTGGTCTCGAAACACATAATGCAGCTGAAGCGGACAATGGACAGTGGCGTGCACCAAGCAAGTACCACAAGTACCTCTTTGCATCGGGACGCCATTTTGGATCCAGTACTTGCCGCAATCCTCGCTTCCTGCAGCATCCTATGTGTGCTTCTCTATTGGACTGACGGTAAAATACCGTACTTGAGAAGGACTATAGACTTTAAAATGTTTAAACGTTTAACCTATTTGAGCTGCATTATAATACTGCTTATTTGTATTTGTACCCATCAGAACCAAAGATACCAAAGGGGGGACGTCCAATATGGACATACGGTTGTTTTGCAGCAGCTCGCTATCAGCGCATAGGGTGAAATCCAGGCTGGAGAAAGATCAGCTCGCAGAGGAAAAGGAGGTGCCAGCAGTGCATCCTCTGACACTGCACCCAAAAAAGTGTTCATGTTCCCAACTGCTCTGGAAGGCATGCAACAGGAGCAGCCTCTGAAACCTCTGCCTTGCCATTCCATTACTCATACGGCTTTACTTGAAAACATACCCGCCACTGTTCAGTGAATTGAATCCATTTATTTAACTCCTTCTGCAAAAGATGAAGCGGTAATTGATTTGGACCTTAACGATTCTGTATTTTCTAAAAAGATGTTGTCTGAAAACCTGTCCAAGTCCCCCATGATGTTTTCTGAGGTTACTAACACCTCAATAGAAACCGTCTCTTCTAATTCTATATCAGAGGCTAGTGGCATACAGACTAACTCACAAGTAATAAATACCTCATTCTGTACACAAAAAAATGAGTCGCCACTAAATATCACATTACAAGCCATGAACCTGGCCATTCAGGCATTAGCAAAAATATATCAAACTATAGATAATCGATTGAAAATGCAAGAAACTTTCATGCAGAAAAATTCTGACACTACATGAGCTACCAAAGTCTGAGACTCAGCATCACTTGGCCCTTAATACCACGACTTTGTCACTGAAGACAGCTGTTAACTCTATAGCATGCCAGACTGACCACGCCCCCGAGCAAGGAACTCTCAGTGTCGCCTCTGCAGAGAATGGAGAAAGTGGAGGAACATGTAGTACCCTACCATACATTGCCGCAATCATATATGATCCATTAGCAAACGTTCTTAACTCGTCCAAAGAGACGAATGTAGCTCCACCGATTAAACCAACCATGATTCCTCAAGGCGCATTGTACCCAATGTTCATTCCGGTGATTCCCACCTCACAAAAACAAAATAGTACAAAAATAATCACTCCCAGCGTCGAGATACCACAGCAATCCCTGAGTGAGGGAATCAAGAAAACTAGGAAACCAAACCTAAAATCATCAAAAAATGAAGCCTCTATAAAACACACGGGAGGCTCCGCAACTAAACAATTTCTGAAAGCAATTTCACTCCCCAAAAAGAACCATATGCTTGTTTCTCAGGCCATTAAGAAAAAGTATGTCCAGCAAATGTACATCAAGAAAAAAATGGATGTACCTAATTTCCAACCTGTTCAAGCACTAAATTACCCTCCCCTGAATGAGCTTCTACAAGCATTAAGATCACAAAACACAATCTGCCCCACTTCACCTTGTGGCTCAGTAGATTCTAATAGTCAAAAATCAAATGCGAGTAAGAATTCTAAAAGAAAGAATGTATTAAGTGTTGACCATGATAGAACTGAAATAAGAAAGGCGGTCGATGCATACATGTCTGATCGCATTCAACCTCGAATAGAGATGCCGAAGAAAGCTTGTGAATGCACCTAGAATAAAACAGCCACCCAAGAACTGGTTAATCCGGATCTAGTACATGAACAGGTTCCACATTCAATGACAGACAACATGAGCACACCTCTACATCTCCTTAAAATGGCTCATGAGACTTCCAAAATCGGAAATGGTGAACCCTGTCCGGATGAATGCCCTTCAGCACGTTCAGCTGACGTACGAGTGAATGATCTGTCCCTCACGAATGATTTGTCTAGCGCCATCACACGGTTAATTGAGAGTGCACTGGGGAATTTGCAATCCACCCCCACATTGGTGAAAGAGGCTTCCGAAACAAAAAAATCTAGTAAAAAGGCATTGGTAGAGAAAAATATTACCATTAAGGTGAAACCAGCTCCTCATTCTCTAATTCTGGCTTGTAAACCCTCCCCATCTACCCAATATGATTTAAATCGGAGGGCTGTGATGGCAATATTTTCTGACATCCAAAAGCTTGAAGATATTGTATCTGCCGATTTAGCATTGGTGGAATTTGTGGATAATAGGAATCTAAACACAGTGAGACTCTGGATACAGTCCAGGGTTGTGCAAAACTTCATCTGGCAGTTAAACGACTCTCTGGCCGCACTGGGCTTTGACCTCAGTATTGATCACTCTGCCCCTCAAGTGGCTTTACCTAAGCACAGTCAACCTCCTCAAGTGTCCCTATCTCAGGTACACCAAGCTCATTTGGTCCAATCAAAATTTCCAATGTCCAATAAAACAAAAGGTAATGTCACTTTCAGTACGCCTTGTACCTGTTTGCATAACACCCAGCGAAAATAGCTAAGCCAAAAAACAAATTCACATATGCTTACTCTCATTAGTTGGAATACCAGTGGCTATAAGCATCTTGTAAATAATGATCAACATCAGCTAAAAAACTAGGACCTGGTACTTTTACAAGAGACTTGGCTGACAGCATCCTCAATCTGGGACAGTTAGGAAGTGTTCTTGAACCCAGCTATCAAGACAACAATGGGCATGCCAATGTCAGGACTTATCACATCTGTTAAGAAGAGCAATGATCTCTCCTCACAGCTGTGGGCTATACCTAACAAATTTATGATTCTGGTTACAGTTAGCACTTCTGTTGATGTCTATGCTGTGTTAAACCTATATTGGAAGCCTGCTGCAATAAGCGATGATTGTCTTTTTAGAGATCCGAATAGTCTGTTGGACATGGTGATTAATGATCAACAAACTAGATTCCTAATTCTAGCTGGTGACTTAAATTTAAGGTGCATAGAGAGCATGAATAGGCCAACTAGTCAAAGAAATCTACGTTGGAGAACCCTAGTCCAACACAGTGGTCTACATGTCTTGAATGGAGCATTTGCATCTGATATACCACCGGCTCCGACTTGGCACAAAGGCACTGTGTCTTCAGTTATTGATTATATCTATGTAAATGCAGCACTCTGGCCAACTGTACAAAAATTCACTGTCATAATTTACCAAACTTGGTGTCCAAATGCAATGTGATCTTGTTGGAAGGGAAACAGCTAAGGGCTGTTTTGTGGCAAACTCAGGCAAGTGCCGTCTCTGATGGTCGGAGGATGCTTTAATACATTTCAGCGAACTCATTAAAGAGTAAAATTTGCGCAATGGTAATGTGCCGGATAATGCTGGCATCATTTACAGCAATAAGCTTCAAGCATTTCAACAAACAAAAACAATTACCAACATACAGCAACGACATTTGCACACATTTGACAATTTGGTACGCTTAAGAAAAACTGCCTATCGGGTGGAATTAAGGAAACTCGCTAAGCATCCTCCGGCTGTTCGAACAACTCTGTCAAGGAAGCTACGCAACAACTATAGAAACTGGGTTAAGCGACATCGAGGACTGCTGTGTCAGAGAGATGGAGCAGAAATGTTAAATACACTTGCTAGTAAGAATATTTCCAAGATGTGGGCTGCACTGAACCAAGCTCTGGGGCAACTTCAGGTTTGTGTTCAGTCCTCTGCTGTTGACACACACTCACTTGGGTTACGCATTTTAGTGAACTTTATGCTATTCCAGCAAGTAGCTCCATCTCACTCATATCTGACGCTCTTACTCCCTTCAACTTGTCATTTAATGAGACCGAGATAATTCAACTTATAAAAACCGCCAGCAAGTCGAAAGCAGTTGGCCCGGATGGCTTGTCCAATTTTGTTATGCAAAGGCACCCAGAACTATGGGCCTCTATTTTGTTCAATATCTTCACTGCAATCAATCATAGTCAAAGACTTCCACCAACATGGACTCAAACAATAACGGTCCCAATCTATAAGAAGTGGTGATCGCTTGTCTCCAGATAGCTATCGTCCAATTTCGTTACTGGACGCCCCACGGAAAGTTTTCTGTAGAATCTTACTGAAAGAACTGAATGTTTGGGTTGAAAAGAAATCATTACTAGACCCTTTCCAGTCCGGCTTTGTCAGGGGATTGGTTACCATTCCCAACATTATTTCACTCGCTATCGTGCAAGCTCAGCAGTTAACGCAAGGACAACCATTATATCTAGGATTTATTGATTTCAGAGCCGCTCTCGACTCAATAGATCGGAAGCTGCTCTTACTCAAACTCAGAAAATATGACTTTCCTCCTACTTTATTATCCTTAATAACACTGCTCCACACAAATACATCAATGAGAGTATGCATAACCCTTGATGGAATGTTGTCGCCAACAATAATTACACAGAGAGGTCTAAATCAGGAATGTGCCCTAGCCTCCTTTCTGTTCAATTTCTACATATTAGAAATAGGCAAGTTTTTGACTAATTGTGTGGGAGATCCCCCGAAAATAGGAATACAACAAGTCCCGTATTTATTATACGCGGACGATTTAGTCCTACTATCACAGACACTGAGGGGACTACAAAATATGCTAGAACAACTTGGCACATATGCCCATGCCAACAATTTAAATATCAATACTCACAAATCTCAAATAGTCATTTGCAATCCAAAGAGGAAATCTAAAGTATGCAATCACAAATGGCAATTACAACAGTGCAGAATTGATAATGTAAACCAATATAGATACTTAGGTGTAGTTATACAACATAAAAAGTCACTAGCACAATACAAGTGCGTAGTGAGAAATAAACTACAATCCTTGGTGTCTCAATCCAGAGTCCTTCTCAGAAAGTTTGGAAAATTCTCAATGAAACACATCTTCATGTTTTATAAGATGAAAGTAACACCCATCTTATTATATGGTGTTGAAGCCTGTTTACCTAAAGATCGTACATTTTGGGATGGCATAGAGTCCACTTATTGGAAGCAAGTAATAAAACTCCCAAATGGCACACCTACAGCTATGATTCGCTTTGAGCTGGGCCTCACATCACTCTATTCACAGGTGGTGTGGAAACAATGCGCTTTTCTCCGGAAAGCACTAACTGGCCTAGAGAAACCGACCATTCTGAAGGTTGTAGCGCATAGCTTACTTACGTCAAATAATACCTTTCCCCGGGAATGGCGCAAGCATACCTTAGATGCTCTTAGCGATGCAGCTATAACCATAGATTTACTCATCTCAAACACTGATCGGGCTAAAGCAAAAGTTTTTCAGCATGACTCGGCGGAAAACATAGCAAAATCTTCAACGCATAAAGACTTTGATGTCTTTTTGTTTGGAATGAAGAAACAGGGGACGATAGTAGCTTATCTTGTGAAGCATCCATGCCCTCTTATCAGGAGGAAGTATTTGAGGTTCAGGTTAAACCTATATACTACCCGTGACATACTACACAGGAGAAGGATCATCTCAAGTGAGCAAAAATTATTGCCGGTATTGCAAGAATGTAAACCAAATTGAAACTGTAGAACATATGTTGGTAGATTGCGAAGCAGTAAGTGGGGCAAGAAGCAGATGCTTCAAGGACAAACTGGTGTTCCAGAATCACCTAACCCAACTGGCAAACACTTTTTCCAACCCAAGAATTTCTATACAAATAGCAATTGTTTAATTTTTAGATATGGTGTTGCCGGACCCCCTCCCAAATGAGTAAGATAACCCTGCTCCCTGTTAACTATACAATAAAACAGTTGGAGTATTACTTACCTTCATGGGCAAAGAGCTCAACATTTGCTGTTACTTCCACATTTCAATCAAGTTCAAAGAGCTCAACATTTGCTGTTACTTCCACATTTCAATCAAGTTGTTGTACAAGAAAATAATTTCATTACTGCATTTTATTATTTTTTATTTTGCTTTAATTTTGCTTGATGAAATGATATATAAGATGAATTTAATTATTTTAATTGTAAAAATGTTGTTTTGCACAAATAATTTGAAAAGTTGATTTTACAACTGAACAAATTAATTTAAAAAAAAACAATGGACAGTGATCGGTGGTGAGAAAGGAGAGCTGATCCCAGGCATACTGACATGGACTGCAACAAGTATGCAACAAGTGTGTGCCGAGCCAGAGAATATTCTCATAAGGCAAAGGTGGTGCACACAAGTTACAATACAGACACATAAAAGTAGTCATCACCTTGAAAATATGCCCAGTGAGCTGAGAACCGTTTTGGGTCCAGGGCCTGGGGATGTCATCTCCTGGCAGTCACAGTTTAGTACGCTAGGGGTGGGTAGCAATGGGCAAGAACCAATGGTAAGTACACAACACTGCAACAATGTTATAGTTAGTGGATTAGGGATGGAACAGGCCAGCCACCTGACATGGAAGAGCCAGTAGAATAACATGTATTGGTACTCATTTTGGTTATTATGCTCCAGATGGGCAATCCCATTCCACAATAGGTTTCTGGAGAGAGGCCCAAGTAATGACAGATCAGTGACGTGTTTCCAAGACAAATCTGGCCTATAAGCTATTTACTGTGTGACATTCTGGAATTTTCCTGAGTTCTTGTATTAATCCCTGTTGATTTTGGCTGTAATAAACCACAGTTTGAACTTCCCATTGACTGAGTCCTCCATACATACTGGGGGAGAATGTAGGGCCCTCCAAGCGTGAGTTCTCCCCAGCAGGTGAAGGTGATCCTCCTAGAATGTTCCTCAATGATTTATCACTGAATAAGGCACACAGGAGCAAGAGCAGTGGGCCTTGCATCAGGAGAGCTCCATGTAATAGCAAACATGTCACTGCCCTCCCACTGCTCAGCACAAGCACAGAGCATGTGGCCCTCATAATTGCATTGGAATTGTCACACGGGTGCTCGACTACAATTTACTCAGATTCAGGCTATGTCACATCTACCGTGCATTCAGGCCTGTCCAGATGGCACAGGGGAGGGTTTCAAAATTCACATGGTACACCAATGCAGCATGCCACATTACTCTTCATGTTAATGGACGCATTATCACACCATGCAGCAGTTGCAGTAGTTAAATGCGCAGCTCATACAAACAATACAGACCCACAATTGCTTATGGTAACAGCGCAGCAAATTTGGCAGCAAAAGAAGCAGCTTAGTTTGAAAATCCTGAGGCCACAGTGTCTTCTGAATAATCCTTGCAACAAGTAGACATCACAATCCCTTACAATAAAATTCCCCTGACCCAGATTATTGAATTACAAGCACAAGCTCCCCAGCAGGAATTCTGGGCAAAAAGGGGATGCTCTGTGGCTCTTACAGACCTCATATGGAGGCAAAACATCAGAAAAAAACTGTCATACCCAAAGAGCAGCTCACTGTCACACTAAAACAGTTGCACTTTCCCTCACACACATCAAAGGAATATAGAAAATAAACTATTGTATGGGTCCAAACCCTTGAGAGTGCGCTTTGACCACTATCAATATTCTAAGCAGCTAAATGCATCACCAATTCCACAAAGTCTGCCCATGAAGTCTTCTAATACATAGCGTAGAGATTGAATTGGTATTGGTGAGATATACAAAATCAAATTGGATCAGGTTTTCATCTGTGAGTGATTTTATTTACAAAAAGTCAGCTGACACGTGTCTCGACCTAAGTCGTCTTCAAGGCTGATAGAGTAACCATAAAAACATGAACACACATTTGTGAATAGATTATAAATGAATATGAACAAGGCATGAAAAAAGCAAATAATTGTGAGAACCATATGTGATGAAAAACAAATAACAAGATGTGTATATGGTTGTACTGTGGAGTGAAATTTAGCCCCCGAAGGTCAGCAATAAAGAGGCCAGGGTCATTTGTGAATGCTCACTGAAATATAAGGCCAGCACAGAAACAAAATGTCAGCTATAGGGCCTATTGAACCTAAATTAAAAGTGCAAAGATGTGCGCAATGCATTTCAGCAAGTGAAATGAAAAGAAGGACATGTAGCTTACAATCCATGGAGAGCTGCACTAACACATGAAAGAAACCGCAGTGCGTACAGTATCTTCAATGGAATACCAGATTGTGTTCCAAGCAGCTGAAGTGAAACAGAGCTCATTGCATGTAAAATGAATAAAAGAATGACATTTTCCTTTTTTCCTGCATCCAAATTGATAGTAGACTAAGAGAAATGTTCACTAGACCTTCAAAGCGTGGACATGGTGTTCTCATATAATAGCCCTATAAATATGGACAATCAAGAAGGGATAATCATGTATTTTGAAACTGTATGCCTATAATATGTCATTTAAAATTGCAATTGTGTGTGTGTTTAAAAGACCTTTGCTGCTTGGTACATGAACGGTAACTTCTCCCGACATGAAACTAACCTCCAGGACCTTCCTTCTGCTGTCCTGGAGACACAAGCCTGGTTGTCATCATCAATCAGGGCCATTACTTAAATATATATTAAGAAAAACATAGGCTTAGATCAAAAACATGGTAAAAACCAGATTAGCCCATGTCTGTTCTTGCAGCAGGAGTGACCTTGAGGTCACAAGTCTCATAAAATGTCCATTAGTGTGGCTCTCAGGCCTTGAAGAGGGATAGGCTAGGATAAACCTGAGCCCTTATCCGGCTGATCACATGTCTAAGAAGAAATGAAACTTGGAGAGCAAGGGTGGGGGCTGAAGTGAAAGAGGCCTGTGAAACTGAAGTTTGATTGATGGGAACAAAATACCTTTCATCGCATAGAAAGGGAAGCGTACATGTCACAACAGTCCTTCCAGACTTCCATTAAAGGTGGAAGGCAGTCACCCCCTTTTAACCATGCTAAAACAATTTTGTTATGATAACCATAACTAAAGTTATTTATGAAAATATGATTTGGGCCTTCCCTTGATTCCGAGTGATGTGAAAGTTAGTATGAGCGTGCAGTTAATAATTAAAATGGGAACTGTAAAGTGGCATATTTTACACTGATATGGCTCCTGAGTAAATGAAAAAAACTGTACCTCTGCATAGGAAGGGTGTGCTGACTTCAGACTAGCCTTTTTTCTGATTCATCTTAAAATGTAGTTCTCAAAAATATATTCATAAATGTAAAGATTTGAAAATGTAGGGTACTTGCCATGTTGAGAGATTTTTTAGGTTAAAACATGGCTGAGACCATCTGTCAAAGTGGGATGATGAAGCTTTCTCCTCCAACAGCTTTCCAAAATCACTCCCCCATCCCCTTGTCCTATCAGCACACAGATGGGAGGTGGGTAGCGAAAACCAGCCAATCCCTTTTGCGGGAATCATGACAGGTAGTAATGTCATCTGCCCTATAAGTAAGCCAGTTTGAATTAGAACTGGACTACTTCCACTAATTCCGAGAGGCAACCTGCTGCTAAAGTCAGGCGAGAAACATCCCAGCAGAGAGGCCTAAATCTTGCATTGTAGACAGGAACCATGTCACAGTTTTATTACACGGCACACTCCAGCCAGGGACTCATTCCCTGACAATGAAGGTGGCGTACAATAAAGCGCTTTTTATTTTTAATAAGTCCCGGATTCTTTTGTATGAATAGGCCTCCAACCCATTTCTCACCCACCCTCAACCTCTACAACCACCCCGTGTCACAATGGACCAGGAATCAGGCTGGTGTGTATCAATAATATATTTATTAATGTATTGTTTAATGAAAAAGGAAAATCAAATAATTTCACAGCCACCAATGTTGTGGTAACGCAAATGCACTAATCGATACAAAAAAATTAAGTTAAGATATGTTGTTATAATTCTCACAATCTGTAATGGCAACACAGAAAAAGAGCAATTATAGAAAGAGATAACACCACTGGTTTAGCACTTCCCCCTGTAACACTCACCTCAAAACATTAGCTAACTTGATTCCTTTTAATGGAAGACGGTGGCAAGGAGTAGGGATAGAGAGAAAATCAGATTTGGGGTAAAGCCCACCACCCCAAGATGGGAAACCAGCAAAGAAAGTGAAAACCTGTTTTTGTAGCAAAATGGCAGAATGGGATTTTGATTATTACTCACAACCGCTAGGGGCCAAAATGAAAGGAAATTCGAGTTGCTTATACTGGAGGAGATAGGAAAGCTTATAGACTACAATTCAGCAGAACAGGGCAACAATAGAAATGAAATGGGATTTACAATGACAGGCAGCGCAGGGAAGACGTTTAGCTCAGAATAGGAAAATTGGTTTTCAATGACAAAGACACATAACAGATAGACTGGTAGGCAAAAAAGGATTGCTCTCAATGGGAGAACGGTTTGGGGTTTTAATACGACAGATGCAAATAGGAATGTGTGGGGTAATGCACACAATACACAGACAAACTCGGTTTTCAGTTACAAGGAGACTAATTCTTGTGAGGCAACACTTTAAACTATAGTAATTAAAGAAAGACACCAGGGACAAGGTGGTTAATTTCATATTTCAACCAACTTGTACCATGAATTTCAATTGGGAAATGAATTGCTTTACTTAAAAATATGCCAAGGATTTACACAGACACTGAGAGGTTTACCAAAGGGAATATGCTAACATACACAGGCTAAACACAGTTTCTTCTATGGGAAGGTGACAGAATTATACTGGCAATTTGGGGGTTTCAATGGGGTATTCAATAGGGGTTTTCAATGGGGTTTTCAATAGGTGCAATGCTACAAAAAGGAAGGGCTTATGCAATTAAGGGCTGAGCATTTGCTACTTACAAAGTAAGCCTTGGTTTGGGATTCTGGAAAGCCAGCTGGACCTCAGGACACACTGGACAGCTTTGGGGTAAAGCCCACCACCCCAAGATGGGAAACCAGCAAAGAAAGTGAAAACCTGTTTTTGTAGCAAAATGGCAGAATGGGATTTTGATTATTACTCACAACCGCTAGGGGCCAAAATGAAAGGAAATTCGAGTTGCTTATACTGGAGGAGATAGGAAAGCTTATAGACTACAATTCAGCAGAACAGGGCAACAATAGAAATGAAATGGGATTTACAATGACAGGCAGCGCAGGGAAGGGGTTTAGCTCAGAATAGGAAAATTGGTTTTCAATGACAAAGACACATAACAGATAGACTGGTAGGCAAAAAAGGATTGCTCTCAATGGGAGAACGGTTTGGGGTTTTAATACGACAGATGCAAATAGGAATGTGTGGGGTAATGCACACAATACACAGACAAACTCGGTTATCAGTTACAAGGAGACTAATTCTTGTGAGGCAACACTTTAAACTATAGTAATTAAAGAAAGACACCAGGGACAAGGTGGTTAATTTCATATTTCAACCAACTTGTACCATGAATTTCAATTGGGAAATGAATTGCTTTACTTAAAAATATGCCAAGGATTTACACAGACACTGAGAGGTTTACCAAAGGGAATATGCTAACATACACAGGCTAAACACAGTTTCTTCTATAGGAAGGTGACAGAATTATACTGGCAATTTGGGGGTTTCAATGGGGTATTCAATAGGGGTTTTCAATGGGGTTTTCAATAGGTGCAATGCTACAAAAAGGAAGGGCTTATGCAATTAAGGGCTGAGCATTTGCTACTTACAAAGTAAGCCTTGGTTTGGGATTCTGGAAAGCCAGCTGGACCTCAGGACACACTGGACAGCTAGGCAATGGGTCTGGTCACTGCACTCTGTTTTGGGATTCTTGACAGCCAGCAGGATCTCAGCTGGATCTCTGGAAAGCTAGACAAGGGGTCTGGTCTCTGCACTCTCAAAGATGGTATGGTTCAGCTGCCTCCTCTCCTCTCCATTCCCATTCTCCTTTTTCCCTGGATTTTGTCCTTCTCTCTGACTAGGTACAAATCACATCACAAACTTTACAATCTAGGGGGAGTACCCTTTAATTATCCCTGCTGCTCCAATAGGACTAGTTACCATTCCTCTCTCCGCCCCCAGGCATGATTGGTTCAAGGTAAGAGAGGACCATCTCTCTGTTTGCATTTATTACACTGCTTTGTTCTCAGCTCAACTTTTTGGCAAAAGAAATTATGTCTCATAACTTCATACTTATACTAGCCCGGGCCACATGAAATAGAAATGCGGTTTTAGTGTGTCATAGGGAATTAGGTAAGCTGATCGCCAACTCCGTACAATGTAGCAAGGCCCTTTGGCACATTTTTGTAATTTTCATAAAATGTATAACAGTCATGAGTCTGCGAATAATCAAGCATGTTCCTAATTTCATCTTCCATCTTTCCATCAAATCTCATAATTGTCACATGTTCCAAGCAGCCAGAAACTAGTCTTAGCTGACCATTTCAGTCCTCAAAGTCCTAGGAAAATGCACTTTAGCTCTTTAAACCCACATGGAAATTACATTAAAACATAGCACACAACAAAATTATGTCTCATTCTAATTGCTGCAAAAATGCCTAAAAATTGAATCAGTCCTTGAATGTCAATTGGGAGGATCTGTCCCACTCTGTGGAAGGGGCGCTTTATCCCCCACAGTCTGTGACCAGAGAACTGTATGACCCCCTTTGAAGTTGTCAGTTTGTTCTTGGTAGTGGGTGAAGAAAGGAGCTCACACCTCCTAGTCAAGTTTTAGTCACACTTGCTTTCTTTGAAATCCCTGAGTCCCTGCCTTCAAGTCTGGCAGAGCAGGGAATTATGACACCCTCAGTAACATCACATGTCATTGTGGGATGTTTCATTAGTAGGTGCGACTTCCAGTGGAAAGCACGGCTTTCAATTGAGAAGTTTCCTGCCTGAGCACAAGCAGTTATTTCTGGTTTTATGGGCCTCTTCAAAGGTGACTGAAGTCGTGTGAGTGGAAGCATAATGTACATTGCTTAGTGACCCCCAACAGCATATTTTGCTGACATTTCTGTGCGAGAAGAGCTATCCTTTCACTGTGGATTTTTAAAGTAATTTCTTTTTTTTCACACGTGTGCAAGCTGTTTATGCCTCTAATGTTTGAAATGCTGTCTCCTATGTCACAGGATTCTTTAATTTCTTCTTTTTGAGTGAATTTGCATTGGCTGTTGGTCCATTGAAAATGAGGGATAGGCCCCCTTCATCATGCTTCTTTGATGTGACATGAACAGAAGGAAAAGCCAAGCCGTTTTTCCTTTGCAATGCTTTTAAGGCTGCTGTTCAAGTGAAATGGAAAGCAAAAGTTGTTTCTGGTTGGAATGTTGAAATTCTTGCCCCTCATGTGCTTTAAAAGTAAAACAAGGCTGTTATTTTGGACACAATTTATCACTTCTTGTCATTCAGGTGAAATAAAGCAATGCAGGGCCGTTTTTGGATGCAGTGCATAACATCATGTCATTCAGGTGAAACAAAATCAACGCATGGCCGTTTTTGGATTAGTGTTCAACTGCTTGCCACTCAAGCACAGCCGTTTTTGGTGCAGTGTTTGAATGCATTTTTTCAGGTGAAAAGGATTTCTGTATAGGGCCTTTAAATGCGCCCCACATATCCCCCCCTGCTCTTCCATTGCTTTTTGTTGGGGAAGAGTAGCACAGAGTGAGGTTTCCTTTGGAGTCATTTTCCTTCCTAAGAGAGTGGGCACTCCAGTATGCCCTTCCATCTCTGGGTTGCTGGGTATGGAATGGCACCCCCTTTCCTTCCTTCCTTTGGGAGCGGGCACTCCTGCATCCCCTTCCATCTTTGGGTTGGAGAGTGTGGCACGGCACCCCCTTTCATCTTTTCCTTCCAGGTCTCAGGGTTGTTCTCTACAGGCTGCAATTTAAGTATGTTAGTTCTCTAATAGAAGATAAAAAACATGAGTTTCAGGACTTTTATAGACATTTTTCCCAGAAGATTTACAAAGAATTTACAACAACACTTACCATTTATATACAACATTTTTTTATACACACTTTCCCTTTTTTTCTGCATTTTTGCAAAAACACCAAGAGAATTACTCCCTGTTTTATATATATATATATATATATATATATATATATATACTAACAAAAAATGTTTGAACCCATGAAATTCAATGGAAAAATGTTGTTACAGGGCTGTTATGATTACAGGTAAAACCGAAAACCCCCCTGAAATTCGTCAGTTATGGTAAGCTACGCAACCATAACTCGCGCCACCAGTGTGCACTGCAAGGACTAACACCCATGACATCAATTATGCCATCACAAATCTCATTGATGACATCACTGATGACATCACATGTGCATTTATTTTTAATGGAAAGCCTACACAAGGGATTGGTATTGAAATGGTGGCAGAAAACTATCAAAGATCATTGGAAGAACTATCATGAGATAAGTAGTTAATTGAGCAATGCATTGCTATACACGCCATTTTATTACAGACTTCTTTGCAGTACATGAACCAACTCATGTAGAAACGTAGCCATTGGGCCTCATTACAACCCAGGCATTAAGGGTTTAACGGCGCCGTTGGTGCCGTTAACCCTTAACGCCTGATTACCATTTTAACGCCTGCTTTTAGCAGCCGTTAAAATGCAAGGCGCTAACCCGCCTTGGTGCTAATTACAGCACCGTAATTTACGGTGCCGTAATTAGCGCCTTCCCCACTCCCATTGAGCCCTATGGGGCAAAAATGGGAATGGGGAAGGGTAAAGGGGGAATGGGGATTTACCGCCCCACTCACCTTGGAATGGGGCGGTAAATCCGCCATCCACCATGGTGTAAATGCAGTTTACACCATGGTGGTAAAGTAGGGAACTTACCACCTAGGTTGTAATGAGGTCCATTGTCTGCACCATGCCTCATGGAAGTGTCATCTTCAAAATCTTCCCATGTTACATAGTGAAACCATGAATGCTTTCATTTTAGAGTTTCTTGTACTGTGAAACATGTAAGAAGTAGCTACCATTGCCTTAATAACTACATAATTGCACTACTCCACAGAACACATAAAGACACCACAATGCATACAGATATGATCATATACAGTGAAATTAAAGTAAGCAACAAAGGAGCAGTATTACCAGAAACTGTTCATAACATAACTGATTATCTTCATGCACAGAAATGATTGCTGTGTTGTACGCATTCTTCTTCCCCTATATGTATATGTATCATATGATGTGAGTGAACCCTAAGGAAAGTAGTGCAAGAACATATGAGAACGGTGCCGTACACCAAGATACAACATTTTGAATTGTTAGTTCCTGACTGTTAGTGAAGAAAAGCATTTAGCCTACTTATGTCAGTGAATAAAAAAGAGGGAGCCACACATGTGATGTCATCAGTGATGTCAGAAATAAGATTTGTGTTGGCATCTTTGATGTCATGTGTGTTAGTCCTTGCAGTGCACACTGGAGATGCGAGTTATGGTTGTGTAGCTTACCATAACTGGTGAATTTCTTTTTTTTTTTGGTTTTACCTGTAACCATAATGTCCCTGTAACAACGTTTCTCCATTGAATTTCCTTGGTTTTTGCTAGTGCAACTCAACCAAAGCGTGGTTAAAAAAAGGTAGCAGGCGCCCCTCTCCAGAAAGAACACGGCATGATAACCTGTTCTGTGGTTTTTCCCACTTTGAGAGTTTGCAGCCATCGCTTTTTGATCACTGTACCTTTCACAGAAAGGAAATGGCCATTTGCATATTAGTCTTTGTCCCGCCCACATGGCAGTCCAGCAACGAAATGCTATTGTCATGAACCGTCGTCAGCGTCCCTTCTGGACTTCGTGGTCCCTGACCCATAGGGGATTGAATACAATAATCCTTCCAACATGGCCACTTGATACGGAACGCTGCTTGCCAGTCTCTGCGCTCCACGCTCTACATTCGACAAAACAGACACGCCCCGCGGCTCTGCACATCTCAATGCTACCGCTTGCTGTAGTTGGACTTGTGTTGCCAGAGTTCACTCGAAGCTTTCTTCTGATTCTTGGTTCCCGGTTCCTTGATTTCCCCTTCCTTCCACCCTTTCCTCTGCCTTACCTCCAATCTTCCTGGATTATCACCCGCGCTCAGGTCACGGCGTTCCATGCCTCAGAGTGCGAGCATCATTTCTTCCTGGTCTCCATCCTGGTCATCTGAATGTATCCTAGAGTTGGATTGTGAAAATCACGCTGGAATCCGAGGACCAGCACACAGGTTTATACAAATCCCGGACCGTGAAAAAGAAGACGCCACAGAAGGTTGCGAGCAAACAACAAAAACAGGTGAGAAGGGGAGAGATTTGTGACAGATTGAGGCGCCTAAAAAACAATACTGATACAGAGATGGAAGCGGCGGTTCAAGACCTCAAGCAAGGCATGCAGGAACTAACCACAGAAGTCCAGAATCTTAAGGCTGAGAATGCTGCATTAAAATAGCTAGTCTTTTCATGTGACTCTGCAACTAAGGAAAGCGTGTTATTAGGAGGAGTAGTGGACAAATATGATGGTTCTTCAAAGACCCTCCGTGCCTTCCTTGATTCATGTTTAGTGCACTTCACCTTCAAGCCCTACTACATTTCCACTCCTAGAGCAAAGGTGGGGTTTATGATCTCACACCTCACTGGTAATGCCTTGACCTGGGCAACCCCCCTAGTCAATTCGGGTGATGCCCTCCTGGATGATTATGATAGGTTTCTGGAAGCTCTAAAGGCCATGTTTGATCGCCCAGAGCAGGTTTACAGCGATCAAGAATGTTTACTTGAATTTCAACAAGGATCCCAGGATATGCTTACCTATGTGACCTGCTTTAAACAACTCGTGAAGGAAGC
The DNA here is from genome assembly GCF_040938575.1 of Ambystoma mexicanum. Classification (NCBI taxonomy): domain Eukaryota; kingdom Metazoa; phylum Chordata; class Amphibia; order Caudata; family Ambystomatidae; genus Ambystoma; species Ambystoma mexicanum. Next base: position 331,459,172 of record NC_090938.1, read on the forward strand.
TGAGTGGTCTCAAGAAGCCAGCTTCACCCTCTTCCGAAGAGGTCTGAATGAAGAAATAAATGACTAGTTAGCCAGGGTAGCTCACCCAAGCTACTTCCAGGCTCTCATGGACCTTTCCTTACAAATAGACTTTCGAATCCAGGAAAGAAAAGCGGAGAAAAAGAAGTCCAAGTCAACTCCCCAAAGGGCCACCTCAGACCATCCATCTAGACCAGAGCCCACAGCTTCCCCGACCTCGGACCCAGAACCCATGCAACTGGGGGCCTTCCGTGGACCCATTACCCCACAAGAAAGGATGCAACGGATTCACACTGATCTGTGCATGTATTGCGCCTCCGACAAGCACCTCGTGAGAGAGTGCCCTATTGCTCCTCCACGGTGTTCGGGAAACGCCAGCTCACGATCCTAGATGGGGCACAGTTTTGGGAGAGAGATGTCTGCTCCACATCAATTCCATCCTTGAACTCTCCTGGACAAAAAAATCTTGTGATTTGGCGATAGAAAGGCCTGTAGCATACCCTCCAAGATCATTTCTGACCGAGGACCCCATTACATATCCCAGTTCTGGAAACAATGATGTCGTATACTGGGAATCCAACGTGCCTTGTCCTCAGGGTATCACCCACAGACCAATGGAGCCACTGAATGTGCAAACCAAACTCTAGAACAGTATCTTCGTTGCTTCGCCACCAAGGTCCAGGATGATTGGTCACTCTTAATACCTGTGGCCGAATTCGCTTACAACAATTCGGATCATTCAGCTACCAAAACCAGTCCTTTCTTCTGCAGTCAAGGATTTCATCCTTCAGTTCTACCATCCATTCTTCCACACCCTACCCCAGTTCCTGCAGGTGATTCCTGGATTGAAACCCTTATTAATGTATATAAGAAATAATTTCTTCCTGGTCTCCGTCCTGGTCATCTGAACGTATCCTGGAGTTGGATTGTGAACATCACGCTGGAATCCGAGGACCAGCACACAGGTTTATACAAATCCCAGACCGTGAGAACGAAGACGCCACAGAAGGTCACAAGCAAACAACAAAAACAGGTGAGAAGGGGAGAGATTTGTGACAGCTATGGCAATTCCCTTCTGAACAAGAGTACCAACAGCAACCCCATACACGTGTTTCAGCCTTGTTGCGGCCTCATCAGTGAGTTGGAGCTGTGCCTCTCTGAGCACAGTGAGCAGGGAGTCCACGTCTGGGTTCCTCCTGGTAGCTCAGGGTGACCAATCCCAAGTTCCTTGCAAACATTTTCAAAAAAGATAGCAGGCTCCCCTCTCCAGAAAGAACACAGCATGATAACCCATCTTTTTTTCCCCAATTTGAGAGTTTGCATCCATCACATTTTGCTCTCTGTACCTTTCACAGATAGGAAATATCCATTTGCATATCAGTCTTTGTCCCGCCCACATGGGCAGTCCAGCAACAAATGCTATGTCAATTCCCTTCTGAACAAGAGTGTCAACAGCAACCCCATACACGTGTTTCAGCCTTGTTGGGCCTCATCAGTGAGGTGGAGCTGTGCCTCTCTGAGCACAGTGAGCAGGGAGTCCACGTCTGGGTTCCCCCAGGTAACTCAGGGTGACCAACCCCAGATTCCTTGCAAACAATTTTCAAAAAAGGAGACAGTCGCCCCTCTCCTGAAAGTTTACGATATGATAACCTTTTCTGTGGTTTTTCCCACTTTGAGAGTTTGCAGCCATCGCTTTTTGCTCACTGTACCTTTCACAGATGGGAAATACCCATTTGCATATCAGTCTTTGTGCCGCCCACATGGGCAGTCCAGCACCGAAATGCTATGGCAATTCCCTTCTGAATAAGAGTACCAACAGCAACCCCATACATGTGTTTCAGCCTGGTTGGGCCTCATCAGTGAAGTGGAGCTATGCCCCTCTGAGCATAGTGAGCTGGGAGTCCATATCTCGGTTCCCCCAGGTAACTCAGGGTGACCAACCCCAGGTTCCTTGCAAACATTTTTCAAAAAAGGTAGTAGGTGCCCCTCTCCAGAAAGAACACGGCATGATAACCTGGTCTGTGTTTTTTTTCGCACTTTCAGAGTTTGTATACCCATAACGTCCCCTTAACAGTGTTTATTTTAGTGAATTTCATAGGTTTTTAGTAGGGCACTGTAACCAGAACGTTGCTTTAGCATAGGGTTTTCAGTAAAGGCGATAGTTTTTTAGTAGCGTAACTTAAACATAACGTTCCTTTAACAATGTGTTTTCAGAGAGTACGAACTGGAAAGTACCAAGACCAGAACGTCACCACAATGTAGTAAGTACACTGAAGTTTGTCTACTAACTGCATAGGTGCTGCAGTAAACAATAGAACAGAAGCATAATGTTTCATTTATTACGGAGCAATGGCACGCACCTTAGAGTGGCTGGAAGAAAATTCCCCTCATGACGCAATGACTTACACTACTAACCCCATTGGTACGCACAGTACTGTGTAGCGTACATTATGTAATATATATTGCTACATGTACACCAAACACATTTTCTTTTCTGTGAGAGAACATATTGGAAAGGAAAGCAAGGCAGCACAAGCAGAAACCCTTCCACAACAGCATACGGCCATAGCAAAGGAAAGAAACTCCGTGCATAGCAAAAAGGACAGGCTGAAAGCCAAACTGGAAAAAATTGGTGAACAATTGTGGCAGCTGAAAGGTTGCGTACACGGGTGTATTATTGACAAAATTAAACAACACTAGCAGACCTGCATGTGTACCCCTTCCCCATGTCAAAGGGCGCCATCCCCTCAAAATCTGTGTCATGGGAGACATTAAGGTGATACCTCAATGTCTTTCTCCCCTCACAACCAACTTGAGGAAATCTCCAATTCCCCACAATAAGTATCCACTTATGCTACCACTTCCCTTTCCTAATGGTGTGTATGAATGTGTACAAGTAAACGTTAATAAGTGAAAGGTTGTTCAGTTTATATGTGATATTGTTTTTTTGTTGAAATGCCGTTCTCACTCAGCCGCATACAGTTCTTATTGTAATGACCGTAATTAAGGAAAAGGTAGCTGTCCATTGGACACCGCAGTTGCCCGGCATATCCACAATGACAATGGAGGCATCTGTACGACGCCAGCACACTCCGCATGTCGCCATGTTGTCCTTCACCTACGATTACATATGGGAGGGGACATTTGGTCGTTGTGCAAGTACACGCATGTGTATCTGTTCCTCTGTGTCCTGGTAACACTGCCACTGTGCATCATATGTGAACAAACATTCATTAGGGCGCGGCACCCACCCACAGCCTACAGGTACCTATACCGATGAACATCCCACCTGTGATACCCTATAAACAGCCAGCGTCTCCCAAAAATGATTGGCACACGTATGACGCCCTATTATTCAGTACAGAAGTGGCAACGGTATGCACGTGCACACAACATATTTTGTAGGACAGCAGTTTGAAGGAGAGCAGTGGCTATGTCACCATGCGACCGCACCCACGCTGCGCATGGGCCTGTATTTTGGTGACACGATGCAGACCCATGTACAGCGGCAAAGGACAGTGCAGAGGAATGTAGGGAGTGTTTTTTGGAAAGTACACACTTACAAACACACCACAATGGGCCGTTGTACATGTATGTAGGTTTTTGAACAATGGACGCCAGTTTCCTGGGTGCAAGTTCTCCACATCAGCCCTACAAAAGTCCACACCCCAGAGCGGCTCCGCAATCTGTTTGCAGCTTTTCTGAACACTGTAGCAGGCAACATAGATTTGGCGTGTAAGTGAAGTTGGACCAAATGGGCTGTGCTACATTGCGTTTGCAAGTAATTGCAATCATATCAGTCTGGCTCTGTGTGCAAAGTAATGTAGAAAATTAAGAACAGCCCTTCCTGTGACCCACACCGGCAGGTGTGAGAGTCCCAACTTTCCCAATGTCATGGATAGCAAGCTGAAAACGGGAGTATATACACGTGCCTTTCCCCAAGGACGGTGAGGGCTGTGCCCCAATAAAGCACAAACATTCCTTCTTTGCTTTCTATTGTCTTCTTTCCAGCACACCGTCATTGCATACTTTTAAAAAGTTCCACGTGCATCCACAAATAACATTGAAGAGTTCCCCATGTAACAATATCAGTTCTGTACAACAGTCCTCTGCGTACACACCATGCCCAGAAATGTCATTGCGCAATCCCTCTGCCTCCACAGTCCCATTTGCATTACCGCCAACCTGAAAATCCCAGGATGTGGCTTTCATGCTGCGTGCGGGCGTGGGGCAATAACTTGCAACCAGGGTAGGGGGAGTTCGTGGTAAGGGGCGGCTCTTAAAAGAGACTTTTTTTTAGATGCTTCTAGAGAAACACCTTTTTTTTCAGTTTTTATTTGTTTTTGTGTTTTCTTGTGCTCACATGATTACAGTAAACTCTTCACCGCATCCTGAGACGGGCAAACAAAACTGCATTGCCAATGGGTGACAACAAAATGCCATTTTCTTTGAAAAACTCAGCATTTCCACAATTAATGAGGTCATTGTTGCAGAAGAACATTCCACGAGTGGACAAAAAAGTGGACATGCTTCTGTTGATGAGACACCTTCCTGCGTCTGCCTCGAAACAAAATCCATGAGCAGTGACCCATACTCTTCATGGTATTATGGATGAGAAAAGCACTGTGGCCGTGGGAAAAGTGTCTTCACGACATCCAGAAATCGCCTCAGTCGACGGAACAAATCTAAGCAAACCACGTAACCCATATGCATGCCACCATAGTGGATGACGATTACATCAGCAGTAGCAAAAGTGACAATTTCTCTGCAAAGTGCAAGCACAACGCCAAAACGGCGGACATCGACAGCGCACCACAATGCCTCCACTCCTTCCAAACCGAAATTGCCATCAAAGTGTCTTTCCAGGGCATACTTTACGCCATGTCAGCCAGTCTCAGTACGCAGAGTATATTGTACAACAGTTTGACCGCCCCTTCCTGTGAACCACATCCACAGTACCTGATTGGATAATCCCCACACTGCCATGTCAATTGGGCAACATGGTGAGAAGGGCAGATTGTGGCACGTGCACTTCCCAAATTACCGTGAGGCTGCATCCCTGTAAAACGGGAGCAGTCCTTCTTCCCTTTGCACTATCTTCTCTGCAGCACTACATCATTGGGTTACGCGTAAATAGGCACACACGCATCCACCAATTGCATCCAAGCTGCCATCATCCAACACTGTCACTCCTGTACTATACTTCAAATGTACCGTTACACATTCAGAGTACAAGTGTCATTCCATCCCAAAGCACGTCCACCACAAAGTTCAGTAAAAGTATGCACGATTTCTCTTCCACATACATCCACATGGCTTCCTAGGATGTGGCATGTGTAATCCTGAAAGTACCGTGGAAACTGCTACCTTTTCATGATAGTTATGGGGCGCGGAGGCGGGGGAAGCAATATCAAGCTGGGTGGGGATTGTGTCTTCCATCGTAGATGTAGAAAGTTCTTCCGTTTTTATTTTGTTTTACGTGTGTGCAAGCAACTTTTTTTGTTTTTTCTCTTTATATGCGTTTCTGTTTGCCTCGCCTCACATTTTCACCACATTCTGCGCAATGCTTCTTGCACAGTGTAAAAGAAAACCGCATTTCCAATGGTGCTCAAATAAATGCCATTTCTATGGAACCACTTCATATTTTATGACCTCATCAACTCATAGTGGGTGGAGAACATGTCAGCAGTCTGCATAAATTCACACATGCTTCTGTTTATAACACACCTTCCGACATTTGGCTGGGGACAAATTACACCGAAATGGGCCCATACTCCTCTTGGTGTTATGCATGAGAAAACAACCTTGGCAGCAGGAAAAATCTGCATCACTGTGTTCAGCAAGCTCTTCAGGTGACGGATCAAACGTCCACACGACATGTAACCCAAATCTAGACTTCCATAGTGCACCATGACAAAGTCAACGTTTGTGACGGAGATCACATATCTGCAAAGGTGAACCATCCCACCGAAACTGCAGTCATACTGACAGCCCCAGAAAGCGTGCACTCCTTCCAACCCGAAATTACCAGCGCCGCCTCTTTGCACACAACAACTGTGCAGATGGCGCACAAAGGTATCACCGACGATAAGCACTGTGCGTCTCTCCATCTCTACCAACCTCACAACACAGTATTGGGAAAAAATGGTACCGCCCCTTGCTGTGAACCACACCCTAAACACCTAATTGCCTATTTCCCAAAATTCCATTTCAATGACAACCATGCTCATAATGGCAAGATGTGTCACGTGCGCTTTCCCAACTACAGTGAAGGCCACGGCCCTGAAAAGCTGACACAATACTTCTTCCCTTTGCACTGGCATTTTTGAAGCACTCCCTCATTGGGGGTCTGTGACATTTTAAAACACGCATGCAGCAATGCACATACACACCACTGGCACCAGCACTCCTACCCAACCTCTGCACTGCAATGGAGCTGTACAGAGTAAAGTGCAACAGTCACCATAATCTACAAACTTTCAACCATGTGAGCAGCTAACATTATGCACAAACGTAACATACACTTCTACCTAACTCTCCCAGACCATAAAACACCCATTCATGATACGTGTCACAATTAGAAGAATCCACAAAAATACCACAACCTGCACCACCCCTACCCACTGCCATTCACAAAGTATTGTGTCACTGGCAACCTAAGCACAACATCTTCACAACATTGGCCCTACTTCAATAAATCTGCACACATCTGAGTAACCAAGCACATATAAGCTGCATTCAACCATACCCTCTTCCATACCCACAATATAGAAGCACTGCACCATGTGGCCACACTGCACAACTTCTCACTGCACAATGTTTCCCCCTGATTCCGTGCTGTCCCTCTTTTCCCAGAGACAGTCACTTGAAAAGGTTTGGGCAGAGGGTCCCTAATGATTTCCTAAGTTCTCAGGATGACATTTCTGAGGTTCAGGGATAGCCAGTTCTAGGTCAGTCCCCATACCTACCCAGTCTGAGTTATGGTCTTTTGGGATCCATTTTCCTTTGGGAGGAATCCCCACATCCTTTAAAGAGAAGTCTTTCTTCCCAGAATCTTCCAGGGAATCTTCCCCTTCAAACTGGAGGTCGCTGACTTCCTCCACAAAATGGGTCTTCTTTGTCCCTTGGTTTCTCCTACTTACCCTCTGTTCCCTAGGTTGCAGCTTTTCAGAGGTAGGAGATTTGGGTTCACGTTCAGAGGGTTCTAGGGGCTTTTCATGGGTGAGGAAGGAAGCTTCCTCTAGGGTTTTGCATCCCCCTTCCTCCTGAGCCTCCTCCTCTGGAACCTGATTATTTTCAAGGTTCTCTCCCCGTCATTTTTCCAGGGAGCCGGACGCTGGGTTTGTGATGTTCTGAACAGCCATGTTCATCTGAGGGTTCTGCTGAGCCCTCAACACGCGACTCAGGTCCTGGGTCAAACTCTGGACCTGGCGCTTGAATTGTGACACCCTCTCTGGCTGATACGGGGGTCTTGGGTCAAATATTTGCTACTCTCGAGAAGGGTAACTGTCCCTTCTCCCAGGGTAACTTTGATATGGAAGGTTCCCTGGTAGCCCTCCATTCTTGGTCCCCCTTCTCCCTGATTTGGTTGTCTAGACTCCTGAAAGCAGGGAGTGAAAGGAGGGTTGTTCTGAGTGTTTGGGTTTTGAGGGTACCTGGGGAAGAAACTTGAACTAGAGGGTTGAAGATTACTGCCCTCCTGAGGGAAGTTTGGAGGGAAGTTTGAAGGGAAGTTACCTGGGGCCGTACTCACCTGATCGGATCCACCCCCCTATGCCGGGGGAGTCCATACGTACCCCAACATGAGTCAGTTCCCCTTGTACCTCAGGCTTATGTAGTTGGCAGAGTCAGGTGACACATTTGTGGGGTACCGTGCCTGGTTACCACCTGTTTGGCACTGGTCAGATGGTCTTCTTTGTCTCTGGTTTGGTTGGTTAGTGGGAGGTATATTCTTAGGCCCCCCCATCTCTAGGTCCAAAATGGGCATAACCATCACCTCTGCCACCTTGGCAGCAGTGGGGGTTTGGGTTGGTTTGATAGTTTTGTGGGAATTTTTGTTTTCAACTGGCTTTTGGACATCATAGATACGGGTAGCTTGCTCTATTACCCAGTCCAGGGTCCTTTCTTCGTGAAAGTCCCTAACCAGTTGCATCATAATATACTTAGGGAGTGCATGAAAATCGGTATTGATGAACTCCCTACTGTTCGTGCGCACCCACCTAGTGGTTTGTGCAAATGCCTGCTTCAATTCTTGGACAAATTCCCTCTGGGCCTGATCCTCTCCACACTGCAGGTCCTAGGCCAACTTGCGAGCCTCCTTAGGGTTTTGGTGCACAGAGAAGTGCTTCATGATGACCACCTTGTAGGTAGACCACCTTGAATGATTCTGGTCCTCCAGCCAAGCAAAGAAGCTGGAGTATTCTGGGGAGAATGTCCATTTGGCAAACTCCATAGAATTCTGATAATTTTTAATACCAAATGACATCATCATCTGGTCATACAGCTCCAAATGCTCCCAGACTGAGTATTTGTCATTTTTATGGTACAAGGTGTTGATGTTTCTAATGGCTTTTATCTGTCTAATGGGGTATTTTACCAAAGTTCTTTTTTGTTTGGCAGACATCTTTTTCCACTGCACCTGAGTCCATTCGCCCTCAGGCTAAGAGCTGCTGCTATTTGAAGTCCTATCCCAATCCTCTAGGCGCTCCCTGATTCTTGGAGACTGAAAGTCTCTCCCAGAATGATGGGGACTAGTCTCTTCTCCCTTGTGGTCTCTCTGGGTCACTTCCCTTGGACTCCCTCTTTCGCACAGGGGAGTACTCATCTGACTCCTCATTTCTTCTGGGGTTGGTGTAGTATTCCTCCCACATCCCTGATTGGGTGGAGGTTTTCAAGATGCTCTTTTTGGGCCTAAACTCAGACTCCTTTTTATCTGCAAAGTGGAACAGGTGGTTCCTTTGTAGCGGATGTTTCTGCCAGTCTAACTCCCTGATTTTCTCTGCATAGGAGTATTCTTGGGCAGATACATTGGCCACAAAGTATTTGAACCTAAACTTGGATGCACGCCCATCCATCTCTGATGGACGCTGGCCAGCCCACTCAATCATGCTGGGCCTAATTGAGTCTGGCTGCCCCATGGTTCCCGGTTCTTGTGAACCTGTGGACCTGAAGTTAGCAGCACCCTGCACATCTAGGGCGGTAGTTTGGTTTGAGGCTCTTGGTACAGAGGGCATCACACTGTGATCAGGGGTTGCCCCACCACCCTCTAGCTGTTCAGGGTTCCTCAAGTCCTTATTAAACCTAGCACACTCTTTTTCTAACCTCTCAAATTTCTCTTGCTCAGCCCCCATTTCTTGATAGTATGCAAAGGCCTGAGCCTTGTGCTCAGCTATCAGGGCTTGACTGACTTCTATGACCTTCCCTTGTGCTACTACTTAGCTCTGGAGTCCCTTGTTCTCATCACAAAGGGCCTCATTTGCTTTCTGTGCTTCTTGTATTGTCTGGGAGAATTCACACCATTTTTGTTGCAAGAGATGCAACTCCTCACCCTGTGCATTTTTGGTCTGTATTGTCTGCTCTAGATCACCTTCTATTTGTCTTATGTGCCCCATGAATTTTTCATCCTCTAACTTTATGTTATTCAGTTCCAGAAACCATGATTCACTTTTCTCATTTTCTGTCTTTAATTTGCACACTTCCTGGCACAGAGCATCTTTTTTCTGATACAGGGTGCCAATCTGTTCAGTCAGGTAATCATTCTGTTGTTTTATAGCACCCAACTTCTGGTTTTCCTGGTCAAAATCTGCTTGGGAATGGACCTCTTTAATAATCCACTGGTTATTTTGCTCTTTTAACTGCTTAATCGGATTTTGCAAAGCGCAAAAAAAAAATTCTAAGCAAATGCTATTGTATGTCACCTATGCACTCAATTTTAGCTGACTCTCTTCCAGAGAGTCAGCACAGACTGATTTTGCACTTTCCTGGTACTTTTCTTCCATGACTATCATGTGGAAGTACATGTATGCAGTGAGTTGGACCATTTTAATTTGTTCATCTTTGATGTTCTGCATCATGTAGAATTCGATCAGGGCTTGATGTAATAGGCCACTGTCCTGCCACACATCCATACTTACAGAGGTCACCTGTTGCATCATACTAGAAAGCCAGGATTCATGTTTATGTTCTGCACATTCCCCCTAAAGAACAATTTGGATAGGAGGTGCTGTCTGCCATGTTAATTTCCACTGTGCTCATTATGAAGAGTGTTCTACTGCTGGTGGGTTATCTATGAAAGGACAAAATCTCCACCCTGCTCCTGCCTAGTTTATGGTACAATATTTTATTTTGAGACACAGCCCTGATACCTATGGTACAAGTTTTTGGATGGTGCCTGTACAATGCATACCAGCTTTCTAGACACCAAAAGTAACACTACCTGCAATGGGTTAGTCTGCTGTGTTGCACTGTCTCAGGTGAGAACTCTAACCTTAATCAAGGCACAAGCCCCCACTTTGTCATGGTTTTATTACATAGCACATTCCAGCCAGGGCCTCCTTCACCGACAATGAAAGTGGCGTACAATAGAGCGTTTTATTATTTTTAATAAGTCACAGATTCTTTTGTTTGAGTAGGGCTCCAACCCGTCTCACACCCAACCTCCACAACCACTCTGTGTCACTATGGATCAGGTATCAGGCCGCTGTGTGTCAATAAGATAATTATTAATTTATTATTTAATGAAAAAGGAAAATCAAACAATTTCACAGCCACCAATGTTGTGATAACGCAAATACACTAATCTCTACAAAACAATTAAGTTAAGATATCCTGTTACAATTCTCACAATCTGTAACGGCAACACAGAAAAATAGCAATGTTAGAAAGAGATAACACCAACGGTTTAGCACTCCACCCTGCAAAACTCACCCCCAAACATTAACTAATGTGATTCCTTTGAATAGAAGGCCGTGGCAAGGAGTTGAGCTAGAGAGAGAAAATTGAATTCGGGATAAAGCCTATCACCCTAACATGGAAAGCAAGCAAAGAAAGTGAAAACCTGTTTCTGGAGAAAAATGGCGAAATTAGATTTTGATTATTACTCACAACTGCTAGTGGCCAGAATGAAAGGAAATTTGTATTGCTTACACTTGAGGAGATAAGAAAGCTTAGTGACTACTATTCAGCAGACCAGTCCAACAATAGAAATGAAATGGGAAAATCTGTTTTGGGAGAAAGCAAATGCAAAAAGGAAAAATACAATGGCAAATGGAAATTGTTTTACACTGGATTTACAATAACATTCAGCACAGGGAAGGGGTTTAGCTCAGAATAGGAAAATCGGTTTTCAATGACAATGACAGAGACACATAACAGATAGACTGGTAGGCAAAAAGGGATTGCTTTTAATGGGACTATGGTTTGGGGTTTTAATAGGACCGATGCAACTAGGATTTAGTGGGATAATGCACAAAATACACAGACAAACTCGGTTTTTAGTTACAAGGAGACTCGTTCTTGTGAGATAACACTTTAATGACTATAGTAATTAAAGAAAGACACCAGAGACAAGATGGTTAATTTCGAATTTCAACCAACTTGTACCGTGAATTTCAATTGGGAAATTAATTCATTTACTTAAAAATATGCTAAGGATGTACACAGGCACTGAGAGGTTTACCAAAGGGAATATGCTAACATACACAGTTTCTTCTATGGGAAGGTGACTGAATTATACTGGCAATTTGGGGTTTTCAACAGGGGTTTCAATAGGGGTTTTCAATGGGTGCAATGCTACAAAAAGGAACGGCTTATGCAATTTAGGGCTGGGGTATTTGCTACTTACAAAGTAAGCCTTGGTTTGGGATTCTGGAAAGCCAGCTGGACCTCATGACTCTCTGGACAGCTAGGTAAGGGGTCTGGTCAATGCACTCTGCCTTGGTTTGGGATTCTGGACAGCCAGCTGGACCTCAGCTGCATCTTTGGACAGCTAGGCAAGGGGTCTGGTCTCTCCACTCTCAAAGATGGTATGGTTCAGCACCTCCTCTCCTTCCCCTATATCCTGTCTCCCTGGATTGTGTCCTTCTCTCTGACCTAGTACAGTCCCCCTTATATAGCACAAATGACATCACAAAATGTACAATCGAGGGGGAGTACCCTTTAATTATCCCTGCGGCTCGGTTAGGACAGGTAACCATTCCTCTCTCTGGCCCCTGGCATGATTGGTTCAAGGGAAGAGAGCACCATCTGTCTGTTTGCATTTATTACACTGCTTTGTTCTCATCTCAACTTTTTGGCAAAACCTAGTTATGTCTCATAAATGTATGCTTATACTAGCCCCGGCCATGTGAAATAGATATGCAGTTTTAGTGGTCCATAGGGAATTAGGTAAACCGATCACCAGCTAGCATGGCCCTTTGGCGCTTTTTTGTCATTTTCATAACATGTATAACAGTTATGACCCTGCAAATGATTAAGCATGTTTTGTCTTCCAGCTTTCCATCAAATCTCATAATTGTCACATGATCCGTGCATCCAGAAACTAGTCTTAACTGACCATTTCAGCCCCCAAAGTCCTAGGAAAATGCACTTTAGCTCCTTAAACCCGCCTGAAAATTACATAAAAACATAGCACAAAAGGAAATTATTTATCATTCTAATTGCTACAAAAATGCCTAAACATGGAATCAGTCCTTTAATGTCAATTGGGAGGATCTGTCTCCCTCTGTGGGAGGGGTGCTTTATCCCCCACAGCCGGTGACCTGAGAATTTTATGACCCCCTTTGAAATTGTCAGTTTGTACTTGGTAGTGAATAGTAAAGACACCGAGAAATTATCCCCAATATGGGTAGGTGCGCACACCCTCTTACTGGTTAAATATTGATACTATGGTGTAGCGAGGTTTAGAGCAGTGGCAAGGCGTAGAAGGGTAAATTCTCAGGGCCCCTTCTGTATAACAGAATAAACAAAGTGAGTAGGGCCTGCCAGTCAACGCGCTCTCAGATGAAGTTATTCAATTCAAGGTTGAACCTGGTAAAGTAATTAGTCCATTACAATGTAAGTGGAAATGTAAACACAAGTATTTATTCACAAAAGCGGACACTGCATGCCAACACATGTTTCAGCCCTCTCCGGGCCGTCCTCAGGGCGTATTAACATTGAGATGGTAAGTAACTGTAAAAAAACCTTAATGATCCATGACCAATTACATTTAAACAAAGAGTAACCACATTGTTGTGTTTTGCAAAGTAATGAAATAAATCAGTCAAATTTTGATTATCAACATAAACCAGGTAAAATATACAGTGCAATGGAGGAGTGGAGGAAGAAGCAAACCAAGGGAGACGGTAGGGGGAGAGAGGAGAGAAAATATTATTTTCAAATTAGATGTGAGTGGGTTTTATACAATCATTAATTACTGTATTCCAAATCACTAATTGTTAGAACAGTCTATAAAGTTGGTTATTAATAAAGCCAGGTTGTTACACCTTATAGACAGAGTGGACAATCCATTACAATGGCGTACCTGATAATTGCATATTGAGAGAGTAATAGTATCAGTCAATCTTCAATGAGTAAATTTTCTGGTACGTATAAAAATATAAAAGTGCATGTTGTAGCCTAATGGGTACTCTAAGTTCTGAGATATAATTGCAACTGCGAGATTATAAAATGACTGTCTATGCTATACAATGGTGTTTGCTCGCTTACATAAGGTTAGGTTTCTTGATTATAACTCGGTGAAAAATGGTTTGCTGGATAATCCTAGCGTCTTGAGTGTTCGAGCGAAATCTGTTTTAACAAAAAAGATACATGAAGGAATGTTGTAAAGTGTGCTTGGTAGTACTACATACTATTAGGAAAGACAATGTTCACGGGAGCGCTCGTAACGCTTACCTTAAAACGCCTCAATGCGTGTGCAGCACGGCGATTTCTGCCGGCTGCCTGCAACTCCCTGGAAGGAATGTGGGTGCGGCTGGGTTAGCTTATAGCTGCTCAGCCAGACTGTTTGATAGTTCCGGTAATGTGACCGTCCAGTTGCTGTTGCCTACAACTTTGTGGGTGTCAGAGAAGTGCTCGGGTTTGCAAGTACATATCGCAACTTCGCTTTGAGCGTAATTAACACAAGTGCTCCTTTACTTTGTGAAAGCTGGGAGACAAGAGTACATTTTAGCACGGTTAAACAGAACTAATTAAATTCTTGTACTAGCACCGCTTTGTTAGTGTAATATGGGATTAAGGAATACGTACCCAAATTGAGTAGTAAAAAACCCCCAACAGGTTAGGTTTCTTGATTATAACTCGGTGAAAAATGGTTTGCTGGATAATCCTAGCGTCTTGAGTGTTCCAGCGAAATCTGTTTTAACCACCAATTAGCAGTAAAAGCATACAAGAGATTGAAAATGTACACCTTCTGGCGAACCTTACAACTGACAATGTTCAATCAATCAGTGATATCCAAAGAGATTTAGGGATACATCAACGTAATATGGATATTGCTGAACATAAGAACAGATCCAAATTTATGCCACCAATTTCGGGTGATAACATTATAGATGTTTTCTATAGGTCTATCACCAGGGAAATTCACCAATATATTGATGGCCAATGCAAGGATTTCTTCAGTAAAAAACGTAATCTCTCTAAAACTGAACAATTGGCTCTTCATGAATTTTCGGGAGACAACACTATAGTGATTAAGGAGGTGGACAAAGGGGGGAATATTGTTATCCTTAACAAAACAGATTATATTAGAATGGCACAAGAACACCTAGACACCCCTGGATGTTACCGAAAACTTAATCAGTAACCCGACGACCCAGATAGTGCAAGAACTAAAAAGTTTGATTCTTAAGTGGCACCAAAAAAGGGATGCTAACAGACGAGGAGAAACTCTTTCTCACCAATACCACACCATTTATGCCTACTTTGTATCTATTACCCAAGATACATAAACCGTTTGAAAATCTCCCACCAATGAGACCTATAATGAGCGGGCAAGGGTGGGTCTCAGAGAACCTAGCAACCTACATTGACTCATGTATTAAGGACTTAGTTCCAAAATACCAGCTTTCCTGAAAGACACAACTCATGTCTTACAGATTCTGAATAATACCGTATGGAAATCTCATTGCCATTTGGTTACTCTTGATGTTACTGCCCTGTACACTTCAATCGACCACACATTAGCTATCAAAACATTGGACTATTCCTTCAGGCTACACTCAGCATCACATGCAACACATGTACAAATGCTTAAGAACCTTGTTGATTTTACTCTAAACCACAATAAGTTTATCTTTAATGATGAGTACTACACCCAAACCAAGGGGATTGCCATGGGAGCCAAGTATGCTCCCGCCTTGGCAAACCTCTTCATGGCTTTCTTTGAGGACTCACATGTGTTTCACAACAATCCATACATTGAGTTCATTCCAGTCTGGAGAAGATATATTGATGATGTTTTCTCAATATGGGCAGGCACACCTGATCAGTTTCAGGACTTTATGCAGTTCCTTAACCACAACCAATTTGGGATACAATTTACAGGTCATATTGATGCTACTGAAATTGAGTTTTTAGATCTTAGAATCTATGTAGTCAACCAAACCTTGCAAACTTGTACCTTTCGAAAAACAACTGCAGTTAACTCCATTTTGCATGCACAAAGCAGCCACAGAAGAAATGTGATTAACAATATCCCTCGAGGAGTATTCCTTAGAGCTAGGAGAAACTGCAGTGAAGACATGACTTTTTTTTCAGAATGTAAGTTTATATGAACCAGATTCCAAGAAAGAGGATACACGAAAACTAACATAAATCATGCTCTAAGGAACGTAAAAACAATCACACGATCTTCTTTACTTACCCAGTCCAAAAACAAACAACTTGCTGAATTTCCACAACATGTGAACTTCATAACGAAGTACTGCAGTGATTCTAAATTTATCTATCACATTCTTAACAAACATTGGAATATTTTACATTTGGATCCTGACTTGGAGACCTACATTACAGAAAAACCAAGAATAATCTTCTCTAGAGCTCCTACACTTAGAAACTTACTGTGTCCCTCCTTTATGAAACCTGGTTCCGACAGACAGACTAAATGGCTTACGCAGAGCATTAAACCTAGCGGATTCCAAAGTGTGGGACCTGTAATTTTTGTCAATTTGCCTTATCGCCTACCAAAGTATTTACCTGTCATGGCAATTTGACTACCAAAATTACGGATTTCATTAATTGTCGCTCCAAATATATTATATATGGAATCATTTGTGTCTGTAAGAAGGTTTACGTTGGCAGTACCATCAGGGAACTGAGGGTTAGAATCAGAGAACACCTAGCAAATCTCAACAGTCAAGACATCAAATTACCATTTGCAGTACACTGGCAAAAAGAACACCAAATGGCGCACAGAAAAGAAATCAGATTTGTAGGTCTGCAACACATCAAACCGCATGCTAGAGGAGGTGATCAACAACTGTATCTACGACAAGCGGAAGCCCGGATGATATGTAAACTATGATGTGTTCAACTTGGACTCAATCAAGAGCATGAATTGAATGTTTTTCTTTAATATAAAATGTCTAATCTCGACACAATGTTCAAATTTAAGGTTACTCTGTGAGGCAGGTGTTACACTTTAGAGGGGTGGACAATCCTTTTGGACTACAATTATGATACATTACCAATCGGGTCATTATTTCTATTAACCGTATCTTGCTCTTCTCATGTCAACCCAGTAGATTAAGGGGTCAATGCAAAAATCCTTCTCCAACATATACTTTACACATGCTACCAGCATAGTAATTAGATTCATTATACCCTATCAAATACTAAATCTCATTCTACTTGAACAATTACCTTGGTAACAACTTATATCATTCAGGTATATTTGCACATGAAATATTAGCTATATCTCATTACTATCGCTTTCACAGCCAACCAACGTGTACATTTGGCCACCTGACCGTTTACGCTTTAAATAATAACACTGGTTTCCGTAACTCACTGTCCTTACACCAATGCAGATAGTTTGCATAATTTTGAATAATAGGACCAGACGACAATAATGTCAACATTTAGAACCCATTCTAGCTAAATGGCCCCCTAACACTAGGTTGTTGGGGGTTTTTTACTACTCAATTTGGGTACGTATTCCTTAATCCCATATTACACTAACGAAGCGGTGCTAGTGCAAGAATTTAATTAGTTCTGTTTAACCGTGCTAAAATGTACTCATGTCTCCCAGCTTTCACAAAGTAAAGGAGCACTTGTATTAATTACGCTCAAAGTGAAGTTGCGATATGTACTTGCAAACCCGAGCACTTCTCTGACACCCACAAAGTTGCTAGGCAACAGCAACTGGACGGTCACATGACCAGAACTATCAAACAGTCTGGCTAAGCAGCTATAGGCTAACCCAGCCGCACCCACATTCCTTCCAGGGAGTTGCAGGCAGCCGGCAGAAATCGCCGTGCTGCACACGCATTGAGGCGTTTTAAGGTAAGCATTACGAGCGCTCCCGTGAACAGTGTCTTTCCTAATAGTATGTAGTACTACCAAGCACACTTTACAACATTCCTTCATGTATCTTTTTTGTTAAAACAGATTTCGCTCGAACACTCAAGACGCTAGGATTATCCAGCAAACCATTTTTCACCGAGTTATAATCAAGAAACCTAACCTTAGGTAAGCGAGCAAACACCATTGTATAGCATAGAAAGTCATTTTATAATCTCGCAGTTGCAATTATATTTCAGAACTTAGAGTACCCATTAGGCTACAACATGCACTTTTATATTTTTATAGGTACCAGAAAATGTACTCATTGAAGATTGACTGATACTATTACTCTCTCAATATACAATTATCAGGTACGCCATTGTAATGGATTTTCCACTCTGTCTATAAGGTGTAACAACCTGGCTTTATTAATAACTAACTTTATAGACTGTTCTAACAATTAGTGATTTGGAATACAGTAATTAATGATTGTATAAAACCAACTCACATCTAATTTGAAAATAATATTTTCTCTCCTCTCTCCCCCTACCCTCTCACTTGTTTTGCTTCTTCCTCCACTCCTCCATTGCACTGTATATTTTACCTGGTTTATGTTGATAATCAAAATTTTATGCATTTATTTCATTACTTTGCAAAACACAACAACGTGGTTACTCTTTGTTTAAATGTAATTGGTCATGGATCATTAAGGTTTTTTTACAGTTACTTACCATCTCAATGTTAATACGCCCTGAGGACGGCCCGGAGAGGGCTGAAACACGTGTTGGCGTGCAGTGTCCGCTTTTGTGAATAAATACTTGTGTTTACATTTCCACTTACATTGTAATGGACTAATTACTTTACCAAGTTCAACCTTGAATTGAATAACTTCATCTGAGGGGGCGTTGACTGGCAGGCCCTACTCACTTTGTTGTACTTGGTAGTGGGTGCAGGAATTATCTCATACCTCCCAGTCAAGTTTTAGCCACACTTGCTTTCTTTGAAATCCCTGAGTCCCTGCCTTCACGTCTGGCAGAGCAGGGAATTATGATGCCCTCAGTAACATCACATGTCATTGCGGGATGATTCACTAGTAGGCTTTCAATTGAGATGTTTCCTGCCTGAGCCCCAAATAGTTTTTTCCGGTTTTATGGGGCTCTTCAAAGGTGACTGAAGTCTTGTGGGTGGAAGCATAATGTACATTGCTTTGTTAACCCCCCCACAGCATATTTCCCTGACATTTCTGTGCGAGCAGAGCTATCCTTTCACAGTGGCTTTTTAAAGTCATTTCTCTTTTTTTTCACACATGTGCAAGCCATTCTGCATCATTCTGTCTTGTATGTCACAGGATTCTTTAATTTATTCGTTTTGGGTAAGATTTCATTGGCTGTTGGTCCATTGACAATGCACAAGGAAAAGCCAAGCCATTTTTCATTTGCAATGCTTTATAGGCTGCTGTTCAAGTGAAATGGAGCGCAAAACCGTGTATGGTTGGAATGTTGAAATGCTTGTCCCTCATGTGAATTAAAAGTAAAACAAGACAGTTCTTTTGGATGCAGTGTATCACTTCTTGTCATTCAGTTGAAATAAAAGCAACACAGGGCTGTTTTTGGATGCAGGGCATAACTTCATGTCATTCAGGTGAAATAAAACAACACAGGGCTGTTTTTGGATGCAGTGCATAACTTCATGTCATTCAGGTGAAACAAAAGCAACCCATGGCCGTTTCGGCATTAGTGTTCAATTGCTTGACATTCATGGGACAGGGAAAGCAAAGCACGGCCATTTTTGGTGTAGTGTTTGAATGCAGTTTTTCATGCGAAAGGGATTTCTGTTCAGGGCCTTTAAATGCACCCTACAACCAGAAGATATAGAAGCTGATTGGGAGCCCTAGGATGAATCAGAGGAGATCCTTCACTGATCCCCTTTCTGTTCCAGCAGTGTCCTGATGTTCCCTGATACCCAGTTCAAGTCCTCTCCTGTACGTAGAACTACCACAGAGCCATAGATTGTGTAGGTACTGCATTTTTCAAGCATTGTTTTAGTTATTTCCCAATAGAACAATATCCGGTTTTTCTGTGTAGATCCCTAGCATATTTAATCAAAGTAAATCAATTAATTCCCCTATAGTGATTATGGGATGGGTTTTGTTGGCATTCAAATCCAACAATCCTTTCCAAGTGTGCTTTGAGCTGGTATAGACAAAGATTTATCAAGAGAAATAATCCCAAAACCCTGTTTCCATGTGAGTGTGCAAGGTGCAAAACAAAATTCCCCATTGAGCCCCTTCATTTTAAATCAGAAGGTTGAAGTCTGATAGTGCCTTTGCATATGCAAGTTCCAAAACAGGATTGACACTTTGTACCCATTGTGCTCTGTCCAAAACTCCCAAAGCCCTGCCTGTTCTTGTTAGGTGTGGCAAAACGAGCTTTCCCGTTGCTTTTCTGTCTCCCATAATGGCTCTCTGATTAAAACCCGAAATCTGATTTTCCCATTGTGTTCCCACTCTCTGCCACTGCCTTCCATTGAGAGGAGTCAAGTCTAATTGGAGTTTGGAGGGTGACAGTTGCTGGGAGAAAAGTATAACTAAATCTACAATCACTGTGTGTCTTGAATAGTTATTTTCCTGTATTGGTGTGTGATTTAAAAGGAAATCATTGTGACTGCATATCTCTGTGTTGGTGCCTATACAGAAGTCATTTTGTTTTGTGTTGCCACAGCATTGGTGGCTGATGTTAATCTATTTGTTTAATTTGGTTTCAATAAATGAATATATACATATATATATTCCACATACACACCGGCCTGGTTTCTAGTTCATTGTGGCACCAGGTATTTGTTGCCGGGTGCGAGACCGGTTGGAGGCCTTACCACATTGTACCTTAGCAAAAACCAGAAGTGCTTTATTGTGTGCCACATTCATTGTGGGGAAAGGAACTCCCTGAGTTGTGTGTGACCACGTAATAAATTGTGACAAAACTGGGTGCTTGTGCCGTGATTGGTAGAGAGTTTACACTCATGACAGTGCACTAGCAGCAAACTATTACTTTAGGTGCAATTGCATTTTAGTGGATGGAAAGTTTTGTTGCATTGTGAAGGCGCCATTCAGACCAGGGTGGTGTGTGTAGATAAAAGTATTCATGGATTGTCAGTGTAAGTACAAACTAAGCAGGAAGAGGGTTGAGATGTTGCCCTTGCATAGAGAGCATATTAGGTGCAGAACACATTTCAGAATGAGCACAGTAGAAATTATTATGGCCAGGAAACACCTTCTATCCACATTGTTTATTAAGGGTGAATGGGTAGAACAGGAGCATGACATGTGGCAATCTAGAATGATGCAGGAAGTTACCTCTGTAAATGTTGAAATGTGGCAGGCTAATGGGCTGACACATCAGGCCCTGACAGACTTTTATATGACACAGACCACCATAGATGAGCAAATTAAAATGACTCAGCTCACAGCATATTTGTACTTCCATATGATGACCAAGAAAGAAAGTTACCAGGAGAGTGTAGCCTCTGTGCAAAACCAATCTGAGCTTTTGGATCAAGCACAGAAGAGAATTTAAACAATTAAAGGAAAAAGCGCAACAGAGACAAAATTCAGAGTTAAAATTAGAAAACATTATTCAGCAGCTTAAAGGTGAGTTGGTGACACAGAAGCGAGCAAATCTAGAGCAAGAGGTTCAATTTTGGGCACTGAATGAGGAGTATCAAGAATGTGCTGAAAATCTGAGAGAGAGTCAACAAAAATTATGAGATCAAGTTGTGCACAATAGAGCCTGTTTAGAGGACATTTATGCATTTCAATCGCAGATTAAGCAACTGAAAGATGAGACTAGCCAGTTGATCATTACGGATGTCAATTCCCAAGCAGAATTCGATCAGGAGCGTCAAAATCTGAATGCTCTGAAACAACAAACAGCACACCTTAGGGAAGAGAATAGCAAATTATGCCAGGAAGTGGTGTTTCAGTGTAACTTCTGTAACTATGCAATGCACCCAGATACCTCAGGGTTGGTGCATTCTATAAATAAATAAACAAACAAACAAGGACACACATGGAGAAAAGTGAATTATGTTCTCAGTAGTTGACTGACATGAGGATAGAAAATGAAAAATTAAGGGAACATATGAGGGAAGCAGAGTTTGACATAGAGGAGGCAACGCAAGCCAAAGGTGCACAACGGCGAGGAGATTAGTCTCCTGGAAAAGAAGAGGTCTGAATATGCCCAAACAATACAAGCCTCGCAGAAGGAAAATGAGTCCCTTTTTGAGGAGAACAAGGAACTCAATGACCCAGTAGTGGCACAAAACAAAGTACAAGAAGCTACTCAAGCCCTGATATCAGAGCTGAAAACTCAGGCCTCTATATATCACCAAGAGATAGGGGAGGAGAAAAACAAATGTGAGAGATTGGAAAAGGATATGGTCAAATACAAGCAGGCTTTGAGACACAGTGATCAGTTAGAGTATGAAAAGGCACCCTCTGATCACAGAATGATGTCCTCTTTACCGGGAAGCTCAAGCCAACTCACCACATTACAAGCACAGGGTGCTGCTAATTTCATGCATGCCAGTTTGCAAGAACTCGGAAACATAAAGCAGTTGGACTCAACCAGGTCTGGTCCAACTGAGCCAAGGGACAGTTCTTATCAGATATTACGTATATTCATCTTTATTCAGATATAAAAATACTTCAGCATGTACTTCTGACCAGGAGGGCTCTTATGATGAAAGAATTAGTGAGTTAGACTGGCAGAAACAAAAGTTGCAAAGGGACCACCTGGTCCGCTTTGTTGAAAGAGAAGAACCAGAGTCCAGGCCTCAAAGGAGCATTTTAAAAACCTTCACACATTCAGGGAGGTGAGGGAAATTCTCCACCATACCTGGAAGAAGGGATGAGGAAGATGAGTACTCCCTTGTGCAAAAAGGGGTGCCCAAGGGAAGTGACCCAGAGAGCCCACAGCACCACAGTGGAGAAGAGACCAGAGCCCGTCATTCTGGGAGGGATTCCCAGTCTCAGTAGGGAGCGCCTAGGAGACAGGGAGTGGACCACCAATAGTAGCAGCTCTGAGTCAGAGGGCGACTGGACTCAGGTGCAGCGGAAAAGGAAGGCTGCCAAACAGAAGAGGGGTCTTTTGAAAGACCCAATTCGGCAAACAAAGGCCATAAAGAGCTTTATGACCACACCATAAGAATATTAAATACTCAGTATGGGAGTATGGGAGCACTTACAACTGCATGACCAGATGATGTCATCATTTGGCATAAAAAATTACCACAATTACATGGAGTTCATGTTACGCTCACCTGGCTCCCACTGAGGCGTCGATCTGAACTGGACAGCTGCGGTCTCCACCAATGTGACGAGTAGGGCCGAGATGACGGACTGGACTGGCCCACCTAGCTTCGTTTGCTTGGCCCTTAGGAATATTCTTCTGCAAATGGATAAAGGGAATTAACCACCCGTGGAGTTGAGCTTAAATCCCCCCACCCCCGCTGTTCTCCCCACAGATCACCTTTGATGTCCCCTCTTATAGCCTCACCTGAAGGTTTGAAAAGATGAGCTCTCCATCCTGCATTGAGCGCAGGGGCGCATTGATAACCAGTTTCTTCACTGGCTCGAAGGAATTGGTGAGTTCCAGAACAATATTGACTCCGAAAAGTATGTAGTTCGTAAGAGTTCACATGTCTGACTTTCACTCTTGTCCGATTCCTTGCAGTTAGCAGTTAACCCCAGCGAAGAGTTCCTCGTGGTAGCTGATGAAGTTCAGGTAAGGAATTGGCTTATCCTACACAGTTCAATAAAATAAGGCCAGAATGTAACCTGTTGCTTGCTCCCTTATTCAGGTGTGGAGAGCAAATATGAAGTTAGGGGGAATAATGCCTCCGGCTGTAAAATTAGGTAAGTCTATTGCGGTGAGAAGAGTTCCCCTTGTTTTTCCCTTTGTCTCACCTTGTTGTCCTTTTGTTCCCCTTAGGGGCCGGGGTACGGCAAGGATGCAATGTAGACTGCGCCGACCCGTGAAGAGGAATAGTACCCCCGGCGTTAATCAGGTAAGTCTATGGGGGTAGTTACTATTGCCTCTGTTTATTCCCTTGGCTCACCTTTGCTGTTCTTGTGTCCCCCTTAGGTGCCAGAATGCGGCGGGAATGTGCAGAAGGATGCAGTGGATCGTGAGGATGCTGCAAAGGCCGGTGAGTTCAGCGCGGCGCTGCAGCAGGCGAGGCGGCGCGCGTAAAATGCTTCTTTCTTCCAGCTCGAAGGCGCGGTGGATCCAGAATTCAGGTAAGGATCGAAGGTTTTGCTCTTATTCTAACCTTTTCTCCTTCTGTTCCTCCCTTTTTCTAGGAGCTGCAGACTCGAGGCGGGCGTGGCAGAAGACTGGATGCAGGCTTGCAGACACGGTGCGTGTTACGCTGCTGGATGCAGAATAACACGAAGCGTGTGCTGCTCTTCGGGCGTGGTTTAAATAGTCCCCAAAGTAGTCCCAGGTAAGTATTCCTCCCCAGCCCCACCCGAGTAAAAAATAGTCCCTAGGTAAAATAGTCCCTTCCAAGCCTCATTTGGCTTGGAGCTCTACAGCATGGTCTGTATCAGGTAAGTTCCACTCTATGAGCCTGGCGCCTATGGCGCCAGGACTGACTCTCCATATGAGCCTGGCGCCATAGGAAGGGGGCTTGGCTTAGCCAGCCCTCCTCACAAGGCCCACTCCTGGCCCCCTCCATCCTGCACTCTCCCTCTGCTCTCCCTTCACTGCTGTGGCCGCTGGAGCGGTTGCAGCTCTTTTCACCTTCTCCTGCCATGACTTTCACTTGCACTCGCAGTGCGGACACTAATCTAAAGTAAGCCCCACACTTTTGGGCTTAAACAAGCGGCGAGCGGCGACGCCTGAAACTGGATCTAAATTGTGTTTTGGACTCAGCCTGCATTGGCTCTTTGCACCAGTATGTATTTAAATGCATTGGGAGCCTACATAATGCTCCGTTTTTCATGTATAGTCAATTGCCATACTTGTTCCTTTGTTGGATTCCGCCATTCCAAGATGGCTGTCTTCAGTGCCTGCACCGAAGTGCTAGGCATGGTGCTGCTGGGGATGTGGGATTGGTTGCTGCCCTGATCATCTGGGCCAATGGGGAGGCCGGCCCTCCTCACAAGGCTCACTCCTAAGGCCCTGTCTACCGCTATCCACCGTGGTACGCCAGATCGCCGACCCCCGTGAGTGTCTGTGTGCCCCCTCAAGCCCCGTGAGTGTCTGTGTGCCCCCTCAACCCCTCGTGAGTGTCTGTGTGCCCCCTCAACCCCCGTGAGTGTCTGTGTGCCCCCTCAACCCCCATGAGTGTCTGTGTGCCCCCCTACCACCCTAACCTCCTTTCTACCTCTTACCCCCACCCATCTCTTTCTTCTTTTAACCACCTTCTTACACCTCAGCCCTCTATCTTTCTCACTCCTCTCTTACTCCCCCCACTTAGCACTTACTCTTATCATTGTTCCCCTGACTTTGATATCAGCGTGTCTGTCTCCCCTCCTCCCCTTCTTGTCTTCTCCTTCCTCCCCCTCCTCTACTCTATTAATTTGTCGCTGACAAATTTGCATCGTAGCGTTTCTGTTATTCCCTTCTCCCCTCTCTTATCCCCCCATATCCCCCCTCCCACCCCTCCTCTTGTTCACCTCCTGCACTACATCAATTGCCGTCAGGCATAGTAATGTTACTGCTTGTTTTGTTCTCCTTCCTTTTCCTTTCCCTCTTGCCTTATTTGTCTATGCACTTGCACTATGAGAAATGCTGTCAGGCCTATTACGATAGTTATTTTTCACATTCTGTATTGTTTCAAGGACTTTTACTGAATGTTACTGTATTTTCCCTATGTTCCCTCCCTCCTTGAAGCGCTTTGAAACACATTGTGTATAGGCGCTATATAAATAAACAATCAAACATAGGCGCCAGGACTGCACCCAAACGGCCCCTAGCAGGGGTTTTTGGGCTTGCTCAAAATAACGTGATGCCTGCTTCCAGGGTTGCTGGACCCGGTCTGGTTCTCCGGGGGTAGGCATCATGACAGCACTCCCCCCCCAAGGCCCCTCCTAAAGTCGTTCTTCCCCGTGGTTTTGGGTTGTCTGGGAAATTTCGGTGGAATCTTTTCACCAATCGAGGTGCATGCACGTGGTCACTAGGTTCCCAAGACCTTTCCTGTGGTCCGTAACCTTTCCAGTCGATTAAATAAAACAAAGTTTTGACTTCACCATCTTGGAGTCCAGGATGTTCTTAACTTCAAATTCGGGTTCCCCGTCTATAAGGACGGGGTCTGGTGGCTTGGTTAGTCTTGTCCCTGGTTGCACTGGCTTCAAAAGTGATACATGAAAGACGGGATGAATTTGCATATTAGCAGGTAAGTCCAACTTGACGGCCACCGGGTTGATAATGGCCTTAATAGAGTAAGGTCCCAAATATCTAGGGTTAAAGGTCCGCGTTCCCTTGAGAGGTATGTGTTTTGTGGCCAACCATACTTGGTCCCCTATCTGGTACTGTGGGGTATCACTTCTATGCCAATCAGCATCTTTCTTATATTTCTCTGTCGCCTGTTTTAAATGTGCAGTTGCCTCCTTAAAGGCTTGTGTAATCGTAGCGTGTAGATGGTCAACTGCAGGCAACTGCAGTGTTGGGGTGAGGCAAGGTCTGAGGTTCGAGAGAGGTGCCCATATAGGGTATAAATAGGACTTTGTCCAGTTCCAGAATGTACTGAATTATTGTATGCATATTCGGCGATCCAAAGAATGTCCTTCCAATTACTCTCAGTTTGATGTAACATACAACGCAGGTATTGTTCAAGAGTCTGGTTGGTCCTCTCCGTTTGACCATCGGTCTGGGGGTGGTGACTGGTCGATAATCTCACGTCGATTTGCGCCAATTGACAACATTTCTTCCAAAAATGTGAAATGAATTGACTGCCCCGGTCAGAGACCAACACGGACGGAAACCCACGTATGCGAACAATGTTTTCGAGGAATTGTTTGGCCAGGATTGAGGCTGAAGGTAGCCCTTTTAAAGGAATAAAGTGGGCCATCTTGGAAAAAGATCCACAATAACTAGAATGGTGTTAAACCGATTACAAGGAGGTAGATCGGGCATAAAGTCTTACGATAAGGTGTGCTATGGTGTAGGCGGAATGTCTAAAGGTTGTAAGAGTCCAGCTGTTTTTTTCTTTTGACTTTTATTTTGGGCGCAAATACCACAAGACATCACAAATGATTTAATATCCTTTCACCAGGTGGGCCACCAGAATTGTCTTTTAATTTTAGCTTCAGTTTTTGCAATACCTGGGTGCCCCTAAATTAGGGTATCATGATAACGGGAAATGACTAGCTCTTGTAGTTCCTTGTGTGGCAGAAATAGTCGCCCTTGGTAATAAGGCAGATTATTGGCAAAGAGTAGTCCGGGTCTTTCTTCACCCAGTCCTGCAGGGCTGAAGGATCAAAGAGTTGCTGGATCTTTACCTGAATGTCCTCTAGTGTCTGTAGAGTAGTCACGCCAAGAATACTTTGTACGGAAATTATAGGTACTGGTTCTGGGTTCACTTCTGCCTCTCCCATCCCTATTCAGGATAAGGTGTCTGCTTTATTATTCTTACAACCTGGTCGATAGGTTATCACAAAATCGAACTGGCAAAGAACAATGCCCATCAGAGTTGATGTGACGATTGGACCTTCGCTGTTTTTAAATACTGTAAGTTCCGGTGATCAGTGATCACAGTGATGGCATGCCTGGCACCGAGAAGATAGTGCCGCCAAGCCTTGAAGGTGGATTTAATGGCTAATAACTCCTTGTCGGTAACTGCATAGTTTAACTCGAGTGCCGAGAACTTTCTGGACCAAAATGCTACTGGGTGAAGCTGGCCAGTTTTAGGGTCCTTTTGAGACAGGACAGCTCCCATGGCTAGACTGGATGCATCAGTTTCCACTATGTTTGGAAGTTCAGGGCGCGGGTGCTTTAACACAGGTGCAGGCATGAATTTCGCTTTCAGCTCTTGGAAGGCTTTTTCAGCTTCTTCAGTCCACATAAAGCGTTTATTTTTTCGCAAAAGTGCTGTGATGGGATGTACGACATGTGAAAAATCTGGGATGATTCTGCGGTAGAAATTGGCAAAGCCGAGCATGCTTTGTACTCCTTTAACTGAACTTGGTGATGGCCACTTAAGGATTGCGTCCACCTTTCGTGAGTCGATTCGGACTCCCTTTGGGGTCAGGATAAACCCAAGGAATTCAATTTCTGTGGCATGAAAAATTAATTTTTCTAGTTTTGCATATAGTTTGTGCTGGCGCAATTTCTCAAGGACTGCTCGGACGTGCTTCACATGGTCAGATTCTGAAGAGGAGTATACTAGAATATCATCGATATACACGACAACACAAACGTCAATGAATTCATGAAGGACATCGTTCATGAAGTATTGGAAGGCTGCTGGTGCATTGCACAACCCGAAAGGCATCACCTGGTATTCGAATAACCCATACTTAGTGCTGAAAGCAGTCTTCCATTCGTCGCCCTCTTGTACACGTACCAGATGGTTTGCCCCCCGGATATCTAATTTAGTGTGTATACAGGTGTCCTTCACTTGGTCTAGTAGTTCAGGGATCAGAGGCAATGGGTATCGGTTCTTGACAATTATCTGGTTCAATGCACGAAAGTCTATGCACGTTCTGAGGTCACCTTCCTTTTTGGGCACGAAGAAAAAAGCTGAAGATGCAGGGGACTTGGATGGGCGAATAAAGCCATTGACAAGGTACTGGTCTAAGTATTGTCGTAGGTGAAGGTTCTCAGGTTCCGTAAGGGCATAGATCCTGCTACAAGGGGGTTGTGCACCGGGTATGAGATCGATTTGACAATCGTACGATCTGTGAGGAGGTAAGGTGTTTGCCTGTTCCTTTTGGAAGACATCCTGGAATTCTTGGTATTCTGGAGGTAGTTGCATGACTGCTGTGGTTACTGTGGCCAGGCCTGCGTTCTGATTTTTCTTTGGGTAACAGGTTTGTGCACAATCCGGGAAGGTTATTCTCTTCTCTCGCCAATCAATACAAGGATTATGTGTTTCCAACCAAGGTATCCCCAGTATTATTTGGAACTGTGGGGCTTTGATTAGATCAAACACAATAGTCTCTCGATGCCCATCCTGACCCAATAGTGTCATCTCTGCGGTGGAATGAGTTACAGGCCCAGAGGCAATTTCAGTTCCATCGACTTTGGTGATGACATCTGAGGTAGTTTTTCGGCAGAGAGGTAGATTCATCCTGGAAGCCAATTCATAGTCCACATAGTTTCCTATGGCCCCGCTATCAATGTATGCCCTTACTGCGTGCATACGCAATGGCTGCCCTGGGTCTACGAGGACCATTGGTATAATGAAATGCGAGGTCTGCGTATCCTTCTTCAAGCTCGGCAAGTGGACCTCTACGCTTGTCGGGCGTGGTCGTTTCCCGAGTCTGACTCCATATGGCTTTTATCAGCAGCTCCTACCACCTTCTTGGGTGTTTTTACAGGGCAATCCCGTAGAAAATGCCCAGAAGTTCCACAATATAGACACAATTGCATTTGCCGTCTCCTTTCTCTTTCCTTCTGGGTTAAAGGTCTTTTAACCCCTCCGATTTGCATGGGTTCTGAAGCATCTGCTCCTTTGGGGTTAGCGTGGGTTTTGACCAACACCCGATTCTCAAACCTGGCTCGATCAGCCTTTCTGTTCTGAAGTCTGTGATCTAACTGGACCACTAAGTCTATATATTCAGCGCAGTCTTGAGGTGGGTTCATGACTTGAGCCAAAACATCCTTGAGTTCTCCTCGAAGCCCTCAATGAAATAACGTGATTCGTTTTACCTCAGGCCATCCAGTTTCCACTTTCAACCTATTAAAGGTCACGATGTAGGATAGAAGGTCCTGGTTACCCTGTCGTAGGGACAAAAGTTTGTTATCCAGGGCCTCTCATTGGGAGTGCCGGGCAAATAGTCTTTCCATGCTAGTTTGAAAGCCCTGAAAATCCCGAAGAATTGGGTCATCCTGAGTAACTAGTGGAATTGACCAATCAGCTGCACTGCTGCTGAGATATGACAATACAAAGGCTACCTTGGCTTGATCATTTGGGAAGGCTCCAGGTCTGCATAAAAAGTGCAAGCGGCATTGGTTTATAAACACGGCAAACCTTTTGGGATCTCCGGCAAAGCGTTTGGGTGGAGCTAATGGAATATTTCCTGGTAGGTTTATTTGCACAGGGTTACTCGATAACACAGGAGCTGAATTTCCCCCGGAACCAGGTAGGGGTGCTTGTCCAGACTGGCTTTGCAATAGTTGCCTACCAAGGTCATCAGTTTGTTCCATTGACAAAATCAGTTCTCTCCTAAGAGCATTGGTTTCTTGACAGGCGGAATGCACTTCAGCCCTCAGTTCCCCTAGTAATTGGGCCAATTGGTCAGTCTCTGAGGTATCCATAACGCCCGGGGGGGAATTTGTGGGTAGGCTTTGCGTTCTGTTACGCTAACCTGGCTCCCACAGAGGCGTCGATCTGAACTGGACAGCTGCGGTCTCCACCAATGTGACGCGTAGGGCTGAGATGACGGACTGGACTGGCCCACCTAGCTTCATTTGCTTGGCCCTTAGGAATATTCTTCTGCAAATGGAGAAAGGGAATTAACCACCCGTGGAGTTGAGCGTAAATCCCCCCACCCCCGCTGTTCTCCCAACAGATCACCTTTGATGTCCCCTCTTATAGTCTCACCTGATGGTTTGAAAAGATGAGCTCTCCATCCTGCAATGAGTGCTTTGCTGGCTCGAAGGAATTGGTGAGTTCCAGAACAATATTGACTCCGAAAAGTATGTCGTTCCTAAGAGTTCACATGTCTGACTTTCACTCTTTTCCGATTCTTTGCAGTTAAACTCTTACGAACTACATACTTTTCGGCAGCTTGACCCCAGCGAAGAGTTCCTCGTGGTAGCTGACGAAGTTCAGGTAAAGATTTGGCTTATCCTACACAGTTCAATAAAATAAGGCCAGAATGTAACCTGTTGCTTGCTCCCTTATTCAGGTGTGGAGAGAAAATATGAAGTTCGGGGAATAATGCCTCTAGCGGTAAAATTAGGTAAGTCTATTGCGGTGAGAAGAGTTCCCCTTGTTTGTCCCTTTGTCTCACCTTGTTGTCCTTTTGTTCCCCTCAGGGGCCGGGGTACGGCGAGGATGCAATGGAGACTGCGCCGACCCGTGAAGAGGAATAGTACCCCCGGCGGTAATCAGGTAAGTCTATGGGGGTAGTTACTATTGCCTCTGCTTATTCCCTTGGCTCACCTTTGCTGTTCTTGTGTTCCCCTTAGGTGCCAGAATGCGGCGGGAACAGCAGGCGAGGCGGCGCACGTAAAATGCTTTTTTCTTCCAGCTCGAAGACGCGGTGGATCTGGAATTCAGGTAAGGATCGAAGGTTTTGCTCTTATTCTAACCTTTTTTCCTTCTGTTCCTCCCTTTTTCTAGGAGCTGCAGACTCGAGGCAGGCGTGGCAGAAGACTGGATGCAGGCTTGCAGACACCGTAGCGTTACGCTGCTGGATGCAGAATAACGCAAAGCGTGTGCTGCTCTTCCGGTGTGGTTTAAATAGCCTCCACAGTAGTCCCAGGTAAGTATTCCTCCCTACCCCATCCGAGTAAAAAATAGTCCCTAGGTAAAATAGTCCCTTCCAAGCCTCATTTGGCTTGGAGCTCTGCTGCATGGTCTGCATCAGGTAAGTTCCACTCTATGAGCCTGGCGCCTATGGCGCCAGGACTGACTCTCCATATGAGCCTGGCGCCATAGGCGCCAGCACCGCACCCGAACAGCCCCTAGCAGGGGTTTTTGGGCTTGCTCAAAATAACGTGATGCCTGCTTCCAGGGTTGCTGGACCTGGTCTGGTTCCCAGGGGGTAGGCATCATGACATTTCATCAAATAGACATTCTCTCCGGAATACTCCAGCTTCTTTGCAGGGATGGAGGATCAAGATCACCAAAGATGGTTCACCTATAAAGCCGCTATCTTAAAACATTTCTCCATACACAGAAACCCTCAGGAGGCCTACAAAGCGGCCTACAACCTGCAGTGTGTGGAAGATCAAGCACCTATTGGGTTTGTGCAAGAGCTGAAGCGAGCATTTGCCCAAACCTCATCATGGGTGAACACAAATAGTCGGGAGTTAATTAATACTTATTTCCTTGCACTCCCGAAATACATAATGACCCAACTGGTAAGGGTCTTCCATGAGTGTAGCACCCTAGATTGGGTGATAGAACAGGCCACCTGGATTTATGATGTACAAAAGCCCTCCGAGAAGAAAAAAAAAACCCATAACCCCAAATTATCAAACACACTTGCTGCTGCAAAGGTGGTAGAGGTAAAAAATACCCCATTTTGGACTTGGAAATGGGGGACCTAAAAATACTCCTCCCGCTAATAAGCAGAATGAGAGGCAGAGGAGGCCCTCTGGTCCAACAAATCGGGTGGTAGCCAGGCTGGGTATCCAGCCAACGCTCCATCTGATCCTGCCACCTATATCACCCTAGGAACAAGGGTAGTAGACCCATCTAGGGGTATGTATGGATTTCCCTGGCACAAGGGGGTCCAATCAGGTAAGTACTGCCCCGGAAACCTGCCTCCAAAATTCCCTCGGAACTTCCTTCAGGTGGAAGAAATACTACAGCGCCACCTGTAGACCTTTTAGATGAACCAGCACTATACTTGCCTCACCTGAGGGCACGCAGAGCTCCTTTTCTGCCCCACCGACACCCACCACACCACTGCTAATAATCACATTCCTCTACCACCCTCCCCTGCTTCTCACACCCCGTTTGGGCTGTGCTCAAATACACTCTATACAAACAAATTATGGACAAACTGCAACGGCCTGACACACTTCCAGAAGGTGAGGCTATTACTGCTAGTATTACCGCACGTACCGCTGTCATCAAAGAGAAATACCCTGCCAAAGGGGACTGGTCAAAGATCACCACTTGCAAACAAAACCAGTAGGAATCTCGGTCTGACTATCTGTCTAGATTAACTGAGTGTTTCACTAAATATTGCGGTATTGCAAATGCTGGGGAACAAACTAAACCTGCATTAGTTTCTCGTTTTTTTAATGTCTCCTTCCTGAAATTTCTAACAACATGCAGAATCTTCAAATTGGGTGGCAGTCTGAATCTATTGAAAAAGCACTGCAAGCAGCTCAACATTTCTTAGACAAACTCAAATTCCAGGAGCAGAATGGGTCTACCCGCCTCATGACTTGGCAAATACAAGATGCTCAAAAAGAGACTGCCTCAGTGGGTCGGTGCGCCTGGGTACCTCACGCAAGCCCTATGCCCAACAGAATCCTCTGCCGCCTTTTCACCAGGGCCACCATCCACAACAAACATTTGCACACCCATTGTTGGTGGCCCAGCAACCACTGCAGGGAAACCTTTCTGCAGATCCTGTAAGCACACAGGCAATCTCATCCTACCAAACCTGCCAGACCACAGCAATATATTCCCACTACTCACCGCAATTATTTAATTTAGCCAAACAGTTCAAATTGCTACCCTTTAGCCCCACCACCACCCCCTCCTCCGTCTCCTAACAGGGGCTACCAGGACATGCATATCTCCTACTGTCCACAATGACATTGACAGAGGAGCCCTGCTGTGCTGTCTGCTGCTTTGCTCCCACTAGACCCGTCTGTTCCCTATTTCAAATGTGACTTCCAAGGGAAGAGGGTGAAGTGTTTGATTGACATTGGTGCCAAGGGTTCCATGCTGCAAGCGGCTGAATTTCCAAATGTGGATGTCTCAAAGGAAATTGTTAAAGCTGTTAGGATATCTGGCACCACTATTCCATACCCGGTTTCAAATGAATTATCTGTTTCTATTGGTCCCATCACTGAACATCATGCCTTTCTTTTAAGCCCTTGCTCACCTGCAAATCTGTTGCGTATTAATCTTCTATGCAAAATGCATCGTACCATTTATTTTTCTCCTGATGGTATCTATCTAGAAGTTCCACAATCTAGGCAAGCTGAATGTTTGGTTCTCCTCTAACAGCCCACTCACCCAGGGCCTCCTTCACTTCTCACACCCGCACAATCTACACAGGTACAACACCTTATGGAGGTAGGCCACATTCTCTCTGGTAAACCTGTTCGCATCACTCTCAATCTGGAGGTCCCCCTCCCAGGTGTGCCACAGTACCGAATCTCTGCTCGAGCAGAGGAAGGCCTCAAGTCTTTCATCTCTTCGTCATTGATCAGGGCATCCTGTACTACACCACGAGCCCTTGCAATATTCTGGTGCTCCCACTTGAGAAAAAGGGCACAGGTGAATTCTATTTTGCTCACGATTTATGAGCACTTAATACAGCGATAATACCTTCACATCCGGTAGTCCCGGACCCCCTGACTATTCTCTCCTGTATCCCACCCCTCACCCAATCTTTCACTTGCATTGATCTTGCCTCTGCCTTCTTCTCTTTCTCCATCCACCAGGACTCTAGCATCTCTTTGCATTCACTTACAAGGGACGTCAGCTCACCTATATGTCCCTTCCATTGGGCTTTATTGACTCCCCATCTCTCTTCTCCCAGATTCTGCAGGAAGACCTCCAGGATGTCACCTTCCCAGGGGGATCCACTATGATTCAATACATGGATGACCTACTGTTAGAATCACCTTCCTTTCAGGTCTCCCTCACTGACACCAAAGTGCTCCTCACTGCCCTCACATCAAAGGGTCACAAAGTAAGCAAAGCAAAATTGCAGCTCTACCTACCTACAGTCTGCTACTTAGGACATGACATTTCCCATGCTGCTGGGCGCCTTGCCCCCTCTCAAATGTCCTACATCTCACAATGTCCCATGTCCCATGTGAACGAAGGATGGCACAGGGGCAATGCGCTGTTCTTGTAAGCAAGACTATGCAGAGTAACAAAGGTTTGAATCCCGGATCTGCACTTAGAAGCCAAACTCAGGTATGATATATGGTGAGTTATAAAAAAAACAATAAAATAAATGCCTGCCACTAAAAGGCAGCTGTGCTCCTTTTTAGTAATGAGCAATTTTTGCTACCCCTGGATCCTTGATTATGACTGCACAGTTGCACCTATGCAAAAGATGAAACATGACTCTGAGCTTTACAAACACGCATGGTCTCCTGATGCTTCCTCGCATGGTCTCGTGATGCTTCCACAGCCTTCACCAAGATGAAGACTGCCCTCTCCATTGCTCCTGCCCATGCCTTTCCTGACTACTCTAAATCATTCACCCTGTTTTCTGATGAGAAAGAGGAGTATGCCTTAGGTGTACCCACACAGAAGCAGAGGGACCTACAATGCCCTGTAGCCTATTTTAGGTTACAGTTAGACCCTGTAGCCTCTGCCTTTCCCAAATGTCTCAGAGTGGTAGTTGCTGCTGCCCTTCTCTCAAAAGCTGGTAACATTGCCATAGCACACCACATAAACATAGCTGTACCACACTCTGTATTAGCACTCCTCCTCAGGGGTAAAACACAATACCTATCTGCTGAACGTCTCACCAAATATGAAAAACCGTTCCTCCCTGCCACCAACATCACTCTCATCATATGCGCCCCACTCAACCCTGCCTCCACTCCGCCTACACCTGTTTGACGGCACCCGCATGACTGCCTTGCAGCAGTTCACGTTGTATCATCAACAAGAACAGACCCCTCAAGGATATCCCCGTCTGCAATGCAGATCTCATTCTCTTTGTTGACAGGTCTTGTCTTAGAGATTCAACAGTATACAAGCAGGTTTGCCGTTTGCACCACCTTTGAAGTATTAGAAGCTTTTCAGCTCCCATCAGTATGATCAGAACAAGTTGCTGAACTCATTGCCCTAACACAGGCTTGCACGATCACCACACAATGCATAGCTACTATATACAATGATTCATGTTTCACTTTTGGTATCTCACACGACTACGGTGCCCTCTGGAAACAGAATGGTTACCTAACTGCACAAGGTACTTACATTCTCAATGGACACTATGTTGAAGCCCTTCTTAATGAGATTCTGCTACCTACCGAGTTGGCTATTGTAAAGTGCAAAGCTCACACCTGTATTTATGACAGCATCTCGCAGGGTGACGCGCTGGCTGGCGGCCATGCAAAAAATGCAGCCCTCCATGGCCCTCAAGCTCCTGATTATGTGCCATTGTTTCTTCTATCAATTGAGGGCCCCCTAGCATCTCTTTCCATCCTGGCAGACCTCCAATATGTGGCCTTCAAGACCGAGAAACAAGGCTGGGAAAAGCATGAATGTGTTTGTTGCTCCAATGCCTATGGCATGATAACACAAGCTGGTTGGTGGCCCCACCAGCTCTCTTACCGTGCACGTGTTGCTCACTCTGTGTTCCATTCAAGCAAGGGAAAGATGACCTCCGAGGTCCGGAGATATTGGTTTGCCCCCAAGTTAACCTTCATTGCTCATAAATACAGTACTCACTGTCCAACCTGTCTCATGTTTTACCTTGGAAAGCCTGTGAAAACCACTCCAGGGGCACATGAATTCCCTTATCCTTCGTGTATATCCAAATATATTTCATTAGCTTACAAAAGTGTGCTTCCTTTGAGTATGTCCTAGTGATAATTGATACATTTTCTGGATGGACTGAGACCTACCCGTGTAAATATTCTAATTCCGTTACAGCGGCCAAGAAACTGCTAAGAGAGTTCATCCAACGTTTTGGCCTTCCAGTCTCCATAAACTGTGAGAGAGGCACCCATTTCACTGGACAGATAGTACAGAACATTTACCGTGCAGTTGGAATCATCCAGCACCTTCATTGTAGTTTCCACCCACAATCGGCAGGGGCAGGAAGATTGGGTGGTCCTGAAAGTGCATCAGCGAAAATCATCTATGCATCCTCACTGGAAAGGTCCTTTCTAGATCCTGCTGACAACCCACACAGCAGTTTGTTGTAGACGCAATGACTCCTGGGTCCACTCCAGGCAGTGTGTAAAAGCAGCACCTTCACTCGATGATGAAAAACCGCAAGAGGTCAAGGAAAAAGACGCCCCATTGTCTGCCATCACCAAAGGCACAGCAAAACTGCAATCAGCAGGGGTACAGGAGAAAGAGACCCCTCTTCAGCTGCCCACTGGGATCCCAGCAGCTAAAACCCTGGTGACTCTGCTTTCAGCAGCCCTTGACGATGCAGTTCCACTACCTGTCCCAAGGTACAATTTGCGGAGTGCAGCCACCATTTCACCTGACATCAGGAGGTGAACCATCACTCTCAAAAGTTGGCTACCCTTGCCTCATATGGGTGGCCCATAGCTCTCAAAAGTTTTTGCTACCCATGTGTGCTGTGGGGGCCCATCCCTCTCAAAGGTTTTTCTCACCTGCAGCCACAATAACGCTGAGTGTAGGTGCATAAATTCTCCAGCCAAAGGGGGTTTTGGAGGCCAGCTGAATGTGCCCAGCACCGCAGCTGATTTCTTTCAGCTCTATGCATCTGTCATCATCATCCTGGCAGCGATCCAGAACTTTTGCATCATTGTCTCTCCTGTCTACTGGGTCCTGTAATGACTGACACTCTTTGGAACATTTGGATATACGGCCCTAATCTCTGTAAAATTGGACTGCTAAAGCTACGAATAGTGCTGCTATTGCATTAGTTAATGTGAAGTATGTGCACCATGTTGCTGTTCATTACCATTGTATTTGTTCTACCTCACCCTACATCCACCATCCTACACCCAGACACCAACACCTTCCTCAACTTCTCTTGGACCTATGCTGATCTAATGAACGCCTCAGATTGCTATATGCACCCACACTCCTATGTATGCCAGCGGGAGAATTGCCTTCATCCCCGTCCCATTGAATGTTGCTGAATGGTGTTATGACCTCCTGATCAATGGCTCTTCTTGTCCCAGTTTGGCCTATCCCTTTCCCCTGGGATTGTTCTACCCCAGGTACAGCAATACTTTACCACCCAAGATACCAACCACATTTGTTCCATACACTCTGATCGTTTTCACAGTGAAAAGCATGCTGCCTTCAATGGGTATCATACCACCAATCTATGTCCTTAACAGAAGTGCTACTACGCCCTGTGGGATGTATTGACCCACTCCGCTATGCTATGCGTCATCGCCCTGCTAGTTATGGTGCAAGAAACTGCAACAATGGGGGCAAAACCCTTGTGCGCACCAAAAACCTACAAAAACTGTGTGCTTCAGCACACAAAAAGAGGGATGCACAACCTGCCACCCATGGTGCATGTGCGGTGGAATAGAGCACGCCCTGCAGAAAATATGCCAGTGGGCTCCATGACCAGCAAGCCGAGTGCAGAGAGAGAAACAGCACTTTGCAAGTGAAACCCCAAAATGGGCCGACAAATGACATTTGCTTTGTTGCCAAAAACTCCATAACGCCTATAACACAACACTTCTTAACATTCAAAATCTTGCATGGTGTTAAAATTCACATATCTAATGAACTATTGTGAACATACAAAGTCCGAATGTGAAGAGCAAAACATTCTTCAGAAAAACTGGATTGTCTGAAAACTGACAGACAATGCCAAAATCTGGATGCAGTACCCTGGGCTACATGAATGACAGCTGTCAGGTAAGTTACTGATGAAACTTTAAAGTGAGCTAAAGCTAAAAGTCTGCTGGATTAGCAAAACATAAAAAGGATTGTTGCCAAAAAGGAATACAGATTTTAGTTGTGTTTTTGATCCCACAGATTTTAAGGTTAAGAAAGTCATGTATTTATGTTTGATGCAACAAATTTGGGTTTGGCTGGATTTAAAAAGTTAATTAGCCTGGATGAGTTACAAGAACTGGAAAAGCAGGTTTTTCTCCTAGGAGGAGGGCCTTCCTCTCAGCAGAAACTCACGGGGAGATTCTAATTGCGGGTAAGAACAGACTCGTGTCTACAGAGAGAGAAGGAACAAAGACAAGCCTTTCAGCCCAGGAAGCAGAGGTGTGAAGGTGGTCGTAATCTCACCTGGAAAGAGCTACCCCCAAGGAGGGGGATGCACTGGACTCCCAAGAGAGACAAAGGGGTGGAGCCAAGCGACCATCTGCTGCTAAGAATGAACAATTAACATTTTATAAAAGACTTCTAACTTGTTATTCAAAGTGGTGAAAAATATAATAAGGACAGAGTTGTTAAATAAATTTCTGGCTGCATCTGTGAAGAGGCGGTAGAACCGTGTGACGTGTTCTGGACAGGAATGGCAATATATGTGGTTTTATGTGAAATGTATTAATGTTAGAATTGTGAAAATTTACACGCACATTCCTATGTTAAACACACACATTTCTGGAAATTTGCATACAATTTGGAAATTGTGTTCATAGCGAAAAGGACAAAATTCTGTATAAAGTTGAGACAAGATCCCACCGCTGCGGGGTTTTGAGGAATAGCTGCTACATAAAATATGGCATCTTTGAGTGTGATTTGTATAAAGGTGACCAATGTAGAAATGTACATTTAGTATCAAATCCGATTTTGAGACCAGTGGCTAAAGGGAGGTCCCTGAGGACTGTAAAGAAAACCATAAAATGTGACATCACCCGGCCTTGATCCAATCACTCAAATTGCAAGGCAGAGATACATGTTGATCCTATCCCAGCTCACAGGGGCAAGCTTAGCTAAGCCGGCCGATACACCCACTTTATGATGTCATTTAAAGCATAAATAGAGACAGCTGACAGCACATAGGGACTCACAGATCCAGCCACTTTCCTGATTCCGGCGAAGCACTCTGATCCAGCATTCTACATCCAGCTTTAATATTCTTCCAGATCCAGAGGCCAAGACTCTTGCCAGCAATAGATAACTATTCATTTCAGCAAGGCCCAAATCCTCAAATGTATTCTCTCCACCCAGTGAAGCGCTGTGTGGTGTGAGGAGGCCTTTTGAACCAGTATCCTGAAATTCTCTGGCTTGCCACCAATAGGCTTGCCTGAGGAATTCGCTATCCAGCAGATTCAAATACCCACAGACTAGGAGGGCAGATCCTGTGCAATTCCGGCGACCAGCCTAGCTGCTCCAGTACCGTGCCTGATGTGCTATCTTTCCTAGACCAGACACAATCCAATGACCAGAGCTGACAGTCCAATTTAAAAACCTATCCTGTGAGTATTAATAGGAAGAACTGTGGCCCATAGTATATTTGCATTGTCTTATCCCTATCTCAAGCCCATTCTATCTTTCATTCTGAACCAGTATTGTTAGAACTATCTTTGCACTGAAGAAGTCGAGTTTCCTCAGCAGGTGGGTTACACTGATCACGTGACTGTAAGATCCCTCTGTGGTATTCGCTTTTTCATAGTCATCCTCTAGTGTAAGCAAACCCATTTGTCATTTTCAAAAGTGCATTTCTGTTTTCCATTCTCACGTCTAATTTACAAAAACAACCTTTACTGAATCCTCTATAACTCCCTCAGTTTTTATGATAGAAATGAAATATCAACTCGCGCAAGGAAAAGTTTGCTGCGAATAACAATTCCGAAAGGTTTTTACACATGTGAAATAGCTTTAATTTGTTTCTGACTTGGACTTTAAGATTTCAATTGTTTTCTGCTGACTAAATCATTGCTTGTGCTTGTGTGCAACTGTTCAAAGTGGCTCCCATAGGAATTTAGGATCATTTAAACATTTTTGACCATATTTGGTGTTTTTGCCCATCAATTCTAAAGACAATTTTAAGGCCACTCTGACAGCTGAAAAGTCAATTCCGTTTTTTCTCTTGTGTTTGAAGGGGGAAGGTGGGACTGATATTCTGTTTGATTTGTGCTATTCCTGAATACCTGTTCTCCCCTCCCATCTCTTTACATTGCCTATTGGGGGGTTGAGGGGTGTTGCAGGGGAACCTCTAACCATAGTGCCATCTATACCAAACCAACACAAAAATATTATTTTCTGTGCCACATTTGTTTTATGCTCATTCCTTGATTCCCAGTGTATTAAAGATATTATTCAGTGTTCTGCACCCAATTGGCCATTGTTGTTACCTATTAAAATATATTGTGATTAAATATTTAAATACATAAATAAATATTTACCTTTGCAAACTAGCCTGATTCCTGGTTCAGTGTGACCGGGGGGGTTCCAGGAGAAGGGTGTGATATGAGTGGTTTATCGTTCAGAATAATGAACTTATAGACAAAAATAAACAAGGATTTCAGTTGTGCACTACATGCTGGGCTTTGACTTGGGTGTGTGCCGGATTGAAATCACTTACAGCCCACCTATAATGACACAGCTGTCAGCAAGATAAGAAAATTTCAAAGTAATAGCACCAACATAGCACTCTACACTGACAGAGTGTTACATTTCGTTTGTAGGGCTAGCGCCTACCAATGGCTACAGCTAACAGAACTGGTCAGTGCACTATTGGGTTAATTCGCCCAGTAATCCACCATGTGTCCCTTTTTCCAGAAGCTGATGACACACCCATATGGTCCAAATGAGATGCCAGGACACAGTTCAAATGCCTTGTAGGGTTCCTGATCCCGAGCATTGGCACTGCCACCAACAAGGCCGATCTGCATGCCCGGTAATTCCTCCTCAAACAGGTGGCTAACAACACCACCGAAGAACTACAGATACTTAAAAGCAAACTAGTTGCATTCACAACTATGGTCCTCCAGAATAGAATGGCGCTCGATTATTTACTAGCTGCCCAAGGGGGTGCCTGTAAATTTATAGTACAAGAATGCTGCACTTGGTTACCTGATAACTCCTCCCAGGTTGAGGACGTCATAAAACACCTCCAAGGGGTTGGTACCACCTTACACCGGTATAAACAAAGCTTATGTCAGCTCACTTTTAGTTTTGATTAAAAAACATTTGGTTCACTGGGTTCTTCCATTCTACATGGTATTTTAATAATTGTTGTTATAACTGCCACCTTTGCAGTGATTGTTTTTCTTTTTCGCAGCCTTCTGTCAAGTGGTGCTAAACAAGGTGTTTCCCTTGCCCACTGAGGCCATACTGCTACCACTTGAAAAAGAGACATCCCAAATTATGGAGGACGCCTCCAATGAACAGGAAATGATAGATGTGTTGGGTGAAATGTCCAACACCGAATGGGCTGAATTTTTTAATTAGGACCGTTTAGGAACACAATCTCTGTCTCTAGAACAACATGCTTTCAGTAGCAATCCCTGTGCCTCTGTCATGATCCACAGACCATGGAAGGTATGGGATCAATGGAGGAAGCGCTGATCCATTACGCTACTCTGTTCATACTGAAAGCAGCAATCTAGTGTTTTTGCCACCCTGCTATCGTGGGTTATCACACTGTTGTTCGCGTTCCTGCTACAGTGACCTCCTTTCATTCCTCGCCCCCCTCCTGTCCTGCTGCTGCTTCCCGCTTTGCATTTTTCCTTTACCGCACCTCCGTGGTCACTTCCTACCTTTCTGATTTCCTCGCAGAGCTTCTTACTTCCGCAATTGGTTACTGGCCCACTCTGGTGAATTCTGTGTTATCACGGTGTTCTCACACACTCAACCCCTCTCGGTAGAGTCCTGTCTACTGCCTAACAGTCTTCACAGAACTATTTCCTCCACGGACTACATCTCTCAGTGCCTTCTGGGTATCGTAGTTCACTGCTGTCTTACCTTCCACACGGATCGCTAAAGACTCTTCACACTGACCGGATTTCCTGGTTTTCCTCAAAGAACCTTTCACATTCATCTTGTATCCTCGTCCCCCCCCCAGGACATCACATCGAATCCAAGGTTTTTCCACATTGCTTTTCCCTGGTTGTGGGGTGGGTTCCCAGGAGGTCATGCTGACAGGCACATAGCTATTAGGCAAAGTGGCCTCCGGGGGAGCTCGTCCCAAATTCTCCAAACAGAAGAAAGAAAAGAAGACACAAAGCGCTTGGAGAGAAAGAAGGGAGATCTCCACGGAAGAGTCTTCAGACAATCAGTCAGAAGCCACATGTGAGGAGGAGGAGGCTGGTGAAGAGGGCATAGTGCATGTTAGTCAAACACCAGTTTGTGATAGTTTGCAATGCGAAAGGACCATGGCTAGTCTTGAACAATACCAAGAGCTAGTCAATACCTTACAAGGAATCACCACAGAAGTACAGACGCTGACAGCTGACAATACAGCTTTAAGACAGCAAATACGCCAGAGAGACGAACACCGAGGGGACCTTCCCCGATTGTCTTTTCCTTGTGGCAAATATGATGGCAATCCCAAAAGACTGAAAGAATTCCTAGATGCCTGTGTGGTTTATTAGACCTTTCGCCCTAAATCATACAGGTTGGATCGTGCTAAAGTCGGGTTTCTCATTTCTAATATAGTGGGAAATGCCCTCGCTTGGGCTACCTGATTAGTGAACAACTCCGACCCATACCTTAATGATTACAGGCTTTTCATACAGCAGTTCTGCGCCAGGTTTGAAAGACCTGAGGTGTTGTATTCAACATATGAGTACCTCCTATACATCCGACAAGGCACTTCAGATGTACAAACCTATGTGTCAAGTTTCTAAAGCGTTGCCCTAGATACCGGATGGCCAGACTTAGCCAAACAAACACTTTTCCGAAGAGGTCTACATGACTAGATAAAGGACGAGTTGGCTAGGACAGCAAGACCTTCAATATTCCAGGACCTGATTTCCCTAGCCCTACAGATCGAGTACCGCTTGTCTGAGCGACGAGAGGAAAGAAAGAAACCAAGACATCTCACCCTGTCTCCTCCCAGCCTCCCTGCCTTACTTGTCTTACATGAGAAGACACCATACGGTGTACATACTGACGAACCCATGGAAATAGGAATGGCCAAAGGTCCACTTACCACTACGGAAAGGAAGAGACATAAGGAATTCAGTCTTTGTATGTACTGTGGCTCAGATAAGCACATTTTGCGTGATTGTCCCGAGGTGCCTCCCAGGAGGTCAGAAAACGACAGACCCCGACCCTGCTCAGGGACAAGGAAGGGGTTTCTACTGCCAATCCCTGTGTTACTGCTCCACTTGTATCTACTGACCTTTCTCATCATTTAATGGCCTTTAATGTCTTTCTTTTGAGAAAGGACAGACACACTAAGAGAAACAGTCCCGCTTTTGGTGCACAGCATCAACTCTATTACACTAACCTAAAAGGAGTTGGAAGACGTCTTTGCTGATGTCCAACCCCGACAACTACCACCTCACAGAAAGGAAGACTGCAAGTTAGAGATTCAACCCAGAGCTACAGTTCCATTCGGACGGATGTTCCTGTTATCGATACCTGAAAAAGAAGCGTTGCGGGAGTATCTGGCAACCAATCTCCAAAACAGTCTCATCAGGGAATCAACATCTTTGGCTGGAGCCTTGCTGTTCTTTATATCTAAGAAGGGAACAACAGAGCTCAGACCCTGCATAGATTTCCGAGGTCTGAATAGTTTGACCATCAGGGATCGATATCCCATGCCTCTAAAGAAGGACATTATGGAGGCTGTACAGGGAGCAAAGTGGTTTATCAAGCAAGACCTTAGAGAAGCATAGCATCTCTTAGGGATACAACAAGGGGATGAATGGAAAACAACCTTTAGAACTCCCTTAGGCTACTTTGAATACAGAGTAATGCCCTTCGGCCTGGTAAATGCGCCTGTCCAATTCCAGCGTTTTATGGACAAAATATTTGTAGACCGGTCTTCTCCTCAGTGGTGGTCTATTTGGACAACATCTTGGTCTACTCTTGCACACTCGAGGAACATCGCCAACATGTGAAGGAAGTGCTTCAGAGACTTCGCCAACATCACCTTTTGCCCAAACCCGGGAAATGCATATTTGAGGCCTCCACAGTTCTCTACTTAGGCTTCATACTCTCTGCAGACCAAGTAAAGATGGATCCCCACAAGACCACAGCTATCACACAATGGCCCACTCCTGGCTTCGTAAAGGACATACAGAGATTTCTGGGTCCATCAAACTTTTACTGCAAATTCATTCCAAGGTTTTCAGACGTAGCATTACCAATCAACACCTTGCTAAAGAAAGGGGTAAAGTTCACTTGGAACCAAGAAGCAGATAATGCTTTCAACCACCTCAAGGAGGTTTTTGTGATGGCTCTGATTCTCAGGCAACTGGTTCAGACCCTTCCTTTCATTTTGGAGACAGACGCCTCCTATGGTGCATATGGAGCCGCTTTACTACAGAAAAAGGAAGACAGGTTGGAACACCCGATTGCTTACTATTCAAGGACTCTAAACTCTAGTGAAAGGAACTATTCGGTGTTGGAGAAAGAACTCCAAGCAATTTTTCAGGCTTGTGAGGAGTGGAGGCATCTACTGCAGGGAGCC
The DNA here is from genome assembly GCF_040938575.1 of Ambystoma mexicanum. Taxonomy (NCBI): domain Eukaryota; kingdom Metazoa; phylum Chordata; class Amphibia; order Caudata; family Ambystomatidae; genus Ambystoma; species Ambystoma mexicanum. Next base: position 331,504,017 of record NC_090938.1, read on the forward strand.
ATACATCATTTTCAAGTCTGTACTGATCACAGAAACCTTTGTATCCTACAACAGATGAAATGTAGGAATTCCCGACATGCCAGATGGGCATACCAACTAGCTGATGGCCTTTCCCGTAGTTATGGTGAAGAATCAGGAAATTACTCAGGACATGAGTTGTTGTTGACTGGGAAAAGATTCATCGGCGCCGTCAACTCCTTCCTCAAACAGGTGCTAGAAGCACAGAAGACAGTGCTTTTCCCACACAATTCTTCACTGATACGAAAGGGAGATCTTTTGTTCAAGGACAACCTACTTTTTTTACCGACCAAGTCACTCCAGACCAGGGCCCTATCGTGATGTCATGATCTACCAACGGCAGGACATAAGGGTCAGTCTGCCACACTGGAATTGATAAGACGTCACTTTTGGTGGCCGACAATGGCTAAAGATACCAAGGAGTATGTTTCCATGTGCCCAACTTGTGCCCAGAATAAATACACCACCGCAAAATCCCTGGGACTTCTCCAGCAGGAAGCACCTCCAGCAGGCCCATGGCAACATATATCTATCGATTTCATAGTTTAACTCCCGGAATCCCATGGGTACACAGCTATAAAGGTCATTATGGACTCCTTCAGCAAGTTAGCCAATTTTACACCTCTAAAAGGTAAGCCATCTGCCTCAAACACAGCTGAGGTATTTCTAAAGGAAGTAGTTCAGCTTCATGGATTACCACTCACCATTGTATCGAACAGAGGCACACAATTCACTTCCAAATTTTGGACCTCTCTCTGTAAACAGTTGCAAATCCACAGAGCCCTGTCTTCAGGTTTTCACCCAGAGAGTAATGGCCAGACAGAGCGCCTAAACACCACCTTAGAGCAACACCTCAGATCTTTTTGCAATTAGGTTCAGGACAATTGGTACCATCTGTTGCCGGTGGCAGAATTCTTGTACAACAATATCAATCACACTGCCATTGAAATGAGTCCGTTCGTGTGCACCTATGGATATGATCCTAGGCATCTTCTGCTATCAGGTATCCAGACCACAAAGCACCTACAATAGATCAGATATTGAACACTTTAAAGAATACACACAGGAAGGCATAGGAAACCCTACAATCAAGCCGTCAGGTTTACAAGAGATGGGCTGATTGAGTGAGATGGCAGAATCCAGGCTGGCAAACAGGAGATAAGGTATGGCTGTCTACAAAATACCTACATAGGTGGGTACATCCAGTCAAGTTCGCTTCACAATTCATTGGTCGATTTGCCATTGAGAGACAAGTCAACCCAGTGGTTTTCAGGATATCATTACCATATCATCTATGCAGAGTGCATCCAGTGTTCCACACTTCCTTGCTCAAGGAATACAAGTCGGACCCTTATAATGGACAGGTCAAGAAGAGACTACACGTCTCCGGTGATACCAAGGAGTATGAAGTATCCCGCCTACTGGACTCCAGATACAGGAATGGGGTCTTACACTATCTGATACTCTGGAAAGGCTATCCTTGGAGAAAGATTGTGGGAACCATTACGGAACCTCAAAGCACCCAGACTCCTGCGCCAATTCCATAGACTCCACCCGGGTAAACAGGGAGGGGTGCATTGGAGAAGGGGGTCATACTGTCATGATCCACAAAACATGGAAGGTATGGGATCAATGGAGGAAGCGCTGATCCATTACGCTACTCTGTTCATAGTGAAAGCAGCGGTCTAGTGTTTTTGCAGAGGATTCTGACATGTATATCAACGCGTCGAGAGAAAGCATTGATGCGTTGCAACCCTGCTATTGTGGGTTATCACGCTGTTGTTCGCGTTCCTGCTACAGTGACCTCTTTTCATTCCTCATCCCCCCTCCTGTCCTCCTGCTGCTTCCCGCATTGCATTTTTCCTTTACTGCACCTCCACGGTCACTTCCTACCTTTCCGATTTACCAGCAGAGCTTCTTACTTCCTCAACGAGTTACCGGCCCGCTCCGGTGAATTCTGTGTTACCACGGTGTTCTCACACACTCAACCCCTCTCGGTAGAGTCCTTTCTACTGCCTAACAGTCTTCACAGAACTATTTCCTCCATGGACTACATCTCCCAGTGCCTTCTGAGTATCGTAGTTCGCTGCTGTCTAACCTTCCACACGGACGCTAAGGATTCTTCAGACTGACCGGATTCCCTGGTTTTCCTCAAAGAACATTGCGCATTCATCTGGCATCCTCGCCCCCCGAACATCACATCAAATCCAGTGTTTTTCAGAATTTATTTTCCCTGGTTGTGGAGTGGGCTCCCAGGAGGTCCCGCTGCCGGGCACGTAGCTGTTAGGCAAGGTGGCCTCTGGGGGAGCTTGTTCCAAATTCTACAAACAGAAGAAAGAAAAGAAGACAGAAAGCGCTTGGTGAGAAAGAAGGGAGATCTCCACAAAGAGTCTTCAGACAATCAGTCAGAAGCAACAGGTGAGTATGAGGAAGCTGATGAAGAGGGCATAGTGCATGTTAGTCAAACACCAGTTTGTGATGTCCTCTCCACCCTAGCCATATGTCACCCATACATCTGGGAATATTTGGTTGAGATTGTGCAACAATCCTGTGACCTGTGGTCTACACCCTATCTAAGGGACAACCAAATGTGGGGTTGATGTGGCAGGATTATAATGCTATGCTATGTTATGTAATGCTATGCTTTTCTATGCTATGGTAGGCTATATTAGGCTCTCCTGTACAGTTAATGCTCAGAACCTCCATGTCACCTCCCTCTGCCTCCCTCTGCATGCAGCACTCCGGACATACCCAACACCTCATCTGTGGCAGATGACATGGCAGACCTCCCTTTCCGCTTATTCTCTAGAAGTATAGCATTAGCAGCACAATATGGTAGATAACAGTAGGGTTTCTACGAATGCCGCTTATCTATAATACAACATGATGTCCCTGCAAGGCTGGGTCACAACGACACAAGTGAGATGTCGACAGTTCTTGCCAAATGTCTGCAATATCATGGCAAGTAACACCCCCATTGCAAAAGTGCTATAATATATTAGTATTTGCCTATGATTTGCTATATAATTGGCACTCTAAGGCTGGGCCCGGGAGGACTATGTGTGCCTACCGCCTGCACACTAGTCCTGCTGTGTTCCCTGTAGATCAGCTGATCACTCTGTATGCTGTGTATTTGCTATCTAATACAAAAAGCTTGGTTTACCATGAGTCTGTGTCTGATTTCCTTATTTGCTGCAAACTGAGGCCGGCCAAGGGCTGAGGCCTTGGGAAGGGGCCTTATCTCGTCCACCACACTGGATAGAAATAGGATTCAATGCAAAAAATTGACAAATGTACATTTTTTCTTACAGGTTCACGATCTCTGACACAGAAAATCACCCTAGATCACACAGTGTAGAGTTCACTATCAAGAAAATGACGCAGAGCTGGCAAATAACCCACACTTTCTTTGCATCTTGAGGAGAAAGAGGGAAGATTTAATGCCCCAGTCAAGGTGCAGGGTCAGTGTGAATTATTTGCTCTGGTGGATACTGAATCCAAGCCATGCTCCTGTGCAAAAATGCATTTGACCAACTAAACTCAGGAAGGGGGAGGGTCACCAAATTCCCCTCATACCTCTTCCCAGACCTCTGCAACATTTTGATGGAAATGACATTTCCGTCGAAGGGACTGCGGATCGGGAAATAAAAATTGAGCAACATTGGTTAAAACTCCCAGTGACAGTCTTGACTATAGAAGACAGACCTTGTTTACTGGGGATCACTCTCCTTTGGAGGTTATCACCTCTGAACGACTGTGTGAACAAGGTCCTCTGGGCCCAGACTAACCATCTTATAAAACTAAAAAGGAGTACCAATTATGTAAGCTTGAATGGGACCTGCCATTAAATCTAACAACCATCAGAGAAAGTGGAATTCCATTTCCAGAATAATCAGGTTCCAGACATCACTGTCATCTTTGTAGGAGAACAAACTGGGTGGTCGGAACCTTTCTTCATTCTTGAAAATAAACCTTGCTCCCAGTTTTAAGTAGCAATCTATACTTTAGGGGAACACCCTGAAATGTTACACTAATCCAAAGTCAGAACAAACCATGAGTCTCATGAAAAAAAGACGATGAAGAACTAGCTCAAAGTCTGACTGACAGAAAAAGATCAAACAGTTGTTTTTCCCCATTCAGATAAATAAGGGGGAGGAGCCTGTGCTCACCAGTGTATGCTTGAATAATGGAAAAAGCTTCATCAGCAAAGGATAATTCAGGAAACTCCAAAAGGATCAGACAATTCCCAGATTTAAATTGATAACAGCTTTGTGCTTACGGTCAACCAGCATCAAGAGACTGTCCCGCTAAACCCCCCTAGATGCTCTACGGCTGAGGTAGAAGCTAGGACGGTCAAAAGCAAGACCAAATATGATGTGGAGGCCTTTTCATTCCGGCAGGTCTCAGTCGATGATATATCAGAAATTGTTGAACATCTGAAACCAACTTCATGTAGTGGCAATATATTTCTTGCGTCCTTGTTTAAAAAATATTTCTCCAGCATACCTGCCCCCATCACGACATTCATAAACTGCTCGTTTCAAGAAGGGATAGTTTCAGATTGTATTAAGGAAGCCTGGATCCCCTCCTTACTTAAAAAGGAAGGGAGCGATCCATAGGAACCTCTGAACTATTGCCCTATTACCAATGTTCCCTTTCTCCTCAAGATCATTGATAAAGTCACCTGCACACAATGGGGGTCATTACGACCCAGGCGGTAAGTTACCGCCTGGGCCGTGACTTTACCACCATGGTGTAAACTACGTTTACACCATGGTGGTTGGCGGACTTACCGCCCCATTCCGACCTTGGCGGGGCGGTAAGTCCCCAATCCCCATTTACCCTTCCCCATTCCCATTTTTGCCCCATAGGGCATAATGGGAGTGGGGAAGGCGTTAATTACGCCACCGTAAATTACGGTGGCGTAATTAACTCCATGGTCCCTTAGCGCCATGGATTTTAACACCCGCTAAAATCGGGTGTTAAAACCTCCATGGCGCTAGGGGAACTCGGAATTGGCGGCAAGGGGTCGGCGCAGCTAACGCTGGCGTTAACCCCTTACCGCCAGGGTCGTAATGAGGCCCAATATGATTCTTTTTTTGAGGAGAAGGGCCTATTGTCTGGTAGGCAATCCGGATTTAGGAAAATTCATGGTACCAAAACGCTGCTGGTAGATGTCAAATCCATGTTAACTAGAATGGTGGACCAGGGGAAGGTGGCAATGCTGTTGCTGATAGACCTGTCTGCTGCATTTGATCTTGTTAATCATGACAGGCTGGTGGGCAGGCTAACTGAGGTGGGCCGATCCTCAAAATCAGCAGTTAACTGGTTTAGATATTTCCTGGGTCCCAGTAGAGTGAAGGTTGTCCAGGGTTTTTTTTAGTCAGAAGAGGTGGTCCGGAGTTGTGGCGTCCCTCAGGGCCCCAGCGTCTCCCCTCTGCTCTACAATATTTATTCCAAACTCTGTTTTGATGTTCTGGATGGTCTGGGTGTCAGATTTGCTAATTATGCAGATGACACCCAGATCGTCGTGGAACTAACGGGCTCTTATGAGGCAGACTCCCTGTTAGTCAACAAAGACTTTGATGCCATAAAGACCTGTACATGAGATAATTTCTTGGCACTCAATGACATAGCCAAACTCAAGACTCTTGACCCTCAATATGAAACATTCTTAGTAGGAGGTGCCACCATTCAAGTCTCCAGCTCTGTCAAGACACTGGGTGTGGTCTTCAACACCAACTTGAATTTTGAAAAGCAGGTTGCCCACATAAGTGCCAGCTGCACTTATACTATACATCTGTTATGGCAGATCCGACCATACTTTTCAGAAGACAACAGAGCCCTGAGAGCGACAGCCGCCAGTTCAAAGATTGACTTTTGTAATGGCCTACTGGTCGGCACTACAGCAGCTAATGTAAAAAAAACTACAAACAATTCAAAATGGAACAGTTAGAGCAGTGTGTGGCCTAGGACGCAGAGATCATGTTTCTAATGCTTGGAGGAAGCTGCATTAGCTTACCGTCCATGAAAGGGACCAGTTTAAAGCTGCGTGCTTAGTTTACAAATACCTTACAGGTACCTATCCAAAGTAACTTCAGTCACAGATCAATAGACTTCTACATAGACGCACCTTGCGCTCGAATGATAGGGATCTCCTATCAAAACCTTTTTTTAAACTGAAGACATATAGGGATCTACGCTTTGATGCTTGGGGACCAAGAGTTTGGAACAGTCTCCCTCTATCCATCAGACAATTGCCATCATCTGCTCAATTTAGGAAAGCACTCAAAACGAATTTGTTTGATGGAGGTGGTATGTAGGCTTCTGCCACATTGACCCTTAACTGATCATGTCTGGATTGATGCCCTCTGGAATTCTCCACTATCTGTTCTTTGTTTTGTATTGTCTGTCGTGTGCTCTGAGGCTTGCGGGCGATTTGGCGCCTTACCAAAATATATTAGAATGGAATAAATGCACAGTGGGTCTGGAAACCCCAAATTCCAAACATTTCATGCCTAGCAGGTGTATGCTAAACATTTCCATTGGCAACAAAAGCATAAAACATAATTGTCGGTCGTGAGAGATGATCCTTCCGCCTTTTATTTGAGTAGTGTTAGAAAGACATGGTAGCATGAGTCAGACCACAACACAAGGATGCAAGTTTTCAACACCTTTATTGTAACTTGAATGGGGTTGGAAAACTCCTGTCTTGCCATGTAACTAAAATGGGAGTGCTCTTGACCATTAAAGAGAAGAAAATAGGCTTCATAACAAGCATGCCGGTAAGTAATCCCAGTTTCTGGCATGTCAGTGCCGCCGTTTCCGGCAACCCGTGATGCTGAAATCTCCGGATGTTTATGTGTTGTCGTGCACGTGGATTTCGGCATGCCAGAAACAGCGGTACTGGCATCACGGAAACTCCATGAAAACCCCCAAAATCTGTCAACACCACTGTCCTTGGTGCCGGTGCCTCCGAATCCGGCAACACAGTCCCGGACCCACCGGTACCAAAAAAAGTGGTCCCACAATTACCGTGACTGGAAATAAAGTGATTGCTGGAATAGGAAATCAGCCGGCAGCCATTAAAAACACAATCCATTGCAATACTCAAAGCACAGGTGACATCCACCCCCCCTGAGCAGACATACTCCACTGTGAGCATGACATTTAGAGTCTGTGAGACCCAAAAGCAGAAGCCACGCTTCTCTGAGCCTGAGCTGAACATGCTAGCGGACACCATTGTCCAGCATGCTGCTGAGCTCTTCGCCAACGACCAGCGCAGGCCTGTCCAGCTGCAAAAAAATAGCATCTCGGAGAAGGTGGCCCAGAAGGTATTGGCAGTTGGCACAACCACCCGCAATGTGCAAGACTGCCACAAGCAGTGGGCGACCTTCGATTGAGGAGACACAACCTCCTCTTGGCCCAGCATAGACAGGACATGGCCACAGGTGGCTGGAGTGTATCCCCAAATACAACTGTTGCCCGAGGAGGAGATGTGCAGCAGTGTGCTTCACCACAAATCCATAGAAGGAGTGGGTACTGCAGAGGCCAGAGCTGGGACACATGAAGAGGCCAGTGAGTACACATAACCCCAATGTCATGTAAACCTCCCTGTCCACCCTGCACCCACTACTGTACCAACATATGACATGATGACATGAATGGCAATTGCATCATCCACAACACCAAAAACCTCCTGCATGCTCCCCCCCTCCCCCAAGAAACCAACAACCTGGGTGCATAAACTGACATACAACCTGGCCACCAAAACATGACACATACCACCAATACATGTAGAACACAGCACAGACACTCTGTACTGCCGACTGAACATGTATCTGCTCTCACACAGACACACATCACCCTGCCACAGCGTATTGCATGTGTGTCCGCCATGCTTCCCCTGGCACAAAGTCACAGCAGTGCTAAGCCCCATCTCCACCCACAAATTACCACTGTTAAACACAAAGGCAACATGCAACATCCTCGTCCCAGCCAGCCCGAACCCTGGGCATAAATGCACAATTGACCCCAAAACTGCCACAGGTAGCAGGCCCATGCTGACGCTATCCATACCACATCCCTCCCCACCCCAAAATCCCACAGAGTGAGGGTCCCCTCTAACACCATACCCAGCAATTGGCAGTACACCACAACAGTATCCCCAGTGCACTACTCTATCATGGACCAACATCACACATGCTCCCGCTCAGTACGCATGAGGCAAGCATGTCTGCACCATGCCATTTACCCCGCCATGTCCCTGACACAGCACAACCACAGCCAACTTAATGCATGTTTTTCTGCCTCACCAATCCACACTGTTCACTGACAACCTGCCTTTCGGACTCCCTCAGGCACATCGTCTGACAATGAAGAGGCCTTGCTAAGCACCTCAAGGGGCACCAGCTGACACTGCCACAAGACACCACGGACCACCACCACCTCCACCCAGGACACTGCAGCCTCCACTGGCATATCTGCCACTGCCAGCACAGCTGTGCCCATCCAAGCAGCCCCAGTCTTCCCAGCGGCGCCCATCCAGGCAGACCCAGTCATCCCAGCTGCGCTCTTCCTGGCAGCTATAGTCATCCCAGCTGCGCCCGTCCAGCCAGCACCAGTCATCCTAGTTGCCCCATCTAGGCAGCCCCAGTCATCCCAGCTGCGCCCGTCCAGGCAGCCCCAGTCATCCCATCTGCTCCCGTCCTGCCAGCACCAGTCTTCCCAGCTGTGCCCATCCAGGCAGCCTCAGTCATCCCAGCTGCGCCCATCTAGACAGCCTCAGTCATCCCAGCTGCGCCCGTTCCAGCCAGCAACAGTCATCCCAGCTGTGCCCATCCAGCCAGCACCAGTTATCCCAGCTGCGCCCATCCAGGCAGCCCCAGCTGCTGCCCTACCACCACCACCAGCAGAGCAGTTGCATGCATATGCACATCTACCCAGTGCAGAGGACATGGCTGACGATGGTGGAGTGGACACAGCGGAGACCACCGACCACAGCACCTATTAGCCAATGGTATTCAGCCCATGGACCCAATGATCCCACAATGCCCACTGTTCCCCTGTGTCAGAGAAATGGATGGCAGACTTTGGCGCATTGAGGAGCGTCAGGAGGCCTTGACTGCCCTAGTGCAGCAGCACCTCTAGAAGGCTCAGTTGATGCGGGAGAGTGTACAAGTCAGTGGGCATCAAAATGCAGGTGCCCTTGGCCATTGCACTACTGCCATTGTACAGATGGGCAGGAGGGTACGTGAGCGCAACATTGTGATGACCTTCATCGCCGAATCAATGGCAATATGCCTTCAGGCATTCATCTACAGACAGCCCACAGAATGGGAGCACACACCATCCACAAGTTCCATGCTTGCTAGTTCTGTGCCCAGCAGCCCAAGGCAAAATTCAATGCAGCTGAGCAGCTCTGCACACAGTTGCACACTAGATACAAAAAGGGGACGCAAATAGGCCCAGAACACAAGAACACACATGTGCCCTGTCTGTGAATCATGCAAGGACTACTTGTAGAACATGACAGGATGGGGATTTGCCCTGTTTTCCTCTCGTATATATTTTGCTCACAAATTTGAAAGAGATGATATAATTGTGAATGAGCTATAGCCAATATGCGAAATATATGAGGTGTGATATAGGTATTAATAGAGAATGTATTAATTTTTCACATTGTCTTTTATTATCTATTAATACATGTCTTGTTTTATCTGTATAATTACAAACAGGTTTAATCAGCTTTTTTTTAATGTCGCAGTTGTAGGACCTATGGCCTATGCAATAAATTATGAATAATTATATGTAACAAAATCACTATTCTGTGTGTGCTGTTCGTTGAGGTAAATTAGCAACCCACTGAATATAGCCAAGTTGATGTAAAAATGAGGCTATTGAACCAGTTGTTTAAGTGGTTCATTTGGGGGACTCCCCTCTGCGTGTTAGAAGTTGTGGAGAGACAGTTGGGGAGGGGCAGTGGGGAGGGTAGTTGTGGAGGAGGAGTGGGGAGGGATAGTTGGGGAGGGAGAGTGGGGAGGGATAGTTGGCGAGGGATATTACTGGTAGTAGTAGTAGTAGTTCCACATTTGTTATTCATTCCATTATATAAATTACACTGGGTGTTGCATTGAGATCATGTCTGGAGATATTTTTTTTGTGTAACTGATTTATTTCCTGTACAGTGCTTGTGCGTTGGATGTCCTAGGACATGCGCTCGTGTGATGATCTCAGAAATAGTGGGTAATCAGTGCATTCCGTGCCTCACGGTCATCCACGGCATTCCTGCAATGTGCCAATGACAGTTCAGCATCGCTGTCATTCTCATCCTCCGCATCATGTGGGTGCATGTCCATGACTGGGGGCAGTGGTATGTTTCGCCTGATACACATGTTGTGCAACATGGCAGAGGCCAGGACTACCTTGCCCACCTTCACAGGGCTGTATATAAGTGCCCCCTTATCTGCTCAGGCACTAGAACCTTGCCTTCAACAGGTCAAATGTCTGCTCAATTGTACAACGAGTTTTGATGTGAACACGGTTGTATCGCTGCTCATGCAGGCCCTCTGGTTGCCTCACAGGGGTCATCAGCCATGGCATCAATGGGTATCCATCATCACCTGCACACAGCGACAGAAAGGGGCAGAAGTCAATGTGGTGCCTGGATCATGGTGGTAGAGTCTGTATATTGTTCACTAACCAGTGCAATATTTTACATGCATATTGCTGAAGACGTAGCATATCTCATATTTGAGCATGTTAACATGTGCATTGTCAGTGGGAACGGATGTCCATGCATTGTATGGACATTTTTGCGTGGAATCAGGCTGATCTTTCGGATGTATGTGTGCGTCATTAATGTCAATGCAATGACACGTGCAAATAGAAAATGTGGCTTGTCTCGGTGTAAGTGTGCCGGTGCCATTACCAGGTGGCATGTTTCTGGGCCTGGAAAATAGTAATCTGCCTGACACAGCCGGAGTGCCGACACGGAAGACCCTGCCGGGCGATTCTGATCTGGTAGGCAGAGCTGACACAGTTAATAACGCTAAGCCCGAGCGCGCAAAGGGCATCGATTCCACGGACTATCCTGCTTTTGTGCTGTGGCTGCATCTACAATCCTGCTATCAGCTTTCTATCAGCTGTTGCGAGGAGAACGAGTTGCCGCCCATTGACACTGAAGGAGTGTGAAAGGAAAGGAAAGAGCGCCGTAGCGCTGATTTGGCTCCGCCCCCGACCCGCCCCCTGCCACGGGTGACGCCTGCAGGAAGTACTACAAAGTGACTTCCCAAGCACCCTTGCGGCGCTAAGCCCGAGCGCGCAAAGGGCATCGATTTCATGGACTATCCTGCTGTTGTGCTGTTTGGCTGCTGGCTGCTCGCTATGACTGTACTATCATCTATAGCTAGCAGTCACGCGAGGCTGGACTGATATAATAAGCCTTGCACAGAGGAGCTGCACGACAGTATGAAACCCGCTGCTGCACATATGGATGAATCGAGAACAACTTTGAGAACTCGCCTTCAGGTAAGGCAAAGATTTGCATCTCTCCCAGAAGTGAATGGAAGTCCTGAGCATGCGCTAATAATGCCAGTGCTCAAACAATCCCGCTTACCCTTCTGTACTAAGAAGCAGAAAAGCTTATCTGTGGGGGCCACCACGGCCGAGATGGCTAGCGATAAACCTCAAATGTTGGGCTTGGTAAAGGAAGACTTGATGCGATTAGCACCAAAATCACCTGTTCAACCTATGGCTTGTACAGTCCCCACTCCAGGAACGACCATGAGTCAATTTCCCACACCCCTCGCAACAGCAAGTTTGCATGAGGAGGGTATTGATCAGGTGAAGGAGGCAGATCGAACTACTGGTGAATCAGAGGAGCTTAGCCAAATGGACTATATTGCGCCCCTAGAAGGCCAAGCAAAAAGTATGGACGAGAGAAACCAGACTGTAGGGGTCTTACTCGAGAAAGTCTCAGGCACTCCGGCCAACCTAAGTCTTGAAAAGACGACGGGAATATTAGATCCAACTAGCAAACTTGGTGCTAGGAGTGAATTGCTTTGCTCGATTCCACCTTTAATCTCCCCAAGAAGGGATAATGATGCCTTAAACATGCCAACTAACGATCTAGTCAACAATGGAACTACACCTAGAGTTGACATATGCAAGAGCATGTTGGATGAACATATCAGTCCAGTAGAGGCAAGGAACTCCCCTAACCAGATCATAAATGAAACCACAAACAGATCACTACTGACAGAGACTGTGTGGGAAAATGGAGACCAGTGGGACATAAGTGAGACGGATATATGGGAGAAAGCCCTGCAGGATTCTACTGGTGAAATGGGCGAAAAATGTCAACATTCAAGATCCCTGGAGAAAACCCCAATGACAATCGATATCTTCCAGCCATATAGGGAAGATTATAGAAGTCAGTTGCCTATGGATAAGAGTATTCACAAAAATACCCAGATGGGGGAAAAGGTCCTGCTCTCAAATGATTTAACAGATCGAGAGTTTCCTTCTCTGAGCCTACATAAGGCTATGTCTGAGACATCTTACATTAAGGGGACGTTCCCTCCGAAGGCACGACTTGAAAAGAAAACCCTGACAGATTCCGGAAGAGAAACTCCACCAAAAACCCTAGGCACAAATGGAAATATAATGTTGCCGCCAGCTAACTTGAGTAACTCAAGTTTAGCTAACAAAATTTTTCAAGACATTACTCTACGGACGGGGAAAATAGAAAGAGAAAAAAGGAGGAGTTTCTCGTTAATAAGTGAAAGGATGGCAGAATTGGATAAGGAGCAAACTAAAGGGAGCTCTCTGGAGATTGAGCCTGTAGGAGCTGGAACATTTGCAACAGAATCCCAGAGAGACCATAGGTCAATGAATTCGTCACAAAGACCTCCACTAGAGAGGATAAACCTATGTCTCGAAGACAGACCGCAAAGATCAAAAATACAAAGACAACTTTCAGAACCTCAATTGATAATGAAAATGACTCAGACACCATTGCCGGAAGATCGAAATCAGTGCTCTGAGATCTTCTTGAAAGATCAAATTACATAGTTAACCAAAGACGCTTACAAAACTGGAAGAGAAAAGGATATGGAACATATCCAGCAAGTGGTCATGACTTCATTAAATATCACACTGGCACCATTGCTAAAATAGTATGAGACGATTAAAGACTCTGTGCAAGAGGTGACTACTACCAATGTACAAATAAAAGATGCAAATATACAAACAGAATTGTCCTTGCGGAATCTGAATATAAGAATAGATAAAGAAGCTGAACAGTCCCAGCTTTGGCAAAATCGCCTCACTGAATTGGCAAGGAGAGATGCTAATGACAAGTCTTTATTGATGGAGGCGGTCCTGGAGGACTGCAAGTGGATGAGAAGTCTGCACAAACAGAACAAAGACGAGGTCCACTTGGAAGATAATCCTTGCCGAGGTAAAGGTCCCATGAAATTGAGCCGAAACAAAACAACCCACCACAAGCAAACTGAGCTAATGCCCGAAGATGTTATTCTGATTTCCCCTGGATGTAAGGGGGCGGGAAATTGTGACACAAAAATCCAATAAGAATAATCTAATTTTTCCATCTTTCAGGGTGGGGCTCCCAAGGACCTGTCCCTAGAAAAGGGAAAAGAGATGGTAAAAAAACAAAGGAAAATGGTAAAAAAACAAAAAATGAAGGTTTAAAACAGAAGATAAATGGCTCCAGAGCTTTCCTAAGGAATCTAAGAACACCCCCTAGAAGAGAAAACATTCAACGGGCAAAGAAGCCTAGGAGAGAACTGGCAATGGGAGAAATGAACAATTTGGAAGAAGAGGATGCAAAGGAAGTGGGAGGAAAAAACAACCCTCCTCCTTTTGCGGATGATAAAGGGGAAGAGTTAAAGCAGCAAGAAGATCTAAGTGACCTGATTGACCTTATGGATAAAAACAAGGAGGATGAAGAGTGGGAAAGTATCAGTCCGTCAGAATGGAAAACTAACGACAATTGGGAGATGGTTGAGACGAGCCCAATTCCCTCTGACCGCAAGAAATTCAAACGAGATGTCCTGCCTAAAACTACAAAGGAGTCAGGGAGAAGGTCCGATCCATTGGAAATAGACGAGGCTAATGAGGCTGATGACAATTCCACTAACTTCAAAACTCTGGAACAAAAAAGACAGGAACTAGCACCCAAAGAAAGGAATATACAGCGCCAACTTGAAGGCATCCGACCAAAACATGATGGAAAAAAAAGCAACAAAGAATTCATTGAAATCAAAGAAAGGCAAAAGTCGCCCGTACCTCCTCTGAGGAAAGTTCCATCTAAAAGATGCTACCTGAAGTTAGAGACTACATCCAATGGGCCAAGAAGGGCATTACTCAACAGGAGCTATGTAATGGCGCTTTGTAATCAAACGTCAGCTCTACGCATGATAGCTACTGAGGACATACAAGTTGTGGAATTCCCAAGTGAACAGAGGATGGATCAAGTCATACTGCATCTTAATTCAAATGACATCAAGCGGAAATTTTTGGAGGCTACTGATATCTTAAGAAAAAAGGGCTTTCGGTTGGCGGAATTAGATGATGACATCAAGCCATATAGTACAAAAACAACAACAAAGGACGGAAGTCGAGCTAATGATGAGATCGCATCCTGCAATAAAGAAAAATCTACTGGAAAAAAGAGGGAAATAAATGGACAAGAAAAGGAAGACAAGAAGATCAAGATCTCAAAAGAAATTGAAAAAGAAAGAAAAAAAACTCCCGAAAACTACTCATACATAAACAAAGAAAATGTTGAAAAACTGAAAACTTTGAGGTTTACGGTGGATAATTCACAAAACCCAAGAAGGGGCAAAATTAATGAGAATAAACCAGGAAACAAAACAAATGACTGGCCACTTATGGCAAACAGCCACAACTTAAAAGAAAAACAATAGAGTAAGGAGGATGGAAACAGATCTGTTCTCTGTGCCTCATGGAACACCAGAGGATTTCACCATTTGTTCTCGAAGGAAAGTTCCTTTCTGGCCAAATATGATCTCATTTCCATTCAAAAATCCTGGCTGTGTGACCCCCCAATATGTGAAGGATATGAAGTTTATTTCAACCCGGCAAAAAAGGGATTCAAAGGTCGACCGTTTGCAGGACTTACGGTGTTAAAAAGAATCGATAGCCACTTGCAAATACTTGAACACAAAACTCCAAATCCCTACGTTCAAATATTGAAAATAGCATCTAAAACAGAAAACCTTGAGGAGATGGCCAAAATGCTATTGATTAACACATACTGGAGGGAAAATATGCCTGATCCAGGATCATATTTAAAAATCATCATGAATTCCATTGACAAATCCATGACGGAGGAAGAAGATCAGCTCATCCTGTTGAATGGAGATTTAAACATCAAGCTGCTAGATAAAGGGGGTCAAATTAAAGAAATAGAAAATCTATTAGGAAAAGAAAGTCAATGGATGAAGGAAATGGGCATACGTGATATGAGGATGCTAAATAGCCAAACAAAAGGTGACTTAAGGGGGGCTGACACTTGGCATAGTGGAAAACTGAGAGCATGCCTAGATTATTGTTTTGTGGGAAGAGATACGCTTGCCTGGATAAAATCATTTTAAGTAATTAAGCAAGCAAATAGCGACCATTCTCTTCTGGAAACTGAGCTTGCATGGGACTCAAGAGAAATCTCAAAGAATGAAAAAGCGATGGAAACAGAGATATCGTGCGGAAGAAACCGGTTGAGACTCAAAGATCAGGTTATACCAATACTGGCACAAGATTTCAAGGAAGCCGTAGAAAAGGGAGAGGATGTGGTTGACTATAAATGGCTGCTGAAAGCCTTTGAGATCAAGTACGACTCATCTAAAGTGAAGCAAATAAAAAAGCAGCATGCATTTGATGAACTCGTAGTCTCCAGACGGAAGTTATACAGAGCGGATCTCAGGCGTATTAAAAAGTCAGATAGCCGAGAGAAATGTGAGCTGGTAAGGAACTGACGACAAATCTATAAGAATTGGCTGCGATCAACCCGCTATCTAAGAACTCTAAGAGACGCTGAACAAATGCTGGCGGCATTAACAACAAATAACACGAGAAGTACCTGGGATCTAATTAACAACAGAGATTCTAATCAATCAATCAATCAATAGGTGTTAACCAAGTCTCTGAGAAAAACTGGTTCGACCACTATACCGCCCTGTTCAAAGGAAAGACTAAGGAAAAAGTAGTAGAGAAAAGAATGGTGAACGCTGCCTGGGCGCTGGACTTTGACAGAGAAGACATTCAAATGCTCTTCAAAAAACCAAGCTCTTCTAGGGCTGCCGGCCCGGACTGCATCTCTAATAAGATGTTGAAAGAAAACGTGGAAGGCTGGTCTGACCTAATATATGCTCTTTTCAAACAAGTAGCGAAAACCAGACAAATTCCAACTACGTGGACTGAGGCCTACATCGTACCTATCTTTAAAAAAGGAGATTGTGGGAACCCAAGAAATTACAGGCCGATTGCGCTATTAGATTCCATCGGTAAGCTCTTTGCATCCATCCTTTTAAGGGATTTAAAGAAATGGGCAGCTGAAACCGGAATTTTGGATGAGAGACAAACTGCCTTTGTGAGTGGAGTTGGCACTTGCCTCAACCTGTTCCTGATGAATATATTAAAATCAAAGGCCCTAAAAGAGAAAACAACGACCTACTTGTCCTTAATCGATCTCGAACAGGCGTTCGATGGAATAAATAGAGAGCGGCTGTGGGCCAAATTGAGAAACTGGGGATGTCCAGCAGACCTATTGGAGGCAATTCAGGCCCTACATACTGATACCTCGATCCAGGTCCAAATCACTGCAAATGGAGGGCTTTCTAGGCAGATTAAAACAGCCCGGGGTATCAAGCAGGGATGCGCACTTGCTCCTTTTCTCTTTGTACTTTATATGGCTGACTTGAAGATATCGCAAGACCAGATCCGTGCCTTCCCCCAAAGGTAAATGGCATTGAGCTACCATGGATGCTATATGCGGATGACGCTGTGTTTATAGATCAGACGCCTATAGGTCTCCAGCGTAGGATAGAGGCTTTCAATGAATATCTTAAAGCCAATGACATGAAAATAAATGTAAAAAAATCCATGATCCTGACTATGAAATCAAGTCGTGGAAGGAAAACAGCAGGGAAAATTCAGACTTGGTCATTGGAAAAAGAAAAATTGGCGGAAGTGGATACCACAATAAACCTCGGGATAAGAATCAACAGAAATTGTAATGAACAGGCCCACTATGTCCTAATCAGAGAAAAACTCAAAGGTTTGGTTAATCAAGGCCTACTTCTACATCGTAGATATGGAAAATTCTCTCTGATGCCGATTATAACCTTTTATAAGCAAAAGGTAGTGGCCGTCATCACATATGGAGCCGAGGCACTTCTAGCCCTAAGATGGGAACTCTGGAACCTATGCGAATCCTATTTCTGGCGAAAGATCCTGTGGCTCCCAAACTCGCTACATTTGGAACTGATAAGATCGCAATTAAGGCTTCAATCCATTACCTCAATCGCGACATGGAAATCACTATCTCTTTATAGAAAGTGTATTTTGGACAATCCATCCTTGCCATTCAGAATCCTAGCAAAGCCAGATGAATCCAGTGGTGATACTATCCTACAAGATTGGAAAATGAGATGTGAGGCTACTCTGAAATACCTGACGATCTCTGAAGAAACCCTGAAAAATAACCGAGAAAAGTCTAAAAGAACAAATCGGGAAAAAGATTGGGAGGAAACACAGGAAAAGAGAAACCTATGTCATAATGTCATCTGGGAACGCAAAGCTCTGAACATGCTACCTCCGTATTTGATGAGATTTCCCTCACAGCACTACCGAGATCTGCTTATGCGATGTAGATTAAATATATGGCATTCGAGAGAAATAAAATGGCGAAGAAGGCAAATCGATAAATCAATAGCCTACTGCAGATTTTACAGAAATAAGGATCAACTGGAAACTATAAGGCATGTGATGTTAACCTGTTCGAACTTGACATCGAGACGCCAGATGCATATGGGAAACTACACGAGCTTGATCTCGGAGGCGAATGAAGAAGATTATTGGGAAAGACTCCTCACAGCTGAGAAAGTGGGTCGAACTCTGGATGCATTAAAATTTGTTTGTTGAATCCTTAAAATTGGAGCAGGAGGAGGGGGAGGCTGAGGTGGAAGTCACCCAAAAAAAAATTAGGTTGAATTGACTGGAGGTATTTGGCCAAGAGGAGGTCATCTAGTGAATTTGAACTGGAATTGAACCGAATTTGGGGGGTTTGCACCTCTTAGGGGAAGGAATGTTAAAGGTTTAACTTTGTTTAACCAATAAAACATTAAAAAAAAAAATAATAACATTTATCTACGTTTAAAGTAGATTCACTATTATTTTGGGATTCAGTGCAGCCTGAAGGCGTACTTGCATTTTGATTCACAGGATGTGCTGCAAGGGAGTGGTTGCACAGCATCAATGATTCTGGGAAAATGAGGGATGTGGATATACATAGAGGTGTACCAGAGGAGGAATTGAATGGATGGGGAAGGCGATGTCAGCCTAATGATTGCCAACCAGCCAATACACTTAATGTCAATTAATGTGTGGTTTGCAGTTGCTTTTCCATGGTGCATTCAGACCCACCTTGACCTCTGACCCTTTCACCACGACACACACACATTAGACTGATGTGTGTTCTTATTTAGTTCTGATTAGCATATTGCCCATCCATTGATATGTCAGCTATCTTATTGCCATTCTGGTCACATCCCTATGTGCATGTGCCCTTGAAACAGGCAGGGGAGCTGTCTAGTTGGTGTGCGGTATGCTAGTGGTTTGGAGGTGGGGTGTTGTGATGCATGAGAATGATTAGTCTGTGCTTCAGGTTGTGTGGGTTCTCCTGAGTGAGTTTTTGCAGGGATTTGGGACAGTGGTGTGATGCATTCTGGCACCTGTAGTGCATTTGATGTTGCAGTGCAGCTCTGATGTTGTGCATGCGCATGCTCTGTCTGGCCATTTTACACACGCCAGTCAAGGCCTTCAACTCAGGCATGATATTTGTGTGTCGGACATTGCATTGCACACATGCATTGCAGATAGGTGCGCCCACCCCCCCAATTCAATAGTGCACATGCTGTGGTAATGACACTCACCCAACAGCCAGGTATGCTATGGTGTATTATGCCCCCCCCACAATTCAACAGTGCACATGCTTTGGTAATTACACTCACCCAACAGCCAGGTATGCTATGGTGTATTATACCCCCCCCCAATTCAACAGTGCACATGCTTTGGTAATTACAATCACCCTACAGCCAGGTATTCTAGGGTGTATTATGCCCCCCCAATTCAACAGTGCACATGCTTTGGTAATTACACTCACCCAACAGCCAGTTATGCTCTCTGATGTGACGTGCATGTAGCCTGGCAGCATGGAGTTCCTCAGCACCATGGAATCGTGGGTTGATCCTGGGAATCTAGCAAAGCAATGAGCGATGAGGTGGCATGCATCACACACCATCTGCACATTGAGTGAGTGGTATAGTTTTCGGTTCCTGTACACTGCCTCAACGGCATGCCTGACCATCAGCTCCACGTGTACAGTCCAATGCACCAATCACATTGGGCATGCTTGTAAAGGCATGGAATGCTATTTTCGTGGCATTGACTTGGTCAGCTGTTCTGGGGAGGCCTATGTGATCTGACACGTGATGCAGGAGTGCAACAATAACCTGAACGAGGACCCGCAAAAAAAAACATGTTGGTAGTCAATGCAGTTCACCCACAGTGTGTTGGTAGGTCCTTGTGGCAAGGAAGTGCAGCACAGACACAACCTTGAGCAAGGGGGGGATGGCAGGACGGATCTGTGTGCGGCTGACAAGGTCGTCATGGATCAGGTCCACTATGGATGCGATGGTGTCCCTGTCTAGCCTGTACACAGTGTGGATCTGGGTTTGGCTCAAATTGAAGGGTCTGATCCTTATGTGTGGTATAGATGGCTGCCTGTGGGCTGCAACCTGCTGCAAGTTGTTGTTTGCATGGCCATGATGGCCCTCCTTCTCCTCCAGCACCTCTGCTGCATCTTCTGCCTCCCTGCCTCTTCAAGTTGTATCCCTGCATGCAGGGCCTCCGACTCCATTACTTTCACTGCTGCTGCAAGCATGGTAGTGTTGGAAGGGGTGTGGTATGTTGAAGTGGTCCTTTTTGTGCTTTTGCAGTGCTCATGGTGGCCACCTCTGCTGATTTGGGCCAACTGTAGCCTGTTTCTGCACACCTGACTCTAGTTAACGCCTGGTCCACGATGCAGGTGTTTCCAGCACAGTAATCACAGTGTTACCGGCACATTCAGGCCTGTGTTTCCGTGTACATGGTGCTCAGAATGTGCACACACTAACGCTGTGCTGGCGTCTCAGGCACGGGCGACGCGTTTGTCGCAGATTCCATTCAAGGTGTTGCCAGGTACTGTAGGTCACTTGCAGTGACGGTGTTATTGGCATCACGACTCAGAGTATGCTGGTCCGGAAAAAGGTGCCGCTAGGGAGCGACCGGCACCACTATTTCCAGACCAGCATACTTGTAATGAGGCCCAATGTGTTCTAATCAAAAATAAAATAATTATCTAATAAACCTATACTTGCCCTCACGCTTATACAACTGGTGTGGGGAAATATAATGGAAAAAGAAAATGTGAATCAAAAATAAAGTCTGGATACCAGTATCGATGAAGTGTGACTACCTTTCACACGTTCAAATCACAGGGGATTTTAAAGGGGTTTTTGCCAGGTGGCTGACTCGCACAGTTTACAAGATTCACACACTTCAAAACTACTTGGTACGATTCAAAATGTTCATGTCTGGTCATCTGGCTCCTTATAGTTCAACAAGGCCTTCTTAGCCTCACAACTACATAGCTCAAATCGTGACCTATAATTCAATGCAGGCTTTCCTCCATCGGACTCGAGCCTGTTGCCACAGATGCACAGTTCACTTTGCCACTTTATAATCCTTTCAGGTTTCCCTCATTCAGGCTCAAACCTGTTTTGCTTTTCAAAGTTCACTTTACAATTTCCAGTATGGCTTCCCTCATTCGGGTTCAAGCCTTCTTTCCCTTTTCATTTGCTGATGAAGACTTTCAAATGTGCTAGGACTTTACATGTTCCTCACATGACCACTTTGACCTCATTTCCTTGAACATCACTTTACTCTCCTACATTAAAGCATCTTGGCTAACGTAGTTTCCAACACAGGAAAAGTTCAAAGACAACCTTTTCATTCAGGTTTCCCTCTCCCGGGGTCAAACCGATTGGTTCATCATTTATAGGGGTTCGCTTCCCCATGCTTTAATCCCACTCTCTGGCAGTTGTAGTTCCTTTTACAAACAGGTATATGCTTCCCTCAGTCGGGCTCGTGCCTTTACACAAACCTGCATTTCTTTCACTTGTTCATAGATAGTTTACTACATCTCCCAGAATTCATTTCTTCCTTTCAATTTTTTCCACGTTTTCTTAAATGTATAATGTCCACTTTCAAATCTCTGCCCCACTTCAGCCACACACACACCACTGGGATTCTTCTCCCTTTCACTCACCCAAGTGACACAGTGCTAGCAGGCAGCTCATCAAGATATGTGGATTGAGGTCAGGGTCTCACCACCGGCCCCTCAGACACCTGGACTTCCTTTCACATGCCCTGGGGAAATGGGCACTCAATGGGACACAGCCAGTAGGCTGCAGTCTGCCTTTTCTGGTCTTTGGGAGACACAGTTTCCTGGCTGTGCTGCAGCCCCTCACAAGCACTGGGCCAGCACCTTGCTGCTCTGTTCTCCTCTGTGCTCCCCAGGTCCTCTCTGCAGTTCGGCTTCACTCTCGAACGCTTGAAATTTAGGTAGGGATCCTCTGCCGAACTCAGCCTTGCAGCCTCCTTCATGGCTTCCCAAGAGCAACTGACTGCTCTCCCTCTGAATTCCCCTTTTATGCACCTGTGTATGTTGATTGTCTGCAGGTGTGTGGTCAGGGTTGCGTCTACCTGACCTTGTCTGTCCTCAGAGTGTTGTAGTCTGTCCTCTGTGTCTTAGCAGGTTTTTCACTGGAAATCTTCACCCCTCCAGGTTGCCTCTTATTCTTCTTAATATTGTTCGAAAATGAGGAGAGAGACATGGAATGGCACTGCCTATATTTTCAAAAAGTAGATTGGGTGTGATGGTTTTTATAGTGGATGAAAGGATTGTGGGAGTTATAGTTTTTCTTAGGGATAAGGGAAAAATTATGTAAGTTTTTGTCAGGGTGAAGGGGACAGATGTATTGTTGGGGGTGAATCGGTTCTGGGCGATAATATCCCATAATGACTGAGGGGATGTTGGGTAGGGATGTATTGGAACAGGGGGAAACCATGTCTCGCCCAAGGGCATTCCTCCCGCAGTCTCCAAAGGTCTCTTTCCCAGGTGATACTCACTTGTCCACCCCCTGGGTTGGGATCCAAGAGCGATCGACCGCCCCTGGCCACCTGAGTCAGGGATCCCCGGGAATAGCATGGGAGAAACATCTCAGGTGTCTCACGGTAGTGATATTCTCAACCAATTCACAATCAATTTGGATCTAATTAATAATAAAGTTGGGTCATAGCTTGGGCGTAACCCCATAGGCTTCAACAAAACTGAACATGCATTCTGTTCAGCTCAGCTGCTGCCTCATGTGGTTAAGTTCAAGTGCAAGAAGAGGTTACCATCCCAGGACAGGTACGGCAATTCACTATTCCCCTCAAAATTAAGCAAGGACAGATCCTCAAACATCAGGACGCCTATATAAATGTGAATTCCCATCTCCAACAACAAGGTTTGTATTTATATCCGACATATCTAGTAGATCTAGACTATGACTCCATTTGAATATTGGTGGATAACAGTGACTCTCAAAGTAACACTTTGGGTGCAGACACCGTTATTGGAATGGTGGTTGATGCCCAACATAATTCTACTGATTTAGGTAATTAAATCATCAGACCAATTCCAAACAACTGTTTCAACACCAGCATCAGTATTCCTCCAGAAAATATTGTTACTGGTCATGGGGGAGGGATTTCTTAGTGTACTCTTCCTGCCCTTATGGGGGGGGGGAGATGACTTGTGACATCAGGAAGAACGAGGTGGTATTTAGAGTGAACAACAACTTCCTCAAATCCATGGAACCTTCTTTTTAGGTTAACACCATGAAAAGAGCTCTCACCACCCAGCTGGTGGATATCTCTGAAATTGCCACGACCAAGGTCTTTCCAGGTTTCAAACAGATCGTCGAATAAGGGATCAATGATGTCAATGCCTGTGAGACTGAGGAGCAAAGACATAAGCTGAAACATCCAGGATATCTTTTCAGTGGACTCATATAATGGGTGACACACATCTATTCATTCAACCACCATACCCATGGACCCAGGGACGTCTCCAGTACTTGTTAAACAATACCCGTTAGCTCTCACATCCCTGGAGTCACTCACAGAGAGTGTTAAGAATTTAGAATCCTGTGGGATAATTCATCTGATCCACAGTACCTTATCAACCCGGTACTGGGGATGCTAAAACCAAATAGCCAATAGGGACTATGTGCAGCCCCAAGGGAGTTGAACAAATGAGTCCACATGTCAAGATAGCTATTTCGCTACATCGATCAAGGGCTGGCAGAGAGCCAAGGGTCAAATGTGTACACAGACATTGACTTGACCAACGGTTACTGGATGGTACCTGTGCGTAGGGTACACCAACACACATTTACCCTTACCTTTGCGGGCAGCATATTCCTGGACCCGAAGACCCTTTGAATCCATGAACTCCGGCAATAAGTACAACATCTTTCTGCATAAGGCCTTGCCCGATTTTTCCGAAAGGGAAAACCTGTCCTATGTAGATGATGTTTTGATCAAGATCTCAACAGTGAAGGAACATAAAGGAGAAATGTGTTATGTTCTGACCCAGTTGCAGAAAGCCTGAGAAGAACTGTCCATTCAGAAGGCCCAGTGGTGTAAAACCTGAGTGAACTTCTTGGGGCACAAAATCAACCCTGACGGTCTCAATCCCCAGGCAAAGAAGGTGGAAGCATTATTGAAATTAATAGACCCTACTACTCTGCGAAAATTGAGAAATCTTCTTGGATTCACTAATTCTAGGTGAAAGTTCATTGAAGACTACACAGAAGTCACTCGAACCCTTGGTCCATTTATTAAAGGACAGATTCAGGTGGGAGGTGGGTCCCAAACAATCCAAGGCAGTTAAACAACTGAAAAGAAGCCTTTCTCAAGCCACTTGATTGGCTTACCCCATCTCAAGAATAAGGAGTTATTCTTGGATACATGGTTTTCAGATACGTGCCTAACTGCGGTATTGTTCCAAAAGCACGACAAGGTCAACAAAGTCATCTAATATGCAAGCAAAACATTGATCTCTGTGGAGCACAGATTCAATGACTGGGGAAAGGCACTAATGGTGACAGTGTGGGCATTGAAAAATTACTGTTCATTCATCCAGGGGGAGCACATCATTATAGGGACTCTGCACCGACCCTTGCAATGCTTACTTAGTGACAGAATATCCATGCTAGGCTTTCCTGTTCAGGTTAGACATGGCCAAAACAAGAAGAGTCCTCTAGTGCAACGATTGACAGACTTGCATGATTGTTCTAAAAAAAAAAAAACAGTCTCGAGGATGAAAGTCTGATGACCAAAAACAATATGGAGACATATCAATTGTCCCTACACAAGGTGTATGAAGAAGACACGTGTTAGGGCATACCCACAGTTTATGTGGATGGGTGTTCCTACCAAGAACTAGTGGCTGGCTTTGGGAATGCGTGGGTGAATAAAACCCCAGAGCCCCCTGCTGGTTACAAACTAGGACCCCAAAGTAGTCAGGAGGCAGAATTGATGGACGTTTCTCAAGCTAGCATCACTGCAGTACACCACCAATTGAAAGAACTGGTCATAATCACTGACTCTGATTATGTCAGGATTGAGTTAGTGGAATAACTGATTAACTGGAAACGTTGAGGCATGCTTTGTGCCAATAACAAACCGTTAAAGCATGGAAACTGATCCAGTCGATTGAAGATCTGGTGACCTCTAATGATATGACCATATATTGGAAGAAGATAAGAGGCCATTCCAAAATAGAGGGGTCAGATAAGACTGGGAATGACCTGGCTGACCAGCAGGCTAAAACCAGAGCTCTGCAGGGAGATTTCATAGATACAGAATCCCTGCTGGGTAATAGCTAAGTGACAGCTGTCACCAGGTCACAAACTTGTGCCAACATTGAACTCCTGAATGCGCAGTGGAGTAAATATACCACAGATGCAGACATGATATGATATGGCATGTATAATGCGCCTATACACAAGTGTTTTGAGGGGCGTGATCACTCTACAGAAAGATGACTCGATTATCAGAAAATTCTTTAACACATTGAAGACCCTGTGATTTTTCCTCTAACAGAATCAGTTTATACTGGTAAAGAGGATCTCCTAGTGTTGTTGAGTTTTTCCCAGATGTTCTGAATCTAAGACATTTGTTGGTACGGAGATCCCTATTTGTATGTGACCAGTGGGTGGATCCTACATCATTCTGGAGCATGATGTTGAACCATTCCCATGACGCGGCCACTGCCGGTCATAGGGGTTTTCATGTGGCATTGGAAATCCTGTGTGTGGTAGCCTACTGGCTCCACATGGGCAGGATGTCAACATTTATTTAAAAGGGTGTCTCATGTGAGATCAATTTGAAACCAATTCACTCACACAGAGAGCTCTCCTATAGAAAAGGGGAATGACACTGCTTTGGTCAGATTTGAAAGTCGATTTCGTCAGGCCAGTGATTCACTCCTCTAGAGGAAACAAGTACATGCTTGTTTACAAATTGGGTAGAATGTCTTCCTGCCCTGAATTGTAAGAAAGAGACAGCTACCGCACTAATGATCAGCCACATCTTCTGCCACTTCAGACTCCCGCAAAGGATTGAGTCAGGCCTTGGAAGTCATTTTTCCAGGTAGGTGATGGTGAAGATGTGGGAAATTTTAGGGGTAAAAAGAAAACTCCACATTGCCTACCTGCCGCCTGGCCTCGATCGGCGGGGAGTAGGGTTTAGAGATACAACAAGACAATTGTGAGCATCGTGAAGCGGTTTGTGGCAGACTGGGCCATGTTGGTACATTGTCATGATGGCTATAAGGTACACACAATCTTCTGCAACTAATGTGATTCCATTTGAGCTTATGACTGGGTGGAAAATTGTGCTAATTCAGCATCTGCTCTATAGAACTCAGAAGGAGACACTGATTAATGCATCCACCATCCATGAGTACATTGAAAATTTAAGGAAGCACCTCCAGCACACCTTTGCTTATGCCCAGCGCAATTCAGAAAAGTCAGCTGAAAGAATGAAATCCTACTACAATCTAAATACCACAAACAAGGAGTATGAGATAGGTGACAAGTCTTACCTGTACAATTTTCAGAGGAATCAAACCAAGGAATGGAAATGTCTTCTGCATTAGCTTGATAGCTCTGAAATTGTAGCAAAATATCACTTGTGGCCTATAAAATCTGCATCCCAAAAGGAGAACAGATGGAAGAGAAATGGGTCCATATCAATCAGTTGAAAAACTATCATCCCAGACAAGCTTTACGACTGATTGAGAAACCTAATGAAGGTCGAGCTGAGGAGCCATCTGAGGAATGAAAGGTAAGAATGGAAAGCTCGGATGGAAATTAAAATATATACAGGGAGCAATTTAATTAACATTCATCACATTTTTTTTTTTTTTACAAATTATGGTTTTATCATTGTCTAATTAAAAATGTGATGAATGTATCATTGCTCTATTCAAAGCTGTCCCATAATCCTGTTAATTGTTTTTCTCAAATTCTATGTAATATGTTCTGGGGAAATAAGTTTTGTGCAAAATACTTAACCTCTCTTTTTACTCCTATCTATAGATCGGTTAATTGCCTTCCCTTCCACTCTTGGTAACGGGCGGATTGTAGTCCGGAGAGGACTCCAGGGGACCAGAGAAAAAATAAGGAAATAAAGGAGAGGGAGTGGTTCCATGGCCCTACTCCGGAACGCAAAAGAAAGGAGGCAGACGACGGAGCACCGACTCCCCAAGGAAGGAAAAGAGTGGGACGTGCTTCAGTGATAATGAGAACGGGAAGAAAATAAATCCCACTCTTTCCCGCTCTATCCCAGATGGGAATCAACAGAGAAAAGCGGTAGGGGGGAGGAGCTTGTGCGATATTTTCTGCCAGGAAAATTAACAGAAAGTTCAGTTTAGGCCTCAAATGCAAAATATATTCTTGTCATGGAAAGGCACACTGGCAGAAATGAAAAGCCAGCCTTCAACTTCAACATAGCCAAGGTGCCTTTCTGCAAGTGAAACAAGGGGTATTCAAGGAATAAAACCAGAGTGCAGAAAGGAATTGAAAATGCACATTGTGACTGACAAAAGGAATAGCAGTGTTTCATTTTTAGTTGCTACATTGAAAAAATCAATGTTGTGTGCAAGAGAAACTGATTCAAAAGAGCATTGCATGTGCTTTTCGCAGATGGAAACCAAGACATGGTGAGAAATGTTCCCTTGCCAAAATCAACATATTTTGAGAAGAGCCTGAACAATGTTGGTGAGATGCAATTTATTACAATAAATAAAAGGCTCCAGATGAGAAATACATGTCACAGATTGAAAAGGTTGTTTTCTTTCAGATGCAACATGTAAATGCATTATGGGCCCAGGAAATGTATGACTGTACGTTTTGATTCCTGAAAAGGAGTTTGTTCCTGGGTAGAACACTCAGGCAGTGATTAAAGAATTTTATTGAGGGTCTTGTCTCGGAGATAGACAGCAGGATGACCCTTATCCAGGACAGAACAAAGGCTGATGGGATAATTGCAGGCAAAGTCAACATTAAGAGATTCCTGGCCACATGTCTCAAGCAAAATGAAACCGAGAGGATGAAGGAACTGAAAAATGTGCTTCTCATTCATTTCATTTTCAATTGGGCTTTATTGAACAATAGTCATTAGCCAAAACACATAAAACATGACACAATATTTCATGAATAAGAATCTTGAATAAACATATAAAGAAAAACATGCTTTGTAAAATCATTAATGCCTAGATGCCTCATTATTGTTGACCAAAAAAATACCTTTACAGACACTAGGAAAAGCTAAAATCAATACAAGCTTTTACAAGAGTGAAGCGTACTCAGTCATATAATAATCTGACTGGGCTAACGTGCTTTGATTTAAACAACATACATTTCAGCAATTCGTGTGACCCATCCATAAAACATGTTATTCTGGCATTCCCTGAATGATTTAAATTATCTCCATTCCTGTTTAGCAGTACATCACGGCACCAGGTGTTGTGCTCCTAGATTTGGGAGCCCCCTCACCTATCTCCCCCAGCTTTCAGAGACGTTGACCTTGTGCTCCATGCCCAGACAAGTTGCCACAAAATATGCATTGCTAATGTTTTGACAATGACGAAATAGTAACAGTGCATCCCTTGGGTAACGTATGCCATAGGTGTTATAAAATGTCTTCAGGTACTTGTTCCTCAGAATTGCATACATCTGGCAAAAGAACAGGAAATTACAAAGTGTCTCCCTGGCTAGGCCGCAGACTTGGCAGACATAATTTCTCACGGCATCCCATTTACATGTGCGATAGGCAATGTTTAGTTGTTCCAGCCTGAATTTCGAATACAAATGAAATGCGTATGGAGGGATAACCACATACAAATAACTCTCAAACCCCGGGAGCAGCTTACACTCCAGGTAGAAATTCCCTGTGGCCAGCCTACTAGACACACTAATCATGTTTGCTTTATTAACTTCCCACAGGAAAGCCTGCTGGGATGCTTACAGGTTGTCCCAGTAGGCCTCTAAATGGTATTTCATCCGAAAACATTTAACATGGTCAAACCAGGGAAAGATCTACACCCTCGTATTCCAGCAAATGTTTAATCGCCTCACGGTATATCCTGAGCTCTAGGGTGTCCAGACTTTGGCCCACCACAGGTTCAGCCTGAGGGCGACATCCGCACCTATTGGCCTATAACCAAGCTTGAGGTTGATTGGTGTACCTGGGCACAAAGGTGGTAGGCCAAGTAAACATTTAAAGAACCCCCTTTCCACTAAACCCAATTTATCAGCAGCCACATGACCCCAAGTCTCGGCACCATACAGTGCCGCAGACTATGCTTGGGCTGTATACATTGTTAGAGCAGGCATAATAGCCCCCCGACCATGGGCAAGATAGAATCTTCATATTGCCTCACTGTATTTAGTTACGGTTGCACTAGATTTGACTAGCTGTGAGGTCCAGCCACTCCTATCATAAAGTCTAACTCTGAGGTAATCAAAACTACATACTTGTTCTATGGGGGTGTCATTGACATGTAGTATGACCTTGGTGAACTTTTTTAATTGCGGTTGGAAGACTAGGGTTTTAGTGTTCCCTATATTGACCTCCAGTTGAATATCAGAGCACTGTTCAACAAAGATTCCCAGAGTAACCTCTAACCCCGTGGGGGAAGTGGATAGGATGACTGCCTCATCCACAAAGAGGAGTAACGGCATCCACACCTAGTATGGGGTGGTCGAGGCTCTTTGATCTAACATGGCATATGATGTCATCAATATATAGCAAGAATAGTAAGGAGGCGAGGACACACCCCTTGCTCACCCCTCTAGTAACACCAAACGGTTTAGTCAATTCACCTCCCAGATCCCATTGCACCATTTCTGTGCTACTCGAGTACAGTTGTATAATGATTTGAATGAGGTTTTCCTGGATTCCCCTGTTGGTCATAATGGACCATAGCATGTCCTGTGACACACAGTCGAAAGTGGACCTGAGGTCAACGAACACTGTGCACAGGTTCATGTTGTTCAGGGCCGCATATTTCTGCATAACCAAACACAGACGGAACACCTGGTCTGTGGCACTTATCTTCGGTTGGAACCCCACCTGTAGATGGTCAACAAAGCCTTCCTGCACAACCCATGTTTGTAGGTGCTCATAGATGACTCTAGCAAATACCTTGCCTACACCATCCAGTAGGGATATGGGCCTAAAATGTACAAGGTCCTCTTTTCCTCCTTTTTTATATATTGGAATTGTAGTGGCTTTTTCCAAGACAGGTGCACCTTGTTTACTCTGAGAATCACATCAAACAGATGTGTTGATGTTGAGAAATATGCAACAATAACCTATGATTCTGTAGTCCAGGGACCTGGAATACGTATAATGCAATGGGCTAATATGTGAATATGGTTATAAATTGACTCATTAATATGACAAAATACTAAACAAATGTTCTTCTTCTCCTTGTGATATTGTCCTTTTCTAAAAACCCCAAATAATCTTACCTTTACCCAACCCCCTTGTCTCCGTCTCTATTCATTAAACATACATATTTGACTATGTGTTGATGGATTTGACACTATGTAATGATTTTTTTATTCTATTTTTATTTCTTCACCTATCATTTTACAAATGTTGTTTCTAACTTATTCAGCTGTTTAGCATATATTTGTTACTATATACAGTAAATGTCAAGGTTTGAAAAAGGCCAAGGGCCGAAACACGTGTAACCTAAGGTCCTTTGACGAATAAAATTATGTTTATTAAAGAATGATTTGACAATCAAACTTATTTCATCTACCTGGCACAATTGAGTGTGGTGGCACATTAGTCTGTTGCTTCACACGAGAGGAGTGGGTCTACTCTAAGCCTGCACACAATGCGACAGGTCAACTGACTAGAACCATAGCCGCAAATCGATCAACAGACTCCAAGTCGCAGAAGGACTGATCTAATCTGAACCCACAATTGAATGAAAAGACACATCAAAAAGATGCCGCAAGGCCAGTGCCCATATACTTGGCTCGTCCTTAACAGGGTCAATGGGTATAAAATCAGGACCTGGTGCCTTGCCCCATCATTGTGATGTAATTGCATTATGGACTGCCTGTACCTCTATCCGGAGGGGGCGTATAGTGCGCCCCTGTTTGATTGGGGCTCAGATGGACCTGCCACTCCGTAGAGATTCAGGAAATGTTCCCTCCAGGTGGATGAGGTGATGTTATCCACTAGGCCATTTCGATTGGTCTCTTTATTCTCACTTAGAATGTTCCAGAATAATTTGGAATTCACTGTTTCAGATGCATCCTGGAGCTTCTCCCACTCCTACCGGACTTACTTGTCCTTCGATTTGCTGTCTATAGTTAGCTCTATGGAGCCGTAGCTCATGCTGATTCATACCTGGGCCCCTCTTTTTTATAATCCAAGAGGCATGATTTAACTATCCTGCACTCTTCGTCATACCAACAAGTCCCTTTAATGGCATTTCTTTTACTTTCTATATGACTTGGTAACAAGGGCAATATAGCCATGGTCAACCTATCATATGCAATAGACACATCAGAGTCTGGGGTTTCCAGTGCTAATAGGTGCATCACGTCAGGCAGAATTGTATCGTAGATCCCGGGTTTGAGAGACGGGACATTAATGTCAGACGCTTGATCTTCTGTTTCGTCCGGCCTTGCACCTGTACTGAATCAATGAGCGTGACCTCGGAAATCTTCTCTCAAATGCCCATAAATACCAGTTTCAGGGACAGAGGCCTGTGATTTTATTTATTTACGTATTTATTTATTGCTTGCTTGTTAGGCGCTTATACAGCAAATACATTCTGTTTCAAAACGCCGACAGGGCAACAAGGAGGGAACATGAGATTGAAGAACATTAAAATACACAAATATAAATACAGTGAGGGGAAGGAACGGACAAACCTACTGTGCCTTGTGAGTATTCAGAACATGCAAGTGCAGCAAGGAAGAGGGCAGTGGGGTAAGTGCTAGGATTTCAGTGCTTTGGTTTGAGCCACATATGAAGTGCAAGGTAAAGGCAAGTGCTATAAGGCCTGGAGTCACCTTGGGTGCTAAAGTGTGAGTCTCCAGGGGGAATTGTGAGCCTAGGAAAGTGTTTAATGTGGACAGATACTAGGAAGGTTGGGTGTGAGTGGTCAGGGGCCCAGAGGATGCATAAGGGTCCAAGACACTGATCACAGCAACTGCCTAAAATGTCGAGAACCTCATACGATTTGGCACATGGCCACAGCCTCATAAAATGAAGGACATAATCTATGTGCGAGGCACTATCTAGTCCCAGGTAAGTAGGCCTGGCTGGCTGATCATCCACAAACCGCCCGTTACATGCCTTTAGGCCCATGACTAGGAGCAGAACCGCACAGCCCATGAACTGCAGGTGCTCCCTCCTCTGTCTATGGGTTCTCAACTCGGGAATATCCAACGCCTTGTCATGATAATCCCACAACCCCTCCATATCCATTAGGGGTTCAATTTGCAGGTTCAAATCCCCCATCATTACAATTCCGGGGATTATACCCTCCCTGACTTCCCTGGATTATACAAGCCCCCTTGCCAAATCCAGTGCATTAGCTGAATGTTTGTTTTTGATGCTATTATAGACTTTAAGAAGGATGAGCAGTGGGAAGCACACTCCAGGATCTGTACTTCTGGAGGATTAGATTTGATTAATAGTGATTGCCAGTTCACATCAATTTAAATCCAGATTGACAACTTCACCCGAAGGTCTGCATTGTTTGCTCTTAATCGCAGGGATTTCATATAATTCATACCCTTGAAAGGAAATTGGTGATAGTTCCCATGTTTCCTGGAAACATATTATGTCAAAGCCCCATATAAAGGTGCACCAATCAGGGTCAATAAGATGTTTCCGCAGCCTGGCTATATTCCATGAGATTATGCCTACTTCATTCCCTCCTGGTTGCAGCTCGACTATGGGGGTGGGAAGATGTCAATCCACCTCATAAAAATCCAAACCCACCATGTTGGTGCCGATCCGCTGCCTGGGTACCTCATTCCCCCTGGCCACTGGGTATTGTATATTAGTTGAGCTCAAGATCCCCCCAAATGGTTTACTAGAGGCTGGCCTAACTGTTAATCTCGAGCCAACGGGTGGATATGCCCGATACTCGATGGAGATTAGTACCTCCATTAGGTGGATGCTTTTCAAGGAAATCCCAATCACATCGTCATCACTGTGGGGGGGATCTGTCTCTAACAATAGGTTATATCACTTCTGATTACTGATTTACACCCTTGTATGTGGCTAATGTAGTATATATATTTATTTGTGAGAGATTTCTGTGATTTGTGAGTCCCTTTTCCCACCTTGGTCATGTTATATAATGTTACTGAGTGATTGGGCGGGCCTCCCTCAACTCTGTGGTGAACATATGATCTGTTCCACGGGCCATTGCTATGCATGTTCTTCCACCCTCTGCCATTCCCCTGGCCAAGAGGGATCACGTTTGGTGAGCTAATCCGGGGCACAGGTGCATTATCTAGGTTTGGATGGGTTGCATACAGAGACCTACAAGAGGGGTGGGAAAAGGAGGGTCTAGCCTCACTCATGGGACCCTTGTTCCCCAGATTTACACACCTTGTTCTGGGCCTGTGAACCTGGCTTGATAGTTGCTGGTTGCGCTGGATATGGGATATTGCTAGAGGTGCTGACAGGTTTTGAGTTATTAACATTGGTCGCCTTGACTTGAGCATATTGAGGCACCCTGTGGGTAATGGCAATGGACCATGTCTCCTTAATACCTGCTAATTTGGTTCCAAACCCATCATGTTTAATCCTAATCAACTTTTCCAGTTACCCACATTCTATCATCACTGAGTGGAGATCATCCCTTAATATCCCCAAATTGTCTCCCCGACCCTCCTCTCTGGATTGCTCTTTGTGCACACTGAATCATTTTGTGTGCTTCTGCTGAACCCCTTGCTTCCAAGAGAGCCTGCCAATACACTTGGGGGTAGCATTGTAAGTCTTACTGCCATTCCCATATGGACATCTGGGCCTGGTAGCTCCATATCACCTCCATCCCGGGTCTTACTTGTCTCTCCTACACCCAATATGTGAAATTTGTGGGATGTACATACCAGGATTTCATCAGGGCCTCAGATGCAGTGGGCTGGGCTAGAGCTGGAGGCTCCTTGGGAGTATCTGACTCTTTATGTGTTCGGGTGGGACTATCCAATAATAATAAATCAACTCCTTTGGGATGCAGTTCAATGATCTGAACCCCATTAACCCGGCTAACCTCAGGTAGCAGGGCAAAATTCCGTCCCCCTCCTGCCCCACATATTTCCTAATCTCAAAGTTATCCATGGGGTTGATACATTTCTCAAACCTCCTATTCCTATTCAATTGGTGTGAGGATTTTAACTTAGGTGCTACAGTTTCAGGCAGAATTTCAAAATCATCAATCCTGACACACAATCGGATGCCACAACTAATTTTGTTGATGGCATTACATCAGGTTTATTACCTTTTGGGCTTTCTATGTCCTGGAGTAGATAGTTAATTTCTGTAATAATGATGTTGACATCCCTTATGGGATTAAACAACGTGTAAGCCCTCTTACTTCCTCCTTTAGGCGAAATATATATTTTACAGCTTTCCGTTTGGTCATTTTGGGGACTGTGCAGTATTGTTGCAACTAAAGCCAACTTTGGGATGTCAATTTATAAGGGAGTTATTAAAATAGTAAAACATTATCATTAAAACATATTCCACATTAAAAGCCCATTATAAAAGTCTGTGTAAAATATTAAATTAATGTTCAATTCTAACTCACAGGATGGCTGTAACGACCAACCTAGTGACAGAAACAGCCAGTTTAGCAGGCGACAACCAAGGTACGAGTGCAGAGGATGAAATATGCCACCAGAGCAAAATCAGAAAAGAGTAAAAAGAGAGGGCAGTGGAGGCACATCCGACAGGTTGAGGAGCACAACACTCCCCCATCGCCTCACCAACTCATTCATGCAAAACTCTTGTTCCTTACTATTTAGCTCTTGGCTCTGATAGCTCCATTAGGATGCAGCATGCAGTTACCTTACAAGGCATGTCAGACACATGAAAGGATTCCCCTGCAAGTATGCCATATAAGGCTTCCAACTGACAGTGCTCGAACCACGCTGGGAGAGCTGATGCACACTTACAGACTTCCGACGTATGATGGAAAGGCTAACCTGCTGCCTACTTGAAGCAAAGGACGGCTCGCTTCTATGGTGGAATGGCAAAGGCAGGGAAATATGTAATCAGTATGCACCTCCGACTGCCCGAACAGCCACGCCTTTGACCCGCACAAGCTTCAGTCGTCGCTAGGAAAGCAGGAGTTATTAGTGGTGATGAAGAGGGCAGAGCAACAAGGTAGCTGTTACGTTAGCACCGGATGGACAAACAGCCTCCGCGCTCAAACAGTCACGCCCTTGACCCCCGTGTGCTTCAGCCCTGGTGGGGAAATTAGCAGTTTTTAGTGGTGATGAAGAGGGCAGAGCAACAAGGCAGCTGCTAAGTTAGCAACGGCTGGACAAACAGAGCCTCCGTGCTCAGTCACGCCCTTGACTGCTGCAGGCTTCAGCCCATGCAGGGAAACTAGCAGTTTTTAGCAGTGAAGAAGAGGGCGGAGCAACAAGGCAGTTGCTATGGTAGCACCAGCTGGAAAAACAGAGGCTTTGTGCTCAAACAGCCACTCACTTAATCCCTGCAGGCTTCGAACATATGCTCCTAATTAAGAGAAGTCAATATGAATGTATGCAGAATCATACTTTAGGGATTTTTTCAGCGACGATAAAGCACACATAGGCCATGCTGGTGTCATTTTAAACCTTGTTATGAGCCTGTTACATTGATGTCAGTGTATTTGTTTCATTTTTGGAAACCTGTAACAATTGGAAATGTGTTTCTAGCTTCGCAAAGAATTTGATGAAGATATATGTTTGGGAGCTGGTGGTTTATTAAATTAGATATCTGAGTAGAACATTTCACCTTCATAACTATTATAATTGTGGTGTAGAGCACGAAGAACTGCTAGTTGCACAGGAAATAGCATGCCGAAAGGGGAATCATTTTGGCAAGTCTGCCATGATTAGGGGAAACAGAAAAATATATAGGAAGTTATGTTTATTTGTAAAAACCCAAGTTCTTGTCAATTAGAACTTTCTCAGTGCAAAATGACATATGTGAAAAATGTCATGTAGGTGGGTTACAATAATAGAACTCTAAGGGCCTATTGGTCAAGAGGGGTTGATTCTTGGGGAGGAATAGACCGTAAAGGGTCCAATATAACTTCAGTGCTAATGAGTTAAATCCTTCTGATCTCAATATCTCAGAGGTTAAAAAGTGACTGCACAAGCCAGAATGGGGGTGCGGCCTAAAAATCTTCAGAGACAGACTGGCCTAACATCATCTGGGTCAAAAACTGAAGGAAGGTGGTAGGACGTAACCTTGCCAAGATAGAAGTCTAACCATCATCTGGGTGCCAGTTTTGAAAGTTGGATGGGGATTCAACATTGCATGGGTGGCAGCAATTCAGAAAGACAAAAGAGGCTTGAATTTTTGAAAGGAGAGCTTAAACAGAGAGATGAAGGCTGGTGGGTATCTTTGACTGAAGTGCCTAACTAGATCCCTGTGCTTTCTCAAAAGAGGAGCACTGCTGTCTTTCCTGAGCACCAAATCCAGAGGTTTCCAATGTAAGTAGCTTGCCTAGCAAAACAAAGTGTGGGAATGTGTTGATTTAATACCTTCTCCATAGTGAATGGGTGAGAGGTATCGAAGTAGATCCTTAGTATATTTTGAATAATAATGTAATTAATTCCTCTATAGCCAAATACCACAGGGTGACTTTGTTAACCTTGAAAATGAACAAATGTCATGCCCAGTGTACTTTAGAAACTATAGTCTGTTAATGTAATTGGCCACCCCTATTTATCTTGTCAGCCCCAGACTTCCATAAAGGAAAGGGGGGTCTTTGTCCAAAATCGAAATTCCTGTCACCACTTCCCAGAACTGCCTTTTAAACAGAGGGGTGCTGGATAGAAAGGAAGCCTGGGTTTTTGGTGCTGGGCAGAGAAGTGCTTTGCCAACTGAAACTAAAGGCCTGATTCACATAAGCATTTTATAATGGCGCAATTCCATTGGAAAATGCTCTGTGAATCAAACCCTAAGTGTAAGTCTCCTAGGAAAAATTAACACTCTTTCCTGAGAGTGAGAAAAAGACCCTGAGTGTAGAAAGATTTTGCATTGCTTTGGGGGTGAAGAAGGGTTCTATCAATCCCACCTATTCTTAAAAGTCTGTGTAATTTCAAAACTGCTAGCATTTTCAAGTGTGCAGGGAAATAATACATACCAAGTGCTGCATGTGAAATTGCTTTGAAAATTGGAAATGTGTATGTGATTTAAAATTAAACCCTTATTAAGAAAGCTAATGCTCTGCCATTGTATTTAAAGTTGACATTAAACGGGTTTATGGGACAAGAGGGTGGAACTGTTCTTTTGTATGTGTTCCCCAGACATGAGACAACAGTAAAATTCAAAGAAAAAGTGAGATTTGTATTGAAGCTTTGTTTTGTGCCACAGAGAAGGTTGACTGTGTGATCATTGGCGCAAATATTAATTGAACATGTAAATCAAATGCATATATATTCTTCTGTACCCCGGCCTGCTTCTTTGCTCATTGTTTGCAC